>NC_091537.1:59522500-60147500 GCF_042242935.1 Bactrocera oleae | reverse complement strand
TGAACAGTTTTGATTGGATGGATGCGACTCCAATGCACATAACACACTATGGGTCAGCACTCAGATCAACGAAAGTGGTGAGTTGCTCTTTAATTATTTACTAGGAATTAATCTTTTATTATGCAACAGAGGCAGTATGCCAACATTTATAACTAGAAACCGACAGGAAGTATTTGACATAACACTTGTGCCGGAAGAACTGGTAGATAGAATGAGACATTGGAGAGTACTTGAGAAGCACTTCTTTTTTGATCACCGTTGCATTGAGTGCTAAATTGAAGAGAATGTAGATAGGGTAGAAAAATTCAGGAATCATAGGAAAACGAACTGGCAGATGCACCTGCAGGAGCTAAAAAAGCGTATTCCTATGATTCCGCTATTTCAACCAGGGAACAAAGAGGAACTAGACATCCTCGTTAAACATTTCACATATTCTTGTCGACAAGCACTAGAGGTGGCTTGTCCAATAACACGTAGTAGGGGAGAATTAGGCACCTCTGGTGGTCTCCCGTACTTAAGAACTTGCAGAAAGATTGCAGGAAGCAATTCAATTCAATATCTCAAAGAGAAGAAGAGTGGGATAACTATTTTAACTTCGTACGGTCATATAAAAAGGAGGTAAGGAAGGCAAAAAGAAATTCGTGGAAATCTTTTTGTAATGATATCGAGAATACGGCAGAAGCGTATCGACTTAGAAAAATAATGACACAGTCGATTCATAACATCGGATACCTTCCGAAGCCAGAGCACAGCTGGACAGTATCAAGAGAAGAGTTTCTAGACCTGCTAATGGATACTCACATCCCAGACAGTTCCGAGAACCACACAATGGAGCATCCACTGGGCAGTGAAGTGGTAGCAGAGTCTCCTTCTGTAGACATATTGTCAATTGTTGTTTATTGGGCGATGGGCAGCTTCGAGCCCTATAAATCATCGGGACCAGACGGAATATTCCCCGCTCAGTTACAGCAGTCCCAGAGCTAAATAATAAACTGGTTAACAATCATGCTTCTAGGGGCACTGCAATTAATCTATATTCCCTCATTATGGAAGAAAGAAAGGGAGAAAAGTGATATATATACCAAAGGCGGACAGAAGCTCACACACTAATCCAGAGGATTTCAGACCAATTAGTATTTCCTCATTTTTCTTAAAAACGTTGGAGAAATACACATACATATGGAGCAAACTAAACCCAGGAAAAATGGCAGTTTCGCAGCATGCGTATTCGGCGATGTGGCACTTTTTTTGTTCACTAAGCTACATAGTACTCCAGAAATCTCGCCGCCATTATAAAAACTAATGGGACTTAATTTTTGGACAGGAAGCTTTCTTGGAAACCAAACCTGGAAGCTAGGGTAAAGAAAGCAGCTACAGCACTTTACACGTGTAAAAGAATGGTGGGACCCAGATGGGGACTGACGCCTCGGTTAGCTTACTGGCTCTTCACAGCATTTGTAAAGCCGATTATGACTTACGATATATTGGTATGGTGGCCAATAACGGAAAAGAAATACGCGATTAAAAGTATGGAAAGCAGCCAGTTTTTGTATCAGTGGAGCTCTCAGAACAGCGCCAAACGCTAAACGTAATTTTACTTTCAATAGACTGGTTTTGCAAGGGAATCCTCCCTATTAGTCGCCGGTAATAAGGGGCATTCTATGATACTAAGGAAGTTCCCGTTTCTTCCCATAACCACGGATTTTCGAAATCCTATAGAGTTGAATCTAATATTCCCTTCTCCTCCAAAGAAGAGCGGAAAAGGGACGAAGTGGACAAGGTGGCTTCCCTAAGGATATATACGGATGGTTCCAAACAAGATAACAACAAGAATCATATTTATATATACAGACAGCCAGGCGGCTTTGAGATCTCTAATGTCTCATAGGATTTCTGACATCATAAAGAGGGCATATATATGCCTCTGGCTACTTGTAGATATTTAATCGACAAACATGTTATAAACATATCACAGTCTCAGTGAAATCAAGCCCTGACTTGCACAACAAGCAGGCAAACATGTCATGAATGGAATATGATATGCCGCATATAATGACTAGAAGCTCTCAGGAGGTAGAAGAAAAGACCATTAAACATCTTCGATGCGATAGTAAAACTCTCTATAGAAAAATAATCGCTCGAAGATTTCTTGACGTGGTCCCGGTGGTATCACAATGGGCCTTCTATAGGCCACGGTGTGTCGAAAGTCACCCACTCTACCTACCTACCTTGTCCGATCGTTTTGTACACATATTTAAGAAAAATACGCTAGTGCCAGTTCACCTACGGACTATTTTGTCGTCCATACCTGTTTTTTGTAGTAGAGGGTACGACGAGGAAAATCGAAGGGACCGTGCCGCTAGGGTGGCACGCTTTGTGTTCTTGATCGTAACAGTCCGTTGCTACACATTCCTGCATTCCTTTTCATTTTGAAATTCTTTTCATGGTTGCAATAGCGCTCGGTTTCAAATGCTTATATACGATTCGTTTAGATATTTGCATTTGTTATCTTTTTTTTTTGTATGTAAGATGCAAATATAAAGAGTTTAATAAAAATATATGGAAATGATGAATCAGAATTAAAATAAGAACTCAAAAATATTTAGTTTAAATATTTAATAACATTTAGCAGTATTAAAGGTAATAATATCTATAAATGAGTTTTAATAGAAATGTAGTTACTAGTACCTTTTTATATTGTATTTACATAAAAATATTAAATTGCGTCCATATTTATTTCTTTTAAACGCTAGAGATTGAATTCGAATATCATTTTATTTAAAACAAGAAAGATACAACAATTGATTCATATTTAGTTAGAAATAGAAAAAAATATGGCATGAAGAAATTATGGGTATTTATTTCCCGAGAGATTGGGAAATTCCCGTCATTAATTTGGCCTTCAAAATATTAATAGCGGATATTTAATACATTCTGATTAGGAATTTACGTCAATCGTTTTTCAATGAAAATATTAATATCGGGTATTCTAAATATTGTTCTATCACATTCATGGTAATTTCTTGTAAGCAAAATGTGAGACCACCATTCCAACACTCAAATAAAATATGCAACACGCTCTAAGTGTCACATAGCCGAACCGAATAACCATTGCTAAAAATTTGGAAAACGGAATGACAGAAAAACTCGACTTGAGTTGTTATACTCTTTTCGCTCTTATGAACGTACAGAGCGACACCAAAAGAGAATTTGCCGATAATGGATGGGAGACAAAAGAGTCGCCATGTGAACGCCGACTTAACGGTCTACTGTATAAGGGTAGCAGACACAGTTTAAGCAGAGAACGTAGATTATAGAAAATGTTCAATTGCGGACCAGCTTGTGAATTGTCAAAATTTAACAAATCAAGATGGATGGACTTCACCTCAGGGTGTATTATGCTCAGAGACTTTAATTTTACAGCCGCATTTTAGTCTTTTGGCTTATATTTTTATACGTTTATATGCAATGTTTATGAATGCATTCAAAACTGATAACATTCTGATTAAATTATGCAACTTCCGAAGTAATATTTATAGTATTGATAATATAAAATACTTTCATATATACATAACATACAATCAGAATATACTAAAAAACTTAATATATTACAATAGTAATTTATATAAATCCTACCTTTCATCATTTAAAACCTATATACGCATGTATCATGCGCATAAGTATGTATGTATGTACATCTTCAAGCATCCAAATCATAATATTTTCACTTATCAGTAATAACATATGCATGCATTGGTCTATACTTATGTACATATGTACATGCATATGTGCTTTTAACATTGGCACACAAATAATACATACACAAAACTACATGCATATATACGTACAGGTGTAAGGATGTCTTCACCAAAAACTACAAATATTGTTATACAAAAACAACAATCGTCTGAAATAGCATAAAAGTGTCACAACACACAACAACAACATTTTCATTCATGAACGCAAGCGCACTTTCAACAAGCAAAGTTGATTCATTCATGAAAGCGGGCACCATCACACCTTCTCGAGTATTCAATTGCCTACAACCGTCTTTTCGCGACGATAGCAAAAGCTAAGAATCATAAATTTAACAACTTTCTGATGTTTTTTCTAAAGTATTTTCCCATGGCTGGCAAAAAACTGCATCTATATGTATGCATGCTCATACATAAACATACGTATATACGATGGTTTGTTGGCAAAACTGTTAAAGCGGCAAGGGAAGCGGTGACAATCGACGATCGTTTGTTCGTTTTTTTCGGCACAGCTCACACACACGCTTTTTCGTCGCGTCAGTCCTTCGACACATTAACTCTTTGACATGAAAGCAAAAAACGTGAGCTTCGGCCATTGGTTGTCCGTGACAACGGAGATTTCGCATGAAGCAATGAGTACATATCCACATACATATGTTGCATGCAGACAAATTGACTAACATTATGCGTTTTTTCATATTTATTTACATGCACCCATAGTTATATGTATTGTGGCGAACACGAATGCCAGAACAAATCAGAATCGACGATAACCTGCTAGAACCGACTAGATAGCAAAATTCGTAGTTGCCAGAATGTTTGAGTAGCGAAGTTTAGTTAACAGTCTACTATATAGGGGCTGCCATATTGTGCAGCAAACACTGTTCTAAATAGAGTGTTGACGTGTAAAGAGCAATTAAGCTATAAGCAATAAGTTGTAAACTCAAAAAGGGAGCAATAAGTGTTAAGTTGTTATAATTAGAAACAAAAACAAGTGTATAGCAATAAATTGGGACTTTAATTTAACAATCCAGTGATCGAACTCAAGAGTGAGTTACAAGGTACACGATTTATCGAGAAATCCGTTACAATTGGTGTCAGAAGTGGGATTGTCACATAAGTTCCCAAGAAGATAATATTTTGAAAATGTCTAAGTTTACCGATTTGAATATTCCACAACTACAAAAGGAGCTGAAGCATCGTGGTTTTTCGACAAATGGATTAAAAACTGAATTACAATCACGGGTGAGAGAGGCCATGGAGGCGGAAAACATTAATGTTGAGGAATATGTCTTTCACATGGAATTAGAGGAAGAGACAACAAAGATAGAAGAAAAGGAAGAGCACTAATTCTCGTCAAAGATGGTGGACATAAACATGATTTTTGCTGCAATATCGCAGATGAGGAAAGAGCAGGATGCACGTATCGCCTAGATGTCAACGCAGATATCAACAAAGGTGTCAACGCAAATATCGATGTACTTTAAAGAGCAAGATGCACCTATAATCCAACAAATAGCAGAGGTGTCATCACAAATGTTGGCACAACAGTTGGAAGAACAGTTCGTAGCGCGAGATTCACGTATATCAGCACAGGTTACCTAACAAATAGCAAAAGTGTCTTCACAGATTTCGGAAGAGCGGGATTAAATTAAAACTGCAGTGGATGAATTGAAAGATAGGCTTAGCGAGCTACAATTAAATCGCCCAATTACGTTAACAGCTTCTGGCAAGATAAAACCTCCATCTTTTGATGGCACTGTTCCGTTCCATGTTTTTAAGCTTCAACTCGAAAAGACGCAATCTTGCTGCATTATTCATTCCAAACTGCGAGGCGAGTAGTTATGAAACATTGATGGGTGCATTAGAGAGACGATATGGTAGTGAGCACAGGAAGCAGATCTTCCAAATCGATTTGCGAAATCGCCGCTAGAAATACAATCAAGATCAAGCAAATGTCAAATTCAACAAATCGTTAAACTAAAGCGAGCCAGCCGAAAAGGACACGGGGTGGCTCCTGCAAGCAAATGCCCTGTAATCTCCATTTCATAAATAAGCAATACGAGTAACGTTACCGTTAGTGGAAGTGTAGATAAAAAAACGCTGATACTGGCTGTGAATACGGGTGCATCACAATCCATAATTCGATCTAGTTGATAAAGAAGTGATACCATTACATGGGGCAAATTTGCGAACCGCATCTGGAGAAGATAATCAAGTTCTCCGGAAAGTAACGTGCGAAATCGTAATTGAAAAGGCAGCGGAATACCGCTTTTTACACAATTTTATAGTGGCAGATATCGTCGACGAAGTCATAATTGGAGTAGATTTTCTAGCGAATCAAGTAATCAAAATCGACATGAAGAATAGGATTATGACCTATACAAATATGGAAGTGCAATTTTGTTCGGTTACGATAGTAAGTACAACGTTAGACGAGTGATGACAACAGATAGCCAGCATATTTCACCAAAATCAGAAGCAGTTATTTGGGCAGAAATAAATGGAGACTATAGGCCAAACAAGTGGTGGATTGTTGAGGCCACAAAAGAATCTACACCAAAATTACTCATAGGCAAAACCCTAGCTTTGACAAGACAACATAAACGTCTTCCAGTAAGAGTACTTAATGAGTGCAAGCTACCAATCAAACTCTTTAAAGGAGCGATATTAGGGCAGTGTTAAAAAATTGAGCCCATAATAAATTGCGAAATAGGACTTGAGTAAGGTTCCAATTAACGCATGGATCAAGGAAATACAGGCAAACCATCAAAATATAGCTAAACAACTTCTTCTCAGATACTCATCCATATTTGATAAATACGAAATATTTTATTAACAAAGGTGATGCAAGACCAAACCGCCAGGCTCCTCGAAGCGTTCCTTTAGCATAACATGAAGTTGTTAGGAAATGAGCGAAAGCGGCGTAATCGGACCATCAGAGAATTCATTTTTAAAAAGGAAGTAAGCTACTTAAAACACAAAGTGAAAACAGGGGGGATTTGCACAGCTAATGAAAAGATAGAGGCAGTAAAAGATGGCCCACTCCTAAAAGTTTACATGAATTGCGGAGTTTCGACGATTCGTTCAAAATATTGCCAGCGTAGCTAGTAGCCCCCATGAATTCACGAAAAAAAAGAGTTTTTGAATGATATAAAGAACAGGTAGTACTGCGCCAATGTTAGCATATCCGGTCCCAGGAGCAGCGTTTATTTTGGATACGGATGCTAGTGGATTTGCAGTAGGAGGTCCAAGTGGAGGACACATAGGCATCACTAAAACTTTGGAGAAATTAAAACAAAGATTTTATTGGGTTGATTGTCGTCAATCAGTTACGGAGTGGATCGCCAATTGTGTCGAGTGCATTGCTGCTAAAGGGCCGAGGTCCGGAAGTCGTGGTCAGATGAAGCAGTACAATTAAGGTGCGCCGTTTGAGCGAATTGCCATGGATACAGCTGATCCACCAAAGCTGGTGATCAGCAAATTAGGAAACAAATTTGTTTTGGTAGTCATGGACTATTTCAGCAAATGACCAGAGGTATACGCAATTCCTAAGAGCCAGGAACAGTAGCGGATGTATTCATCAACAATTGGGTATCGAGATATGGTGTTCCAATAGAAGTACATTCTGATCAAGGGAAAATTTTTGAATCAGCTCTAATTCAGAAGATATACATACCAGAAACTGGGTATCCGGAAAACGCATACAACTGATAGAACGATTCAGTCGATTTTTGGAAGAACATTTGAGGAAAGTTGTGGACAATTACCAAAAAGATTGGGATACCCATATATCTTTGTTCCTGATGGCTTATCGGTCTGCTGTACAAGAAACAACGGGGCAGACTCCAGCAAGGGTAATTTTTGGTAATAGTCTTCGATTAATTTAAAATTTGGAATGCTAAGGAATCCAACAACGCTTTTAGAAGAGGAAATGAGGGATATACATATTATGGTGAGACAGCGCACCAAAATTATGAGCGATAAAATAAAGGAAAAATACTACAAGGCAATGAACTCTGAGGGTTTTATTGAAGGCGATTGGGTATTTTTCTACGAAGAAAAGGATTGTCTCCCAAACTACAGTGTAATTGGGAAGGACCATACCAGGTTTTTAAACGACTCAGCGATGTAGTGCATCGCATACGGACCATTGGAAGACGAAGGAATAAAATGAAGCTAGTTCATCTGGAACGGCCTGCAGCGTTTGGTACCACAAATATGTTTAATCGGGACGATCAGACTTAGGTGGAGAGCATTGTGGCGAAAGCTAATGCTAGAACAAATCAGAATCGACGATAAACTGCTAGAACCAACTAGATAGCGAAATTCGTAGTTGGCCGAACTATATAAGGGCTGCCGGATTGAGAATCAAACACAGTTGTAATTAGAGTGTTGACATGTAAAGAGCAATTAAGATATAACCAATAAGTTGTAAACTCGAATACCGAGCAATAAGTGTTAAGTTGTTATCATTAGAAATAAAAATAAGTGTATAGCAATAAATTGGGACTTTAATTTAACAACCCAGTGATCGAACTCAAGAGTGAGTTACAAGGTAGACGAGTTATCGAGAAAACCGTTACAGTACATTTATGTGCATATGTGCGACCCCTTGATCTTTAAAGATGTTATCAAAACTTTTAATGAGCAAAGCAAATAAATATATAAACATATGTATAACTCATCAAACCAAAATTAGCTACATACATACATATTTAGGTAATAATAACTATAAACCTTACTTCATTGTAGATTTAAAAAGATTTTACGAAATTCATCTTGAAATAGTTTGTACGTATATCATAGACTCATACAAATGTATAAATGTATGTATGCAGAGTCGTTTACGGCTTGTAAATAAACGAATCTGTGAGCACATTTCTTAACATTGAAATTATATATATTTTTCTCATTTAACACCGAAATTATTTCAACAAATAAATTAGGAAACAAATGTATTGGTAGTCAGGACTATTCCAATGAATGACCAGAATTATACACAATTCCTAATCAAGAGGCTGAACCAGTAGCTGACGTATTCATCAACAAGAGGGTAACGAGATTCGCTGTTCCAATGACCAAGAAAGGAATTTCGAGTCAGAGGGCAGTGTGATGAACACGGATGCCAGAACAAAATCGAATCGTCGATAAATTGTGTAAATCAACCAGACAGCGAAATTCGTAGTTGCCAGAATGTTCTACTAGCGAAGTTTTGTTAACAATCTAATCTGCCGGATTGTGTGGCAGAAACAGTTCTAGTTAGAGTGCTGCCTAAGCTCGGATAGTGAGTAACAAAGCGTTAAGTTGTTGGAATTAGAAACAAAACTAAGTATGTGGCCATTAAATTGTATTTAACACTCCAGTTATTCAACACAATTCCTAATCAAATGGATGAACAAGTAACCCACGTATTCATCAACAAATGGGTAACGAGATATGGTGTTCCAGTGAAATTATGTTTTGATCAAGGAAAAGTTTTGAACCAGCTCTAATTCAGGAGATGGCGAGCGGTAACCAAGAGCTGCCCTTCCTAAAGTATTGAATTTAAATTCTTAATTTCCGTACTTCCGTTACTGTTATAGAACGAATAATAATGATATTACTCTCAATATCACTTTATTTACTATATGCTATAAAAATATGCATCGCCAATTTTACTGCTTATTGATTTTATTTCTATAATTTTTTCAATCGAATTGAAATACATATGTACTCGTACATATGTTATGTTTACTGAATTTGTCGTCGCGAAAAAACGGTTGTAGGCAATCGAATGCTCGGGGAGGTGTGATGGTGTCCGTTTTTATGAATGAATCAACTTGCTTATTGAAAGTGCGCTTGCGTTATTAATGAAAATGTTGTTGTTGTGTGTTTTACTATAAATTTGAGCATGGGCTATTTGGCTGTCACATTGACTTGTGACACTTTTATGCTATTTGAGACGATTGTTGTTTTTGTATAAAAATATTTGTAGTTTTTGGTGAAGACATCCTTACACCTGTACGCATATATGCGTGTAGTTTTATGTATGCATTATTTGTATGCCAATGTCAAAAGCACATATGCATGTACATATGTACATATAGACCAATGCATGCATATGTTATTACTGATAAGTGAAAATATCATGATTTGGATGCTTGAAGATGTACATACATACATATGCGCATGATACATGCATATATAGGTTTTAAATGATGAAAGGTAGGATTTATATAAATTACTATTGTAATATATTAAGTTTTTTAGTATATTCTGATTGTATGTTATGTATATATGAAAGTATATTATATTATCAATACTATAAATATTACTTCGAAATTGCATAATTTAATCAGAATGTTATCAGTTTTGAATACATTCATAAACATTGCATATAAACGTATAAAAATATAAGCCCAAACACTAAAATGCGGCTGTAAAATTAAAGACACTTAGAGCGTGTTGCATAATTTATTTGAGTGTTGGAATGTTTGTCTCACATTTTGGTTACAAGAAACTACCATGAATGTGATAGAACAATATTTAGAATACCCGCTATTAATATTTTCATTGAAAAACGAATGACGTAAATTCCTAATCAGAATGTATTAAATATCCGCTGTTAATATTTTCAAGGCCAAATTAATGACGGGAATTTCCCAATCTTACGGGAAATAAATACCCATAATTTCTTCATGCCATATTTTTTTCTATTTCTAACTAAATATGAATCAATTATTGTATATTACTTGTTTTAAATAAAATGATATTCGAATTCAATCTCTAGCGTTTAAAAGAAATAAATATGGACGCAATTTAATAATTTTATGTAAATACAATATAAAAAGGTATTAGTAACGACATTTCTATTAAAACTCATTTATAGATATTATTATGTTTAATACTGCTAAACTAAATATTTTAGAGTCTCTTATTTTAATTCTATTCATCATTTTCCAAAATTTTATTTTTTATATTCCATGCACACTTACATATTACATACAAGGAACAGATAACAAAATTAAAATATCTGAACGAATCGTATATTAATTTAAAACCGAAGAATTTGAAAATGAAAAGTATTGCAGATATGTGTATCAGCGAGCCGTTGCGAACAAGAGTACAAAGCGTGCCACCCGAGCACGAGCGGCACGGCTCCTTCGTCTTTTCTCATCGTAATCTTACAAACAATAAACCGGTTTAGGCGATAAAAATCCGTGTGTTAAATGACACTAACAAAACCAGGGATGACATGATGCTGTGACGAACGCGGATGATAATCGAATCGACGATAATGTAACGGATTTCTCGATAAATCGTCTAACTATAACTCACTCTTAAGTTAGATCACTGGATTGTTGAATAAAAGTACCAATTTAATGGCTATCGACTTGTCTTTATTTCTAATTCCAACAACTTAACACTTATTGCTCGATATTCGAGTTCACAACTTATTGCTTATAACTTAATTGCTCTTTATACGGCAACACTCTAATTAGAACTGTCCCTGCTGCACAATCCGGCAGCCCTTGTATAGTAAATTTTTAACACAAGTTCGCTACTAGAACCTTCTGGCAACTCCGAATTCGCTGTCTAGTTGCTTCTGGCAGTTTATCGTCGATTCTGATTTGTTCTGGTATTCGTGTTCGCCACACTGCTCTGTACCTAAGTCTGATCATCCCGATTAGACATATTTGGGGTACCAAACGCTGCAAGCCGTTCCAGATGAACCACCTTCATTTTATTCCTTGGTCTTCCAATGGTCTGTATGCGATACACTACAACATTGAGTCGTTTAATAACCTGGTATGGTCCTTCCCAATTACACTGTACTTTGGGAGATAACCCTTTCTTTCGTTGTGGGTTATATAGCAATACCCAATCGCCTTCAATAAAAAACTCAGAGTTTATTGCCTTCTCGTATTTTACTTTCATCTTATCGCTCATTATTTTTGTGCGCTGTCTCACCATAGCATGTATATTAGGGTGGGCCGAAAATACGTTTTTCTAGAATTTTTATTATTAATACCGAAAATATTTTTCTTTGTTAAAAAAAAGTATTTTCAAAAAAAAAATTTTTTTTCGGTCGACATCTTAGGCTTGCCTTTTTTATGTCATTTATTTTGACTATGAAATAGTCGGTTTGTGTGGCTCATGTTTAACCCATGCCACGTTTGCCGGTTAGTTGAACAAGTCAGGGATTGACGCCACTGAGACTGAGACTAGATAACTTGTTCGTGGATTAAATGTTTACAATGGCCAGAGGCATAAAAATTCCCTCTTTTTCGGAATCTAATTATAAAGGATATAACTATGCCCTGAAACCCATTGCTGGCTTATCGTGAAGTAGGATGTTAGATCCTCTAAGAGATCAAGACATTCTTTCACTATCTTTGACGAAACCATAGGAGACTTCAGTAATTTCAAAGCCGCTTGGCTATCTTACTACGCTGCCAATTGCTTACAGAACAAGTCTGTTGGCAGTAAGTGTAAAATGACGTTTAGGGCCTGACTTGGCGTTGTCCAAAGAGCTTCACTAATGCATATACTGGCTGCTATTTGTATGCTTTCCATACGCCTCACCGCGTATTTCTTTTCTACTGGCCACTATACCAATATACCGTATGTCATGATCGGTCTAACAACTTAAATCATTAAAATACCATGATAAATCTAGTAAATGGAAAAATTACGTTTAATGAGAAAGAATCTGAGTTATTAAACCAACCTTTTAGTTTTTAAGAAATATGTACACCAGAAGCGACAACGGGAAATATAAAAGGAATACAATTAGATCATTCAAATGCAGATGAGTTTAAATAAATTAAAAAGTTATTGAAAACATTTGAAAATCTATTATTCAAAGAAGGAGAAATATTAACAAGTACTACAGAAATTCAACATGAAATAAGAATCACCACAGAGGAGCAAATTAACTCGAAATTATATATGGAGAAACACGGAAATATAAGTAAAAGTAATTTTAGATACTCCAGCCCTTTAATAGTAATTCCGAAAAATATGGATAATTTAGGAAAAAGAAAGTACAGAATTGTGGTAGATTATAAAAAATTGAATGAGGTAACAATAGACGATAAATATCCACTGCCTAATATAGATTCAATCCTAGACAAGTTGGGGAGAGCTCAGCCCTTCACAACACTAGATTTGGGGAAGGGTTACCATCAATTTTTGGTAAAGGAAGACAACATTTGATACACCTCATGTACTATACGGATTTGTCAGGATGCCATTTGGACTAAAGAAAACCCCGTCAACATTCCAGCGGCTGATGAACGAAATTGTACGCCATTATATTAACAAGACTTGTGTCGTTTATTTAGACGACATATTAATGTTTAGCACTTCATTGAATTAACATATAAAAGAAATAAACGTTATCTTTTATATACAAACAGTTAAAAAAATACCGGAATTTCTAGGGCATATACTAACAGAAGAAGGTATGAAACCTAAGCCAAATAAAATAAAAACTATTTAATATTTAGAAATACCACGGACATAAAGACAATATAAAAATTTTCAAGTTATCACTACTGAAAGTTTATATAGAACTATCTCAAAGTGGCACAAGGTATTTAAAGAGAGGAATAAAAATTAATCTAAAGGATCCAGCTTTCATTGAAGCGGTTAAAAATATAAAACCTCAAAATTACTCATCCCATACTGCGTTAGCCCGTTTATCAAAAACATTTTACTTGAACAACGGATGAATCTAATTATGCAATTAGTACGGACTTATCTCAAGAAGAACACCAAGAGTCTTATGCCTCAAGGACCCTAAATAACTATAGAAAAAACTATTCGGCGACAGACAGGGAATTTTTTGCAAAAATGTAAATTAGGTCATTCAGGCTATACGTTTGTGGTAGAAGGCTTAAATTTTTAACTGATCAGAAGCCAATAAAATACTTATATTCGAAATATAAAGGAAAAGATATGTCACATCGCAAAGTCAAATAGTATACTCGTTTGAGATTTCTTTGTGGATTGACACATATTTAGTACTTAGGGGCTTAAACAGTTTTGATTCGATTTAGACAATTTTTAGCCACAAGGTAGCATACTTTAATCGCATTATTCAAGCAAAGTTTTATCCCGATACAGTCATTGTTGCCTGATTTGCATAGTGGAAAGTGAAAGGATCAGATGAACTTTAAAATGGTGTTATATGGGAAGTAGGCGTGGTTGTAGTCCGATTTCGCCCATTTTCGCACTATGACATAGAAATATGAAAAGAACGTTATGCACCGAATTTGGTTATCGGATCGGTTAAGCAGATCTCAAGATATGGGTTTTCACCTAAAAGTGGGCTGTGCCACGCCCACTGTCTAATTTTGAACACGGTTCCTATAAAGTCATCTCATACCATCCCAGAGATAAAACTTAATGTCTCTGGCGTGTTTAGTGCTTGATTTATCGCGCTTTTACCCGATTTCAACTATTTTCACACCGTCAATAGAAGTGCTAAAAACATTTGCTTCCAGTGAATTTTGTTATTATAGCATTAGCGGTTAAGGAGATATGCACATTAAACCTATTAGAGGCGGGACCACGCCCACTTAAAAAAAAAATTTAACTGCAGATGCCCCTCCCTAATGTGATCCTGTGTACCAAATAACAGACTTGTATCTTATTGCTTAGTTATGACAATTTATTTGTTTTCAAGTTAGAGCTTGCACGGACGGACGGACGGACGGACGGACGGACAGACAGTCATCCGGATTTCAAATCGTCTCTTCATCCTGATCATTTATATATACATAACCCTATATCTAACTCGATTAGTTTTAGGTGATACAAACAACCGTTAGGTGAACAAAACTATTATACTCTGTAGCAACAGGTTGCGAGGGTTTAAAAATGATAAAAAGATTCAATCACTGTCTGGTTCGATAGTTTGTATATCAGTTAATGAAGTGGACGGTGTTTCCGGAGTTGTTGAAGACGTCTTCGGTCTTAAGTATTTCTCTTGTTGATTGATTTTTCGAAGAAGGTCGGCGAGTAGTCGAGTTTTTTCGTATGTCCACATTATATAATATTAATGGCAGAGAATATGCGTTCCACTGGTGTCGATGTTTCTAGTAGTGTCAGAGCATATTCAACGATCTCTAAAAGCTCAACGAATAGTATGTTTTGCTTCCACAGAAAAGTAAAACATTGAACCCAACGTTTGTCAACGGATATCTGCTCTTTGCTCCATTCATCAATTCGTTTGTCTCCCATATACTGAGAAATATAAGTGAAATCTTCGAACAGCTTATGTGAAGAAGTGCCTGCTGCTTTCAAAATATTATTTTCTGTGATGTGCCTTCAAAATATATATTTCTTAATTTTTTCCCAGTCGAGTTTATCAGTGAGTAGCACCCAATCAAATAGTGTTACATAAGCAAACTGTTGAGTCCATGCCTCAAGATATTCGTAGTAATCATCTTATTGACGTATTGAAGACAATTACAAATAATAAAACGAAAATTAAAGTTTAAAATGAAATATTTACTTTGGAAGTGTTTCGACTCTACCACAAATTGCTTCAATTCATAATTTTCTTTCTTCAAGTTCTCCATTTCCGCTTTTACTTGCAATGAAAAGTAATTGTGCTGATTAGTTTTGAAATTGTTCATTAAATTTTGCAAGAGTTTGTAAATTGTAACTGCTGAAATATCATCGCTTTGAAATTTCTTTATTGTTTCTTCGAAAATCATGGCCTAAAATTAATGAGATAATAATTAAATAATTTCTCGATTTTGGAAAAATTTCAGTTAAGAAAAACATATTTACACCTGTTCATGAACAAAAATGAACCAGAGCTTCGATAGTGGATTACTGAAAAAATGGCGGATACAGCTGGCTTTTTTGAGGGGTGAAGGAAGGTCGTCAAAATACGTTTTCAGAGGTTGGAACATTCAAATGATTGGCTTCTCTAGCAAGCCAATGAATTGAATTTTGCAGTAACCAACCAGATGATCGTATTCGTCTTTAGAAATCTCGCAGATTGACTTTATTGTGCGAGTTGTGTGGATGTAAAAATGTGTGTAGATCTGAACAACAATGCTCTTTATTCTAACATCAGTGCATTACATGCGCTACGAATCGCATTATGCACGATATGGCTGCACAACTTACACCAACTATGTTCGATTTTAATTTCTTTAATTTTGCAAAAACGAAATGTTTTCACCTTTCCGATTAACGCGACCAAAATTAATTGACGATCAATTTAGCAGTTATATCAAAATTTTCCCCTTTTAATCAATAAAAAATATAATAGTATCCGACCTTTTTCTTGTGAAAGTATAATTATTTTAACATTCACTCCAGATAATGGAAGAAAATAACGAATGACAACATAAAACAACTTGATTGCTTTGCTATTGGAAGCGTCGGTCGACAAACATATGAATCGGGCTTTCTATAAATCAGACTGGAAGCATTCCAATGCGTATGGTGCAAAAACATTAGTTATTATCGCTTCACTTTTTGTTCTTGAACACGAAAATTTTTTCGTTTGGAAACAGGTTCGAAATATTGTGTGGGCGCAGTCGTTTGATCTAAATAAAAGTTTGAAAAAATTTGAATCGGATGATAATTGCTTTTTTTCAAATGATTTTTTGAATAACAAACCTGAAACTGTGATTCTCATCAATTGTGTGGTACGCCTACACGCCTTTCATCGTCGATAGATTCAAATCTGTTCTCTCTTCGATGAGAAAATCTGATATGATTGAAGTTTGAAGAGAAGCATTTGCTGCCACTTTGTGCTTCTTTGTCTTCAAATGATTTTCAGTATCATTGCCTTCACCAGCAGCCACCAAAAATGTTGCATTACATTTGTCGCAACGAACGTTGAAGTCGTCATCAGTGACTCTCAAAAAAAACATTTTTTTTCTGCAAATTATCGTTGAAAACACACTTTCATTTCGACATTTCACAAAGTTTCTTTGTGTTGCTCTCTCACCTTTCATATGTCGTGATTTTCAGAGAATTATAATATGGTAAAGATCGATGACCAAAAAAAAGAAAAACCGTCCCGGATTTCGCCGGAAAAAGTATTGTGACCTAAGTCTAGAGATGAATAAGGCAAATAATATGGAAGATGATGTAAGTATGCTTACCATACATTCCGTTGAAGAAATCTTAAATGACCATATTTTATAAAAGATAAAATCATTAACAAATAGCTAAATAATAATAATCAATAACAAGACAGAAGAATTTAAGACATTACATGGAAAACGTATAATATTCATTGCTGAACATCATTTTGATAATATGGAAGATACAACGTGCAATTCAAAAGTTTCAGGACATTTATTAAAAAATGAATATTATTTGCTTTTTTTTTGAAAAATTTATTGGTCGCCTTCAAAATAGTCTCCTTCCGCCTGAATATAACGTTTTGCACGTTCAAGAAGGTTATTGAATGACTTTTTTAGGTCATTTGTCGGTATAGCGTTGAGGATGGCGGTCGTCGCCTTTTGGATGGCATCAACGTCAGCATAGCGGTTTCCTTTCATGGCCAAATGTAGTTTTCCGAACAAATAAAAATCGCAGGGTGCCATATCAGGCGAATAGGGTGAATGGTTGATGATATGAATGCGATTTTTGGTCAAATTGAATGTTCAATTCTGAGGTCTTTTTCGGGTTGTTTCAAAGTGTGCGGGACAAATCGGCAAAATTTTCTGTCAAAATACGATAAATCGACGCTGCGGATATTGATAATTCCGATTCCATATATTTAAGCGATGATTTCGGCTCTTTTTTAATGAATTCACGCACAATTTCCGTGTTTTTTTCGTTCACAACTTCTTTTGTCCTCCCGTCCCTCTTGACAACGTTTAAACCACTCGTGAATACGGCTACGGCATAGACAATCATCGCCATAAACTTGTTTCATCATTTGGTGAGTTATGGTAAAAGTTTTACCAAGTTTAAAACAAAACTTAATGTTGGCTCTTTGTTCGATGCTCATTTTCCGACCGACACTACAAATGTAATGTCACATGTAGCGCGATATCTCAGCTGTTATACAAGTCAGCTGTTACATAAATTCTATACGACAACACTGAAGAATACACAATTGAGGGATAACAATTTCAGACAGATGGCTCCACTAGAAGCCACGTTGTTTAAAAAGTCCTGAAACTTTTGAATTGCACCTTGTATATTCAGGAGATATATAAGGAAAGGAATAACAGGTATTTTTTCGGACTTATCAGATCACAAATATAATATAATACAACAAAAACTTATTGCATGTTTTATAATGACACAATTATTAAGTTCTTTAAATGCACAGCAAGAGCTCAAGATATTGAAACTGAAATGGAAGCGGTTGAGCAAATATCATTTTACCACATAAAGGAAAGCATACATTCAGGTATAGATAAAACGTAAAACCAAATCTATTACCCAAAACTTAAAGAATTAATCCAGTTAGTTTTAAAACAATGTGATTTTTCCAAGGAAGTAAAATATGATAAGAATCCAATAAGACCTAAATTTTCAGATAAAGAAGCACTACCAGCAAAGAACCTCACACCTCACTTATGAAATAAGAGGATTTCACTTTCTAACTACAATAGATAAGTTTTAAAAATTTGGAGCGTTTTCATTAAAAAAGGAAACCATATTACCATAATAGAACAACTGGAAGAGCACTTTTCAAAGATAGGAAAACTAAAACAAATTGCAGATAACGAATTCAAGGCAATAAGAATAAAGGAATTTTTAAACAATGAAAATCTAGTACTACACTTAACCAAACCAAATATATATACAGTCAATGCGGACATCGAAAGACTCCACAATACAACTATATACATATATGTATGATAAATAAATTAAATAAAGATTTGCCAATGAAACATAGAAATTATAACAGATATCACTCTACAATTAAGAGTACACCATTACATGTGCAAAATGGTAGTGTAGATTTAGTTAATATCAAACGCTATAGGAGAAAAGTTTATTAGATAAATTAAATGAAAAAAGAGAAAAAAATCGAGGAAATGAAAGAAAGGTTTTATTAAGAACTATAGAGCGGTCAGGCACAAGGAACAACTCAAATTTAAAAAGGCAAACTTGACACATTCAAATAACATAAAATTCACAAATATTGATAACACTGTTGGGGATATTGACATACAAATAAGGAACCAAGAAATAGTTCGAGAAACGGATATACTTGTAATTGTGCATATAATAGACATCAAACAAATTGAAAAAATTATAAATGAAATGACGGATAATATTAATTTAATAAATATAATACATAAGGATATTTCAACTAGAATTGTTAGAGGCTAGAAATAAGTTGTTAACACTAATTCCAATTAGTAGCAGACAAAAGCGTGAATTAATCAATGCAATAAGTAGTATGTCAAAATAGCTTTTTGGCACAGTGGACGAAGAAGACCGTCATGGCATACAGGGACATCTTTTACAAACAAACGATTCATTCAACCAGCAAATTCAAATTAATACTTTTTTTTGCACTGCAATTGATCAATTTAAAGAAATCATAAAAATATCATCATAAAAATTTTATCAAAACTCTTATTTAGAACAATTGTCGAAAATACAATTGTTGCAAATCTAAATAGAGCACTAACAAGACAAAATTGTGTCAACAAAATATGGAAGAATACATCTTAATAAATTAACAATTGATGAAATAATTAATTATGCAGTTTCCCCTGAATAATTGCACTTCAAAAATTGCACAATTTTGGGTTCAATTAAGCTGGGAATCATTTAACTCGATTAATTAAAAAAATTATTTAATTAGATGAAACCCGCTTGATTGGGGAACCTAATCAATTTAAAAAATAATTGATATGTGCACTTTAAGTAAATTTTTAGTTTTTTGTAATGATATTTAAATAATATTTTTATCTTTAACCCGAAACGAAAGAAGAAAAACAACACAATGTACTTATATATTTATAAATCATTGTTATAAAATAAAAATAAACTTGAGGAACAAAAAAAGTCATATTATTGTATATATGCAGCATTTGCGTTCACATATTTAGAGGTCGTTGCTTGCATTTTTTAAATGTTAATTTGAAAAGGCTGTACTTTTTTTTGTATATTGTTCAATCTACGTGAAATAACATGCTATTCCATAGTCTATAATTCATCCAAAAACTTGCTATCTGAATACAAATTTATTTAAAGTTAGTTTTTTTTGCATGCATTTTAAAACTTGGAGAACTGACGGAGGCTTTGGAGGATCATCTTTTTTCTTTTACTCCTTAATATCAGTTCAAAATATAAAAATAAGAACTGTAATTCCAACACCTATTAAATATAGAGAAATAGAGTCAAAAATAGAGGACATTTTTAGCTACGAAAATAAAAAATATAAATTCGCAAGTAATAAACATTTACGAGAGCTAAAACTTAGTACACATTGTGTAATAAAAATAAATTGCCAACTTACAAAAAACAAATAAATGGAAATAATACCAATAGACATGAAATCTATATATTAATCATACATGTAAAGAAGAGCAACCAACTTTAAATGAAAATTATTCAATAAGATATAATAATTGTTCCATTAAAATCAATGAATATTACTTCTCCAACTTAATTGAAAATATAAAAGAAAATATTATTAATATAAAATACGAAAACATTCAAAACAAAGCACAAAATCGCATTCTATCAATTAATAGAAGAAAATAAGTCCAATCAAAAAACAAAATTTAAATCGAAAATACATAAGTAAATACAATTTTATTAATAGCTGCTGTCATTATCAGAAAACATAAATATTTAAAAATAAAATGAAATAGAAGAATTAGGAGAATTCTAAAAGGGGGATTAGTTACATATAAAATTAGTTATGTAAAAACACATGACAGTGCAATTGAATTTGATGAACTGTTGATACAAATTGCAACACGAAACCATTTATGGCCTATTGCTTAATTGTTAAACAAATAAACTAAATGAAAATTAAGAACACAGTAAACTTTCTAAGAATTATCGAAATTAATAACAAAATGATTATTAAACAATTTTATAAATATATAAATAATTAATAAGCAAATTGTAATTAGAATAAGTTTCACTTTAAGTTAATTGAATAAAATAAATCAGTCTAGTTTTGGATGTCATCCGCGTCAATTCTCTATAAAATAACTTCTAATAATTTATTTTAAAACTCGTCCAACGCGATTTCCCCAACTCACACACTGTAACATATGGATATGCACTGAATTTGGTTGCAATTGATTGAGCTGGTCCCGAGATGTGGGTTTTCACTTAAATATGGACAGTGCCTCGCCCATTGTTCAAGTTTGATACCGCCTCCTATAAAGCTTTTATATGTATATCATTTTGAGTTCAAAATTTAGTCTGTTTTACACTTTCATTTATTGAGTTATTGCACTTATAGTAGGTTTCAATATAACCGTTAAATGGGGAGTGGGAAGGTTCTAATCCAATCTCAACCATTTTTACAATTTCAAAGAGAATATAAAACATATTTATTCTGAGCAAGTTTGGTTGATTTAGCTTAAATGGCATTGGAGTTATGTAGTACATAATATGTATATTAAATCTATAAATTGCAGTAGTAACATATACTTACACCGTAAGGCAGACGACTGTAGCAACCGGACAAAACGACTGCCGTTTAAAAAATAAGCTAATAAAAGTATTAAAAATATTATATATAAAAATCAGATTTGTTAAAATACTTTTTTATTTTTATTTTCCTAATTTTCAAAACGTGGTAATAAATTACATGGTCTACGATTCTTTTGGGCGTCGCATTCATTGTACTCTTAAATAGGTTTGATCATATAGCTTTGTTGAAATACTTTCAAAACTCTTCTAATTTACGTGCCTATATTACCTTAGTGACGTTATAGCTACTTTCGCTGCGCTTAGTGGCTACCGATCTTATGTAGGTTAGGTATAGGAGAATCTTTGAGCAAAATATCACCTTTGGTAAACTACATACATACACTCTGCCGTCTACTGGCTCTTAGACTATCGTAAAGATATCTCGCCAAATAAAAAATTTGTCCATACAAGAACCTGTATGGCAGCTATTTGCTATAGGCGTTTGATATCGGCGGTTCCGGTAAATGAATGAATGAATGAATCTTGGAGAGGAAAGGACGTGTGCAAAATTTCAAATCGGATATCTAAAAATCGGAGGAACTAGTTTGGGTATATAAAGACAGACTGACATGGCTAAATCGACACAGTTCTTCACACTGATCATTTATATGAAGTATGTACATACTAGGGATGGTATTTGGTAATTTTCAATTTTAGTCCAGAAAATGTAGTTGAGTTGTAATTGAATACAAACTATGAAACCAATATTTTAAAATAAAGGGAAATAAAAGGAAACAATTTATTCATTGAATTTCATTATTTTATGTATCCGTATGTTTAGGTACGTCTTATTATTTCTATATTTATTTTTGTAGATATATGCAAGATAATTCTAAAACATTTCCGCTTTATTCTTTTTATAAAAAACTATAAGTTTGTTTAATATTATTGTAGCACAATAGTTATAAAAGTCTTCATTCTTGCATTTACCAGAGGTCTTAGACTCCTTTACCATTGTATGTAGAACCTTTGGCAGTATATTTAAATACATAATTATATATAAAGTTGTAAAATATATTAATATAAGTAGATACATATATAGTCCTATATATATGGTATATGTATATACAATCAAAGTTTATACATATATATGTATATAAGTATATACTTTTTAAAATAACTAATGTCCACGTCTTCGTATTTCTTGACATACATTTTTATACTCAATCTCCATGGCATTCCTGGTGGATTCAATAATTTTATCCATATCCTCTACACCAAATCCAGCTGTATGAATTTCAGGTAGGATGTTAATGATGGCATGTCCAGGACGGAACGATTTCTTCTCACGATTTAGAAAATAATATTTAGATATAACCACCGGTTGGATAGGACATTGGCTTTGAAGAGCAATATGGAAAGGACCTTTTTTGAATGGCAGCAATGTTTCTTTAGTGTTGCGCGTGCCCTCCGGGAAAAACAAAAGTTTACAATTCCGTTCTTGGATAGCCTTGGACTCCTTCTGCAATGTACTGATGGAATCTTTCTTGCTAGAGCGATTAATGAATAGAGTCCCCCAAAGCCAAGCACCGAACCCAAAGAAAGGAAAGAACAGAACTTCTTTTTTCGACACTACCGTTGCACGCCCAATTACTGGCCATAAATATGCTAATCCTGTAATAATAGAAACCCATATGTACATACATCACAAAAATGTATATACATATAAAAGAGGAGTCATCATACCGCACAAGTCAAGAAAACTTTGATGATTGATAAGCACTACAGCGCCGTGTTCCGCCCGAATATTTTCAAAACCTTGTACTTCCATTGTAACGCCCAGCGCTTTGCAAAGCTGTCGACAGCCCCATGCAGGTATACTATTTAGTGAAGCACATTATTTAGAATTTTTTTTTAAATAAAAACATATCTTGATCAGAATTAAATAATAATATAATATATAAAAATATACTGTGTTTGCACTTACAATGCGTTCCGATAGTCCCGCGGCCTTAATATCATAAGGGGTATGCAAATAAGTACGATAGCTCCAGATCCAATAATGAAAGTTGCCATTTTAAGCTGGTATGGGGCCTTGGAGGAGAAACTTAAGATGAGGCCCAAAAGACACGCAAGACCAATTATCTCGCATACGCAACCCATCGTACAAGTATATTGCTAAAATTTAAGTGATAATAGTTTTGTTTTGAAATATTGTCCTTTGACATCAAGGCCAACATTGACATATGGTGAATAATATTTTGTAAATATTCAGATAATCTTACGATACAAATAATTATATATTTCGTTTTGGCAAATAAACATCTTATTTACAAAATATAAAATAATGTTCATAACTAGTCTCGATGAAAAATGTTATGAAAAGAAAAAATAATAATCAAAACGCAAATGAAAAGAAACGGTTTACAACCAGTTCCTCGATTAAAGTAGATATAATTTAAATCTGTACTGAAAACAACAATGCAGAAATTGTGTGTAAAGAACACAGAGATATTATGGACAAGACATTCAAAAAAGAATATAAATCGTAACTCAAGGAATTAGGTGTTATTAATAATTTTATCTAAAGGAAATGAAATCTTACTTATCAATGTGCATATTATTTGATTATAGGAGGTGTGTTTAAAAAATAACGGAATATTTATTTATTTGTCTACATTATTGTTGTCGTTTCATCCAATTGTCGAAACACTTCTCAAACTCGATTTTGGATTAGCCTCTAGCTTTCTCAGCGATCTATCTTGTAAAATCACAGCCCTTTAAGGTGCAATTTATTTTTAGAAATAGGAAAAAGTCCCATGGTGACATGTCGGGCGAATTAAAGGCTGGGCTATCGTTAGTTGGCGTTCGCACGAGCAAAAAGAGTTCAGCAACTCGAATCGAGTTTCCTTTACATAAAATTTTCGCAAATGTTTGTGCGGTTTGGTTACGCGACACTAAGAGCGTGTTGCAAATTTTATTTGTATGTTGGTATTGTGGTCTCATATTTTGAAAGTGATAGAACAATATTTAGAATACCCGCTATTAGTATTTTCAAAAAAAGTCTTATTACGGGAATTCCCTAATCCACCAAAATGTACTGAACATGATATTCTAACTTAATCATTTGCGGTTAAAAGAAATAAATATGAAAGCATCGTAATATACTACTATATAAAATCCAAGCAATGAATACAGCTGAAAATTTTATTGTACATCAGGGGAATGCATCTCAACATAATAAAACAACTATAGAAGGTAAGTCGGGTGTAACCGAACATTTTAAACTCTCACAAATGGCAAGAACGAAATACGGAGAAATACTTTCAGGTGCAAAACTTTATTAAACAAAACTATACACTGTGTGCAACATGTTGTGAGGGTATACAAATTTTGCAAGTAAATTCAATATTTTTTTTTCGATTAAATCGTGTATGCATTACAATCATGTTTGGCATCATATTACATTACACTGTTCTCATAACCTCACATGCTTGACACCCAAGATATTATATTTAATAAACTCAGCCAAAGGGAGAGAATTTCATATATTAGGTATGTATATAAGAAAAATTCAATCAGAGGGAGGTAAACCAGTATATTAGAAATGTGGACTTTAGGTCAAGGTCTAAAATGATTTTATTTATGTATATTGACTTAAATTCATTCAAACATACACCAACATAAATTTTAACGGTATAAGGTCAACCGGAAAGTCAAAATTCACTATATTATGGCTAGGGGAAGGTCTGAGCTCATTTTAATCAATAATTAACTGAACTTATGTGTAGTATATAGGATCTTGGTAATTCGTGGATTTCTTTCACCCACTTTCGCCTCCAAGCTACAGCATATCCAATATTATACTTTCACATAATTTTGCTAAAATATCTTACATATTGACTGATATATATAGTATAAGTATAAATAAAGTTCAAAAGTCCTTATATTTGGTATATCTGACCTGATTTTATCCATTTCTGACAAAAGGGCACGCTATTATCAGGAAAAAATCCTCTGTATTTATTCAAAGTGTGATTTCGATATTTTAATTGGTGCTTGATTTATATGTTGCAGCGGTGCAACACGGTCTTTCAATGTCATTACGAAACCTACATATTGGCCGGTATAGGGCAGCCGAAAGTTCAAAAATTTGTCTATTAGGTATATGTGGACTAAGAGAATTATGAATTCGATTCATATTATTATTAGATACGAATTCTCTCTGAGTTTCTATAATATATCTCACAGATTTACTAATATTTTCGATAAAAAGTTCGCAATAGGAACTTGGGTCTGGAACAGTTTTAATCTGATTTGGATAATTTTGTGTCATAAGCTAACACACTTCATAGGCAGTATTTGTGCAAAATTTTATCCCGATACATTTTTTGGTGCTTAATTTGTTTACTGGAAAGAGAAAGAATCAGATTAAATTTAAAACTATGTTATATGAGATGTAGATGTGGTTGTAGTTCCATTTCGTCCATTTTTGCGCTGCAACATAGGAATGTCAAAATAACGATACCCTATCTAAACTACAACCTTAATTTTTTTGAAATCTTTAGAGCAGACCCCGAGATGTGGGTTTTCGCCTAAATCTAGGCGGTGCGACAAATTACATTGCTTATATTCGACAAAAGTTAATAACGTATGATTGAGAACTTACATATGTATTAGTTAATTTAATATTCTAATTTCTAAAAAAAATTTGGGAAGCAGATTGAAAAGTCTAAGGATTGAGGTTGCCTAAAATGCATTTTAGATTGAAGGTACTCATGTTTACGAATGCAATGTGCATATATACGTACATACAGTGGGCGAGAAAATTTTTGATGTCTTATTGAATGAAAAAAATAGAAAAAACGTTATCTTTGGTTGCACCGGATCTATAATACCCTTGATTCCTAAGATTTCTAACAATTACTAGATTTTGATCATACAGTTTGTATGGTGTATGCTATAGTGATCCGATCTGAACAATTTCTTCAGAAGTTGCCAAGTTCCAAAGTTTTCCATGCAAGCACTTGATTCCGATCGTTCAGTTTGTATGGTAACTACATGCTATAGTGATCCGATCTGAACCATTTCTTCGCATATTGCATTATTTTCTTAGATAATAATTTGTGCCAAATTTCATGAATATATCTCGTCAAAAGAAAAAGTTTTCCATTCATGCACTTGGTTCCGATCTATCACATTGTATGGTAGCTATATATTGTATTATAGTGGTCTGATACCGGCAGTGGCAACCGTGGCAACAAATAACACACGTTGAGCCTGAAAATTTAGCTTTTTCAATGTCTAGACGTTTACAAGCGCATGTTGCTCATGGTGGGCAAACAAAATACTATTTTTAAAGTTAAATTGCCTTATTGATGATTTTTATATTATAATTTTAGTCGTAATCAGACCTTCGTCAATGGTTTATTCTAGTTTTTTGTTTTAGTCTACTTTTCTAATAAAAACGTGATTAAAACAAAACGGCATCATTACTTTTTCTTATTATTTTTACATTCAGCAAGAAATCAAAAATATGGGTCTAACGTAGACTTTTGGCGTCCACTGTATATCATGATAATGCCCAATGGTCTCGATGGTATTCCAAATAAGGCCTCAAAGATTGCCATTAATAACAATGCGAGGTCATTTACTGAATTGTTTAAGCAGTGTCTCCAAAAAGGCGTCTTCCCGGAAACCTGGACAAAGCAGCCCCTGTTCTCATTTCAAAAACCAAATAAACCAGTCGCCGAGCCTTTCTCATACTGACCGCTTTGCATGCAGGATATGATTGGCAAGATACTAGAGCAGCTAATTTGTGTACGATTAGAGTTTTATTTAGAGAAATAATACCAGGGTTTTTCCGATTGCCAACACGTATTCCGGAAGTAGAAGTCACAACAACAAGGCAATATAGACTCAGAGAAAGAATACCAGGGTTTTTCCGATAACCAACACGAATTCCGGAAGTAGAAGTCACAACAACAAGGCAATATAGAGTCCTACAACTAATATATACAGTTTATGTATGTAATAGCTATAATAAGTGATGTAATTCAGTGATTACGAAATGCTACGTCATAAACCAAAGACCTAAAAGACTTTTAAAACTAACGGACTCTCAATGTAATTACAAACATAATCACGAGCATATTTGTAACATCGTCAAAGATACAACACATATTAATTTGATATATTTACGTTTTATTTATGAGCATTAAACGCGAACCAAAATAAGTGAGAGAGTGAAATTATTGCAATCCCCGTGAGTGTCGTTCTTGAGCTGTCTAAGGTGTAACACAACCTCAACATGTTAAAATGAAGCTAAACGCAGCGACCAAGCTGCTTAGAGTTCCTTGTCAAACAGATTAACTAACAAAACATTGACAGATCTACCATAATCTCTAGTATGGTTGGTTCCACATTTGCATGAAATAGGTTTATACTTACTCCTAGTCCCCATATATCCAATATAAGTCAATAAGGGAGGGAGGTATTTTAATTTGAGTGATATTTTTTTGGTACATTTTTGATTGTTATTCAAATGAGTAGTGCTAATAACGACATCCATGAGCACATACATTTAGAAATAATTCACATACTCTTTTATTCTTTCAAGTTGCAAGAGTTTTTAATGCTTCGATATTTTTTTGCCAAGCATTTTACTATTTGCAGCTTATATTAAAAAAAAAACAATCCCATGTATACAAATTTTCATGTCAAGAAATAAACAATTAAATTGTAATGAAACCATATCTTTAAATACTTTTTAAATTACTACAAATATATTAAAAATAAGTTAAGTCCTATATAAATATATGTACCTATGTCATAACTTGTCATTTATTATTATATAATTAAATTCGGTGATTGTTATCTTACATGAAAAAACTTAATCGATTTTTTATCATAAACCAAATACACAAAATGTTAACATATACACACTTTATCCACATACCTGCTTGTATATGTCGGTGTTTGTGATAAAAAATAATGAATAACACTAGTTTCAACGATTGACTTTTTCACTTACTAACGCTAATCTAGTCCGTTTTAAAAATTTCAAGCGATTAAACAGAATCTTAATATTAACAACTCGTATTGACGGTAGTCCCCCAGACCACCATTAGCCATCGAATGTTCAAACAATACTGAGCGTTTTGAATTAGGATTGTAGTAGTTTTCGCTAGCGACTCACCTACAACAACATACAACGCTTATCGCTGAAGCCGTTGTTTAGTGTAAAGGAAGTAAGAGAAAATTTGTTTTATAAGAAATTCTCACCGTCGCGACCATGTCTCATACGATTTTGCTTTATTCGGAAGTATTCATTTATACAAACAGAATTCCATATTTATCTAACTACATACATATGTATAAGAGTGGGTCGTATCAGAACAATGCTGAGATTGTAACTATCACTCGGTATGGCGTGGGTTCAAATCATAAGAGATGCAAATCCCGGTGACCCCTAAGAAGACAATGTCAAAATCCATTTTCATTGATATGACCATTATAGTACCTTACCTACATTTATCAGACAACAATATGTCAAACATCTCAAATAACAGGGGAAGCTCGGCTAAACAAAAACTAGCAAAGTTGTTGCGTCGATTATATGCACATACTGTAACCAATGAAAATTAGTACAAGCAATTATATTCATATATATGAACCTATATACATAGGTACTTTTTATAATGTAGAAAATTACTTAATTATGTGGGAATTGTACTTTGAATAGTTGATCATATACTTAGGTTACAAAGTGCAGAACAATAACAACCGCAGTCGTTAATAGCTAATCATTCGATATTTACTTGATTTTCAAGTAGGCATATTGTTGTTATACACTTATGTGCATAGTACATACATATATACATAAATTGTACATTTGTAGATAATGTTACTCACTTGAGAAAAAAAAAACATTCACATGTTCTGCACAACAAGTTCGAATGGTATCTATGTTACATTATGTTGCTTTTCAATGTCCGATGGTGTAGAAAGTGTTTCGACCCCAATAGCTGAAGTCAAAATTTTTTTTCGAAATTCATTTTTTAAACTCCGTTTAAGTAAATTTTTACATAACAGTTCGTATTTTCATTAAATAGATGACTTTTTTCTTTGGTGCTTATGAAAATATATTCAGGTTCTTATTATATTGCAGTTATTACTATCTTATATCGGCTGTTATAATAGCTATTTTCAGAATAATTTTCGCACATGCATATAGTACATTAGATTAAAAAGATTACTTCAGAAAATAAAAAGGAGTAAGTATTAACTTTTGAGTATAACTATTGTATATTGTATTTATTAAGGTTAAACAAGAAATGTACACGGCGAATTCTGATGTCAACAGCCATAAAAATATGAACTTGGATAGTTTTGGAAAACTGTCGGACTGTCTGGATATATGGCAACTCTTGATTAATTGTTGCAATCAACCTATACATTTCCTAAGATCCTACATACTAAATATATGTAAAAAATTTATCCATCCATCCGAGTTCACACCATATTTATTAGTCAATTACTGAGAAATCTTAATATTATATTATATAATTGGGTCAAATTATTTCGACTAGTTTTCACAGCATGATTTGGTGATTTGTATCATTTCTATCCTTAATTTTGTACTTTATATGTATATCGGTAACATTGTTTCCATGGACATAACGTATATCACTACCAAAAATGGTCTTTATTAATTCACAAATTTTCCTAAAACTGATAAACCAAATAGTAAATTTTAAATTTATCAACTGACTTTAACGATCATCATATGAAATATCTTAAGAAAGTTTAGTCAAGCTACTTTGTTATTTTCATTAGCCCGCTTGACATTAGATATACTATTTTAGGTAATACCAATTTCGTTTAATTAAAAATACACACATTCATCACACGCAACGTTTTACAGGTTGGTTGGTTTCACCAAAAAATAGCACTACTATTTTCAAAAATTTCTCCAAATTTTTTTTTCTCATAACAGTTACATACTAGCCTTGAAGACGATCCACGTGAAGGAAGACCAAAAACCGCAACCACACCAGAAATCATTGAGCAAGTTCATAATATTGTTAGTGTAGATCCAAGTTTCACTCAGCGTGAAATTGCAATGCCATAGGCACCTCAGACGAACGAGGAATTCATATTTTAAATGGAGAATTACATATGAAAATTTGGTTGGGAAGTTAGTGCCGCATACGTTAACAATTCAACAAAAACTGGGACGAAAACAAATTTCTCAGCATAATTTGGAGCGTTTTAAGCATAATAAAACCGATTTCTTGCGTCGTATAAGATGGATGAGGCTTGGATCTACCATCATGATCCTCAATTGAAACATGAACGTTTACAGTGAACTGAAGCTGGTTGATCAGCTCCAAAGCAAGTGAAGTCACAACGATCAGCAAAGAAGGTTATTGCATCAGTTTTTTGGGATACAAAAGAAATTTTGTTGATTGATTATCTGCAGAAAGGTGAAACAATCAACTCTGAATATTATAGCAGCCTTTTGGATCAGCTGGATGAAAAAAGTCGTGGGGAAACACTCACACACAAATCATTTCTCATCAAGACAATGCAGCTGCTCACAAAGGTGTTTTAACAATGACAAAATTCAACGAATTAAAGTACGAATTGCTTGAGCATCCACGGTATTCACCAGATTTGGCTCCCATCGACTACTAGCTCTTCAGAAACCTGAAACAATTCCTACGTGGAAAGCCTTTTTCGTCGAATGAAGAAGCTATTACAGCCGTAGACGGGTATTTTGCAGAGCTTCCGGAAAGCCATTATAAGGATGGTATAAAATTATTGGAAGATCATTGCAATAAGTGTGTTGAAGTTAAGAGAGATTATATTGAATAAAAAAATATATTTCGTACCAGTATTTTTTCGTTATGAGCACAGAAATTTTTCATCCAACTTGTATATACATACATATGTATATAAAAAGCACAAGTCAAATCAAGAGGAGTTCATCAAAAACTGATGATTTTTGTAATGTCACCGTAATCATTCACAATAAAATGAAATAGCTTTTAGTGGCATGATTCACGTGTTATATTCAAATGACATATAATGCCTCCTGGAAAAACACAGCGAAAGAAAGTTATACTTATATTAGTATTCCAATTCAATTTTGTCATTGATTTAATTCCCAATCACATGGATAGGGTAGTAGCGCAGACAACAATTTTTATAAGGCAATTTTAATGCCATTATTTTTCTAAACGCTGTCGATGGTCACAAATTGTACCAGAAATCAATAATAAAAAAGAATGGAAGGGCTAAGTTCGGGTGTAACCGAGAATTTTCTACACTTGAAACTTTCAATAAGCAAAGCAGGGGAAATACCTTCAGGTGTAAAAATTCATATTTGAAAATGTTGCGAAAGAATTCTACATTCATTATTCGACGAAATCGTGAATTAATTACGATCAAAAACTTAACCGGAGAGGCTAAATTTAATATACTACAGAAGACCAAGGTCTAAACCAACTCCATTCATGTATATTGCTTAACCATTGACATAATAAGGTTTGTTAGTATAACGGAAATTATTATATGTAGTATAATATAATTTCACACATTTTCGGCATTAAACTAAAATACATATATCCAATATTATACGTTCAGTTAACTTTGCTAAGATAGATAGATATACTCAGTATAAGTAAAACCGAAAGTTGGAAAATCTTTTATTAGGTATATGGGATATAGATGTAGTATTGACCCAATTTTATCTTTTTTTGGCATTACTACATATTATCAACAGAAACAGATTCTCTCGGAGTTTCACATACCATCAATAATATATAAAGAGTAAAGTCAACCCGATGTTTGAAAATCCCGATATTAGTTATATAGGGGCTAAGGCAGATTTTCACTCGATTTTATTCATTGTAAGCAAATTGACATATTGGCTGATATTTGGGGAGTAAAGTCAGCCGAAAGTTCGAACACTTATACTTTTAGGTATATGAATCCGATTCAATCCAATTTTGATAGGAACTGGGGTCCACATATTCGGTACTTAGGGACTTGAATAGTTTTGGTTCGATTTAAACAATTTTTTGTCACAAGATGGCACACTTTAAAGGCACTATGCGTCCAAAGTTTCATCCCGTTATATTCATCGCTTCTTCATTTGCATACTGGAAATTGATAGAATAAAATGGAATTTAAAGTTGTGTTGCATGGGAAGTAGGTGCGGTTGTAGTCCGATTTGGCACCAGTGTGATATCGTTTGGGTAGGTCGCGAGACATGGGTTTTCACATAAATGTAGGCGGTGTCACGAATATCATCCAATTTTGACAGCGGCACCTATAAATCCGTCTCCTATCACATCAAATTTTATGTCTCTGACGCATTTATTTATAGATTTATCGCACTTTTAGTATTTTGTAACAAAATCGAAATATGAGGAGTGGGCGGTCCGATGCCACACTGTTGGTAGGGATGCTAAATATCTGCCTTGCGTGCATTTGGTTACTATAGCTTTAGCGGTTTAGGTGATATGTACTTCAAACCTATTTGAGGGCGGGATACTCCCACTTAAAAAAATTTTTTTTAATGCAGATGCCCTTCCCTAATGCGATTCGTTATACCAAATAACAACTTTGTATCTTATTGTGGAGCTTAGTTATGACAATTTATTTGTTTTTTATTAATGGCGTTTTGTGAGCGTGACAATGGTCCGATTACGCCCATCTACAATACCAACCGTCTTACGGTGCCGGGAAACATGTGTAAAAAGCTTCATCAATATATCTCATCTTTTATTCAAGTTACAGCGTGCAGAGACGGACGGACAGACAGACATCCGGATTTCAACTCGTTTCGTCATTCTGATCATTTATGTCTAACTCTATTAGTTTTAGGTGATACAAACAACCGTTAGGTAATCAAAACTATTATACTTGTACTCTGTAGCAACATGTGCAAGAGTATAAAAGGAAACTTCAAAGAAAAACCCTTAAAGCAAACATTTAATGTTCTTAAAAATGAACAAAATACTTGTAGTACAAAATTGGTGGTTAGTCAACCAAGGATCCTTTCAAAAGTTAAAATCTGCATTTAGACTGGTATTTTATTAGGAAACTATGTGAAATCATTTATTGTATATTTGGAAACAATATTATGTCGACCTTAATTACGCCCTATGTAGTATTTTTTGCCATAACAAAAACAGTGGAGGGGCTACAACCATAATAATTTTTCATCACTGTACTAATGGTGTGAAGTTGTAATCTGTTTATAAGCTCATTTTTATTAATTTTTACATAATTTTAAATAAAATGGAGAACTCACAGACTATACGCTAGTTTAAAGTAGAATATGAAAAACACATCTACAGGACAATACAATATGGATACCATATATGTATTTGTATGTACGATCGCTGATTTCATTGGTATGCCAATCATCGACTAAGCTAGTGATAATGACATACATATTCCCTTCAATTATTTTCATTTGTTTGCCAAAAAGACTAGTTTATATTTAATATGAAAATTTATAAAAATGTATATGAAAGATCGCAATGAAAAAATAATTAAGGAAGGGCTAAGCTCGCGTGTAACCAAACATATCATACTCTTGCAACTTACAAGGATCAAAGCCGGCTAAATACCTTCAGGTGTTGGCAATATTAAAAAATATAGCGAAAGGGTTCAATATTGTTCGCCGAAATCGTGAACGGATTACAATCAAATTTGGTATCACTTAACTTTCTTTGAAAATCATAAACTAAATAGTTTTATTACCATATTTTACTTCCCGTCAGAGAAAATTACACCACAATCCCTGGGGTAAGAGAAATGGAAGCGCAGATTGTACTAATTTTTGGCATTGTTCAGGTATACTTTAGCAATTATTTTCAAGCAATTTTATAAATATAAACATATATATTATATGAAGTAAAGTCAGCTGGAAGCTCGAAACTATTTATAATAGGTATATGATGGCTAAGGGAAGTATTGTCCCGTCAGCGAAAATTACACCACAATTCCTGGAGGAAGAGAAATGGAAGCGCAGATTGTACTAATTTTTGGCTTTGTTCAGGTATACTTGAGCAATTATTTTTAAGCAATTTTATAAATATAAACATATATATTATATGAAGTAAAGTCAACTGGAAGCTCGAAACTATTTATAATAGGTATATGATGGCTAAGGGAAGTATTGTCCCGTCAGCGAAAATTACACCACAATCCCCGGGGGAAGAGAAATGGAAGCGCAGATTGTACTAATTTTTGGCATTGTTCAGGTATACTTGAGCAATTATTTTCAAGCAATTTTATAAATATAAACATATATATTATATGAAGTAAAGTCAACTGGAAGCTCGAAACTATTTATAATAGGTATATGATGGCTAAGGGAAGTATTGTCCCGTCAGCGAAAATTACACCACAATCCCTGGGGGAAGAGAAATGGAAGCGCAGATTGTACTAATTTTTGGCTTTGTTCAGGTATACTTGAGCAATTATTTTTAAGGAATTTTATAAATATAAACATATATATTATATAAAGTAAAGTCAACTGGAAGCTCGAAACTATTTATAATAGGTATATGATGGCTAAGGGAAGTATTGTCCCGTCAGCGAAAATTACACCACAATCCCTGGGGGAAGAGAAATGGAAGCGCAGATTGTACTAATTTTTGGCTTTGTTCAGGTATACTTGAGCAATTATTTTCAAGCAATTTTATAAATATAAACATATATATTATATGAAGTAAAGTCAACTGGAAGCTCAAAACTATTTATAATAGGTATATGATGGCTAAGGGAAGTATTGATCCGATTCAACCCATTTTTGACACAAGGGTATACTATTATCAAAGAAACATTAGGGGCGGTTCCCCGCCCACTTTAAAAAAAATTTTCAAACTATAACAAAACTATTATACTCTGTAGCAACATGTTGCAAAAGTATAATAAAACAAGTAAGAAAGAGCTAAGTTCGGGTGTAACCAAACATTTTATACTCTCGCGAGTTAAAGTGATATAATGGATTTTTGTATATATTTTAATTCAAAGTAGGAAGTATTGCTTGCATTATTTACAATCACAGGGAAGAAGATAGACTATTATTAGAAAGAGATTCTTTCGGAATTCCATTCGATTTCTAAGATATTGGCCGATAGATGCAGCATAAAGTCAACCGGAAGTTCGAAAATATGTATACTATGTATTTGGGCTAGGGGAAGTATTGACCCGATTTTACCCATTTTTGGTAAAAAGGTTATCAAAAAAACATTTTCCCCGAATTAAAACATAACCGTTATATGGGTAATGGGCGTGGTTATTATATGATGTGCTAAAAATACTTCTTCTCGGCAAGTTTGGTTGAGTTAGCTTCAGTGGTTTAGAAGATATGTACTTTTAATCATTTATAGGGCGGAGCCACGCCCACTTTTTAAAAGCCCCGCAAGTGCCCCTCATCACTGCGACCCCTTCTTGATTCGATTGGTCCGATTACATCCATCTGCAATACCAAACCACCTTGGGTAGTCACTCGGATTTCAACTCGTCTCGTCACCCCGATCATTTATCCATATCTATCTCGATTAGTTTTAGGTGGTAAAAACAACCATTAGGTGAACATAACTATTATACTCCGTGCAACATGTTGCGAGAGTATAAAAACTCTCCTAATATAGAAATTAACACCAAACAGACCTTTTAATGAGTGAACTTCAATATACTGATAACAGCTGCTTGCTAGTCAGAACTTATGAACAAAAGCATAGAAAGAAAAGCTTACGTATCCGTGTAAGGTATGTATTGTACATACCTAAATACGTATGCATACGTACATATACAATAAAATATATACGTTCATATAAAATATATATACATATAAATACGGTAAAAGCGATTTTTGCGGTCATGATTCTTTTAGGTAACTTTAGCTTTAATTGAAAAATCGAAAATTGTACAGTGGGTCTGAAAAAGTATAAGAAGTATTAATAATCTTAAAGAAACTAATTTCTGCCAGAACTCAAATTTAGTTGTTATGAATTCGTTATTCCAAAGGATATAAAAAACAAGAAAAACCGTTAACTTTGGTTACACCGTGGTCGGATCTTAAAAACTTTTTCGGAGATTATACCGTTGTCTTAGACATTTATTTATGCCAAATTTTGTGAAAATTTCGCGTATACGTATACAGACAGAACATGGTTACATCGACTCAGCTCACCACGCTGATCATTTAAAGTGGTGGTTAAAAGTTTACATAGTAATTTTCGTGATTCCGAAAGCACAACAAATTTTGATACAGTTTGATTCTAATCTTTTTTAATCGCAATAAACTAAACAAATTCATTATTTAACATAAAACAAAAAAGTTATGGCAGAAAAGCTGAGCTCATATGCACTATATACATTGATTTCGGGGTTTCATATCGGAAAATTTGTTTTCTTTCCTTTTATCATGCTTATTGGTTGTTATTGATTTTATTTGTTGCATGGAAACTTAAATAGTTTCAATTCGCAAAAATAAATCTCAGTTGGTATAAGAAATAATTATTTATGTAATATACATATTTTATAGGGTCTCCGAAGTTTCCTTCTAGTTGTTATAAACTTCGTGGCAAACTTAATATACCCTGTTCAGAGTATACGACTGTATGCTTCATAATTCTAAACCACTTCGAAACATATTTGAAATCTTGATAAAAAGTTTGAAAAGAAATAAATAGGCAATGAATCTCAAGAAGTCCTTCTATATATGTTTGTATGGTACCGAATATTTTATACTCTTGTAACTTGAAAAGATTATAGCCGGGTAAATACCGTCAGGTGTTGGCAAAACTTAATATTAAAAAAAATGTTGCAAAGGAGTTCAACGTCATTGTTCGACGAATTCGTTAATGGATTACAATCGAATTTGGTATATTTTTAACTTATTTCGAAGGTCTTACACTCACTTAGTTTCATTACTATATTTTATTTTCCTTCAGCGAAAATTATACAAAAATCATCTACAAGAGAGAGATATGCATATTTACATTCTTCAACCGAAGAGGCTAAATTTAATAGATTAGTTGATGTGAAAAATGTCAACTAAAGGATCGGAAGTCATTGTATTAGGGATATAAGGTTTTGACCAAGACACATCTCGTTTATACTCGTATTAAGCGGTAAATTATTAATATAATTTTATTACTTTTCAGAAAACTTGTCTACTTATTTCATTAAAATATCACACAGTTTAACAAATCTAAACGCTTTAAAGTCAGGTCAAACATATATTTGAGAATCCTGATACTAGTTATATGGGGGCTAGGGCAAATTTTAACCCGATTTTATCCATTCACTGTTATTGGAAAAACGCACTTTCTCAATTTTAATAGGATAAATTACATATTGACCGATATATGCGGTATAAAGCCAATTGGAAATTACAAAGTAGACGATAAGCGTGGCACTGCCCACATTTAAGTGAAATCACATATGTATCTCCGGAACTCCTGAATCAATTCCAACTATATTCGGAACATAACATTCTCCTGACAACCTTGTGTTACAGTGCGAAGATGAGCAATATCAGACTACTACTACGCCTACTTCCCATATACCACAATTTTAAATTCCATATCATTCTTTCACTTTCCAGTATACAAACCAAGAAGCAATAAAAATAACGTGATGAAACTTAGTACGAATAGTGCCCTTGCAGTGTGTCACCTTTTGACCAAAACTTGTCTAAATCGAACTAAAAATGGTACTGAATACATGGACACCAGAGCCTATAATTGAATTTTTACCAAACATATCGGTCAATGTGTAAGATATATAATTGAAATTCGGAGAGAATCCTTTCCTGATAATATAATATAATAATAAATATTTTCGGACTTCCGGTATACTTCATACCGCTTTTTTGTTAATAGTATGTTGTATTGCCAAAATAGATAAAATCGGGTCATTACCATTGAAATCTCTCATATACCTATTATTAAACTTCCGGCTAACCTTATGCCATATATATCAGTCAATAAGTACGATATCTTAACAAAATTAACTGATCGTATAGTATTGGATATATTGTAATATGGTTAAACGCCGAAAATATGAGAATTTTGATTTGGTGGTGCATCTTTGACATCGAAATTACCGGAACGGAATCGACGAAACCGAAATTGCGCATGACTGGCTGTTACAGTATCAGAACCATAAACGCTATTCACATTTTCAACCGCCTGGCTTGCGTTTTCGACCTTATCGGAGAAAAACTGTAAAATAAAGATATTTTCTCTTTGCTAGTATCCATCTTTGACGCGCGCTCGAACAAAACAGAATGAACCAATCACAAAACTGTCAGAGAAGTTGGTTTAGTACGAAATGTCATCTTTCTAACGCTTCTTAGCCGAACCCGATCGCACTTATACAACGCGAGATAAAGATAAATAACGCCATCTATTGATAAAATAGTTTCTTTTTACTACACCTACTATTTATAAAATTGCTTGAAAATATGGCCTCCAGTGTACCTCAGCAATGTCAAAATTAACTCAATCAGCCTATACCTTGCTCTGCCCCCAATATAGCGTGTATAATAATTTCCAACTTTCCACCTGACAAAATGTATGATACTTTAATACGATTCAATGAACAAGTTTTCATAAAAATTTTATGGAAATATGAATGAAGTCGGTCTAGACTTTGGTCCAAACCAAATAATAAATTGCGATCCTTTGGTTGGCGTTTTCACATTAACTCATTATATTCAATTTAGCTTCTTCAGATGAGTTTAAATCTCATATATCTCATTTGAAGATGATTTTAATACAATTTTTACTGACGAGAAGTAAAATATAGTAATAAAACTAAATGAGTCTGTGACCTATAATATAACTCAATAAAATACCAAATTTGATTGTATGTATATACCATTCCGTCGAATAATGAATGTTGAATTGTTTCGTACCATTTCTTACCATAAATTTTCTTAACACTTGAAGGAAAACTGGCTTTGATCTTTGAAAGTGCAGGAGTATAAAATGTTCGGTTGCACCCGAACTTGGCGCTTCCTTACTTGTTTCTAATACGTTGCTCTTTAGAAGGCTGGTATACATCTTCTTTTAAAGCGGGTTTGATATTGATTGTGGCAAGGCATAGGCTAATGGATTTGGATGCTTACACTTTTGTTTATTTGATTTCATTTTTATACTCTCACCACATGTTGCTACAGAGAATAATAGTTTTGAACTATTAGAAATTTTTTGAACAAAAAAAGTTTTTAACATCTAGAGGCGGCTCACTCAGTTTTAAAGTAAATTTAGAGTTAAAATCTTTTTTCGACAAGAAAAAATTATTTTTTGCTTAAACTCTTTACATTTATACAAAAATTACCGAATGTGACGGTTTTTGACTCAAAATTTATACTTATTAACATTTAAGGAAAGTATGTTGTCGTTTAATACTATGTTCGCACCGACACAAAATTCGTGTTTTCATAGACAAAAGAGGTTTTCACGCGAAAACTTGTGTTTTCATCCATACAAAATCTGTCAATCGAAAACACGGTTTTCGCTGAAAACCCCTTGAAAACTTACATTCCACTCATTATAATCGGTGTCTGCTCTAGTTAATCGATATTATTAGAAGACATATTTTGCCAGCCCTAAATGTCAGTTGACAATTTGTTTACATTCCATAATTGGCCTAAACGTACCCTACAAGAAACTGCTGATGGGTTCACATTGGATATGTCAGTACAGCTAATTTACAATTGCATTTTTAAATTCAGAACTATATCTGATTGGAGAAAGACGTACGCAGAGCTATTGAGAGGAGGAGATGGCATCAAGTGAAAATTTATTTTTATATTTTCATATTTTATTATATTTTTTGTTGCATTCCTTTTGATATTTAAGTATATTATTATAACTAATTTTGATTAAAAGCTTGAAAATTATTAAAGAAATAAAAATTATATTATCTACTGCGCAAAAGAATTTTTCACTTCTGATAGCGTTTCAGTCATAACTGACAATTTTCAGCTATGACGGATTTATGGTCAGCAATTAGATCAGAAGATTATCAGAAAAAGACATGAGAGTGAGCAGTATAGATATATAGTGAATCAATTCCGAATACCCATTTGTTAAAAAGAGATGCAAACTCACACACATATGTTTGTTTACATCAGTTTTTGCAAGAGGCTCTTAAGAAAATGATAGAAACTTTGTTCTGCGCGCTGACCAAATTTTTTCAGCTTTGACTGTCATATTACCCATCAGTTGACCGTCACTGTTCTCGTAGGGTACATAACAAATGTAAACAAATAGATGTGTGAACTGTCAATGAAAACTCATCGAAAACACCCAATGTCGGTCAGAACGACTTTGGTTCCACAATGCACAAATTGTGTTTTCAAGAGGATTTCAATTCGGTGCGAACATAGTATACGACTTTTTTTAAAACTCCAATAATAACCACAAATTTTTTTTTTAAGTTGATAACTTTTAATTGGCCAGAAAGAGGACTCTCTACTTTCTAGAGCACTTATCAAAAATTTTTACGACATTTTTTTTTTCGCTCCACCCTATCAGATATAGAGTTATATTTATACAATATAAATTATCAGGATGAAGACACGAGTTGAAATCCTGGTGACTGTCTATTCGTCCGTCCGTCTGTGCAAGCTGTAACTTGAGTAAAAATTGAGGCATCTTTATGAAACTTAGTACACATGTTTCTTAATACCGTGACACGGTTGGTATTTCAGATGGGCGTAATCGGACCACTGCCACGCCCACAAAACGCCATTATTCAAAAACAAATAAATTGCCATAACTAAGCTCCACAACAAGATACAAGACTCTTATTTGGTATACAGGATCACTATAGGGAGGGGCATCTGCAGTTAAATTTTTTTTTTAAGTGGGCGTGGTCCCGCCCCTAATAGGTTTAATGTGCATATCTCCTAAGCCGCTAATGCTATAATAACAAACTTCACTGGAAGCAAATGTTTTTAGAATCTCTACCTACAGTGTGAAAATGAGTGGCAACTCCGCCCACCCCCATATAACGGTACTGTTAAAAACTACTAAAAGCGCGATAAATCAAGCACTAAACACGCCAGACTTTAAATTTTATCTCTGGGATGGTATAAGATGACTTTATAGGAACCACGTTCAAAATTAGACAGTGGGCGTGGCACAGCCCACTTTTAGGTGAAAACCCATATCTTGAGATCTGCTTAAACAATTTCAACCAAATTCGGTACATAACGTTCTTTTCATATTTCTATGTTATATTGCGAAAATGGACGAAATCTGACTACAACCACGCCTATTTCCCATATAACACCATTTTAAATTCTATTTGATTCTTTCACTTTCCAGTATGCAAATCATGCAATAATGATTGTATCGGGGTAAAACTTTGCGTGAATAATACGTTTAAAGTATACCATCTTGTGACCAAAAATTGTCTAAATCGAACCAAAACTGTTCAAGCCCCTAAGTACTAAATATGTGGACCCCAGTGCCTATAGTTGACCTTCTACCGAAAATATTAGTCAATCCACAAAGAAATCTCAAACGAGTATACTATTTGACTTTGCGAGAGTATAAAATGTTCGGTTACATCCGAACTTAGCCCTTCCTTACTTGTTTTTTATATAATAAATAAATAAATGTTTTTACGGGTGGTCGACCGCGTATTTTTTAAGTTCTATATATTGAACCATAAAAATCTACGCCACATATAAGAAAGGGTTGTAGCGCTCGAAGTCTTTCGACTGGCAAATATTTATACATTATTTTGGCTCCCTTTTTATCTCAAATTCTTTCATTGTAGATAACGGTACTAGGCATTTTGTAAAAGAAAACAATTGCAATTTTTTCCTTTTTCAGTTATTCTGTGGGTTTAGAGTACTGTAGTTTCGAAGGAACCGCCTCTCCATATATGTTTTACTAAAAATGAAATAGGATTCATTCATTCATTAAAACTATATTATTTTATTTTTATATTCTGATAACACCAGCACAGAGTTGCATTAAAATTAGATAGTCTCCACACCCATGTTTCTTTGAAATTAAATCGTAAGGCAAGGGGTTAACAATTTTCAAAAAACTCAAGTGTAATTCGTCTGATGTCAGATCCCTTCCCACAGTAGTCATTTTTGGTCATCTGATCCACCGTAATAAATATGCGACCACACGAAGCCATGAGATTTGATGAGAAGAGAATTTTTTCGATTAGGTTCATTATTGTATTCTCTTTCACATTTGCAGCTAGTGTGCAAGTATTTTTCTTCTTCTCTAATGCCTCGCCTTCTGGGGAGAGCTGGAAGTGAGTGCTAATTTGCCACAAAGCGAGGTCTTCTAGGAGGACGCCAAACCATATCGAATTATTCAATTCGCCCACGTTGCAATCTTGAGACACTTGACCCGCATGATTTTGTTTTGTTGGCACATGTCGCCATTGTACATTGTCAGTCAGTTCTTGAATTTCGAACACAGACTTTGCTAGTGGCGAGACGCAACGGAATCGATTCATCCCAATCAAGTTTTTAGATCCAAAGCCCTTGCAATGAAATTTTTGGCTTGGTGACTAGTGGCGCTAATAATCCAAGAGGATCGAAAAAACAGGCAGAGACTGACAATATGTTTCGTTTAGTGTCTCGCAGATCATTAAAATTGTCATCCAAAACAAATCGAAACAAATCCTCTTTCGGCAACCAATGGATTCCTAGTGTTTTGGTTGAGATTTTGTCATTAAAGCTTAATGACTTATCAGTGCAATCACTGTCGAAAAATTGAGGGTGGTCCGAAAACCACTTCATTACGGTGAATCCAGCCGAGTTTAATATTTTAATTACCTCACTTCTTATAAGATCTAGAGACTCAAAGTGTTCTAATCCTGTTACTAAATCATCAAGTTTCTTTTAATGGCAACTGAACCGAGTGCATACTTAGTTATATTATATTAGCATCGCTGAGCATTTGTAAACACTGTGTTGCGAGAAATGGTGCAGGCGCCGTGCCGTAAGTGACGGTGTTAAGTCGAAAAATTTTAATTTGCTCTGAGGGATGGTCTCTCCACACAATAAGCAGACAGTTATTGTCTTCTTTAAGCATAATTATTTGGCGGTACATTTTAGTAATATCTGCCGTTACGGCGTACTTAGGTAAGTGGAAACGAAGAAGAGTTGAGTACAATTCTTCTTGGATGTTGGACCTACCATCAAAAGTTCATTTAATGCTATGTGAGATGAAGTACGCCTCGAAGCGTCAAAGACAGCACGTAATTTGGTTGATGTGCTCTCGCATTGATGTGGAATGAAGTTGGGTGGCTCACTCGGGATCTTATTGTTCGTTGGGCTTATGTGACCCAGTGCGCTGTATTTATTCATAAAGTCCAGATACATTTTGCGAAGTTCTGGATCTTTCAATGTTCTCCTCTCCAGGTCCTGAAACCGCCTTACCGCAGTTTCATATGAGTGACCGAGTAATTTACGATCAGCTTTAAAGGGCATTCTGACTTGAAGCCACCCTGAAAGCAGTACTTGAGTTGTTTTAACGAAAAAATGTTCACACTCTTTTTTCTCTAATGTGAATTTGATGCCATTTGTTTCTGAAGGTAATTCTTCTTGAGCCCAAAATTTTGCGACTACCGAATTAAGTCTTCTTCAGCTTGGCAGACGCAATCCACCCTAAATGGGTTTTCTGTAGCGTTGGTTAATTAGGATCACTTTTAATTTGGCCAACCGCTAACAGATCAAATGAAAAGCCTATACGTTCGAATCCTAAAACTCATGCAACTTCCATTTTAATTTAATTAATTGGAATCTAAGTATATCTCAATTCAATTATGTACATTAATAGCATATTTTACTCACTGAAATAATTAGAATATTTTAGGAAAATATGTTCATATGCTTAGGTTCATTGAATGTTCCCTTATTTATGTGTATATACACAACAGTGACAACCACACATACATTCTTAAATACCCGTACGCTGATGCTTGCTTCTTCTTGCAACGCACAAACAATGAATTTTGTCTACACTTTTTGCTTTTTGCAAGAAGCAAGTTGAACCAGAGAACTTAAAATTGTTTTAAGTTCTCTGGTTGAACGATCGCAGGCAAGGAGAGGTCAGGGGCGCACTGCCACACAATTCTTTCAGATACATGTTTTTAAATCTAATTTATTTAAAAAAGAAACTGCGATAAGTATGGGTTTTTGTGTATTTATATTTTTACTCAAATATTATAATATTACGTAAATAAGCCCTAAGATATCAGTATTGCTCGTTAGAAAATAATCAGTATAATAATATGATAAAACCCTCCGTTTAAACGCATCTGTCCATGGTGGCACGCAATGGAAGTAACGGCGAGTTCGCGTGAAGACGAAGCGGAGCAACAAGTTGAGTTCTAACAAAACCTTGAATACAACCAAATGACAACTTTGCCGACAAACATAAGCATATACATACGAGTTCGCACACATATTGACGCCGAGTTTTGCGCATCGTCGCAGAGTTGACAAAATTTGTTTGAATCGACAATGTCGGTCGGCTATGTTGTCTCGTTTGTCTTTTTTGCAGCGCTTTGCTATTGAAAATTGATTTATGCTCTTTTGAATTACTACGACTACCGATTGGACTGCATTTTCATAGCTTTCTTATTAGATAAAATGGGCTAACTCGAAAAACTATGAAACAATGATAATAAGTAAACATATAAAAGTACTATATGCAGTATGCTTAGAAAATATAGAAGTAGTTAAAGATTTCATATGAATGGCAATTTTATAATTTAATGTCATATATAATGAATTATTTGAAATAAACTAAAATACTATTTTAAGTCGCTAATAGACCATGTTGTCAATTCTCCTTTCTGATGGGATCATCAGACAAATTCTTCAATTTCTGATTTTTAGCAAATGTTGTGAGAAAGTAGCTTGTGGTCAACATCCAAATCTGAGGGGGGTGGTAGGATTTTCAGTGATACGAAATGTAAAATTGAAATTTTGCTCATTCTTCAATTTTACTGAAGCCGTTCTAATTCAATTTCATTCATTTTATTTAAACTTCATTTTCGCGCATTTGCGGTAGGAATTCCATATGAATACCAAATTTGGTTGACCAGGCGCACAGAAAATAGAGCGCAGTGCAGAGTTATAAACGATCGCACTTCGTTTTGTAGCATACGCGCGTTCCTTATGAATGAATTTGTTGGCGTTGCAATATGAACTATGTAGAAAATATAGCCCAAGTTTGCTTATCTTATTGGTCGATGATGGTGCGCCTGCGATTTTTTTTGTCGCTTGCACGAATGTTTGATTTTTTTACGAAAGGCATATTAAGGGACATACCTACATATGTACATACATATGTGTACGTGTATTGCGCGCTAATTACTCTGGACGTTAAGAATGCGTTCAACTCCGCAAAGTGGGCAAATATAATTAAAGCTCTATACGACATACGCGCTCCCCAATATCTCGTAAACATTATAACGAGCTATTTTAAAAATCGCATTTTGCTATTCGACACCGACGGGGGCACTCAGAGCTACACTATCTCGGGTGGAGTACCGCAAGGTTCGGTCTTAGGCCCCCTACTATGGAACTTGATGTACGACGGGGTACTAAGAATACATCAACCAAAAAACGTGAAAACAATAGTGTATGCGGATGATCTCATAGTGGTAGCAGTGGCTAAACATTTAGATGATCTCAGGATCAAATGCAACGATTGCATAAATAGTCTGCGCCAATGGTTTGCTACCTTGAGCTTAGAGCTGGCCGAGCAGAAAACGGAAGTTTTGCTCATAAGCACAAGGAAGGTGGAAGAAAGGCTGTCACTCACCATAGGGGAGTGCGAGATTACTTCACAGCCGCAGATGAAGTATCTGGGAGTAATACTTGACTCCAAATTAGAATTTAAAGAACACCTGGCGCATACTTCCGGTAAAGCGAATAAAATCTATAATACTCAGTCGAGAATGATGGCCAATAGAGGCTGCGTGCGCTCTAGTCGGCGGTTTTTAATAGCAAAAGCAATGAGTTCGGTGATATTATATGCAGCACCAATATGGATACAAGCGTTAGACATAAAATCATATGCTAGACAAATAAACGCAGTGCATAGGCTTTCTGCAATTCGAATAATAAGTGCTTTCCGAACGATATCAAGTGATGCTGCTGAAGTATTAGCCAGCATGCCGCCTATTGACATCCAGAGGGACGAATTCGCGCGACTGTACCAGCGCTCAGTGCCGTCTTCAGGAGTAAAAAAAAAAGGAGAGAACCAAGAGCCTAACAATGTGGCAGCAACGGTGGCAAACCTCATCTAAAGGACGATGGACCCACAGACAAATTCCGGACATTCATTCGTGGATAGACAGACGACACGGGGACCTAAATTTCCACCTAACCCAAATACTGAGTCGGCATGGATGCTTTAGAAAGTATCTATTCCAATTTCATCATGATGTTAGTCCGTTTTGTCCGACGTGTACAGAGTGCATAGAAGACTCTGAACACGTATTTCTTCAGTGCCCCCGTTTTTTGAATATTAGTGAAAAGTTAAAATCTACACTCGGTAGTCTAACGGTGGAAACCTTGACAGCACATATGTGTTAGTCCTCTGATAAATGGAAAGCTGTCAGCGAAGCGTCAGGTTTAATTATGACAAAACTGAGATACTTACAATAGATTAGGAGTCAGTCAGTCCGTACGGTAGAGGAGACTTAAATGTCCTTTTCTCTCCCATGAAGTAATACTTAATCCGATGGTTCCGTGGGAGATATATGAGATGGGAGTAGGTTAGGTTTAGCAGATTAAAGTTCCGCACTTCGGCTTTCGATGCTTCCCCTACTATACAAAAATAAAAAAAACATATGTGTACGTATATGCAAATATATTTGGACATGCGAATGGAGGAAAGGCAATTTCAAGAATATTCACATATAAATTGATCACTTGCAACTAGTAAACGACAATAGCTCTTTGAGTTCACAGATAGACAATTTTTTTATCATGTCTGTGGTGCTGCTTGTATATCGCTCGTTTTTGCAAATTCACGTCAAATATTTGCCTGAGTTCACATCCTAGCCCATATGTAGTTTTATTCCTTTTTTAATTTTTATAAACTTTTTTAATAAATTTATTTTAATTTAATTTTCATTTCATAATAAAATATTCTTCAAAATCTATTATTTCTTTTTGATATTCTAATTTTCCCTAACACGCATGTCAAAGAACATCTGCGCATACATATATTATTCGTTCCTTTATAAGGTGGTGCCAATTTACTTGGTTCCTTGTTAAAGTGGTGTAGTTTGTTGAGTTCGATTATCATGAGGGGAAGGTACCTTTTGATGTGGTGCAATTGAATTTTCGAATTTGGGCATTTTCGATGTTCCCTTTTAATAGTTTACATTTTAGCACAACTAACATTTGCGCCTTCTCTATTTATTAACATTCTCTGCCGCAACCCCTGAATCCCTTTACATTCACTTCAACACAGTATGTATATATAATATATGATATGTGTATGTATATGTATTTAACAATATATATGAATAAATAAAGAATTTTATGTGAAAAACGGAAAGGGTGCGTTTAATTTGTTTTACATGTATAATTATTATTTTTTTGTTGCTTTCAATAATTCGCACTCTTTACCTGGTGCGTCGGCTGTTTGCCGGCGTTTAGTCCCTTTAACACATGCCATGGAAGTAACGGCGAGTTCGCGAGGAGACAGCGCAGAGCAAAAAATTGAGTTCTGACAAAACGTTGAAAAAAATCAAATGACAACTTTGCGGACAAACATATATACATACGAGCTCGCATACATATTGACGCGGAATTTTGCGCATCGTTGCAGAGTTGACAAAATTTGTTTGAATGTTGTTGTTGTTGTTGTTATAACGATTATCTAATCCCCGTTTGGGTGATAAATTCCAGATTCGTTGTCGTCGAGGTCATCTAACGGAAGGCCCAGGAAACGAGCTGTTTCGACGGGGTCGGACCATAGGGAAAGGGGTGTTAGATGAGTGGGGTTTGTGGGGCATGCAAAGAGGTGGTTAGTGTCATGCGGAGACTCATTGCATGCAGGACATGTGTTTAGTATGTCGGGGTCTATTCTGGATAGGTAGGAGTTTAACCTGCTACAGTATCCAGAACGAAGTTGCGCGAGGGTCACTCTAGATTCGCGAGGCAACTCGAGCTCTGTGTCTGCAATGGGTGGTGGTTTGACTCGTATTACGCCATTCACTGAAAGGGAGTCGGTGAAGGTGTTAATGGCTCCACTGTGAATGGCGGTCAGTGCTTGTCTGAAGTTAGTTGCGTCCGAAGTCTGGTCGACGTGCTGTCTGATGTCGTCGACGTAGTCAAGGAAGGACCTCTTGATGTTCCTAGGAGGCTGCTCCGCTGCAAGCAGGCGTCTGCAGGGGTGGTTTCTGCGAAAACATCCCAGCAGAAACTGCCTGGAGAGGAGCTCATTATGTGCCTTAACCGGAAGCATACGGGCCTCACTGTGTAGGTGTTCGATTGGGGACATCAAGAGGCACCCCGTGATAGTCCGGAGTGCAGTGTTCTGACAAGTCTGGAGCTTCTTATTCTGCGTGTCACTACATCCAGGCGACCATATTGCGGCTGCATAATTGAGGACCGGCCGGCCGATTGCCTTGTATGTTGCCAACAACGTTTCTTTGTCCTTTCCCCATGAGCTGCCGGCAAGCGACTTGAGGATTTTGTTGCGGCTCTGTACTTTGGCAGTTATCGCGGTCGTGTGAGGAGTGAAAGAGCACAGACTGTCCAAAGTGACGCCTAAAATTTTAGGGTTATTTACTGTCGGAATTTTTGTGCCATCGACTGAAATGTTCAGGTCCAGTCTGTACTCCTTCGTCCAATTGGTGAAGATGGTCGCTGTGGATTTAGTGGGGGAGAGTGTTAAGTTCCTTGCAGAAAAGAAGCGAGAAAGATCGGAGAGGTAGCCGTTTACTTTTGAACACATGCCATCGATTCCATTGCCCGACGTCAATATCGTACAGTCATCTGCGTACGAGGTCATTGAAATTCCCGCTGGTGGCTGGGGGAGTTTCGAAATGTAGAAATTAAACAGTAGCGGGGAGAGGACACCGCCCTGCGGAACCCCCTGTTTAATTTTTCTGAGTTTGGAGTTTTGACCTCGAAATAGTACGGATGAGTGTCGACCGCTCAGGTAGTTCATGGTCCACCGCTTCAACCCTGGAGGGAGCGTTGATTGTTCCAGGTCCTCAAGTAGCGTTGCGTGATTGACTGTGTCAAAAGCTTTTGACAAGTCCAACGCTACGAGGATCGTCCTCTCGCAGGGTGGCTTCTGGTTCAGGCCATGAACTATCTGGGCGTTTATGACGCTAAGTGCTGTGGTGGTACTGTGCACTTTACGGAAACCATGCTGATGGTCTGCTAGGCTCAGGTGGTGGGTGAATGACGGGAGTAACAAGGCCTCAAGTGTCTTCACTACTGGGGAAAGGAGAGTTATCGGGCGATAAGACTCCCCTTTGTTGGCGGGTTTCCCAGGTTTCAGTAGTGGGACCACTCTTCCGACTTTCCACACATCGGGTATTTGAAGAGTGGATATCGACAGGTTGAGGACCTTGGTGAGGTAGTTTACTCCCGTTGGGCCTAGATGTTTTAACATCAGCATGTTTATTCCGTCAGGGCCGATGGATTTGGATGATTTCGCCTTTTTGATGACATTCTGAACCTCTTCATCGGTGAAAGTAAGTGGTGCGCAGTCTTTTGGCATTTTGCGCAACCGTCGGGTAACACATCGTTTGGCCTTGTCGGTCGAAGGGTGCAGTATAAACTGCCGGCTAAAGTAGCTCGCGCACTTCTTCGGGTCCGAGGAGGCATGGCCATCGAATTGGATTTCAACCCGATCGTCATGTTTCCTCGGATTTGACAGGGCCTTGACAGTAGTCCAAAGCTTACTCACACCGGTGGAGAGGTTGCAGGACTTCAGGTGCTCTATCCATTTTGTCCGCTTATGGTGGTTTACCATTTGCCGAATCTCCAAATTGAGATCCCTTATTCGGGGATCACAGGGATCGGCATGGCGTAAGGTGTCGCGCTCATTTGCTAATACAGCTGCTTCGGCTGGGAAATTAGGGCGGAGTTCCGCTATTCTGCCAGCCGGTATGAAGCGAGCTGTAGCAGCAGCGATCACCTTGCGGAATTGACGCTCGCCAACGATGACGTCCGTAGGAATGGATAGTGCGTTGAAGGTGCTCTCAGTAAATTCTGTGAAGCCGACCCAGTTAGCTTTGTTAAAGTTAACATAGGTGCGGTTATCCACAGAAATAAAGTCAGGAGGTTTCTCGATCGAGATAATTATGGGCAGATGGTCTGATGCAAGAGTTAGCATAGGTCGCCAGGTTATACTATTTATCAGACCACCGCTAGCGATGGTAATATCTGGCGAGCTATTACAGGTGCCCATAATTCTGGTGGGGGCTTCGTCATTCATTGTGCAGAATGTCGAATCGTCTATCTGTTCCGCCAGCTCCATCCCCCTACGATCGTTTGACAGGCAGGAATGCCAAAGATCGTGATGCGCGTTAAAGTCGCCTAGCACCAGACGGTTTTCACCACGAAGTAGCGCATCTATATTCGGGTGATATCCTGTTGGGCAACATGTAACTGGGGGGATGTATATATTAAATATTTCGAGCTCGACATCGCCTGACCGGACAGCTATTCCCTGACATTCTAGGGTAGTGTCCCTGCGGTCGATGTCAACATCGATTAGACGATATTGCACGGTGTTGTGCAATATGAAGGCTAGGCCTCCACCATTATCTCGCTCGCGATCCTTACGTAAAACGTTGAAACCTGCACAACTCAGAAGATCTGAGCGGCTGTTTAACTTGGTTTCTTGGACCGCAGCTATCGTTACGCGCTCCCGGCTCATAAATGCAACTATCTCCTCGATCTTGCTCTGGAGTCCGTTGCAGTTGAATTGTAAGAGTCGCGTTTGTCGCGGGTGTCCAGTCGTGATCCTAGGGGTGAGTGGGGTGCGTGTAGGTGGTGGTTGTTGCAGCTGTGCTATCCGCATGGGCGGTTGTCGCACTATGGTGTTGGTTGGCGACGCCACTGTTTGTGATTGCGGGGGCAGACTCCCACAGCATGGGGCAACATACAACGCACTCCACTCTCGTGTGGTGCGCAGGCCAGAACACGACAGAAAGTGACACCAGCCAGTACAAGAATTGCACTTGACTGATGTGACATTCCGGCGTATTATGGTCTGACACACGGAACAGACTGTGCGAGGAACCAGGAGTTGCTGTGTGGTTCTCGCACGGGGATTGGAGCTGGATGAAGGTGGGGGGGGGGGGGGGGAGGTTGGTCAGATTGGGAGTTGTGCTGTCTTTGTGAGCTCCTAAGGACCGTGGAGGTCCTATTTTGGCCACTCGACTGGAGTGGCAGCGCAGTGCGCGAACATGGTGCAGGTTGCACGGCCGTTGAGGCAAATGTCGCATTATTGCGTTGACAGCATGGGGCCACGTAACTCGTGGTCCACTCCCTGTGTGTCTTAAGGCCCGAGCAGGTCTTAAGATGGCTCCATCCATTGCATGTATTGCACCTAACCGAGGTGGAATTTGGATGGAGCCTTTTTGCGCATACGCAGCAGTAGAATACCTCGGGGCCCGGGTTGGACTCGATGCCAGCACGGGTCAGGAGGATACGGAGCAACCCTGCTGCTAGGCGTTGCTCCAGTGACGACAAACTTAATCTAAAACTTACCGATCCAAACAGGGTTAGATCGTCGAAAATCGTTGTTTGAATCGACAATGTCGGTCGGCTATGTTGTCTCGTTTGTCCTTTTTGCAGTGCTTTGCTATTGAAATTTGATTTATGGTCTTTTGAAATACTACGACCAGAGAATGTTAAACCAGAGAACTTAAAACAATGAGAAGGTGCAAATTGAATTTTGCATGATGCTCGATTGGTTGGCTGAAAATTTGAGATCAAGGAGTTCACCACTTTCTGTATAGTTTTGCTGTTATTTAACAGAAATGAGAATTTTTAACAACGTTCTCTGACAAAATACGTATCTACCAATATAAAGAGAAAAATGAAATGAAACGAATGAGAAAACAAATAAACGATTTTTATGATGAAAAATTGATAAATTATTATTTTTTTGCACAAATGCTACATTGATAAAATGTGAAAGATTATGCAAAAAATGATATTTTATGTAAGTAATGATAAAATGTAAGTACGTCAGCCAATAGGAAAAATACAAACATTGTTATACAAAAACAACAATTGTCTCAAATAGCATCAGCACCAGAAATCAATATGGCAGCCAAATTGACAAATCCTAAATTTGTAGTAAATCACACACCAACAACATTTTCATTCATGAACGCTGGCGCACAAGCAATAAGCTAAGTCGTTTCATTCATAAAAGCAAACGCCTTACACATCTCCCCGAGCATGCGTTTGCCTACAAGCGTCTTTTAGCGACGATGGCAAAAGCTAAAAATCATAAATTGAACAAATTTCTGATATTCCCTCTAGAAGGGAAAAGTGACAACCCCTCAAATATGAGTATTAAAATATTTTAGAATAAAAGTGACAACATAGTAAATTTGTCGATTTACAATTCATGAAACTTTTTAAAGAAAATATTCAATATTCCTCTGATTTATGTATACAGTAAACCCCGGTTAAGTATCACTCCTCCAATCCCTCTTATCTGCCGGTGTCTTGCTGCATCTCACTTTTTTTTTTCTTAATTTTTTAAAGAAAACGGTAATTTTTTTTTACATACATAGAAATAATTTTTTTTGGTACCACTCGCTTAAGTACCACAATCACTTATGTACTACAAAGCACAAAAAATCTGCATCTTTGGTTTTGGCACTTAACCGGGATTGACTGTATTTGTCAAAGAATTTACGTAAGTACGTTCGAATTTTTTGTACACACATTGACTTTGCACTTGCCCATATGCGATGTATGTTTGTAAGAGTGTGTATGGCACATCTCGGATTTTCTACCAAAAACACAATGTTGTGACGCTTTGTCGTCGCGTCAGTTCTTCGACAGATTGACTTTTTGACATAAAAGCAAAAAATGTGTCAACGGAGATTTCACATGAAGTAATGAGTGTACATATCTACATAAAAATACATACAAATGTGTAAACGACATAATATATGTATGTCCTGTTACATATGTTTACACATGCATTTGTACTTTTATGACTCCATAATGGTGTCAAGTACAATTAATGAATTATTTTAAGAAATATATCAAAATACTTTATTAGTAATAATTTAAAAGTATTTTGATATATTTCTCATAATAAAGTAAAAATGGATTAACATAAAATAATTTAAAAAATAATAAATAATAGTTCAATAAAAGGGAATATATTTCAAATGGCATATCAATATGCCCAGTTTTGCTCACATATTATATTCTCTTCAATATTCGTCGGTTGGGTATGTTAAGAGAGCGTATGTGTACAGATTCACCGCTGTTATAAAAGCGAAAAATGTTATTTGTTTCTCGTGCATCTGAGGTGAACTCCTTGGTAAATTCCTACAAATTGTTCGATGTCGAACCTGCACCTTCTCATTGTTTTAAGTTCTCTGGTTGAACAATCGCAGGCAAGGAGGGGTCAGGGGCGCACTTCCACACAATTCTTTCAGATACATGTTTTTAAATCGAATTTATTTAAAAAAGAAACTGCGATAAGTATGGATTTTTGTGTATTTATATTTTTACTCAAATATTATAATATTACGTAAATAAGCCCTAAGATATCAGTATTGCAATGGAAGTAACGGCGAGTTCGCGTGAAGACTAAGCGGAGCAAAAAGTTGAGTTCTAACAAAACCTTAAATACAACCAAATGACAACTTTGCCGACAAACATAAGCATATACATACGAGTTCACACACATATTGACGCCGATTTTTGCGCATCGTCGCGGAGTTGACAAAATTTGTTTGAATCGACAATTTTGCGACAATGTCGGTCAGCTATGTTGTCTCGTTTGTCCCTTTTGAAGTGGTTTGCTATTGGAAGTTGGCTTATGCTCCTTTGAAATACTACGACCGATTGAGGTGCATTTTCATAGCATTGTATTTAGATAAAATAGGTTAAATCCAAAAACTATTAAACAATGATAATAAGTAAACATATATAGACATACAATATATAGAAGTAATAAAGGATTTCATAAAAATGAAAATATAATGAGTAATATGAAGAAAATTTAAAAAATATTTCAAGTCGCTAATAGACCTTCATTTCTCCTTTCTGAAGGGAACATCAGAAGATTCTTCAATTTCTGATTTTTAGCAGATGTTGTGAGGATGCAGCTTGTGGGCAACATACAAATCTGAGGGGGATGGTAGGATTTTCAGTGATACAAATTGTAAAATTGAAATTTGGCTCATTCTTCAATTTTACTGAAGCCATTCTAATTAAATTTCATTCATTTTATTTAAACTTCATTTTCGCGCATTTGCGGTAGGAATTCCCTATGAAAACCAAATTTGGTTGACCAGGCGCACAGAAAAAAGAGCGCAGTGCGATCGCACTTCGTTTTGTAGCATACGCGCGTTCCTTATAAATGAATTTGTTGGTGTTGTAATATGAAATATGTAGAAAATATAGCGCAAGCCTGCTCTAATCTTATTGGTCGATGATGGTGCGTCTGCAATTTTTTGTGGTGTATTGTGGGACATACATATAATGTATTCATACATATATGCAAATATATTTGGACATGCGAATGGAGGAAAGGCAATTTCAAGAATATTCACATATAAATTGATCATTTGAAACAAGTAAACGACAATAGCCGTTTGAGTTCACAGATTAGACATTGTTCCTTCATTTTTGTCTGTGGTGCTGCTTGTGTAGCACAGTTCCTTATTGCAAATTCACATCAAATATATTGCCTGAGCTCAAATCCTAGCACAGATGTAGTTTCTTTTTTAATTTTTATAAACCTTTTTTATTAAATTTGTTTTAATTTAATTTTCATTTTTTCCTTTTAATGGTTTACATTTTAACACAGCTAACAGTGCGCCAGAGAATGTTAATAAATAAAGAAGGCGCGAATGTTAAAAAGTACTAAATTAAGCTTTTCACAAGAGGGCACATCGAAAAATACAACTTCGACTCATTTGAAATACACCACGCAATTATCGAAACGGGGAAAAGGCTATAAATAGACACAACGAATGTTCTTAAATGAATTATGCGCATGCTGATTTACATTTGCATATTACCAAAAATCATAATTTTTGTAATTTAAAATAATCCTTCAAATTATATAAGAGCATTATTGGTTAAAGCCGCAGAACTAACAACAAAATAAGTCTTCAACACATTTTTGTGCGTTGCATGAAAAGTATCGAATAGGCAAAGGATAACAATAAAACAGTGGCTAAGCGGCCGCGGTTCCACTTTTGCGTTGGCTCAGATCGTAAGCGTGAAGGAGTTAAGCCATTCCGAATACAAACGCTTACGATTGAATCCTGTAAATCATAAATCTTTATTTTTGATTTTATTTTATTATTTGAGATTTTTGCTAATTTCAATTCAATGACTTTTGCGGTGGCTCTGGTCGTAAGCGCGAAGGAGTTAAGCCATTCCGAATACAAACGCTTACGATCGAATCCTGTAAATCATAAATCTTTATTTTTGATTTTATATTATTATTTGAGATTTTAGCTAATTTCAATTCAATTTTTTTAATAGCATATTTTACTTCCTGAGATAATTCAAATTATTCAGGAAATATGTTCATATGTTTAGGTTTATTGCATATTCCCTTATTTATGCGTATTTACACAAATGTGACAATCACACACACATTCATAAGTACACGTACGCTAATGGTTGCTTCTTCTTGCCCCGCACAACAATGACTTTTGTGTAAACTTTTAATTAAGTTCTGACAAAACCTTGAAAAAAACTTTGCCGACAAACATATACAAGGTGTGTTCTGGAGTAAACAGGACTTTTAAAAAAAAAACAGAACAATCGGCAAAATCAATTAATTTTATTCAAAATAGTCTCCTTCTGCTTTAATACAGCTTTTTGCTCGGTCCAAAAGCATGTCGAACGAGCGTTTTAGCTCGTTGCTCGGTATGACCGCCAGTATGCCGGTGCAAGCCTTTTGAATGGCGTCCACATCTGCATAACGCTTTCCTTTCATCGGCAAATGCATTTTTCCGAAAAGGTAAAAGTCGAACGGTGCCATATCAGGTTCATACGGGGAGTGGTTGATTGGTAAAATGTGATTTTTGGTCAAATAATCGGCCACAAGCGTCGATCGATGAGACGGCACATTATCGTGCAACAAACGCAAACTTCCATCTTCGCGATATTCGGGCCGAACACGTCGAATACGGCGCACCAAATGCTTCAAAACTCCAAAGTAGAATATCGCATTAACGTTTTGGCCGGGTGGAACAATTTCTTTGTGGACAATACCCTTGGAATCATAAAAACAAATCAGCATTGTCTCATTTCTCATCTATGTTCTCACGTCCACTTTGAAAACGTTGAAACCACTCGTACACTCTCCTACGGAATAGGCAATCATCGCCATAAACTTGTTTCATCAATTGAAACGTTTCGGTAAAAGTTTTACCAATTTTAAAACAAAATTTAATGTTCTGCTCTTTGTTCGAAGCTCATTTTCGCACCGATGACAAAAACATACTGACAGTCGATAAAGGATATCAGATTCTAACGCACTAGTCGACATATAGATGGCGCCACTAGAGTTTACTTTTTTACTGTTTACTTTGGAACGCACCTTGTATACATTGACGCCGAATTTTGCGCATCGTGGTGGAGTTAACAAAATTTGAATCGACAATGTGTGCTGACTTATGCTCTTTCGACTACTACTAACGATTGGGCTGCATTTCAATAGCGTAATTTTTAGGTAAAATGGGCTAAATCGAGAAACTATGAAACTACGATAATAAGTAAACATATAAAAGTACTACATATATGCAGTGTGCTTGGAATATAAAGAAGTAATAAAGGATTTCATATAAATGGCAATTTTATATAAATTTTATAATTTAATACCATATATAGTGAATAATATGAAATTAATTAAAATAATATTTCAAATCGCTAAAAGGTCATGTTGCCAGTTCTCCTTTCTGAAGGGAGCATCAGACAAATTCTTCAATTTCTGATTTTTGCCAAATGTTGTGAGCAAGCAGCTTGTTGGCAACTTACAAATGCGATGGGGATGGTAGGATTTTCAGTGTCGATTAAAATTTTGTCAACTCCACCACGATGCGCAAAATTCGTCGTCAATATGTATGCGAGCTCGTATGTATACAAGTATATATATTTGTCGGCAAAGTTGTCATTTGGTTTTTTTCAAGGTTTTGTTAGAACTTAATTTTTTGCTCCGCCCCGTCTCCGCGCGAACTCGCCGTTACTTCCATGGCGTGCCATCATGGTCAGAGGCGTTTCAACGGATTATTTGTATCATATTATAATATTGCTTGATTTGTATAGAAAAATACTGGTATCTTAGGACATAGTTACACAATATTATAATATTTACGTAAAAATATAAATACACATAAATGAATACTTATTTAAACGTTTTTAATAACAAGTAAGGAAGGGCTAAGTTCGGATGTAACCGAACATTTTATACTCTCGCAAAGTCAAATGGTATACTCGTTTGAGATTTCTTTGTGGATTGACTGATATTTTCGGTAGAAGGTCAACTATAGGCACTGGGGTCCACATATTTAGTACTTAGGGGCTTGAACAGTTTTGGTTCGATTTAGAAAATTTTTGGTCACAAGGTGGCATACTTTAAACGTATTATTCACGCAAAGTTTTACGCCGATATAATCATTGTTGCTTGATTTGCATAGTGGAAAGTGAAAGAATCAAGTGGTATTTAAAATGGTGTCATATGGAAAATAGGCGTGGTTGTAATCCGATTTCGCCCATTTTCGCACTATGACATAGAAACATGAAAAGACCGTTATGCACCGAATTTGGTTGAAATCGGTTAAGCAGATCTCAAGATATGGGTTTTCACCTAAAAGTGGGCTGTGCCACGCCCACTGTCTAATTTTGAACGCGGTTCCTATAAAGTCATCTTATACCATCTCAGAGATAAAATTTAATGTCTCTGGCGTGTTTAGTGCTTGATTCATCGCGCTTTTAGTAGTTTTTAACAGTACCGTTATATGGGGAGTGGGCGGAGTTGCCACCCGATTTCAACTATTTTCACACCGTCAATAGAAGTGCTAAAAACATTTGCTTCCAGTGAATTTTGTTATTATAGCATTAGCGGTTTAGGAGATATGCACATTAAACCTATTAGAGGCGGGACCACGCCCACTTTTAAAAAAAAAATTTTAACTGCAGATGCCCCTCCCTAATGTGATCCTGTGTACCAAATAACAGTCTTGTATCTTATTGCGGAGCTTAGTTATGGCAAGTTATTTGTTTTTGATTAATGGCGTTTTGTGGGCGTGGCAGTGGTCCGATTACGCCCATCTGCAATACCAACCGTCTCACGGTACCATGAAACATGTCTACCAAGTTTCATAAAGATATCTCAATTTTTACTCAAGTTAGAGCTTGCACGGACGGACGGACGGACAGACAGTCACCCGGATTTCAACTCGTCTCTTCATCCTGATCATTTATATATATATAACCCTATATCTAACTCGATTAATTTTAGGTGATACAAACAACCGTTAGGTGAACAAAACTATTATACTCTGTAGCAACAGGTTGCGAGAGTATAAAAATTCGATCAATTAAAACATATCTGATATAATTTTGTGGCAGTGCACCCTCCTTGCTTGCCATTGTTCAACTTGCTTCTCGAAAAAAGCAAAAAGTGTCGACAAAAGTCATTGTTTGTGCGGGACAAGAAGAAGCAAGCATCAGCGTACGTGTACTTATGAATGTGTGTGTGATTGTCACATTTGTGTAAATACGCATAAATAAGGGAATATGCTGTAAACCTAAACATATGAACATATTTCCTGAATAATTTGAATTATCTCAGGAAGTTAAATATGCTATTAAAGTAATTGAATTGAAATTAGCTAAAATCTCAAATAATAAAATAAAATTAAAATAAAGATTTATGATTTACAGGATTCGATCGTAAGCGTTTGTATTCGGAATGGCTTAACTCCTTCACGCTTACGACCTGAGCCACCGCAAAAGTGGAGTCTTACTTAATTACGGTTTTTGTTGGTAATTCTGCGGCTTTAACAAATAATCCTCTTATATAATTTGAAGAATTATTTTAAATTGCAAAAATTATAATTTTTGGTAATATGCAAATGTAAATCAGCCTGCGCATAATTCATTTGCACCTTCTCTATTTATTAACATTCTCTGGTGGTGTAGTTCGTTGCGTAAATTGATAGGATGGTCAAATTTTATTTTTGAACTTGCGCGTTTTCGATGTTCCCTCATTGTAATTAACATTTTAGCACAGATAACAGTTGCGCCTTCTCTTTCATTAACATTCTCTGGTTGCGTGAGCAATTGCTTATTGAGCAAAGGATAATAATAAAACTGTGGCTGAAGCGGTCGCGTTTCTACTTTTGTGGTGGCTTAAGTCGTAAACGTGAGGGAGTTAAGCCAGAGAACTTAAAACAATGAGAAGGTGCAGGTTCGACAGCGAACAATTTGTTGGAATTTATCAAGGAGTTCACCTCAGATGCACGAGAAACAAATAACATTTTTCGCTTTTATAACAGCGGTGAATCTGTACACATACGCTCTCTTAACATAACCAACCGACGAATATTGAAGAGAATATAATATGTGAGCAAAACTGGGCATATTGATATGCCATTTGAAATATATTCCCTTTTATTGAACTATTATTTATTATTTTTTAAATTATTTTATGTTAATTCATTTTTACTTTATTATGAGAAATATATCAAAATACTTTTAAATTATTACTATACTTTATTAGTAATAATATATTTCTTAAAATAATTCATTAATTGTACTTGACACCATTATGGAGTCATAAAAGTACAAATGCATGTGTAAACATATGTAACAGGACATACATATATTATGTCGTTTACACATTTGTATGTATTTTTATGTAGATATGTACACTCATTACTTCATGTGAAATCTCCGTTGACACATTTTTTGCTTTTATGTCAAAGAGTCAATCTGTCGAAGAACTGACGCGACGACAAAGCGTCACAACATTGTGTTGTTGGTAGAAAATCCGAGATGTGCCATACACACTCTTACAAACATACATCGCATATGGGAAAGTGCAAAGTCAATGTGTGTACAAAAAATTCGAACGTACTTACGTAAATTCTTTGACAAATACAGTCAATCCCGGTTAAGTGCCAAAACCAAAGATGCAGATTTTTTGTGCTTTGTAGTACATAAGTGATTGTGGTACTTAAGCGAGTGGTACCAAAAAAAATTATTTCTATGTATTTAAAAAAAAATTACCGTTTTCTTTAAAAAATTAAGAAAAAAAAAGGGAGATGCAGCAAGACACCGGCAGATAAGAGGGATTGGAGGAGTGATACTTAACCGGGGTTTACTGTATACATAAATCAGAGGAATATTGAATATTTTCTTTAAAAAGTTTCTTGAATTGTAAATCGACAAATTTACTATGTTGTCACTTTTATTCTAAAATATTTTAATACTCATATTTGAGGGGTTGTCACTTTTCCCTTCTAGAGGGAATATCAGAAATTTGTTCAATTTATGATTTTTAGCTTTTGCCATCGTCGCTAAAAGACGCTTGTAGGCAAACGCATGCTCGGGGAGATGTGTAAGGCGTTTGCTTTTATGAATGAAACGACTTAGCTTATTGCTTGTGCGCCAGCGTTCATGAATGAAAATGTTGTTGGTGTGTGATTTACTACAAATTTAGGATTTGTCAATTTGGCTGCCATATTGATTTCTGGTGCTGATGCTATTTGAGACAATTGTTGTTTTTGTACAACAATGTTTGTATTTTTCCTATTGGCTGACGTACTTACATTTTATCATTACTTACATAAAATATCATTTTTTGCATAATCTTTCACATTTTATCAATGTAGCATTTGTGCAAAAAAATAATAATTTATCAATTTTTCATCATAAAAATCGTTTATATGGCAAAAAATAATCATGCATATGTGAAGTGGCATTTGTATTTCTTGTTTTCTCATTCGTTTCATTTCATTTTTCTCTTTATATTGGTAGATACGTATTTTGTCAGAGAACGTTGTTAAAAATTCTCATTTCTGTTAAATAACAGCAAAACTATACAGAAAGTGGTGAACTCCTTGATCTCAAATTTTCAGCCAACCAATCGAACATCATACAAAATTCAATTTGCACCTTCTCATTGTTTTAAGTTCTCTGGTTAAGCTCAATCCAAATACGAGCATATACGTTTAAATCCTAAATCTGCTGAAATTTAATTATATTTAATTTTTTTATTTTATTAATTTAAATCTAAGCATATTTCAACTCAATTACTTTAATAGAATATTTTACTTCCTGAGATAATTAAAATTTTTCAGAAAAATATGTTCATATAATATGTTTAGGTTTATTGAATATTCCCATATTTATGCGTATTTACGCAAATGTGATAATCAGACATACATTCTTAGATATACTTTTATTAATCGAATTTATTTTAGAAACTATTATAAGTATGAATTGATGTGTATTTATATTTCTACGTATATATTATTATTATATTACGAAAATAAGTTATTAATGCATCAGTATTTTTCAATGAAAATTAAGCATCATAATAATAATAGTGGTGGCAAGCCAACGGCGAGCTCGCGCGGACATTGGGTTGTTGAAAACAACCAAATTACGACTTTGTCGACAAACATACATATATACATATATGCATACATATTGACACAGAATTGTCGTCGCGGAGTTGACACAATTTGTTTGAATCGACAATGTCGGTCGGCTAGGTTCATGGTAGGAGTCACGTTTCGAAATTAGATGTACAAGAAAGGTTTCAAGACTTGGGAATAGAATACATATTTATACTCTCGCAACCTGTTGCTACAGAGTTTAATAGTTTTGTTCACCTAACGGTTGTTTGAATCACCTAAAACTAATAGAGTTAGATATAGGGTTATATATATATAAATGATCAGGATGAAGCGACGAGTTGAAAGCCGGGTGACTGTCTGTCCGTCCGTCCGTCTGTCCGTCCGTGCAAGCTGTAACTTGAGTAAAAATTGAGATATCTTTATGAAACTTGGTAGACATGTTTCTGGGTACCGTGAGACGGTTGGTATTGCAGATGGGCGTAATCGTACCACTGCTACGCCCACAAAACGCTATTATTCAAAAACAAATAAATTACCATAACTAAGCTCCGCAATAATATATAAGACTGTTATTTGGTACACAGGATCACATTAGGGAGAGGCATTTGCAGTTAAAATTTTTTTTAAAAAGTAGGCGTGGTCCCACTTCTAATAGGTTTAATGTTATAATAACAAAATTCACTGGAAGCAAATTTTTTTAAAACATCTACCCACAGTGTGAAAATAGTTGAAATCGGGTGGCAACTCCGCCCACTCCTTATATAACGGTACTGTTAAAAACTACTAAAAGCGCGATAAATCAAGCACTAAACGCGCCAGAGTCATTAAATTTAACACAGGGTTTGAAATTAGACAATGGGCGTGGCACCGCCTACATTTAGGTGAAAACCCATATCTGAGGATCTGTACATAATATTCTTTTCATATTTTTATGCTATAAGGCGAAAATGAGCAAAATCGGATTACAACCACGCCTATTTCCCATATAACACCATTTTAAATTCCATTTGATTTTTTAACTTTCCACTATGCAAATCAAACAACAATGATTGTATCGGGGTAAAACTTAGCGTGAATAATGCGTTTGAGACCAAATATTGTCTAAATCGAACCAAAACTATTAAAGTCCCTAGGTACTGAATTTGCTGGCCCCAGTGCCTATAGTTGTCAAATCGGGTGAAAAGTTTATCAGCCCCCATGTAACTAATATCAGGATTTTCGAACATTCGTCTGACTTTACTCCATATGTTTGGTGATGGTATGTGAGCTACCTTAATGAAACAGTGAGAGCATTTTATTAGTCTGTGGCATGTTAGTAGTATGTAGTATTGACAAAAATTGATAAAATCGGGTTATTGCTACCCTCTAATTCCATATACTACTTATAATACTTCTCGTGTGTCAGTCAGTGAGTATTAAATTTTTTTTTATAAATATACAAAATTGCTTCAAAATTTGTTTTCTATGCTCGAGTATATGTAGCTGAGCAATGTAGAAATTAATATCTTTCTCTATCCCCAATATACATATGATTTCCGCTTTTCCTCTTGACTTTAAACCGTTCCGGTTGATCAAAAGGTCATATTTTAATGTAATTAAGTGGATAAGTTTTCTTAAAAATTATGTGGTTTGACGCTGAATTAGAATGAAAATAGTATATACCTTGATCTAAGCCTCACACCTTCATATAATGAATTGCGATTCTCTGGTTGACGTTTTCCACACAAGCTTATAATATAAAATTTAGCCACTTTGGTCGAGTTAATATCACATTCATACTTATGTATATCTCACTTCAAGATGTTTTTTGTTTTTTATATAATTTTCGCTGACGCAAACTAAAATATAACAATAAAATTGAAACTAAGTTTATGGCCTTTAATATAAGTCAAGAAGATACCAAATTTGATTGTAATTTAATCACGATTTCATTTAATAATGGATGTTTAATTCTTTTTCAACTTTGCCACACCTGAAAGAATTTCCTGGCCTTTGATTCTTGCGAATTACAAGAGTATACAATAAAATTCTTGGTTCCGCCGTAGTACCCATTATCGGGAATATATTGACCCTAGCTCCAACATACTTTATGTAAAAAATTCACTTTCGTTTGGCTTTATATAAACGTAAAATATTAGATAGTTTAATGCCGAAAATGTGTGAAATCGATCCACGAATTTTCCCAGCATACATGTACTACTTATGGTATAATTTATTTCGTTAATTTTAAAATTTAATGAAATTAAATGGACAGTTTTTCTTAAAAATAATGTGGTTTATCGCTGCATATGAATGAAAGTGGTCTAGACCTTTGTTTAAACCTTATAACCCTAATATACTGATTTCCGCTCCTTTCGTACAACAGCAACCCCATATACCCCACATATTAAATCTAACCCCTTTGGTTCAGTTATATCACATATATCATGTTTGAGTTAAATAGCTTCTTTTTGTTAATGTTAACATTTCGGAGAAAATATAGTATCTATCTAAAATAGTAAATCTATGATCAATAACATAAGTTAATAAGATATCAAATAATAATCGAATAATAAATGTTGAATTCTTTCGCAACATTTTTATACTTTCGCAACATGTTGCAACAGAGTATAGTTTTGTTCACCAAACGGTTGTTTGCATCACCTAAAACTAATCGAGATAGATATAGATTTTTATATACAAATATTTCTTCTAATATTTCGTGATATATTTTCTCAGCCATCATGTTGAACTTATAACAAAATATACCAGACAGCAATGTAAAAAGGTTTCTTAGAGTGCTGGACTTTGTATAGAGCAAAAATATCTTTCTAGAAAAAATCGTGTGAGATAAAAATTAGTAGTGTAGTATCAAAAGGGCTGAAGATCCTTTTTATGTGGTAGTAGATAAACTGCGACCCAATCGGTTAAAATGCTATTATACTTTTTGGGATTTACACAGCGCCGTTGGCAGCTTATGAAAGGTTTAGATATTAAGACAGAAAGAAGAAAATCTACATACCTGCTCTACATATGTGTGTACCATACTTAATTAAATGTAAGTTAGTGTTAATTTATCCTCCATGAGCAGACCATAGATCCCTGTTTTAAAAAGCGTTAAACAAAGGCAATTTACGGAGGGGTTTTCCGAGCACTTAATTTCAATACAATGAAATAAACTACTATATTCTAAAATATAAATATAACTAAATAATCTGTATTATTATGTTAGTGAATATCTATGTAATATATAGGTAAACAAAAGTACGTAAGCTGTATGTACAAAAATATACCATAATAAAACTATTAGCAAGCAACTCTGTAGCAACATGTTGCAAGAGTATAATAAATATCAGTACACTGTGTTTGTAGTTTCAGTTACACTAGATTTCTTGACCAGCAAAGTGCTGTATTCAAACTAATTTCAGTGTATTAGTTATATAGTGTTTAAACTATTGTTTACACAGTGGCAAGCAAAACCGTATTATATACAGTGGCGAGCAAACACATATACATATGTGCACCAGTATACCATAGTACCTATACACCGAACAGGAAAGGAGTTATAGCAAGGACGTACAAGGAATTACAGTGAAAGAGAGCCGCACCTAGGATCCAACTTTTCAGGCCGGGACGGACGGAATTATATATGTATTATATATAAGTATTTAATATATTAAGCCATTTATTATTTATTAATTATGCCTAGATTAAGTAGAAAATCTGTATTACTAAGTCGTCTTTAGAATAGAAGACGTATGAGAGTTCTTCGTGCAAACTCTTTATATAGAGATAGTGAGCAGTCACAAAATACTGTAAGTCACGCTAATCGTAGATTAGATTCCGATGTACGTCTGTCCGATCAAATTATCAATACAAATCAACATAGAATCAGGCGGGAAAATCTCGAGGTACAGTCTTTTGAACAAAATTTAAATACTGTTCAACATAGGGCAAGACGTCTAAATCCCCAAATCCGCTCTGAAGAGCAAATAAGAAATACTCGAGGTCATAGATCTCGGCGCGAAGACCCCGAGGTTCAATCTGTTGAGCAAGTTGTAAATACTGTTCAACATAGAACAAGGCGGCAAGATCCACAAATTCGCTCTCAAGAACAAATAAGAAATACTCGAGGTCATAGATCTTGGCGCGAAGACCCCGAGGTTCGATCTGTGGAGCAAATGAGAAATACTCGAGGTCATATATCTTGGCGCGAAGACCCCGAGGTTCGATCTGTGGAGCAAATGAGAAATACTCGAGGTCATAGATCTCGGCGCGAAGACCCCGAGGCTCGATCTGTTGAGCAAGTTGTAAATACTGTTTAACATAGAACAAGGCGGCAATATCCACAAATTCGTTCTGAAGAGCAAATAAGAAATACTCGAGGTCGTAGGTCTCGTCGAGAAAATACTGAGTATAGGAATTTAGAGCGCAATCGTGATTAAATGCAAAGAGAACATGCAAGAAGAAATCCTGAAATAAGAAGAGAGGAGCGTGATAGAGAAACACAACGTCGACAGCCTAGTAGGAGGGGTATGACAAAAGAAATTTCGAATCAGAGACGTCGAACAGGTCAAGTTCGCCTTTGTAGAGATAACTCGGTCAATAGGCAAATTGAAAACGAATTGGGACGACAGTCCCAACGAATCCGATTAACGAGAGCAAACAATGTTATAGAAAAAGATTATAGTGCCAATTTAACAGATTTCAAAAATATTTATTTCCTAAATATAAATAAGAGCCCTACTGAAATATGTATTGGCTGCGGCGGATTATGGTTTTCACACCAAGTTCGCAAACTAAATTCTATTCGAAACTATCGCGCAAGATTACTCGTGGCTGCATCCGCCTTCTATTTAATGCAAAAATTTCCTTCGGAAGATGGAAATTACAATTTTGGTGCTACTTTCAAATATGCGATTGTTAAAAAGAATGTTCCAAAAATATGTTTAGCTAACGGTCTAGACTTTCCTGAAATACCGGATTGTTTGAAAGATTTAACCCCAATTGAAGAACGTCTCATAATGCCTAGATTGCCTGTTATGACAATCCGTCCGTTAGGATATCAAGGTCAGAGTTCTCTCAAAGGTGCTGTTGTTAATATACCAATTTCTGTTAACAATATTGTGACATTTCTACCAAGGTCCTTTGATGAGGCTCATGTGATACAAATTATTTTAAGAAGGCGTTTGGAATACAATCGTGATTACATGATCGATACCATACGCCCCGCAAAGATTATGAAAGCTTTGTAATTCTTAGTGGATACATACCTCTGTATGTGAGCACAATATACATATTAATGAGAACTGGCATTCATAATTGAATAACCAAGAAGAAGTTCCGTTTGTTGCATCTGCAGAGGATTCCCGATTGGTTCAATCTTTTCGTGCGGCACAAACTTCTCATGATAATACCTCAGGTAATAATATTCCCATGGGTCTTTTACCTTCCGAGCTAAACCCAGGCGGTCAAGAAACTCTTTTGGACAATATTCCTGTAGAAAACTTGGACTATAGCCGTTCAGTGATAGCGCCAGGTGAAGGACAAAGACCAATTGACATAATTCAAGACAATAATTCAGAAGAGTTGTCATTTGGAACAATATACGCTGTGCGGAAACGTACATGCTCTGAAATATATAGCAAAATAATACGTTCTGAAATTCGCCGTTTTGACAGAAGAGCGTGTACCATTCCAAAGTTGTTCTCAAAATATTAGAACTGCTGCAAATTGAGAATAGTACATCCATTTGCCTTAGAAAGTTTTCAGGCCGCAACCAAGTTACGGCCCAAAATCTATTAAACGAAAACTTTGTTCAAAACTTGATTCAACACGATGATGGGTACAAGGTTTTGAAAGGCGTTAGATCCTCTACTGCGCACTGTGAAGCTGAGAAGAAAAAAGGCAATCGCTTTATCACTTTATCGGCTGCAGAATCTCAGTGGGTTGAGCTTTTGGTCATCCTATTTAAAACTGTTGATTCTAAAGATATTTCGGAAGAGGAAGCCAACAGCTTAACAACCCAAGATAGATATCGCTTAATTCGGTCAGATGCGGTTACTTGTGCTAGATATTTTCACTACCGCTATCGACAAATTCTTAAGATTTTTAAAGATATGCCGGCATTTTTGGAAAACTTTTTGTCACAAACTTCTACTGGAGAGTGGAGTTTCAACAGAGAGGTTCCCCGCATTTACATGGCATGTTTTGGCTTAATAATGCTCCCAGGATCAACTTTCAAGATCCTCAGACATTCCCTGATGTCATTAGTTTTATTGACAATTATATTTCTACAGATGGTTCGGTTAGCCACTTAGAAAATTATTTGGGTTATCAAAAGCATAACCACAAGTCGGTCTTGTACTTGGGAAATAAGAGGACAACAGTTTTGTCATTTTGGTTTACCATATCCACCAATGCCTTCAACGCAAATACTGTTACCTCTTACAGAAACAAGTCAAAACTCAGAAAGACACAAGGACAACTTTTTCAAAATGCAAAACCTTTTAAATTCAAATATGGCTACAGAAGACATTTCTAATTAAAGAGATTTTGAACATTTCCTGTCTGATAGTAGAGTAAATATGTCTTTTGATGACTATTTGTTAGTGTTGTAGTAATTTAATAACTGTTGTAATAATCAAATCTGATGCTATAGCAAAGCATTGATGACTATTTGTTAGTGTTGTAGTAATTTAATAACTGTTGTAATAATCAAATCTGATGCTATAGCAAAGCATCGACTTGTGCTGAATACCGAGTTGCCAGATTATGTGTTTGCTTATGTTAACATCTGTTACATTTTCAATACTTCTTCTTAAACTACATATAATTAATACTAACAAAAATTCAAATCATGCCAAGAGACTTTACAAAGCCGATGTGCTTATGCTTATTTAGACATTTTGTCAGTATATCGGCAATATTATCATTTGTTGTTACATACTCTAATACAATATCATTTGACTCTACTTTTTCTCGTATAAAATGATATTTTATGTCTTATGTTGTCGCCAAATATGGTCATCGGTTCTGGTTGTTCAGACCACCCAATCTCATGTAGAAGTCTTCTCAAATATATAGCTTCTTTGGCAGACATGGATAGTGCGATGTACTCCGCTTCTGTACTGCTTAACGCGACAATGCTTTGCTTCGTAGATGACCAAGAGAACGCACTTCCAGCCATAAAAAATGCGTAGCCGCTGTAGGATTTTCTGTCTTTCTCGTTGGCCCAATCAGCGTCAACAAAGCCTTTTACCGATTCACCAGACTTGCGGTATATGATACTCAGATTCATAGATTCATTCATCATCCCGCAAGATACCTCAGAATGTGTTTCGCTGCATTCTCGTGTTCTTCGTGTGGATCTGTGTTTCTTTGCGACAATTCGCTCACAGCGTGCAAAATGTCTGGCCGACTCAGGACTGCTAAATACATAAGCGAACCAATTAGTGACTGAAATCCTTTCATATTTACCTGGACACAGCTTTCATTATTGCATCCCACTTGGTACCCAGGTTCTAACGGTGTGCTTACTGGACGACAGTTGTTCATACCATGCGTATCCAATAGCCCTTGTATGTACGTTTTCTGGCACATCTTGATAGATCCTCTCTCACCGTCTCGTTCTATTTCCATGCCAAGAAAATAGTTGATCGGACCGCCGTCATGCATTTTAAAGTTTGCAGCAATCTTCTTCTTAATCTCGGTTATGTCATTTTCGATCGGACACAAAATGATTAAGTTATCGACTTAGACTGCTATGTAGCTGAATTGCCGTTGTTCTTGCTTAACGTATAAGCAAGCCTCGTTCTTGCATCGCTTGAAACCCATATTCTTTAAGACGTCATCAATTGTGTTGTTCCCCTCTCTTCCTGATTGTTTAAGTCCGTAAATGGCCTTTTGTAGTTTTAAAACCTTGTTCGGATGATGTTTGCCAACGAAATTCGGCGGCTGCTTCATGTACACTATTTCATGAAGCTTGCTGTTCAGGTATGCGTTCGCAATGTCGACTTGGTGCACATACAATTGTTTTTCAGCAGCGATTACGAACAGCATACGAATCGTCTCATACCTGATAATAGGTAAGAACGTTTCCCAATAATTTACGCCAAACTGTTGCCCACAGCCTTGAGCAACCAATCGTGATTTGAAGCTTTTAATATCACCGTCTTTGCTTCTCTTGATTCGATATACCCATTTCGAACCGATAGCCTTGTGCCCTGGAGGTAGTTCACTTAACGTCCATGTATCGTTTGCTTGAAGAGCGTCGAATTCATTTTGCATTGACTTTGCGCATGTTGGCCCTGCATTGCATCTGCAACGGATTTCGGTGTCTCAATGTCATCCATATAGTTCAGACTATTGAGCACCTGGTATTGTTTCTTCGGCCGGACTGGTTGCCCTGTACGTACTAGTCTGGACCTACCTGGTCCTCGGATGGGTGAGGTATCGTCCTGCTGAGGCTCCCTTGTACCATCACCGACATCACTGCCTTCAGGTCTTTCACAGCTTCTTTATGCTCAATCTGCTGGTTTTCTGGAGTATAAGTGCATGACTCAAGGCGAATGAAATAAAGTCGTTATTTTGTTCACAAGGTTCGCAGTTTTTGATAGTTTTTGTGCAAAACTCACCTTCAACAAATCGAACGTCTCGCCTTTCAATTATGGATCGCTTATCTCAATCATATAAGCGATATGCTTTTGCTTCAGAGGAATAGCCAACGAAGATATATTCCTTGCCCTTTGCCTTGAATTTGCCTTTTGTGCATTTATCAAGAGCAAACGCGCGAGATCCAAACATTCGCATGTGCTTAACTGACGGCTTGTGATCTTTCCAAGCCTCAAATGGTGTTCCTCCTACCAGTGCTTTTGTGGGACATCTGTTCCGCGAATAGACTGCCGTGTTTACAGCCTCTGCCCACAGGAACTCCTCTAGCTCTGCGTGAATTAACAGACACTTCGCCATTTCCACAATGTTACGATTGGCGCGTTCTGCTGCGGGGTGTAGGGAACCGTCAGCTGCCGTTTAATCCCGCATTATTCCAAATATGATGTGAACTCCTTGTTAACATATTCCGTTCCATTGTCGCTTCGTAGCGACTTGATTTTGTTTTCAGTTTAGCACTCCACGTAGCTTTGAAACTTTTTAAACTTCTCAAACACTTGACTTTTAGTTTGCATGAAGTAAACATAGATTTTACGCGAGTAATCATCAATAAATGGTACAAAGTATCTATTTCCAGCGATTGACTTCACATTTATTAGCCCACAGACATCTGTATGTACCAAATCGAGCACTGCCTTTTAACTCGATGCGCCTTTTGTGGGAACGGCAACGAGCACAGTTTTGCCTGATTACAGGTGTCACAATTAATTTTCTCGTACATGTTTTCGATGTGCATTCTAATCACTAATTTCTTCTCGCTAAGCAACTCTAGATCTTGGAAATTTAGATGGCCAAATCTATTGTGCCAATTTACTGCAGGTGCCAAATTGTTTAATATAAATACAGCATTTTTTTCTGAGTATACGTACAAATTGTTTTCGTGTGCTGCCCTTAACACTACTTTGCCGTATTTGTTTTTTACCAGCGCTTCCTTTTCATTAAAAATAGTGGAAATTTCGTATTTTGCTGCTGCGCATACCGAGTAAAAATTCATACGCAGCTCTGGAACAAATAAAACATTTTGCAACAATAATTTAGTGTTTTTGTAGTGTAATTTCACCAGAGAACTTAAAACAATGAGAAGGTGCAGGTTCGACATCGAACAATTTGTAGGAATTCATCAAGGAGTTCACCTCAGATGCACGAGAAACAAATAACATTTTTCGCTTTTATAACAGCGGTGAATCTGTACACATACGCCACCGACGAATATTGAAGAGAATATAATATGTGAGCAAAACTGGGCATATTGATATGCCATTTGAAATATATTCCCTTTTATTGAACTATTATTTATTATTTTTTAAATTATTTTATGTTAATTCATTTTTACTTTATTATGAGAAATATATCAAAATACTTTCAAATTATTACTAATAAAGTATTTTGATATATTTCTTAAAATAATTTATTAATTGTACTTTACACCATTATGGAGTCATAAAAGTACAGAATTGTGTTTTGCCGTCGGTATTTCCAGAGAATGTTGAAGAGTAGAGAAGGAGCAAATGTTAAATGAAAACTTTTTGAGTACTAATTTGTAATTCCACAAGAGGGAACATCGAAAAGTATAACTTCGAAAAAGAAAAATACACCACACAATATGCGAAATGCTATAAATAGACACAACGAATATTCCTATATGAAAAATCGTTGCGCATACCTATTTAGATTTATGTTTTCAATTTCTATGATATGACAAATTTATAATTATGAAAAACCTTTTGAATTAAAAATCTGTATTACCGGTAAAAACCCCAGAATTCATAATAAAATAAACATTTAATAAGCTAGTTTTCTAACTTATGTATGTGCGTTGCGTGAGCAATTGCTTATTGAGCAAAGGATAACAATAAAACGGTGGCTAAGCGACCGCGTTTCCACTTTTGATGTGGCTGAGGTCGTAAGCGGGAAGGGGTTAAGCACAATCCGAATACGAGCCTATACGTTCGAATCCTAAAGCGAATTTTATTTAATTTTTTTATTTTATTAATTGGAGTCTAAGCATATCATAATTCAATTTCTTTAATAGCATATTTTACTTCCTGAGATAATTAAAATATATCAGGAAAATATAATATGTTCATATGTTTAGGTTTATTGAATATTTCCTTATTATGCGTATTTACACAAATGTGATAATCACACATACATTCTTAAATACACGTACGCTGATGCTTGCTTCTTCTTGCCCCGCACAAGCAATGACTTTTGTCTACGCTTTTTGCTTTTTGCGAGTTGAACGATCGCAGGCAAGGAGGGATTGGGGCGCACCGCCACATAATTATTTCAGATATATATTTTATTTATCGAATTCAGTTTGAAAACGATTATAGGTATGAATTTATTGGTATTATATTATATTACGAAAATATTTCATAAATGCATCAGTATTTTTCAATACAAATTAAGCAACATATCAATATATTATGAGCCCTCACTTGACACGCCTATGTGCATGGTGGCAGGCCAACGAAATAACGGCGAGTTCGCGCGGACATTGTGTTGTTGAAAAAAACCAAATGACGACTTTGCCGACAAACATACATATTTATATACATAAATACAAACGAGCTCGCATACATATTGACGCCAAATTTTGCGCATCGTCGCGGAGTTGACAAAATTTGTTTCAATGGACAATTTTACGACAATGTCGATCGGCTATGTTGTCTCGTTTGTCCTTTTTGCAGTGGTTTGCTATTGAAAGTTGACTTATGCTCTTTTGAAATATTGCGATTACCAATTGGGCTGCATTTTCATAGCGTCGTATTTAGATAAAATGGGCTAAATCGAAAAACTATGAAACAATGATAAGTAAACATATAAAAGTACTATATGGACTGTGCTTAGAATATATAGAAGTAGTTAATGATTTCATATGAATGTCAATTTGATATAAATTTTATAATTTAATGCCATAAATAGCGCATAATATGAAAAAATATAAATATTATTTAAACTCGAATAGGTCATGTTGCCAATTCTCCTTTCTGAAGTGAACATCAGACAAATTCTTCAATTTCTGATTTTTAGCAAATGTTGTGAGGAAGCAGCTTGTGGACATACAAATGCGAGGGGGATGGTAGGATTTTCAGTGATGGCTGTCAAATTGTAAAATTGAATTTTTCTCGTTTTACTCAATTTCATTCATTTATTTCGCATATGCGTAGGAATTCTATATGAAAACCAAATGTGGTTTACCAGGCGCACAGAAAAAATAGCACGGCGCAGAGTTATGAACGAACGCACTTTGCTTTGAAGCAGGGCACGTTCCTTATGAATGAATTTGTTGTCGTTGTAATATAAAATACTTAGAAAATAAGCCGCGAGTTTGCTTGAATATTATTGGCCGATGCTGGTGCGTCTACGTTTTTTTGTCACTTGCGCGAATGTTTGATTTTTTGCGAAAGACATATTGAGGGACATACATATGTACATATGTGTACATATATGCAAATATATTTGGACATGCGAATGAAAGAAGGAAATTTCAAGAATATTCACATATGGACATATGAACATTTGAAGCAAGTAAACAATAATAGCTGTTTGAATTCACAGATTAGACACAAGCGCTTGAATGTTGTCTGTGGAGCTGCTTGTATAGCAGACTTCTTTATTGCAATGTGAAATATTTTGCCTAAGTTCAAATCCTATCAGATATTTTTTTATACTCTTTTTTTATTTTTATATTCCTTTTTTATTAAATGATATTTTAATTCTATTTTCATATTATTTCCCTCATTATTTATATTTTCTTGTCGGAAGTCAATTACTTTCATTTTTATTATTTCAATTTTTGTTTATGCGCATATCAAAGAACATCTGCGCATATGTATGTATATACATTTTGCTTATAGAGTGGTGTAGTTCGTTGCGTAAATTGACAGCTGTGGTGACATTTTATTTTCGAACTTGCGCGTTTTCGATGTTCCTTCTTAGCAATTAACATTTTAGTACTGCTAACATTTGCTCCTTCTCTACTCTTCAACATTCTCTGGTATTTCACATTCATGCTTCAATTTTTCTTTTCAAATGCATGTGTAAACATATGTATCAGGACATACATACATGTCGTTTACACATTTGTATGTATTTTTATGTAGATATGTACACTCATTACTTCATGTGAAATCTCCGTTGACACATTTTTTGCTTTTATGTCAAAGAGTCAATCTGTCGAAGAACTGACGCGACGACAAAGCGTCACAACATTGTGTTGTTGGTAGAAAATCCGAGATGTGCCATACACACTCTTACAAACATACATCGCATATGGGCAAGTGCAAAGTCAATGTGTGTACAAAAAATTCGAACGTACTTACGTAAATTCTTTGACAAATACAGTCAATCCCGGTTAAGTGCCAAAACCAAAGATGCAGATTTTTTGTGCTTTGTAGTACATAAGTGATTGTGGTACTTAAGCGAGTGGTACCAAAAAAAATTATTTCTATGTATTTAAAAAAAAATTACCGTTTTCTTTAAAAAATTAAGAAAAAAAAAGCGAGATGCAGCAAGACACCGGCAGATAAGAGGGATTGGAGGAGTGATACTTAACCGGGGTTTACTGTATACATAAATCAGAGGAATATTGAATATTTTCTTTAAAAAGTTTCTTGAATTGTAAATCGACAAATTTACTATGTTGTCACTTTTATTCTAAAATATTTTAATACTCATATTTGAGGGGTTGTCACTTTTCCCTTCTAGAGGGAATATCAGAAATTTGTTCAATTTATGATTTTTAGCTTTTGCCATCGTCGCGAAAAGACGCTTGTAGGCAAACGCATGCTCGGGGAGATGTGTAAGGCGTTTGCTTTTATGAATGAAACGACTTAGCTTATTGCTTGTGCGCCAGCGTTCATGAATGAAAATGTTGTTGGTGTGTGATTTACTACAAATTTAGGATTTGTCAATTTGGCTGCCATATTGATTTCTGGTGCTGATGCTATTTGAGACAATTGTTGTTTTTGTACAACAATGTTTGTATTTTTCCTATTGGCTGACGTACTTACATTTTATCATTACTTACATAAAATATCATTTTTTGCATAATCTTTTACATTTTATCAATGTAGCATTTGTGCAAAAAAATAATAATTTATCAATTTTTCATCATAAAAATCGTTTATATGGCAAAAAATAATCATGCATATGTGAAGTGGCATTTGTATTTCTTGTTTTCTCATTCGTTTCATTTCATTTTTCTCTTTATATTGGTAGATACGTATTTTGTCAGAGAACGTTGTTAAAAATTCTCATTTCTGTTAAATAACAGCAAAACTATACAGAAAGTGGTGAACTCCTTGATCTCAAATTTTCAGCCAACCAATCGAGCATCATACAAAATTCAATTTGCACCGTCTCATTGTTTTAAGTTCTCTGGTTCAACTTGCTTCTCGCAAAAAGCAAGAAGTGTGGACAAAAGTCATTGCTTGTGCGGGGCAAGAAGAAGCAAGCATCAGCGTACGTGTATTTAAGAATGGATGTGTGATTATCACATGTGTGTAAATACGCGTAATAAGGAAATATGCAATAAACCTAAACATATGAACATATTTTCCTGAAATATTTTAATTATCTCAGGAAGTAAAATATTCTATTAAAGTAATTGAATTGAGATATGCTTAGATTCCAATTAATAAAATAAAAAATTAAATAAAATTTCAGTTTCATGAGTTTTAGGATTCGAACGTATAGGCTCGTATTCGGATTGTGTTTAACCCCTTCCCGCTTACGACCTCAGCCACATCAAAAGTGGAAACGCGGTCGCTTAGCCACCGTTTTATTGTTATCCTTTGCTCAATAAGCAATTGCTCACGCAACGCACATACATAAGTGGGAAAAATAGCCTATTAAATGCTTATTTTATTATAAACTCTGGGGTTTTTACCGATAATACAGCTTTTTAATTCAGAAGGCTTTTCATAATTATAAATTTTGTCATATGATAGAAATTGAAAACATAAATCTAAATAAGTAGGTATGCGCAACGATTTTTCATTTAGGAATATTCGTTGTGTCTATTTATAGCATTTCGCACATTGTGTGGTGTATTTTTCTTTTTCGAAGTTATATTTTTCGATGTTCCCTCATCCGGAATTACAAATTAGTACTCAAAAAGATTTCATTTAACATTTGTTCCTTCTCTATTCATTTACGTTCTCTGGTTAAAGTTCACTGATACGATACATTCAATTTGGCAAAAAATTCCCTTAAGCTTCTTTGTTAGCTTAGTCAGAGAATGTTAATGAACATATTCATTCAAGCAGAGAATGTTAATATGATATCAGAGAATGTTAATAAATAGAGAAGGCGCAAATGTTAGCTGTGCTAAAATGTAAACTATTAAATGCGCAAATTCGAAAGTTCAATTACACCACATCATAAAGGTACCTTCCCCTCATGATAATCGAACTCAACAAACTACACCAAAACATATGTTCATTTACTCTAATGTGTGAGTATTATAATTATTTACTTGTTTGAAATGACCAATTTGTATGTGAATATTCTCGAAATTGCCTTTCCTTCATTCGCATGTCTAAATATATTTGCATACACGTACACATATGTACATATGTATACATGTATGTACATACATCCCTCAATATGCCTTTTGTAAAAAAATCAAACATTGGCACAAGCGACAAAAAAACGCAGACGCACTATCATCGACCAATAAGATTCAAGCAAGCTCGTCCTATTTTTTTTTAATATTTCATAATACAACGCCAAAAAATTCATTCATAAGGAACGCCCGTATGCTACAAAACGAAGTGCGATCGTTTATAACTCTGCACTGCGCTCTTTTTTCTGTGCACCTGGACAACCAAATTTAGTTTTCATATGGAATTCCTACCGCGAACGCGCGAAAATGAAGTTTAAATACAAATGAATGAAATTGAATTAGAATGGCTTCACTAAAATTAAAGAATGAGCAAAATTTCAATTTTACAATTTGTATCACTGAAAATCCTACCATCCCATTCACATTTGTATATTGCCCACAAGCTGCTTTCTCACAACATTTGCCAAAAATCAGAAATTGAAGAATTTGTCTGATGCTCCCTTCAGAAAGGAGAACTGGCAACATGATAATATAATTTATTAATAATAAATAATATTATTTTATTTCATATTATTCACTATATATGGCATTAAATTATAAAATTTATATAAAATTGCCATTTATATGAAATCCTTTATTACTTCTATATATTCTAAGCACACTGCATATATGTAGTACTTTTATATGTTTACTTATTACCATAGTTTCATAGTTTCTCGATTTAGCCCATTTTACCTACAAACGACGCTATTAAAATGCAGCCCAATCGGTAGTCGTAGTATTTCGAAAGAGCATAAGTCAACTTTCAATAGCAAACCACTTCAAAAAGGACAAACGCGGAAACATAGCCGACCGACATTGACGCAAAATTGTCGATTCAAATTTTGTCAACTCCACCACGATGCGCAAAATTCGGCGTCAATATGTATGCGAGCTCGTATGTATACAAGGTGCGTTCCAAAGTAAACAGTAAAAAAGTAACAAAGTAAACTCTAGTGGCGCCATCTATATGTCGACTAGTGTGTTAGAATCTGCTATCCTTTATCGACTTCCAGTAAAAATTTCATGACATTTCATCTATTGGAAGTGAAGTTATTGCGTTTTAAGTGTCAGTATGTTTTTGTCATCGGTGCGAAAATGAGCTTCGAACAAAGAGCAGAACATTAAATTTTGTTTTAAAATTGGTAAAACTTTTACCGAAACGTTTCAATTGATGAAACAAGTTTATGACGATGATTGCCTATCCCGTAGCAGAGTGCACGAGTGGTTTCAACGTTTTCAAAGTGGTCGTGAGGACTTAAATGAGAAATGAGCCGAAACCCAAAAAATCGCGCCTGGAGAAGTCAAAAGTGAAGATAATGCTGATTTGTTTTTATGATTCTAAGGGTATTGTCCACAAAGAATTTGTTCCACCCGGCCAAAACGTTAATTCGGTATTCTACCTTGGAGTTTTGAAGCGTTTGGTGGGCCGTATTCGACGTGATCGGCCCGAATATCGAACTGTTCAAGCCCCTAGGTACTGAATATGTGGACCCCAGTGGCTATAATTGACTTTTTACCGAAAATATATTATTCAACATATAATAAAATATATCAATGAAATCTCGATAATATTATGTTTTTGTGTCAAAAATGGGTTGAATCGGGTCAATACTTCATATACCTAATATCAGAGAACGTAAATGAATTCTCTCTGAATTTACGTTCTCTGCTAATATAACATTTTTTGAACTTCAGGGTGACTTTATACCGCGTATATCGGCCAATATGTGAGATATCTGAATGAAAATAAGAAAGCGTGTTTACTTATAACAAGGTATCTTTGTGCCTAAAATAGCAAATCAAATCGGGTGAAAAGTTTATCAGCCCCCATGTAACTAATATCAGGATTTTCGAACATTCGTCTGACTTTACTCCATATGTTTGGTGAAGGTATGTGAGGTACGATTTTATTTAGTTATGGATGCTTAATTCTTTCTCAAAACTCTTTTAATATAAAGTTTAGCCACACCTCAAAGAATTGCCTAGCCTTTGGTTCTTGCGAATTGCGAAAGAATAAAATGTTCGGTTACATCCGAACTTGCTCTTCCTTACTTGTTTAAATTAAAATTGAATACTAGAAAAGGCGTTATAAAAATTAACAAGAAAAAACGGTTACACCGAAGCTATAATACCCTTCACATATACAAAGGCTTTTTACAAGAACTTGATACCGATCGTTCAATTAGTATGGCAGCTATATGCTATAGTGATCTGATCTGAATAATTTTTTCGGAGATTACATTGTTGCTTTAGATAATAACGCATGCCTAATTTCGTGAAGATATCTCGTCAAATGAAAAAGTATTCCATGTCCACACTTTATTCCGATCGTTCAGTTAATATGGCAGCTATATGTTATAGTCATCCGATCTATACAATTTCTTCGGAGATAGGATTATATAATATTCCATGCCAAATTTCGTGAAAATATCTCTTCAAATAAAAAAGTTTCTCATACAAATACTTAATTCCGATTGTTCAGTTTGTATTGCAGCTATATGCTATAGTGGTCCGATGGCGGCCGTTCCGACAAATGAGCTGCTTCTTAGTTAGAAAAGGACATCTGCAAAATTTCAGATCGATAGCTTAAAAACTGAGGGACTAGTTTGTATATATACAGACAGACGGACAGACAGACAGGCGGACATGGCTAAATCAACTCAGCTCATCATGCTGATCATTTATTTATATATTTTATAGGGTCTCAGACGTTTCCTTCTGGGTGATATAAATTTCGTGCAAACTTAATATACCATGTTCAGGGTATAAAAATCACTCATTAACATTTTGTGAGTTTTCGCGCCCTCTAGTGGGTATTTTCTTTGGTGGGTTGAATGTAGTTTTCCTGCCATCTGGCGGATATTTTTAGTACAAATTGTTTCAAATTGGTGTCATACAATGCTAGATATAGAAACTTTGAAAGCTTAAAGTAACTAGAGAACGTATACGTTCTCGGCTTCTCTACAATACACGTTCTCTGCGGTACGGTCAGACAACGTCAAAGCAGAGAATGTTATTGAATATATGTCATTAAATTATAAAATTTATATAAAATTGACATATATATGAAATCACTAACTACTTCTATATACTCTAAGTACACTCCATATAGTACTTTTATATGTTTACTTATTATCATTATTTTAGCCCATTTTATCTAAATACGACGCTATGAAAATGCAGCCTAATCGGTAATCGCAATATTTCAAAAGAGCATAAGTCAACTTTCAATAGCAAACCACTGCAAAAAGGACAAACGAGACAACATAGCCAACCGTCATTGCCGTAAAATTGTCCATTGAAACAAATATTGTCAACTCCTCGACGATTCACACAATTTGGTGTCAATATGTATGCGAGCTGATATATGTACATACATATATACATGATTGTGGACAAAGTCCTCGTTTGGTTTTTTTTCAACAACACAATGTCCGCGCGAACTCGCCGTTATTTCTTTGGCTTGCCACCATGCACAGAGGCGTGTCAAATGAAGGCTCTTAATATATTAATATGTTGCTTAATTTGTATTGAAAAATACTAATGCATTAATGACTTATTGACGTAATATAATTAATAGATACGTAAAACTATAAATACAAATAAATTCATACCTATAATCGTTTTTAAAATAAGTTCGATTAATAAAAACTATCTGAAATAAATATGGGACAGTGCGCCCCTGAACACTTCTTGCTTGCGATCGTTCAACTTGCTTCTCGCAAAAAGCAAGAAGTGTGGACAAAAGTCATTGCTTGTGCGGGGCAAGAAGAAGCAAGCATCAGCGTACGTGTATTTAAGAATGGATGTGTGATTATCACATGTGTGTAAATACGCGTAATAAGGAAATATGCAATAAACCTAAACATATGAATATATTTTCCTGAAATATTTTAATTATCTCAGGAAGTAAAATATTCTATTAAAGTAATTGAATTGAGATATGCTTAGATTCCAATTAATAAAATAAAAAATTAAATAAAATTTCAGTTTCATGAGTTTTAGGATTCGAACGTATAGGCTCGTATTCGGATTGTGTTTAACCCCTTCCCGCTTACGACCTCAGCCACATCAAAAGTGGAAACGCGGTCGCTTAGCCACCGTTTTATTGTTATCCTTTGCTCAATAAGCAATTGCTCACGCAACGCACATACATAAGTGGGAAAAATAGCCTATTAAATGTTTATTTTATTATAAACTCTGGGGTTTTTACCGATAACACAGATTTTTAATTCAGAAGGCTTTTCATAATTATAAATTTTGTCATATGATGGAAATTGAAAACATAAATCTAAATAAGTAGGTATGCGCAATGATTTTTCATTTAGGAATATTCGTTGTGTCTATTTATAGCATTTCGCACATTGTGTGGTGTATTTTTCTTTTTCGAAGTTATATTTTTCGATTTTCCCTCATCCGGAATTACAAATTAGTACTCAAAAAGATTTCATTTAACATTTGTTCCTTCTCTATTCATTTACGTTCTCTGGTTAAAGTTCACTGATACGATACATTCAATTTGGCAAAAAATTCCCTAAAGCTTCTTTGTTAGCTTAGTCAGAGAATGTTAATGAACATATTCATTCAAGCAGAGAATGGTAATATGATATCAGAGAATGTTAATAAATAGAGAAGGCGCAAATGTTAGCTGTGCTAAAATGTAAACTATTAAATGCGCAAATTCGAAAGTTCAATTACACCACATCATAAAGGTACCTTCCTCTCATGATAATCGAACTCAACAAACTACACCAAAACATATGTTCATTTACTCTAATGTGTGAGTATTATAATTATTTACTTGTTTGAAATGACCAATTTGTATGTGAATATTCTCGAAATTGCCTTTCCTTCATTCGCATGTCTAAATATATTTGCATACACGTACACATATGTACATATGTATACATGTATGTACATACATCCCTCAATATGCCTTTTGTAAAAAAATCAAACATTGGCACAAGCGACAAAAAAACGCAGACGCACTATCATCGACCAATAAGATTCAAGCAAGCTCGTCCTATTTTTTTTTAATATTTCATAATACAACGCCAAAAAATTCATTCATAAGGAACGCCCGTATGCTACAAAACGAAGTGCGATCGTTTATAACTCTGCACTGCGCTCTTTTTTCTGTGCGCCTGGTCAACCAAAATTAGTTTTCATATGGAATTCCTTCCGCGAACGCGCGAAAATGAAGTTTAAATAAAAATGAATGAAATTGAATTAGAATGGCTTCACTAAAATTAAAGAATGAGCAAAATTTCAATTTTACAATTTGTATCACTGAAAATCCTACCATCCCATTCGCATTTGTATATTGCCCACAAACTGCTTTCTCACAACATTTGCCAAAAATCAGAAATTGAAGAATTTGTCTGATGCTCCCTTCAGAAAGGAGAACTGGCAACATGACCTATTAGCGATTTGAAATATTATTTTAATTTATTTCATATTATTCACTATATATGGCATTAAATTATAAAATTTATATAAAATTGCCATTTATATGAAATCCTTTATTACTTCTATATATTCTAAGCACACTGCATATATGTAGTACTTTTATATGTTTACTTATTACCATAGTTTCATAGTTTCTCGATTTAGCCCATTTTACCTACAAACGACGCTATTAAAATGCAGCCCAATCGGTAGTCGTAGTATTTCGAAAGAGCATAAGTCAACTTTCAATAGCAAACCACTTCAAAAAGGACAAACGCGGAAACATAGCCGACCGACATTGACGCAAAATTGTCGATTCAAATTTTGTCAACTCCACCACGATGCGCAAAATTCGGCGTCAATATGTATGCGAGCTCGTATGTATACAAGGTGCGTTCCAAAGTAAACAGTAAAAAAGTAACAAAGTAAACTCTAGTGGCGCCATCTATATGTCGACTAGTGTGTTAGAATCTGCTATCCTTTATCGACTTCCAGTAAAAATTTCATGACATTTCATCTATTGGAAGTGAAGTTATTGCGTTTTAAGTGTCAGTATGTTTTTGTCATCGGTGCGAAAATGAGCTTCGAACAAAGAGCAGAACATTAAATTTTGTTTTAAAATTGGTAAAACCAGAGAATGTTGATGAGTAGAGAAGGAGCAAATGTTAAATGAAAACTTTTTGAGTACTAGTTTGTAATTCCACATGAAGGAACATCGAAAAATATAACTTCGAAAAAGAAAAATACACCACGCTATGTGCGAAACGGAGAAAAGGCTATAAATAGACACAACGAATGAATAATTAGTGAACATACGTATTTAGATTTGTGTTTTCAATTTCAATGATATGACGAAAATTAAAATTGTGAAAAGCCTTTTGAATTAATAAGGAGGATTACTGGCAAAACCCCCAGAATTCATAATAAAATAACCTTTGATATGCAATTTTTCCAACTTTTGTATGTGCGTTGCGTAAGCAATATACTTATCAAACAAATGATAATAATAAAACGGTGGCTAAGCGGCCGCGTTTACACTTTTGTAGTGGCTTAGGTCGTAAGCGCGAAGGAGTTAAGCTCATTCCGAATACGAGCATATACGTTCGAATCGTAAAATACATAAAATTAAAATTTAATTTAATTTTTTTATTTTATTAATTGGAATTAAGTAGCATATCTCAATTCAATTACTTAAATAGCATATTTTACTTTCAGAGATAATTAAAATATAATATTTCAGGAAAATATGTTCATATGTTTAGGTTTATTGAATGTTTCCTTATTATGCGTATTTACACAAATGTGATAATCACACATACATTCTTAAATACACGTACGCTGATGCTTGCTTCTTTTTGCCCCGCACAAGCAATGACTTTTGTACACACTTTTTGCTTTTTGCGAGTTGAACGATCGCAGGCAACTAGGGATTGGGGCGCACTGCCACATAATTATTTCAGATATATATTTTATTTATCGAATTTAGTTTAAAAACGATTATAGGTATGAATTTATTGGTATTTATATTTTTACATATATATTAATTATATTACGAAAATAAATCATTAATGCATTAGTACTTTTCAATACAAATTAAGCAACATATTATTATATTATGAATCCTCACTTAACACGCCTCTGTGTATAGTGGCAAGCCAACGAAATAACGGCGAGTCGCGCAGACATTGTGTTGTTGAAAGTAACCAAATGACGATTTTGTCAACAAACATACATATATACATATGAGCTCGCATACATATTGACACCGAATTTTGCGCATCGTGGCGGAGTTGGCAAAATTTGTTTCAATCGACAATTTTGCGACAATGTCGATCGGCTATGTTGTCTACTTTGTCCTTTTTGCAGGGCTTTGCTGTTGAAAATTGACTTATGCCAGAGAATGTTAATGAATAGAGAAGGAGCAAATGTTAGCAGTACTAAAATGTTAATTACGATGGAGGAACATCGAAAACGCGCAAGTTCGAAAATAAAATGTCACCACAGCTGTCAATTTACGCAACGAACTACACCACTCTATAAGCAAAATATATATACGTACATATGCACAGATGTTCTTTGATATGAGCATAAACAAAACTTAAAATAATAAAAAGGAAAATAATTGACTTATGAAAAATAAATATAAGGAATGAGGGAAATAAAATGAAAATAGAATTAAAATATCATTTAATAAAAAAGGGTTATAAAAATAAAAAAAGAGTATAAAAAAATATCTGATAGGATTTGAACTTAGATATAATATATATATTAAATATTTCACATAGCAATAAGGAAGTGTGCTGTACAAGCAGCACCACAGATAACTTCATTTTCTAATAGTCTAATATGTGAATTCAAACATCAATAGTTTTTTATTTGTTTCAAATGACTAATTTGTATGTATGTGAATATTCTATTGATATGAATAATCAATCGTATGATAGAATCTGACGAAAGAGAGTATGCACCTGATTGGTCATATTTTAACGGCCAAAATAGAAATACAGCTAATATTTGGTGTGAAATTGCGCCAAAATAAAGGAAGAGAAAATCCAATAAATGCAAATCAGAAAATAGTTGTGAATTGGTTTGAAATTGCATCTAAATAGAAAAGGAGAAAAAATGAAATTTCAATGTATCAAATGTGTCATATACCCAAGTATATACATATGTAGGATATATTATATGTTTTAATAAATAAATATAAATAGTAGTAAAGTAGTTAAAATATAGTTTAAAAAAAGGAATATAAATAAAAAAAATGTAAAAAATATAAATTGTTATTAAATTTTTTGGCATGTGGGTGGGATTTGACCATTGGCAAATTGCAAAAATTCTTACTAGATCAGAAGAGGGAGATATTTTCCTTTATTGATGTACCTGTTGGATAAATTTCTCATGACTTGAATGGGTGTTAACTGAGAAAATATTCAAATTGGGTAAGTGCGAAAATATAAAAGAAAGAATAGTAAAAGAGAGAAACGAAATTCCAAACCATCAGTTATAATAAAAGCTGCTTGTGGTGCGGGTGTTAAATTTTAAATCGATTTTAATTTTATTTAAATAATAATTAAAATATTTATAATGCCGCGAGTCCGAAAATGTTGTGTGCGCGAGTGCGAAAATAATAGTGAAAAGTGCAATTTGTTCATTTGGCCGAAAAATGAACAAATTGCACTTATATGGAGGCGAAACTTGGGGTTTGACAATTTACCCATAGCCCCCTCAAACACGTTTGTTTGTGCTGCGCATTTCGCAGAAAATGCAATGGGGGCTAAAAAATTGAGGATTGGAGCTGTACCCACTCTAAATCTTGGTAAGTAACAAATTTAAATATAATAATATTTTTGCGGTGATTTTATTTATATAATATTTATACATATATATATATAATATATATTGATGCAGCATATATGCACGTATGTATTGTATGTATGTGTGCCTATCGGGGTTTATGTATTCGTTTTGTTTGCTGTTGGGGGCATTCATTTCGAATGACATTTTGTGTATATTCACATTATGTATATAAACATAAAATATTTTATAATTGATTTGTAATACCAATTATTAAACTCAATGAAATTCTAAATGTCTTACCACTGGTGGTGTGTGTGTGTATGTTCGTATGTATGTAGCACATTGTTTATGCTACATGTAATGGAATTGTTTTCTAGTGCATATATGCACTTGTAATCAATTGCCTAAATATATATCTTAGGTTACAAGTTTTATTTATGACTTTGTTTATGTATGTATGTAAATATATTTGGACAAATTTATTAATATTTCATACATTTTTCTTCCACATTTAGATGTTCTTCTATTTTCAGCTCTTCTTTGTATATTTTCAGGTGTAAATAAGTTTAATTTAGAAAGTTTAAGTAGTTAAAAATGTATTTAAAATATATGTAGAAATTAGTTATAATTAGTTTTAGTTGTAGTGTAGTTTTTTTAGTTTAATTGCACATGAGCCTAGTTTTATAAAACAGGTGAATTATTGATTAAATCTATGTAAATAGAAAAAATCGTGTGAGAATTTGTGGTTGAAGAGGAGGCAAATTCGCAAATCGTGTGCAATTAAAAATATTTTTTTGTTTTATCGTTACAATTTAAATAACAAAATTACTTATATGCATTTGTTTTTTTTTTTATTTTCAGTGTTTTCTATTTTTCCATTTCAGATTTTTATTTAGATTAATATAATTAAGAAATACCTATAAGTATAATTTATTATTATTTTAATTAAATAATAAATTAATTAATAAAATATAAATATATAAAAATTAATTTATTTGCATTTAATTCGTTAAATATTTGAGGTTTTGATAATACATAGGTAAGTATAAAATTTTTTGATTTGACCACCAGTTAGTGTTCACTTCGTTTGTACAAAGCAGCTAAAAATAGTATTGATGAATTGCCACGGTCTGTTTGTATGCACTATGACTTGTATACATACAAACAATTCAATATGCCATATACTTGTATTCATAATTACAAGAAGAAAAAATTCATTCCTGCATATCCATATCTACATACATAAAAACGTAAATATGTCAAGGTCTGTTTGTATGTACACACGTCATATGCTCTTCAATATGCCATATATTCATACAAAAAGAACAAATTCATTCATTCATATATCTACGCATTCAAATAACACCAACAACAAATTCATTCATAAGAACGAGCATATTCTACAAGTTGCCCAAAAGCTGCTTCTTCATGGTGATTCTAAAAATCAGAAGTTGAAGAATTTTCTGATGTTTACTCCAGAAGAGAAAAATGGCAACTTGGGTCATTGCCGATTTAATATTTTTGTTTTTTACTTTTCATATATTATATTACATATGGTTTTAAATTATAAAATTTATATAAAATTGCCATTCATAAGAAATCTTTAACTACTTCTATATATTCTAAGCACAGTCCATATAGTACTTTTATATGTTTACTTATTATCATTCTTTTATAGTTTGTCGATTTAGCCCATTTTATCCAAAAACGACGTTATGAAAATGCAGACCAATCGTTAATCGTAGCATTTCAAAAGAGCATAAGTCAATTTTCAACAGCAAAGCCCTGCAAAAAGGACAAAGTAGACAACATAGCCGATCGACATTGTCGCAAAATTGTCGATTGAAACAAATTTTGCCAACTCCGCCACGATGCGCAAAATTCGGTGTCAATATGTATGCGAGCTCATATGTATATATGTATGTTTGTTGACAAAATCGTCATTTGGTTACTTTCAACAACACAATGTCTGCGCGACTCGCCGTTATTTCGTTGGCTTGCCACTATACACAGAGGCGTGTTAAGTGAGGATTCATAATATAATAATATGTTGCTTAATTTGTATTGAAAAGTACTAATGCATTAATGATTTATTTTCGTAATATAATTAATATATATGTAAAAATATAAATACCAATAAATTCATACCTATAATCGTTTTTAAACTAAATTCGATAAATAAAATATATATCTGAAATAATTATGTGGCAGTGCGCCCCAATCCCTCCTTGCCTGCGATCGTTCAACTCGCAAAAAGCAAAAAGTGTGTACAAAAGTCATTGCTTGTGCGGGGCAAAAAGAAGCAAGCATCAGCGTACGTGTATTTAAGAATGTATGTGTGATTATCACATTTGTGTAAATACGCATAATAAGGAAACATTCAATGAACCTAAACATATGAACATATTTTCCTGAAATATTATATTTTAATTATCTCTGAAAGTAAAATATGCTATTTAAGTAATTGAATTGAGATATGCTACTTAATTCCAATTAATAAAATAAAAAAATTAAATTAAATTTTAATTTTATGTATTTTACGATTCGAACGTATATGCTCGTATTCGGAATGAGCTTAACTCCTTCGCGCTTACGACCTAAGCCACTACAAAAGTGTAAACGCGGCCGCTTAGCCACCGTTTTATTATTATCATTTGTTTGATAAGTATATTGCTTACGCAAGCACATACAAAAGTTGGAAAAATTGCATATCAAAGGTTATTTTATTATGAATTCTGGGGGTTTTGCCAGTAATCCTCCTTATTAATTCAAAAGGCTTTTCACAATTTTAATTTTCGTCATATCATTGAAATTGAAAACACAAATCTAAATACGTATGTTCACTAATTATTCATTCGTTGTGTCTATTTATAGCCTTTTCTCCGTTTCGCACACAGCGTGGTGTATTTTTCTTTTTCGAAGTTATATTTTTCGATGTTCCTTCATGTGGAATTACAAATTAGTACTCAAAAAGTTTTCATTTAACATTTGCTCCTTCTCTATTCATTAACATTCTCTGCTTATGCTCTTTTGAAATGCTACGATTAACGATTGGTCTGCATTTTCATAACGTCGTTTTTAGATAAAATGGGCTAAATCGACAAACTATAAAAGAATGATAATAAGTAAACATATAAAAGTACTATATGGACTGTGCTTAGAATATATAGAAGTAGTTAAAGATTTCTTATGAATGGCAATTTTATATAAATTTTATAATTTAAAACCATATGTAGTATAATATATGAAAATTAAAAAACAAAAATATTAAATCGGCAATGACCCAAATTGCCATTTTTCTCTTCTGGAGTAAACATCAGAAAATTCTTCAACTTCTGATTTTTAGAATCACCATGAAGAAGCAGCTTTTGGGCAACTTGTAGAATATGCTCGTTCTTATGAATGAATTTGTTGTTGGTGTTATTTGAATGCGTAGATATATGAATGAATGAATTTGTTCTTTTTGTATGAATATATGGCATATTGAAGAGCATATGACGTGTGTACATACAAACAGACCTTGACATATTTACGTTTTTATGTATGTAGATATGGATATGCAGGAATGAATTTTTTCTTCTTGTAATTATGAATACAAGTATATGGCATATTGAATTGTTTGTATGTATACAAGTCATAGTGCATACAAACAGACCGTGGCAATTCATCAATACTATTTTTAGCTGCTTTGTACAAACGAAGTGAACACTAACTGGTGGTCAAATCAAAAAATTTTATACTTACCTATGTATTATCAAAACCTCAAATATTTAACGAATTAAATGCAAATAAATTAATTTTTATTTATTTATATTTTATTAATTAATTTATTATTTAATTAAAATAATAATAAATTATACTTATAGGTATTTCTAAATTATATTAATCTAAATAAAAATCTGAAATGGAAAAATAGAAAACACTGAAAATAAAAAAAAAAACAAATGCATATAAGTAATTTTGTTATTTAAATTGTAACGATAAAACAAAAAAATATTTTTAATTGCACACGATTTGCGAATTTGCCTCCTCTTCAACCACAAATTCTCACACGATTTTTTCTATTTACATAGATTTAATCAATAATTCACCTGTTTTATAAAACTAGGCTCATGTGCAATTAAACTAAAAAAACTACACTACAACTAAAACTAATTATAACTAATTTCTACATATATTTTAAATACATTTTTAACTACTTAAACTTTCTAAATTAAACTTATTTACACCTGAAAATATACAAAGAAGAGCTGAAAATAGAAGAACATCTAAATGTGGAAGAAAAATGTATGAAATATTAATAAATTTGTTTTAAATATGTATGTATATGATACATCGCTTACACAAAAAAAACACACCTAATACCTATTGCCTTCAATCAATAGAATTTTAGATTAAAATAAGTGCACCATAATCCCTATTTCTTATATATATTTAATTTTTTTTGTTTACCTATTTTTCGGCGTTGCACATTATTTTGCCTCTTTTCTCCAGCCAGCCATTTCGCATTTTTATACAACAACACTGTTACTAAGGACTTTAACAGTTGTTGTCGGTGGACCAAGCATTCGCCAGCTTCTAAAAACCATTCTGGAAAAACGTTTTTAGTGATATCATCTATGGCATCCTCGATGAGCTCTCGAACTCCATAGTAATGCGCATATTTTCCGAATAGCTCTTTATACCACTTCATCTGTATCCGACAAATTTCGAAAACTCTGTCAGTCGGATTTATTAGTCGCAGATCGGTGCAATCTTTATAGTTCTTAGAGCGTATTAAAGACTCGGAGTGCTTATTTAAATCTCCTTGAGTCTTCAACAGCTCTTTTGCACAGTTATCGCATCTGGACTTGCAGAGAAGTTTTTGGTATATCGAGTATCCAGTGTAATACCGCTGTACTTGAAGCTCCGCAGTATTTTCTTCGGTTTCTGCAAAGTGCTCATCGGGAATGTCAACTAAATCAACGGCATGTTGCTCGGAATCATCGAGGGAGTTATGAATTTCCTCGCTGATATTCCAATCAAGATTCAGGTCGTCATCGTCTTCGCAGTTTGAGCCTTTATTATTAAATCTGCGTCTCAATATCTTCATTGAGATAAGACGAGCGACTATGAATTGAACATCATAGGCCGATGGATGAGTATTTATCCCCTGACTAGCCCTAATTTTATAAAAAAAGTTTTCTAGCGCGTCTTGATTTAATTTTCCTAACAATATAAATTTCACATCTTTGTAATTATCAAAGATATCTTTGGATAAATTCATCATTGCTGTCAGGGTTATGATAAACCCTGATAAGCATTGAACATTTGTAGTGTTAGGAACCTGGATATGCGAAATGAACTGCAGGTGGTCCTTCAGCCTATCAAACTTTCCCGAAGTGTTTCGCCAAATGGGACACCTGAACGGGTTCTTGCTGTTGAGCACCTTGCAATCAAGCTCATCAAACAAGTCGTTCATGCGTTTTACCAACATTTGTGTCGCTTTGGCGCATTTCAATATATATGCATCCGTGCCCAATAATCCCTGCCTGAATGCCATGTCGATGCCAGCTGCTACTGAATTGCTGAACACCTGTGTAGCTCTAGAAACGCTCATTTTCTCGAAATTATTGGGATATATGTGGGAGGATGTCAACTTCGGACATATTTTAAAATGATGACTTACACTATCGATTGCATACAGCTTCCTTATAACCTTGAAGCTAGCTATGCCATCGATAGTTTTTAAGTCGTGCTTCAATAAATTATTCCTAACTGATTTAATCAAATGGCAATAGTCATATAGGCAATGAACTTTTTTGCCATTGATTATAAAATATGGTTCGGACTTTGTAACTTTTAAATTATTATATAATCGGACATTCACGGAACCTTGATCACAAATGATCGCTTTTACATTGAGTCCTATCATTTCCAAGACTTCAATGTTTTTCTTTAATATTACATCTAAATCTACTGCGGTCAGCCCTCCTTTTGCCACATAATACGAAATTACGTATTTCCAATTAGATGCTATAGCTTTCGCCATGAAAAAGCAGCATTTGTCGGCAATATCTAATTCCCTATTGCCGTCTCCCTTGTCAACGAAACCATCGATGACATCCTTACTTTTATTATAAACGAGATCTTTTTTAATTGTAATTTCATCAAATATAATTACACAGATCCGTTCGTGTTCGGACATTTCCCCAACAAGAGTTTTCAAATTACCTATAACCCTAGGATCAATCCCTGCCACGACATATCTAATTGGGCGCCAGCGCAGTAGAGATTTTGGATGTGGCAGCGCAAACTGAAGATCATCCCTCAAGAAGTTATATGCCTTCGTTGACATATAATTAATATTTTGCGCTAAATTTTTTTGATCTTCAGTGTATGTATTGATTGTACTGACAATCATCCTAGCAAAATTTATTGCATCCTCAGTAGCATCTTTGGATGCAATAATTGTCCTATTCTCTAACTCAAATATTTTTTCTTTCAAAATCCTATTCTCCTGCCTGAGCGCATTCATGCGTTCATTTTGCTTAAGGGCATTCTGCTGATAAGCCCGCACAATCCGAGCGCAAGATTCGCGGTCACATTTTGAGGAATCGAGGTTGAAGGAAACACTATCTTGTTTACGCTTCACCTGGAGATCCGAATATAATTCGAATTCCTCAAAACTTAAATCTTCCCCCGCTATCTGATTCCTACGTGAGTATTGCCGTTTAATAGGCAGAAGGACCCTGTTTGAAGAAAAGCTACTGGAACTGCCTGCATTTTCGTAAACAAATATTTTATGCTTAGGGATAGCTCCTTCCTTAAGTCTATTATTTGTGACATAATTTGCATCAAAATGACAGTCACAAATAAACAACTTTTTATGGTCGGAGTATGATGCACTTATTTTTAATGCTAAAACCCAGCTGTTGAAGGCAATCTCATCTTGGGGGAATGAAAAAAGGATTTTTTTTTCATCCGATGGACATCCTTCAACGCAGCAGGTTCGCCTCTCCGTTTTCGATTGAGGAACAATATCAATCGAGTTTCCTATCATATTAATATATATTTAATATACATATGTATAATTAATAATATTGTTCAAAATTGAACATGTGCGTTGGGACCAAAAGGGCCACTTATACGGCGTGCAACAATAAATTTAGGTTTATTATTTTACAATATAAGATAAGATAGGAAATATGTAAGAATAAATACAGTCCACTATCATATCATAAATATGTATGTCCAAATATATTTACATACATACATAAACAAAGTCATAAATAAAACTTGTAACCTAAGATATATATTTAGGCAATTGATTACAAGTGCATATATGCACTAGAAAACAATTCCATTACATGTAGCATAAACAATGTGCTACATACATACGAACATACACACACACACACCACCAGTGGTAAGACATTTAGAATTTCATTGAGTTTAATAATTGGTATTACAAATCAATTATAAAATATTTTATGTTTATATACATAATGTGAATATACACAAAATGTCATTCGAAATGAATGCCCCCAACAGCAAACAAAACGAATACATAAACCCCGATAGGCACACATACATACAATACATACGTGCATATATGCTGCATCAATATATATTATATATATATATGTATATATAAAATCACCGCAAAAATATTATTATATTTAAATTTGTTACTTACCAAGATTTAGAGTGGGTACAGCTCCAATCCTCAATTTTTTAGCCCCCATTGCATTTTCTGCGAAATGCGCAGCACAAACAAACGTGTTTGAGGGGGCTATGAGTAAATTGTCGAACCCCAAGTTTCGCCTCCATATAAGTGCAATTTGTTCATTTTTCGGCCAAATGAACAAATTGCACTTTCCACTATTATTTTCGCACTCGCGGCATTATAAATATTTTAATTATTATTTAATTAAAATTAAAATCGATTTAAAATTTAACACCCGCACCACAAGCAGCTTTTATTATAACTGATGGTTTGGAATTTCGTTTCTCTCTTTTACTATTCTTTCTTTTATATTTTCGCACTTACCCAATTTGAATATTTTCTCAGTTAACACCCATTCAAGTCATGAGAAATTTATCCAACAGGTACATCAATAAAGGAAAATATCTCCCTCTTCTGATCTAGTAAGAATTTTTGCAATTTGCCAATGGTCAAATCCCACCCACATGCCAAAAAATTTAATAACAATTTATATTTTTTACATTTTTTTTATTTATATTCCTTTTTTTAAACTATATTTTAACTACTTTACTACTATTTATATTTATTTATTAAAACATATAATATATCCTACATATGTATATACTTGGGTATATGACACATTTGATACATTGAAATTTCATTTTTTCTCCTTTTCTATTTAGATGCAATTTCAAACCAATTCACAACTATTTTCTGATTTGCATTTATTGGATTTTCTCTTCCTTTATTTTGGCGCAATTTCACACCAAATATTAGCTGTATTTCTATTTTGGCCGTTAAAATATGACCAATCAGGTGCATACTCTCTTTCGTCAGATTCTATCATACGATTGATTATTCATATCAATAGAATATTCACATACATACAAATTAGTCATTTGAAACAAGTAAAAAACTATTGATGTTTGAATTCACATATTAGACTATTAGAAAATGAAGTTATCTGTGGTGCTGCTTGTACAGCACACTCCCTTATTCCTATGTGAAATATTTAATATATATATTATATCTAAGTTCAAATCCTATCAGATATTTTTTTATACTCTTTTTTTATTTTTATAACCCTTTTTTATTAAATGATATTTTAATTCTATTTTCATTTTATTTCCCTCATTCCTTATATTTATTTTTTATAAGTCAATTATTTTCCTTTTTATTATTTTAAGTTTTGTTTATGCGCATATCAAAGAACATCTGTGCATATGTATGTATATATATTTTGCTTATAGAGTGGTGTAGTTCGTTGCGTAAATTGACAGCTGTGGTGACATTTTATTTTCGAACTTGCGCGTTTTCGATGTTCCTCCATCGTAATTAACATTTTAGTACTGCTAACATTTGCTCCTTCTCTACTCATCAACATTCTCTGGTAAAACTTTTACCGAAACGTTTCAATTGATGAAACAAGTTTATGACGATAATTGCCTATCCCGTAGCAGAGTGCACGAGTGGTTTCAACGTTTTCAAAGTGGTCGTGAGGACTTAAATGAGAAATGAGCCGAAACCCAAAAAATCGCGCCTGGAGAAGTCAAAAGTGAAGATAATGCTGATTTGTTTTTATGATTCTAAGGGTATTGTCCACAAAGAATTTGTTCCACCCGGCCAAAACGTTAATTCGGTATTCTACCTTGGAGTTTTGAAGCGTTTGGTGGGTCGTATTCGACGTGATCGGCCCGAATATCGAACTGTTCAAGCCCCTAAGTACTGAATATGTGGACCCCAGTGGCTATAATTGACTTTTTACCGAAAATATATTATTCAACATATAATAAAATATATCAATGAAATCTCGATAATATTATGTTTTTGTGTCAAAAATGGGTTGAATCGGGTCAATACTTCATATACCTAATATCAGAGAACGTAAATGAATTCTCTCTGAATTTACGTTCTCTGCTAATATAACATTTTTTGAACTTCAGGGTGACTTTATACTGCCAGAGAATGTAAATGAATAGAGAAGGAGCAAATGTTAGCTGTTCTAAAATGTTAATTACGATGAAGGAACATCGAAAACGCGCAAGTTCGAAAATAAAATTTCACCACAACTATCGTACCCTGAAACGAACTACACCACTCTATAAGCAAAATGTATACACATGCATATGCACAGATGTTCTTTGAAATGCGCATAAACAAAAATTGAAATAATAAAAATGAAAGTAATTGACTTCCGACAAGAAAATATAAATAATTAAGGAAATAATATGAAAATAGAATTAAAATATTATTCGATAAAAAAGGATTATAAAAATATTAAAATAGTATATAAAAATATGATAGGATTTGAACTTAGACAAAATATTTCACGTTGCAATAAAGATATCTGCTATACAAGCAGCACCACAGACTACATATATTAGAGTAATTTTGTCTAATCTGTGAACTCAAACAGCTATTGTTGTTTACTTGCTTCAATGTTCATATGTCTATATGTGAATAATCTTGAAATTGCCTTCCTTTATTCGCATGTCCAAATATATTTGCATATGTGTACACATATGTACAGATGTATGTCCCTCAATATGTCTTTCGCAAAAAATCAAACATTCGCGCAAGTGACAAAAAAACGTAGACGCCATCATCGGCCAATAATATTCAAGCGAACTCGCGGCATATTTTCTAAGTATTTCATATTACAACGACAACAAATTCATTCCTAAGGAACGTGCGTCTGCTTCAAAGCAAAGTGCACTCTTTCATAACTCTGCGCCGCGCTATTTTTTCTGTGCGCCTGGTAAACCACATTTGGTTTTCATATAGAATTCCAATGCAAATGCGCGAAAATAAAAATTGAATTTGAAGTAAAATTGAAGAATTAGCAAAATTTCAATTTTACAATTTGAATCACAGAAATTCCTACCATCCCCCTTGCATTTGTATGTTGCCCACAAGCTGCTTCTCACAACATTTGCTAAAAATCAGAAATTGAAGAATTTGTCTGATGTTCCCTTCAGAAAAGAGAATTGGCAACATGACCTCTTAGCGATTTGAAATATTATTTATAGCATTAAATTATAAAATTTATATAAAATTGCCATTCAGATGAAATCATTAACTACTTCTATATATTCTAAGCACAGTCCATATAGTACTTTTATATGTTTACTTATTATCATTATTTCATAGTTTGTCGATTTAGCCCATTTTATCCAAATACGACGCTATGAAAATGCAGCCCAATCGGTAATCGCAATATTTCAAAAGAGCATAAGTCAATTTTCAAGAGTAAAGCCCTGCAAAAAGGACAAACGAGACAACATAGCCGATCGACATTGTCGTAAAATTGTTGATTGCAACAAATTTTGTCAACTCCGCCACGATGCGCAAAATTCGGCGTCAATATGTATGCGAGCTCATATGTATATAAGTATGTATGTTTGTCGACAAAATCGTCATTTGGTTACTTTCAACAACACAATGTCTGCGCGAACTCGCCGTTATTTCGTTGGCTTGCCACTATACACAGAGGTGTTCTAACTGAAGACTCTTAGTATATTATTATGCTGCTTATTTTGTATTGAAAAATACTGATGCATTTATGAATTATTTTCGTAATATAATATATATTATATATATATATATAAATACACATATATTCATACCTATAATCGTTTTTAAACTAAATTCGATAAATAAAATATATATCTGAAATAATTATGTGGCAGTGCGCCCCAATCCCTCCTTCGCAAAAAGCAAAAAGTGTGTACAAAAGTCATTGCTTGTGCGGGGCAAGAAGAAGCAAGCATCAGCCTACATGTATTTAAGAATGTATGTGTGATTATCACATTTGTGTAAATACGCATAAATAAAGGAATATGCAATAAAATCAAACATATGAACATATTTTCCTGAAATATTTTAATTATCTCAGGAAGTTAAATATGCTATTAAAGTAATTGAATTATGATATGCTTAGATTCCAATTAATAAAATAAAAATTAAATAAAATTTCAGTTTCATGAGTTTTAGGATTCGAACGTATAGGTTCGTATTCGGATTGTGCTTAACCCCTTCCCGCTTACGACCTCAGCCACCTCAAAAGTGGAAATGTGGCCGCTTAGCCACCGTTTTATTGTTATCCTTTGTTTAATAAGCAATTGCTCACATAACGCACATACATAAGTTGGAAAAATTGCCTATTAAATGTTTATTTTATTATGAAATCTTGGGTTTTTACCGATAATACAGATTTTTAATTCAGAAGGCTTTTCATAATTATAAATTTGTCATATCATAGAAATTGAAAACATAAATCTAAATAGGTATGCGCAACGTTTTTTCATATAGGAATATTCGTTGTGTCTATTTATAGCATTTCGCATTTTGTGTGGTGTATTTTTCTTTTTCGAAGTTATATTTTTCGATGTTCCCTCATCTGGAACTACAAATTAGTACTCCAAAAGTTTTCATTTAACATTTGCTCCTTCTCTATTAATTTACGTTCTCTGATACTGCGTATATCGGCCAATATGTGAGATATCTGAATGAAAATAAGAAAGCGTGTTTACATATAACAAGGTATCTTTGTGCCTAAAATAGCAAATCAAATCGGGTGAAAAGTTTATCAGCCCCCATGTAACTAATATCAGGATTTTCGAACATTCGTCTGACTTTACTCCATATGTTTGGTGAAGGTATGTGAGGTACGATTTTATTTAGTTATGGATGCTTAATTCTTTCTCAAAACTCTTTTAATATAAAGTTTAGCCACACCTCAAAGAATTGCCTAGCCTTTGGTTCTTGCGAATTGCGAAAGAATAAAATGTTCGGTTACATCTGAACTTGCTCTTCCTTACTTGTTTAAATTAAAATTGAATACTAGAAAAGGCGTTGTAAAAATTAACAAGAAAAAACGGTTACACCGAAGCTATAATACCCTTCACAAATACAAAGGCTTTTTACAAGAACTTGATACCGATCGTTCAATTAGTATGGCAGCTATATGCTATAGTGATCTGATCTGAATAATTTTTTCGGAGATTACATTGTTGCTTTAGATAATAACGCATGCCTAATTTCGTGAAGATATCTCGTCAAATGAAAAAGTATTCCATGTCCACACTTTATTCCGATCGTTCAGTTAATATGGCAGCTATATGTTATAGTCATCCGATCTATACAATTTCTTCGGAGATAGGATTATATAATATTCCATGCCAAATTTCGTGAAAATATCTCTTCAAATAAAAAAGTTTCTCATACAAATACTTAATTCCGATTGTTCAGTTTGTATTGCTATAGTGGTCCGATAGCGGCCGTTCCGACAAATGAGCTGCTTCTTAGTTAGAAAAGGACATCTGCAAAATTTCAGATCGATAGCTTAAAAACTGAGGGCCTAGTTTGTATATATACAGACAGACGGACAGACAGACAGGCGGACATGGCTAAATCAACTCAGCTCATCATGCTGATCATTTATTTATATATTTTATAGGGTCTCAGACGTTTCCTTCTGGGTGATATAAATTTCGTGCAAACTTAATATACCATGTTCAGGGTATAAAAATCACTCATTAACATTTTGTGATTTTTCATAAAGTTTTCGCGCCCTCTAGTGGGTACTTTCTTTGGTGGGTTGAATGTAGTTTTCCTGCCATCTGGCGGATATTTTTAGTACAAATTGTTTCAAATTGGTGTCATACAATGCTAGATATAGAAACTTTGAAAGCTTAAAGTAACTAGAGAACGTATACGTTCTCGGCTTCTCTACAATACACGTTCTCTGCGGTACGGTCAGACAACGTCAAAGCAGAGAATGTTATTGAATATATGTCATTAAATTATAAAATTTATATAAAATTGACATATATATGAAATCACTAACTACTTCTATATACTCTAAGTACACTCCATATAGTACTTTTATATGTTTACTTATTATCATTATTTTAGCCCATTTTATCTAAATACGACGCTATGAAAATGCAGCCTAATCGGTAATCGCAATATTTCAAAAGAGCATAAGTCAACTTTCAATAGCAAACCACTGCAAAAAGGACAAACGAGACAACATAGCCAACCGTCATTGTCGTAAAATTGTCCATTGAAACAAATATTGTCAACTCCGCGACGATTCACACAATTTGGTGTCAATATGTATGCGAGCTGATATATGTACATACATATATACATGATTGTGGACAAAGTCCTCGTTTGGTTTTTTTTCAACAACACAATGTCCGCGCGAACTCGCCGTTATTTCTTTGGCTTGCCACCATGCACAGAGGCGTGTCAAATGAAGGCTCTTAATATATTAATATGTTGCTTAATTTGTATTGAAAAATACTAATGCATTAATGACTTATTGACGTAATATAATTAATAGATACGTAAAAATATAAATACAAATAAATTCATACCTATAATCGTTTTTAAAATAAGTTCGATTAATAAAAACTATCTGAAATAATTATGGGACAGTGCGCCCCTGAACACTTCTTGCTTGCGATCGTTCAACCAGAGAACTTAAAACAATGAGAAGGTGCAGGTTCGACAGCGAACAATTTGTTGGAATTTATCAAGGAGTTCACCTCAGATGCACGAGAAACAAATAACATTTTTCGCTATTATAACAGCGGTGAATCTGTACACATACGCTCTCTTAACATAACCAACCGACGAATATTGAAGAGAATATAATATGTGAGCAAAACTGGGCATATTGATATGCCATTTGAAATATATTCCCTTTTATTGAACTATTATTTATTATTTTTTAAATTATTTTATGTTAATTCATTTTTACTTTATTATGAGAAATATATCAAAATACTTTTAAATTATTACTATACTTTATTAGTAATAATATATTTCTTAAAATAATTCATTAATTGTACTTGACACCATTATGGAGTCATAAAAGTACAAATGCATGTGTAAACATATGTAACAGGACATACATATATTATGTCGTTTACACATTTGTATGTATTTTTATGTAGTTATGTTTTAAGTTCTCTGGTTCAACTTGCTTCTCGCAAAAAGCAAGAAGTGTGGACAAAAGTCATTGCTTGTGCGGGGCAAGAAGAAGCAAGCATCAGCGTACGTGTATTTAAGAATGGATGTGTGATTATCACATGTGTGTAAATACGCGTAATAAGGAAATATGCAATAAACCTAAACATATGAACATATTTTCCTGAAATATTTTAATTATCTCAGAAAGTAAAATATTCTATTAAAGTAATTGAATTGAGATATGCTTAGATTCCAATTAATAAAATAAAAAATTAAATAAAATTTCAGTTTCATGAGTTTTAGGATTCGAACGTATAGGCTCGTATTCGGATTGTGTTTAACCCCTTCCCGCTTACGACCTCAGCCACATCAAAAGTGGAAACGCGGTCGCTTAGCCACCGTTTTATTGTTATCCTTTGCTCAATAAGCAATTGCTCACGCAACGCACATACATAAGTGGGAAAAATAGCCAATTAAATGCTTATTTTATTATAAACTCTGGGGTTTTTACCGATAATACAGCTTTTTAATTCAGAAGGCTTTTGATAATTATAAATTTTGTCATATGATAGAAATTGAAAACATAAATCTAAATAAGTAGGTATGCGCAACGATTTTTCATTTAGGAATATTCGTTGTGTCTATTTATAGCATTTCGCACATTGTGTGGTGTATTTTTCTTTTTCGATAATGATAATCGAACTCAACAAACTACACCAAAACATATGTTCATTTACTCTAATGTGTGAGTATTATAATTATTTACTTGTTTGAAATGACCAATTTGTATGTGAATATTCTCGAAATTGCCTTTCCTTCATTCGCATGTCTAAATATATTTGCACACACGTACACATATGTACATATGTATACATGTATGTACATACATCCCTCAATATGCCTTTTGTAAAAAAATCAAACATTGGCACAAGCGACAAAAAAACGCAGACGCACTATCATCGACCAATAAGATTCAAGCAAGCTCGTCCTATTTTTTTTTAATATTTCATAATACAACGCCAAAAAATTCATTCATAAGGAACGCCCGTATGCTACAAAACGAAGTGCGATCGTTTATAACTCTGCACTGCGCTCTTTTTTCTGTGCGCCTGGTCAACCAAATTTAGTTTTCATATGGAATTCCTACCGCGAACGCGCGAAAATGAAGTTTAAATAAAAATGAATGAAATTGAATTAGAATGGCTTCACTAAAATTGAAGAATGAGCAAAATTTCAATTTTACAATTTGTATCACTGAAAATCCTACCATCCCATTCGCATTTGTATATTGCCCACAAGCTGCTTTCTCACAACATTTGCCAAAAATCAGAAATTGAAGAATTTGTCTGATGCTCCCTTCAGAAAGGAGAACTGGCAACATGACCTATTAGCGATTTGAAATATTATTTTAATTTATTTCATATTATTCACTATATATAGTATTAAATTATAAAATTTATATAAAATTGCCATTTATATGAAATCCTTTATTACTTCTATATATTCTAAGCACACTGCATATATGTAGTAATTTTATATGTTTACTTATTACCATAGTTTCATAGTTTCTCGATTTAGCCCATTTTACCTACAAACGACGCTATTAAAATGCAGCCCAATCGGTAGTCGTAGTATTTCGAAAGAGCATAAGTCAACTTTCAATAGCAAACCACTTCAAAAAGGACAAACGCGGCAACATAGCCGACCGACATTGACGCAAAATTGTCGATTCAAATTTTGTCAACTCCACCACGATGCGCAAAATTCGGCGTCAATATGTATGCGAGCTCGTATGTATACAAGGTGCGTTCCAAAGTAAACAGTAAAAAAGTAACAAAGTAAACTCTAGTGGCGCCATCTATATGTCGACTAGTGTGTTAGAATCTGCTATCCTTTATCGACTTCCAGTAAAAAATTCATGACATTTCATCTATTGGAAGTGAAGTTATTGCGTTTTAAGTGTCAGTATGTTTTTGTCATCGGTGCGAAAATGAGCTTCGAACAAAGAGCAGAACATTAAATTTTGTTTTAAAATTGGTAAAACTTTTACCGAAACGTTTCAATTGATGAAACAAGTTTATGACGATGATTGCCTATCCCGTAGCAGAGTGCACGAGTGGTTTCAACGTTTTCAAAGTGGTCGTGAGGACTTAAATGAGAAATGAGCCGAAACCCAAAAAATCGCGCCTGGAGAAGTCAAAAGTGAAGATAATGCTGATTTGTTTTTATGATTCTAAGGGTATTGTCCACAAAGAATTTGTTCCACCCGGCCAAAACGTTAATTCGGTATTCTACCTTGGAGTTTTGAAGCGTTTGGTGGGCCGTATTCGACGTGATCGGCCCGAATATCGAACTGTTCAAGCCCCTAGGTACTGAATATGTGGACCCCAGTGGCTATAATTGACTTTTTACCGAAAATATATTATTCAACATATAATAAAATATATCAATGAAATCTCGATAATATTATGTTTTTGTGTCAAAAATGGGTTGAATCGGGTCAATACTTCATATACCTAATATCAGAGAACGTAAATGAATTCTCTCTGAATTTACGTTCTCTGCTAATATAACATTTTTTGAACTTCAGGGTGACTTTATACTGCGTATATCGGCCAATATGTGAGATATCTGAATGAAAATAAGAAAGCGTGTTTACTTATAACAAGGTATCTTTGTGCCTAAAATAGCAAATCAAATCGGGTGAAAAGTTTATCAGCCCCCATGTAACTAATATCAGGATTTTCGAACATTCGTCTGACTTTACTCCATATGTTTGGTGAAGGTATGTGAGGTACGATTTTATTTAGTTATGGATGCTTAATTCTTTCTCAAAACTCTTTTAATATAAAGTTTAGCCACACCTCAAAGAATTGCCTAGCCTTTGGTTCTTGCGAATTGCGAAAGAATAAAATGTTCGGTTACATCTGAACTTGCTCTTCCTTACTTGTTTAAATTAAAATTGAATACTAGAAAAGGCGTTATAAAAATTAACAAGAAAAAACGGTTACACCGAAGCTATAATACCCTTCACAAATACAAAGGCTTTTTACAAGAACTTGATACCGATCGTTCAATTAGTATGGCAGCTATATACTATAGTGATCTGATTTGAATAATTTTTTCGGAGATTACATTGTTGCTTTAGATAATAACGCATGCCTAATTTCGTGAAGATATCTCGTCAAATGAAAAAGTATTCCATGTCCACACTTTATTCCGATCGTTCAGTTAATATGGCAGCTATATGTTATAGTCATCCGATCTATACAATTTCTTCGGAGATAAGATTATATAATATTCCATGCCAAATTTCGTGAAAATATCTCTTCAAATAAAAAAGTTTCTCATACAAATACTTAATTCCGATTGTTCAGTTTGTATTGCAGCTATATGCTATAGTGGTCCGATGGCGGCCGTTCCGACAAATGAGCTGCTTCTTAGTTAGAAAAGGACATCTGCAAAATTTCAGATCGATAGCTTAAAAACTGAGGGACTAGTTTGTATATATACAGACAGACGGACAGACAGACAGGCGGACATGGCTAAATCAACTCAGCTCATCATGCTGATCATTTATTTATATATTTTATAGGGTCTCAGACGTTTCCTTCTGGGTGATATAAATTTCGTGCAAACTTAATATACCATGTTCAGGGTATAAAAATCACTCATTAACATTTTGTGATTTTTCATAAAGTTTTCGCGCCCTCTAGTGGGTACTTTCTTTGGTGGGTTGAATGTAGTTTTCCTGCCATCTGGCGGATATTTTTAGTACAAATTGTTTCAAATTGGTGTCATACAATGCTAGATATAGAAACTTTGAAAGCTTAAAGTAACTAGAGAACGTATACGTTCTCGGCTTCTCTACAATACACTTTCTCTGCGGTACGGTCAGACAACGTCAAAGCAGAGAATGTTATTGAATATATGTCATTAAATTATAAAATTTATATAAAATTTACATATATATGAAATCACTAACTACTTCTATATACTCTAAGTACACTCCATATAGTACTTTTATATGTTTACTTATTATCATTATTTTAGCCCATTTTATCTAAATACGACGCTATGAAAATGCAGCCTAATCGGTAATCGCAATATTTCAAAAGAGCATAAGTCAACTTTCAATAGCAAACCACTGCAAAAAGGACAAACGAGACAACATAGCCAACCGTCATTGTCGTAAAATTGTCCATTGAAACAAATATTGTCAACTCCGCGACGATTCACACAATTTGGTGTCAATATGTATGCGAGCTGATATATGTACATACATATATACATGATTGTGGACAAAGTCCTCGTTTGGTTTTTTTTCAACAACACAATGTCCGCGCGAACTCGCCGTTATTTCTTTGGCTTGCCACCATGCACAGAGGCGTGTCAAATGAAGGCTCTTAATATATTAATATGTTGCTTAATTTGTATTGAAAAATACTAATGCATTAATGACTTATTGACGTAATATAATTAATAGATACGTAAAAATATAAATATAAATAAATTCATACCTATAATCGTTTTTAAAATAAGTTCGATTAATAAAAACTATCTGAAATAATTATGGGACAGTGCGCCCCTGAACACTTCTTGCTTGCGATCGTTCAACCAGAGAACTTAAAACAATGAGAAGGTGCAGGTTCGACAGCGAACAATTTGTTGGAATTTATCAAGGAGTTCACCTCAGATGCACGAGAAACAAATAACATTTTTCGCTATTATAACAGCGGTGAATCTGTACACATACGCTCTCTTAACATAACCAACCGACGAATATTGAAGAGAATATAATATGTGAGCAAAACTGGGCATATTGATATGCCATTTGAAATATATTCCCTTTTATTGAACTATTATTTATTATTTTTTAAATTATTTTATGTTAATTCATTTTTACTTTATTATGAGAAATATATCAAAATACTTTTAAATTATTACTATACTTTATTAGTAATAATATATTTCTTAAAATAATTCATTAATTGTACTTGACACCATTATGGAGTCATACAAGTACAAATGCATGTGTAAACATATGTAACAGGACATACATATATTATGTCGTTTACACATTTGTATGTATTTTTATGTAGTTATGTTTTAAGTTCTCTGGTTCAACTTGCTTCTCGCAAAAAGCAAGAAGTGTGGACAAAAGTCATTGCTTGTGCGGGGCAAGAAGAAGCAAGCATCAGCGTACGTGTATTTAAGAATGGATGTGTGATTATCACATGTGTGTAAATACGCGTAATAAGGAAATATGCAATAAACCTAAACATATGAACATATTTTCCTGAAATATTTTAATTATCTCAGAAAGTAAAATATTCTATTAAAGTAATTGAATTGAGATATGCTTAGATTCCAATTAATAAAATAAAAAATTAAATAAAATTTCAGTTTCATGAGTTTTAGGATTCGAACGTATAGGCTCGTATTCGGATTGTGTTTAACCCCTTCCCGCTTACGACCTCAGCCACATCAAAAGTGGAAACGCGGTCGCTTAGCCACCGTTTTATTGTTATCCTTTGCTCAATAAGCAATTGCTCACGCAACGCACATACATAAGTGGGAAAAATAGCCAATTAAATGCTTATTTTATTATAAACTCTGGGGTTTTTACCGATAATACAGCTTTTTAATTCAGAAGGCTTTTGATAATTATAAATTTTGTCATATGATAGAAATTGAAAACATAAATCTAAATAAGTAGGTATGCGCAACGATTTTTCATTTAGGAATATTCGTTGTGTCTATTTATAGCATTTCGCACATTGTGTGGTGTATTTTTCTTTTTCGATAATGATAATCGAACTCAACAAACTACACCAAAACATATGTTCATTTACTCTAATGTGTGAGTATTATAATTATTTACTTGTTTGAAATGACCAATTTGTATGTGAATATTCTCGAAATTGCCTTTCCTTCATTCGCATGTCTAAATATATTTGCACACACGTACACATATGTACATATGTATACATGTATGTACATACATCCCTCAATATGCCTTTTGTAAAAAAATCAAACATTGGCACAAGCGACAAAAAAACGCAGACGCACTATCATCGACCAATAAGATTCAAGCAAGCTCGTCCTATTTTTTTTTAATATTTCATAATACAACGCCAAAAAATTCATTCATAAGGAACGCCCGTATGCTACAAAACGAAGTGCGATCGTTTATAACTCTGCACTGCGCTCTTTTTTCTGTGCGCCTGGTCAACCAAATTTAGTTTTCATATGGAATTCCTACCGCGAACGCGCGAAAATGAAGTTTAAATAAAAATGAATGAAATTGAATTAGAATGGCTTCACTAAAATTGAAGAATGAGCAAAATTTCAATTTTACAATTTGTATCACTGAAAATCCTACCATCCCATTCGCATTTGTATATTGCCCACAAGCTGCTTTCTCACAACATTTGCCAAAAATCAGAAATTGAAGAATTTGTCTGATGCTCCCTTCAGAAAGGAGAACTGGCAACATGACCTATTAGCGATTTGAAATATTATTTTAATTTATTTCATATTATTCACTATATATAGTATTAAATTATAAAATTTATATAAAATTGCCATTTATATGAAATCCTTTATTACTTCTATATATTCTAAGCACACTGCATATATGTAGTAATTTTATATGTTTACTTATTACCATAGTTTCATAGTTTCTCGATTTAGCCCATTTTACCTACAAACGACGCTATTAAAATGCAGCCCAATCGGTAGTCGTAGTATTTCGAAAGAGCATAAGTCAACTTTCAATAGCAAACCACTTCAAAAAGGACAAACGCGGCAACATAGCCGACCGACATTGACGCAAAATTGTCGATTCAAATTTTGTCAACTCCACCACGATGCGCAAAATTCGGCGTCAATATGTATGCGAGCTCGTATGTATACAAGGTGCGTTCCAAAGTAAACAGTAAAAAAGTAACAAAGTAAACTCTAGTGGCGCCATCTATATGTCGACTAGTGTGTTAGAATCTGCTATCCTTTATCGACTTCCAGTAAAAAATTCATGACATTTCATCTATTGGAAGTGAAGTTATTGCGTTTTAAGTGTCAGTATGTTTTTGTCATCGGTGCGAAAATGAGCTTCGAACAAAGAGCAGAACATTAAATTTTGTTTTAAAATTGGTAAAACTTTTACCGAAACGTTTCAATTGATGAAACAAGTTTATGACGATGATTGCCTATCCCGTAGCAGAGTGCACGAGTGGTTTCAACGTTTTCAAAGTGGTCGTGAGGACTTAAATGAGAAATGAGCCGAAACCCAAAAAATCGCGCCTGGAGAAGTCAAAAGTGAAGATAATGCTGATTTGTTTTTATGATTCTAAGGGTATTGTCCACAAAGAATTTGTTCCACCCGGCCAAAACGTTAATTCGGTATTCTACCTTGGAGTTTTGAAGCGTTTGGTGGGCCGTATTCGACGTGATCGGCCCGAATATCGAACTGTTCAAGCCCCTAGGTACTGAATATGTGGACCCCAGTGGCTATAATTGACTTTTTACCGAAAATATATTATTCAACATATAATAAAATATATCAATGAAATCTCGATAATATTATGTTTTTGTGTCAAAAATGGGTTGAATCGGGTCAATACTTCATATACCTAATATCAGAGAACGTAAATGAATTCTCTCTGAATTTACGTTCTCTGCTAATATAACATTTTTTGAACTTCAGGGTGACTTTATACTGCGTATATCGGCCAATATGTGAGATATCTGAATGAAAATAAGAAAGCGTGTTTACTTATAACAAGGTATCTTTGTGCCTAAAATAGCAAATCAAATCGGGTGAAAAGTTTATCAGCCCCCATGTAACTAATATCAGGATTTTCGAACATTCGTCTGACTTTACTCCATATGTTTGGTGAAGGTATGTGAGGTACGATTTTATTTAGTTATGGATGCTTAATTCTTTCTCAAAACTCTTTTAATATAAAGTTTAGCCACACCTCAAAGAATTGCCTAGCCTTTGGTTCTTGCGAATTGCGAAAGAATAAAATGTTCGGTTACATCTGAACTTGCTCTTCCTTACTTGTTTAAATTAAAATTGAATACTAGAAAAGGCGTTATAAAAATTAACAAGAAAAAACGGTTACACCGAAGCTATAATACCCTTCACAAATACAAAGGCTTTTTACAAGAACTTGATACCGATCGTTCAATTAGTATGGCAGCTATATGCTATAGTGACCTGATTTGAATAATTTTTTCGGAGATTACATTGTTGCTTTAGATAATAACGCATGCCTAATTTCGTGAAGATATCTCGTCAAATGAAAAAGTATTCCATGTCCACACTTTATTCCGGACATGGCTAAATCAACTCAGCTCATCATGCTGATCATTTATTTATATATTTTATAGGGTCTCAGACGTTTCCTTCTGGGTGATATAAATTTCGTGCAAACTTAATATACCATGTTCAGGGTATAAAAATCACTCATTAACATTTTGTGATTTTTCATAAAGTTTTCGCGCCCTCTAGTGGGTACTTTCTTTGGTGGGTTGAATGTAGTTTTCCTGCCATCTGGCGGATATTTTTAGTACAAATTGTTTCAAATTGGTGTCATACAATGCTAGATATAGAAACTTTGAAAGCTTAAAGTAACTAGAGAACGTATACGTTCTCGGCTTCTCTACAATACACGTTCTCTGCGGTACGGTCAGACAACGTCAAAGCAGAGAATGTTATTGAATATATGTCATTAAATTATAAAATTTATATAAAATTGACATATATATGAAATCACTAACTACTTCTATATACTCTAAGTACACTCCATATAGTACTTTTATATGTTTACTTATTATCATTATTTTAGCCCATTTTATCTAAATACGACGCTATGAAAATGCAGCCTAATCGGTAATCATAATATTTCAAAAGAGCATAAGTCAACTTTCAATAGCAAACCACTGCAAAAAGGACAAACGAGACAACATAGCCAACCGTCATTGTCGTAAAATTGTCCATTGAAACAAATATTGTCAACTCCGCGACGATTCACACAATTTGGTGTCAATATGTATGCGAGCTGATATATGTACATACATATATACATGATTGTGGACAAAGTCCTCGTTTGGTTTTTTTTCAACAACACAATGTCCGCGCGAACTCGCCGTTATTTCTTTGGCTTGCCACCATGCACAGAGGCGTGTCAAATGAAGGCTCTTAATATATTAATATGTTGCTTAATTTGTATTGAAAAATACTAATGCATTAATGACTTATTGACGTAATATAATTAATAGATACGTAAAAATATAAATACAAATAAATTCATACCTATAATCGTTTTTAAAATAAGTTCGATTAATAAAAACTATCTGAAATAAATATGGGACAGTGCGCCCCTGAACACTTCTTGCTTGCGATCGTTCAACTTGCTTCTCGCAAAAAGCAAGAAGTGTGGACAAAAGTCATTGCTTGTGCGGGGCAAGAAGAAGCAAGCATCAGCGTACGTGTATTTAAGAATGGATGTGTGATTATCACATGTGTGTAAATACGCGTAATAAGGAAATATGCAATAAACCTAAACATATGAATATATTTTCCTGAAATATTTTAATTATCTCAGGAAGTAAAATATTCTATTAAAGTAATTGAATTGAGATATGCTTAGATTCCAATTAATAAAATAAAAAATTAAATAAAATTTCAGTTTCATGAGTTTTAGGATTCGAACGTATAGGCTCGTATTCGGATTGTGTTTAACCCCTTCCCGCTTACGACCTCAGCCACATCAAAAGTGGAAACACGGTCGCTTAGCCACCGTTTTATTGTTATCCTTTGCTCAATAAGCAATTGCTCACGCAACGCACATACATAAGTGGGAAAAATAGCCTATTAAATGTTTATTTTATTATAAACTCTGGGGTTTTTACCGATAACACAGATTTTTAATTCAGGAGGCTTTTCATAATTATAAATTTTGTCATATGATAGAAATTGAAAACATAAATCTAAATAAGTAGGTATGCGCAACGATTTTTCATTTAGGAATATTCGTTGTGTCTATTTATAGCATTTCGCACATTGTGTGGTGTATTTTTCTTTTTCGAAGTTATATTTTTCGATGTTCCCTCATCCGGAATTACAAATTAGTACTCAAAAAGATTTCATTTAACATTTGTTCCTTCTCTATTCATTTACGTTCTCTGGTTAAAGTTCACTGATACAATACATTCAATTTGGCAAAAAATTCCCTAAAGCTTCTTTGTTAGCTTAGTCAGAGAATGTTAATGAACATATTCATTCAAGCAGAGAATGTTAATATGATATCAGAGAATGTTAATAAATAGAGAAGGCGCAAATGTTAGCTGTGCTAAAATGTAAACTATTAAATGCGCAAATTCGAAAGTTCAATTACACCACATCATAAAGGTACCTTCCCCTCATGATAATCGAACTCAACAAACTACACCAAAACATATATTCATTTACTCTAATGTGTGAGTATTATAATTATTTACTTGTTTGAAATGACCAATTTGTGTGTGAATATTCTCGAAATTGCCTTTCCTTCATTCGCATGTCTAAATATATTTGCATACACGTACACATATGTACATATGTATACATGTATGTACATACATCCCTCAATATGCCTTTTGTAAAAAAATCAAACATTGGCACAAGCGACAAAAAAACGCAGACGCACTATCATCGACCAATAAGATTCAAGCAAGCTCGTCCTATTTTTTTTTTAATATTTCATAATACAACGCCAAAAAATTCATTCATAAGGAACGCCCGTATGCTACAAAACGAAGTGCGATCGTTTATAACTCTGCACTGCGCTCTTTTTTCTGTGCGCCTGGTCAACCAAAATTAGTTTTCATATGGAATTCCTTCCGCGAACGCGCGAAAATGAAGTTTAAATAAAAATGAATGAAATTGAATTAGAATGGCTTCACTAAAATTAAAGAATGAGCAAAATTTCAATTTTACAATTTGTATCACTGAAAATCCTACCATCCCATTCGCATTTGTATATTTCCCACTAACTGCTTTCTCACAACATTTGCCAAAAATCAGAAATTGAAGAATTTGTCTGATGCTCCCTTCAGAAAGGAGAACTGGCAACATGACCTATTAGCGATTTGAAATATTATTTTAATTTATTTCATATTATTCACTATATATGGCATTAAATTATAAAATTTATATAAAATTGCCATTTATATGAAATCCTTTATTACTTCTATATATTCTAAGCACACTGCATATATGTAGTACTTTTATATGTTTACTTATTACCATAGTTTCATAGTTTCTCGATTTAGCCCATTTTACCTACAAACGACGCTATTAAAATGCAGCCCAATCGGTAGTCGTAGTATTTCGAAAGAGCATAAGTCAACTTTCAATAGCAAACCACTTCAAAAAGGACAAACGCGGCAACATAGCCGACCGACATTGACGCAAAATTGTCGATTCAAATTTTGTCAACTCCACCACGATGCGCAAAATTCGGCGTCAATATGTATGCGAGCTCGTATGTATACAAGGTGCGTTCCAAAGTAAACAGTAAAAAAGTAACAAAGTAAACTCTAGTGGCGCCATCTATATGTCGACTAGTGTGTTAGAATCTGCTATCCTTTATCGACTTCCAGTAAAAATTTCATGACATTTCATCTATTGGAAGTGAAGTTATTGCGTTTTAAGTGTCAGTATGTTTTTGTCATCGGTGCGAAAATGAGCTTCGAACAAAGAGCAGAACATAAAATTTTGTTTTAAAATTGGTAAAACTTTTACCGAAACGTTTCAATTGATGAAACAAGTTTATGACGATGATTGCCTATCCCGTAGCAGAGTGCACGAGTGGTTTCAACGTTTTCAAAGTGGTCGTGAGGACTTAAATGAGAAATGAGCCGAAACCCAAAAAATCGCGCCTGGAAAAGTCAAAAGTGAAGATAATGCTGATTTGTTTTTATGATTCTAAGGGTATTGTCCACAAAGAATTTGTTCCACCCGGCCAAAACGTTAATTCGGTATTCTACCTTGGAGTTTTGAAGCGTTTGGTGGGCCGTATTCGACGTGATCGGCCCGAATATCGAACTGTTCAAGCCCCTAGGTACTGAATATGTGGACCCCAGTGGCTATAATTGACTTTTTACCGAAAATATATTATTCAACATATAATAAAATATATCAATGAAATCTCGATAATATTATGTTTTTGTGTCAAAAATGGGTTGAATCGGGTCAATACTTCATATACCTACTATCAGAGAACGTAAATGAATTCTCTCTGAATTTACGTTCTCTGCTAATATAACATTTTTTGAACTTCAGGGTGACTTTATACTGCGTATATCGGCCAATATGTGAGATATCTGAATGAAAATAAGAAAGCGTGTTTACTTATAACAAGGTATCTTTGTGCCTAAAATAGCAAGTCAAATCGGGTGAAAAGTTTATCAGCCCCCATGTAACTAATATCAGGATTTTCGAACATTCGTCTGACTTTACTCCATATGTTTGGTGAAGGTATGTGAGGTACGATTTTATTTAGTTATGGATGCTTAATTCTTTCTCAAAACTCTTTTAATATAAAGTTTAGCCACACCTCAAAGAATTGCCTAGCCTTTGGTTCTTGCGAATTGCGAAAGAATAAAATGTTCGGTTACATCTGAACTTGCTCTTCCTTACTTGTTTAAATTAAAATTGAATACTAGAAAAGGCGTTATAAAAATTAACAAGAAAAAACGGTTACACCGAAGCTATAATACCCTTCACAAATACAAAGGCTTTTTACAAGAACTTGATACCGATCGTTCAATTAGTATGGCAGCTATATGCTATAGTGATCTGATCTGAATAATTTTTTCGGAGATTACATTGTTGCTTTAGATAATAACGCATGCCTAATTTCGTGAAGATATCTCGTCAAATGAAAAAGTATTCCATGTCCACACTTTATTCCGATCGTTCAGTTAATATGGCAGCTATATGTTATAGTCATCCGATCTATACAATTTCTTCGGAGATAGGATTATATAATATTCCATGCCAAATTTCGTGAAAATATCTCTTCAAATAAAAAAGTTTCTCATACAAATACTTAATCCCGATTGTTCAGTTTGTATTGCTATAGTGGTCCGATAGCGGCCGTTCCAAAAAATGAGCTGCTTCTTGGTTAGAAAAGGACATCTGCAAAATTTCAGATCGATAGCTTAAAAACTGAGGGCCTAGTTTGTATATACACAGACAGACGGACAGACAGACAGGCGGACATGGCTAAATAAACTCAGCTCATCATGCTGATCATTTATTTATATATTTTATAGGGTCTCAGACGTTTCCTTCTGGGTGATATAAATTTCGTGCAAACTTAATATACCATGTTCAGGCAGAGAATGTTGATGAGTAGAGAAGGAGCAAATGTTAAATGAAAACTTTTTGAGTACTAATTTGTAATTCCACAAGAGGGAACATCAAAAAGTATAACTTCGAAAAAGAAAAATACACCACACAATGTGCGAAATGCTATAAATAGACACAACGAATATTCCTAAATGAAAAATCGTTGCGCATACCTACTTATTTAGATTTATGTTTTCAATTTCTATGATATGACAAATTTATAATTATGAAAAACCTTTTGAATTAAAAATCTGTATTACCGGTAAAAACCCCAGAATTCATAATAAAATAAACATTTAATAAGCTAGTTTTCTAACTTATGTATGTGCGTTGCGTAAGCAATATACTTATTAAACAAATGATAATAATAAAACGGTGGCTAAGCGGCCACGTTTCCACTTTTGTGGTGGCTTAGGTCGTAAGCGGGAAGGGGTTAAGCACAATCCGAATACGAGCCTATACGTTCAAATCCTAAAACGAATTTTATTTAATTTTTTTTATTTTATTAATTGGAGTCTAAGCATATCATAATTCAATTTCTTTAATAGCATATTTTACTTCCTGAGATAATTAAAATATATCAGGAAAATATAATATGTTCATATGTTTAGGTTTATTGAATATTTCCTTATTATGCGTATTTACACAAATGTGATAATCACACATACATTCTTAAATACACGTACGCTGAAGCTTGCTTCTTCTTGCTCCGCACAAGCAATGACTTTTGTCTACGCTTTCTGCTTTTTGGAGTTGAACGATCGCAGGCAAGGAGGGATTGGGGCGCACCGCCACATAATTATTTCAGATATATATTTTATTTATCGAATTCAGTTTGAAAACGATTATAGGTATGAATTTATTTATATAATATATATTATAGTACGAAAATAATTCATAAATGCATCAGTATTTTTCAATACAAATTAAGCAACATATCAATATATTATGAGCCCTCACTTGACACGCCTATGTGCATGGTGGCAAGCCAACGAAATAACGGCGAGTTCGCGCGGACATTGTGTTGTTGAAAAAAACCAAATGACGACTTTGCCGACAAACATACATATTTATATACATACATACAAACGAGCTCGCATACATATTGACGCCAAATTTTGCGCATCGTCGCGGAGTTGACAAAATTTGTTTCAATCGACAATTTTGCGACAATGTCGATCGGCTATGTTGTCTCGTTTGTCCTTTTTGCAGTGGTTTGCTATTGAAAGTTGACTTATGATCTTTTGAAATATTGCGATTACCAATTGGGCTGCATTTTCATAGCGTCGTATTTAGATAAAATGGGCTAAATCGAAAAACTATGAAACAATGATAATAAGTAAACATATAAAAGTACTATATGGACTGTGCTTAGAATATATAGAAGTAGTTAATGATTTCATATGAATGTCAATTTAATATAAATTTTGTAATTTAATGCCATAAATAGTGCATAATATGCAAAAATATAAATATTATTTAAACTCGCTAAGAGGTCATGTTGCCAATTCTCCTTTTTGAAGTGAACATCAGACAAATTCTTCAATTTCTGATTTTTAGCAAATGTTGTGAGGAAGCAGCTTGTGGGCAACATACAAACGCGAGGGGGATGGTAGGATTTTCAGTGATACAAATTGTAAAATTGAAATTTTGCTGATTCTTCAATTTTACTGAAGACAAATTCAATTTCATTCATTTTTATTTTCGCGCATTTGCGGTAGGTATATGAAAACCAAATGTGGTTTACCAGGCGCACAGAAAAAATAGCGCGGCGCAGAGTTGTGAACGAACGCACTTTGCTTTGAAGCAGCGCACGTTCCTTATGAATGAATTTGTTGTCGTTGTAATATAAAATACTTAGAAAATATGCCGCGAGTTCGCTTGAATATTATTGGCCGATGATGGTGCGTCTACGTTTTTTTGTCACTTGCGCGAATGTTTGATTTTTTGCGAAAGACATATTGAGGGACATACATATGTACATATGTGTACATATATGAAAATATATTTGGACATGCGAATGAAGGAAGGCAATTTCAAGAATATTCACATATAGACATATGAACATTGAAGCAAGTAAACAACAATAGCTGTTTGAGTTTACAGATTAGACAAAATTACTCGAATATCGTTTGTGGTGCTGCTTGTATAGCACACTTCTTTATGGCAATGTAAAATATTTTGCCTAAGTTCATATCCTATCACATATTTTTATATACTCTTTTTTTATTTTTATAACTCTTTTTTATTAATGATATTTTAGTTCTATTTTCATATTATTTCCCTCATTACTTATATTTTCTTTTCATAAGTCAATTATTTTCCTTTTTATTATTTTAAGTTTTGTTTATGCGCATATCAAAGAACATCTGTGCATATGTATGTGTATACATTTTGCTTATAGAGTGGTGTAGTTCGTTTCGTACCCTGATAGTTGTGGTGAAATTTTATTTTCCAATTTGCGTGTTCTCGATGTTCCTCCATCGTAATTAACATTTTAGTACTGCTAACATTTGCTCCTTCTCTATTCATAAACATTCTCTGGTTCAGGGTATAAAAATCACTCATTAACATTTTGTGATTTTTCATAAAGTTTTCGCGCCCTCTAGTGGGTATTTTCTTTGGTGGGTTGAATGTAGTTTTCCTGCCATCTGGCGGATATTTTTAGTACAAATTGTTTCAAATTGGTGTCATACAATGCTAGATATAGAAACTTTGAAAGCTTAAAGTAACTAGAGAACGTATACGTTCTCGGCTTCTCTACAATACACGCTCTCTGCGGTACGGTCAGACAACGTCAAAGCAGAGAATGTTAATGAATATATGGCATTAAATTATAAAATTTATATAAAATTGACATATATATGAAATCACTAACTACTTCTATATACTCTAAGTACACTCCATATAGTACTTTTATATGTTTACTTATTATCATTATTTTAGCCCATTTTATATAAATACGACGCTATGAAAATGCAGCCTAATCGGTAATCGCAATATTTCAAAAGAGCATAAGTCAACTTTCAATAGCAAACCACTGCAAAAAGGACAAACGAGACAACATAGCCGACCGCCATTGTCGTAAAATTGTCCATTGAAACAAATATTGTCAACTCCGCGACGATTCACACAATTTGGTGTCAATATGTATGCGAGCTGATATATGTACATACATATATACATGATTGTGGACAAAGTCCTCGTTTGGTTTTTTTTCAACAACACAATGTCCGCGCGAACTCGCCGTTATTTCTTTGGCTTGCCACCATGCACAGAGGCGTGTCAAATGAAGGCTCTTAATATATTAATATGTTGCTTAATTTGTATTGAAAAATACTAATGCATTAATGACTTATTGACGTAATATAATTAATAGATACGTAAAAATATAAATACAAATAAATTCATACCTATAATCGTTTTTAAAATAAGTTCGATTAATAAAAACTATCTGAAATAATTATGGGACAGTGCGCCCCTGAACACTTCTTGCTTGCGATCGTTCAACTTGCTTCTCGCAAAAAGCAAGAAGTGTGGACAAAAGTCATTGCTTGTGCGGGGCAAGAAGAAGCAAGCATCAGCGTACGTGTATTTAAGAATGGATGTGTGATTATCACATGTGTGTAAATACGCGTAATAAGGAAATATGCAATAAACCTAAACATATGAATATATTTTCCTGAAATATTTTAATTATCTCAGGAAGTAAAATATTTTATTAAAGTAATTGAATTGAGATATGCTTAGATTCCAATTAATAAAATAAAAAATTAAATAAAATTTCAGTTTCATGAGTTTTAGGATTCGAACGTATAGCTCGTATTCGGATTGTGTTTAACCCCTTCCCGCTTACGACCTCAGCCACATCAAAAGTGAAAACACGGTCGCTTAGCCACCGTTTTATTGTTATCCTTTGCTCAATAAGCAATTGCTCACGCAACGCACATACATAAGTGGGAAAAATAGCCTATTAAATGTTTATTTTATTATAAACTCTGGGGTTTTTACCGATAATAAAGATTTTTAATTCAGAAGGCTTTTCATAATTATAAATTTTGTCATATGATAGAAATTGAAAACATAAATCTAAATAAGTAGGTATGCGCAACGATTTTTCATTTAGGAATATTCGTTGTGTCTATTTATAGCATTTCGCACATTGTGTGGTGTATTTTTCTTTTTCGAAGTTATATTTTTCGATGTTCCCTCATCCGGAATTACAAATTAGTACTCAAAAAGATTTCATTTAACATTTGTTCCTTCTCTATTCATTTACGTTCTCTGGTTAAAGTTCACTGATACGATACATTCAATTTGGCAAAAAATTCCCTAAAGCTTCTTTGTTAGCTTAGTCAGAGAATGTTAATGAACATATTCATTCAAGCAGAGAATGTTAATATGATATCAGAGAATGTTAATAAATAGAGAAGGCGCAAATGTTAGCTGTGCTAAAATGTAAACTATTAGATGCGCAAATTCGAAAGTTCAATTACACCACATCATAAAGGTACCTTCCCCTCATGATAATCGAACTCAACAAACTACACCAAAACATATATTCATTTACTCTAATGTGTGAGTATTATAATTATTTACTTGTTTGAAATGACCAATTTGTATGTGAATATTCTCGAAATTGCCTTTCCTTCATTCGCATGTCTAAATATATTTGCATACACGTACACATATGTACATATGTATACATGTATGTACATACATCCCTCAATATGCCTTTTGTAAAAAAATCAAACATTGGCACAAGCGACAAAAAAACGCAGACGCACTATCATCGACCAATAAGATTCAAGCAAGCTCGTCCTATTTTTTTTTAATATTTCATAATACAACGCCAAAAAATTCATTCATAAGGAACGCCCGTATGCTACAAAACGAAGTGCGATCGTTTATAACTCTGCACTGCGCTCTTTTTTCTGTGCGCCTGATCAACCAAAATTAGTTTTCATATGGAATTCCTTCCGCGAACGCGCGAAAATTAAGTTTAAATAAAAATGAATGAAATTGAATTAGAATGGCTTCACTAAAATTAAAAAATGAGCAAAATTTCAATTTTACAATTTGTATCACTGAAAATCCTACCATCCCATTCGCATTTGTATATTGCCCACAAACTGCTTTCTCACAACATTTGCCAAAAATCAGAAATTGAAGAATTTGTCTGATGCTCCCTTCAGAAAGGAGAACTGGCAACATGACCTATTAGCGATTTGAAATATTATTTTAATTTATTTCATATTATTCACTATATATGGCATTAAATTATAAAATTTATATAAAATTGCCATTTATATGAAATCCTTTATTACTTCTATATATTCTAAGCACACTGCATATATGTAGTACTTTTATATGTTTACTTATTACCATAGTTTCATAGTTTCTCGATTTAGCCCATTTTACCTACAAACGACGCTATTAAAATGCAGCCCAATCGGTAGTCGTAGTATTTCGAAAGAGCATAAGTCAACTTTCAATAGCAAACCACTTCAAAAAGGACAAACGCGGAAACATAGCCGACCGACATTGACGCAAAATTGTCGATTCAAATTTTGTCAACTCCACCACGATGCGCAAAATTCGGCGTCAATATGTATGCGAGCTCGTATGTATACAAGGTGCGTTCCAAAGTAAACAGTAAAAAAGTAACAAAGTAAACTCTAGTGGCGCCATCTATATGTCGACTAGTGTGTTAGAATCTGCTATCCTTTATCGACTTCCAGTAAAAATTTCATGACATTTCATCTATTGGAAGTGAAGTTATTGCGTTTTAAGTGTCAGTATGTTTTTGTCATCGGTGCGAAAATGAGCTTCGAACAAAGAGCAGAACATAAAATTTTGTTTTAAAATTGGTAAAACTTTTACCGAAACGTTTCAATTGATGAAACAAGTTTATGACGATGATTGCCTATCCCGTAGCAGAGTGCACGAGTGGTTTCAACGTTTTCAAAGTGGTCGTGAGGACTTAAATGAGAAATGAGCCGAAACCCAAAAAATCGCGCCTGGAAAAGTCAAAAGTGAAGATAATGCTGATTTGTTTTTATGATTCTAAGGGTATTGTCCACAAAGAATTTGTTCCACCCGGCCAAAACGTTAATTCGGTATTCTACCTTGGAGTTTTGAAGCGTTTGGTGGGCCGTATTCGACGTGATCGGCCCGAATATCGAACTGTTCAAGCCCCTAGGTACTGAATATGTGGACCCCAGTGGCTATAATTGACTTTTTACCGAAAATATATTATTCAACATATAATAAAATATATCAATGAAATCTCGATAATATTATGTTTTTGTGTCAAAAATGGGTTGAATCGGGTCAATACTTCATATACCTAATATCAGAGAACGTAAATGAATTCTCTCTGAATTTACGTTCTCTGCTAATATAACATTTTTTGAACTTCAGGGTGACTTTATACTGCGTATATCGGCCAATATGTGAGATATCTGAATGAAAATAAGAAAGCGTGTTTACTTATAACAAGGTATCTTTGTGCCTAAAATAGCAAATCAAATCGGGTGAAAAGTTTATCAGCCCCCATGTAACTAATATCAGGATTTTCGAACATTCGTCTGACTTTATTCCATATGTTTGGTGAAGGTATGTGAGGTACGATTTCATTTAGTTATGGATGCTTAATTCTTTCTCAAAACTCTTTTAATATAAAGTTTAGCCACACCTCAAAGAATTGCCTAGCCTTTGGTTCTTGCGAATTGCGAAAGAATAAAATGTTCGGTTACATCCGAACTTGCTCTTCCTTACTTGTTTAAATTAAAATTGAATACTAGAAAAGGCGTTTTAAAAATTAACAAGAAAAAACGGTTACACCGAAGCTATAATACCCTTCACAAATACAAAGGCTTTTTACAAGAACTTGATACCGATCGTTCAATTAGTATGGCAGCTATATGCTATAGTGGTCCGATCTATACAATTTCTTCGGAGATAGGATTATATAATATTCCATGCCAAATTTCGTGAAAATATCTCTTCAAATAAAAAAGTTTCTCATACAAATACTTAATTCCGATTGTTCAGTTTGTATTGCTATAGTGGTCCGATAGCGGCCGTTCCGACAAATGAGCTGCTTCTTAGTTAGAAAAGGACATCTGCAAAATTTCAGATCGATAGCTTAAAAACTGAGGGCCTAGTTTGTATATATACAGACAGACGGACAGACAGACAGGCGGACATGGCTAAATCAACTCAGCTCATCATGCTGATCATTTATTTATATATTTTACAGGGTCTCAGACGTTTCCTTCTGGGTGATATAAATTTCGTGCAAACTTAATATACCATGTTCAGGGTATAAAAATCACTCATTAACATTTTGTGATTTTTCATAAAGTTTTCGCGCCCTCTAGTGGGTATTTTCTTTGGTGGGTTGAATGTAGTTTTCCTGCCATCTGGCGGATATTTTTAGTACAAATTGTTTCAAATTGGTGTCATACAATGCTAGATATAGAAACTTTGAAAGCTTAAAGTAACTAGAGAACGTATACGTTCTCGGCTTCTCTACAATACACGTTCTCTGCGGTACGGTCAGACAACGTCAAAGCAGAGAATGTTATTGAATATATGGCATTAAATTATAAAATTTATATAAAATTGACATATATATGAAATCACTAACTACTTCTATATACTCTAAGTACACTCCATATAGTACTTTTATATGTTTACTTATTATCATTATTTTAGCCCATTTTATATAAATACGACGCTATGAAAATGCAGCCTAATCGGTAATCGCAATATTTCAAAAGAGCATAAGTCAACTTTCAATAGCAAACCACTGCAAAAAGGACAAACGAGACAACATAGCCGACCGCCATTGTCGTAAAATTGTCCATTGAAACAAATATTGTCAACTCCGCGACGATTCACACAATTTGGTGTCAATATGTATGCGAGCTGATATATGTACATACATATATACATGATTGTGGACAAAGTCCTCGTTTGGTTTTTTTTCAACAACACAATGTCCGCGCGAACTCGCCGTTATTTCTTTGGCTTGCCACCATGCACAGAGGCGTGTCAAATGAAGGCTCTTAATATATTAATATGTTGCTTAATTTGTATTGAAAAATACTAATGCATTAATGACTTATTGACGTAATATAATTAATAGATACGTAAAAATATAAATACAAATAAATTCATACCTATAATCGTTTTTAAAATAAGTTCGATTAATAAAAACTATCTGAAATAATTATGGGACAGTGCGCCCCTGAACACTTCTTGCTTGCGATCGTTCAACTTGCTTCTCGCAAAAAGCAAGAAGTGTGGACAAAAGTCATTGCTTGTGCGGGGCAAGAAGAAGCAAGCATCAGCGTACGTGTATTTAAGAATGGATGTGTGATTATCACATGTGTGTAAATACGCGTAATAAGGAAATATGCAATAAACCTAAACATATGAATATATTTTCCTGAAATATTTTAATTATCTCAGGAAGTAAAATATTCTATTAAAGTAATTGAATTGAGATATGCTTAGATTCCAATTAATAAAATAAAAAATTAAATAAAATTTCAGTTTCATGAGTTTTAGGATTCGAACGTATAGCTCGTATTCGGATTGTGTTTAACCCCTTCCCGCTTACGACCTCAGCCACATCAAAAGTGAAAACACGGTCGCTTAGCCACCGTTTTATTGTTATCCTTTGCTCAATAAGCAATTGCTCACGCAACGCACATACATAAGTGGGAAAAATAGCCTATTAAATGTTTATTTTATTATAAACTCTGGGGTTTTTACCGATAATAAAGATTTTTAATTCAGAAGGCTTTTCATAATTATAAATTTTGTCATATGATAGAAATTGAAAACATAAATCTAAATAAGTAGGTATGCGCAACGATTTTTCATTTAGGAATATTCGTTGTGTCTATTTATAGCATTTCGCACATTGTGTGGTGTATTTTTCTTTTTCGAAGTTATATTTTTCGATGTTCCCTCATCCGGAATTACAAATTAGTACTCAAAAAGATTTCATTTAACATTTGTTCCTTCTCTATTCATTTACGTTCTCTGGTTAAAGTTCACTGATACGATACATTCAATTTGGCAAAAAATTCCCTAAAGCTTCTTTGTTAGCTTAGTCAGAGAATGTTAATGAACATATTCATTCAAGCAGAGAATGTTAATATGATATCAGAGAATGTTAATAAATAGAGAAGGCGCAAATGTTAGCTGTGCTAAAATGTAAACTATTAGATGCGCAAATTCGAAAGTTCAATTACACCACATCATAAAGGTACCTTCCCCTCATGATAATCGAACTCAACAAACTACACCAAAACATATATTCATTTACTCTAATGTGTGAGTATTATAATTATTTACTTGTTTGAAATGACCAATTTGTATGTGAATATTCTCGAAATTGCCTTTCCTTCATTCGCATGTCTAAATATATTTGCATACACGTACACATATGTACATATGTATACATGTATGTACATACATCCCTCAATATGCCTTTTGTAAAAAAATCAAACATTGGCACAAGCGACAAAAAAACGCAGACGCACTATCATCGACCAATAAGATTCAAGCAAGCTCGTCCTATTTTTTTTTAATATTTCATAATACAACGCCAAAAAATTCATTCATAAGGAACGCCCGTATGCTACAAAACGAAGTGCGATCGTTTATAACTCTGCACTGCGCTCTTTTTTCTGTGCGCCTGATCAACCAAAATTAGTTTTCATATGGAATTCCTTCCGCGAACGCGCGAAAATGAAGTTTAAATAAAAATGAATGAAATTGAATTAGAATGGCTTCACTAAAATTAAAAAATGAGCAAAATTTCAATTTTACAATTTGTATCACTGAAAATCCTACCATCCCATTCGCATTTGTATATTGCCCACAAACTGCTTTCTCACAACATTTGCCAAAAATCAGAAATTGAAGAATTTGTCTGATGCTCCCTTCAGAAAGGAGAACTGGCAACATGACCTATTAGCGATTTGAAATATTATTTTAATTTATTTCATATTATTCACTATATATGGCATTAAATTATAAAATTTATATAAAATTGCCATTTATATGAAATCCTTTATTACTTCTATATATTCTAAGCACACTGCATATATGTAGTACTTTTATATGTTTACTTATTACCATAGTTTCATAGTTTCTCGATTTAGCCCATTTTACCTACAAACGACGCTATTAAAATGCAGCCCAATCGGTAGTCGTAGTATTTCGAAAGAGCATAAGTCAACTTTCAATAGCAAACCACTTCAAAAAGGACAAACGCGGAAACATAGCCGACCGACATTGACGCAAAATTGTCGATTCAAATTTTGTCAACTCCACCACGATGCGCAAAATTCGGCGTCAATATGTATGCGAGCTCGTATGTATACAAGGTGCGTTCCAAAGTAAACAGTAAAAAAGTAACAAAGTAAACTCTAGTGGCGCCATCTATATGTCGACTAGTGTGTTAGAATCTGCTATCCTTTATCGACTTCCAGTAAAAATTTCATGACATTTCATCTATTGGAAGTGAAGTTATTGCGTTTTAAGTGTCAGTATGTTTTTGTCATCGGTGCGAAAATGAGCTTCGAACAAAGAGCAGAACATAAAATTTTGTTTTAAAATTGGTAAAACTTTTACCGAAACGTTTCAATTGATGAAACAAGTTTATGACGATGATTGCCTATCCCGTAGCAGAGTGCACGAGTGGTTTCAACGTTTTCAAAGTGGTCGTGAGGACTTAAATGAGAAATGAGCCGAAACCCAAAAAATCGCGCCTGGAAAAGTCAAAAGTGAAGATAATGCTGATTTGTTTTTATGATTCTAAGGGTATTGTCCACAAAGAATTTGTTCCACCCGGCCAAAACGTTAATTCGGTATTCTACCTTGGAGTTTTGAAGCGTTTGGTGGGCCGTATTCGACGTGATCGGCCCGAATATCGAACTGTTCAAGCCCCTAGGTACTGAATATGTGGACCCCAGTGGCTATAATTGACTTTTTACCGAAAATATATTATTCAACATATAATAAAATATATCAATGAAATCTCGATAATATTATGTTTTTGTGTCAAAAATGGGTTGAATCGGGTCAATACTTCATATACCTAATATCAGAGAACGTAAATGAATTCTCTCTGAATTTACGTTCTCTGCTAATATAACATTTTTTGAACTTCAGGGTGACTTTATACTGCGTATATCGGCCAATATGTGAGATATCTGAATGAAAATAAGAAAGCGTGTTTACTTATAACAAGGTATCTTTGTGCCTAAAATAGCAAATCAAATCGGGTGAAAAGTTTATCAGCCCCCATGTAACTAATATCAGGATTTTCGAACATTCGTCTGACTTTATTCCATATGTTTGGTGAAGGTATGTGAGGTACGATTTCATTTAGTTATGGATGCTTAATTCTTTCTCAAAACTCTTTTAATATAAAGTTTAGCCACACCTCAAAGAATTGCCTAGCCTTTGGTTCTTGCGAATTGCGAAAGAATAAAATGTTCGGTTACATCCGAACTTGCTCTTCCTTACTTGTTTAAATTAAAATTGAATACTAGAAAAGGCGTTTTAAAAATTAACAAGAAAAAACGGTTACACCGAAGCTATAATACCCTTCACAAATACAAAGGCTTTTTACAAGAACTTGATACCGATCGTTCAATTAGTATGGCAGCTATATGCTATAGTGGTCCGATCTATACAATTTCTTCGGAGATAGGATTATATAATATTCCATGCCAAATTTCGTGAAAATATCTCTTCAAATAAAAAAGTTTCTCATACAAATACTTAATTCCGATTGTTCAGTTTGTATTGCTATAGTGGTCCGATAGCGGCCGTTCCGACAAATGAGCTGCTTCTTAGTTAGAAAAGGACATCTGCAAAATTTCAGATCGATAGCTTAAAAACTGAGGGCCTAGTTTGTATATATACAGACAGACGGACAGACAGACAGGCGGACATGGCTAAATCAACTCAGCTCATCATGCTGATCATTTATTTATATATTTTACAGGGTCTCAGACGTTTCCTTCTGGGTGATATAAATTTCGTGCAAACTTAATATACCATGTTCAGGGTATAAAAATCACTCATTAACATTTTGTGATTTTTCATAAAGTTTTCGCGCCCTCTAGTGGGTATTTTCTTTGGTGGGTTGAATGTAGTTTTCCTGCCATCTGGCGGATATTTTTAGTACAAATTGTTTCAAATTGGTGTCATACAATGCTAGATATAGAAACTTTGAAAGCTTAAAGTAACTAGAGAACGTATACGTTCTCGGCTTCTCTACAATACACGTTCTCTGCGGTACGGTCAGACAACGTCAAAGCAGAGAATGTTATTGAATATATGTCATTAAATTATAAAATTTATATAAAATTGACATATATATGAAATCACTAACTACTTCTATATACTCTAAGTACACTCCATATAGTACTTTTATATGTTTACTTATTATCATTATTTTAGCCCATTTTATCTAAATACGACGCTATGAAAATGCAGCCTAATCGGTAATCGCAATATTTCAAAAGAGCATAAGTCAACTTTCAATAGCAAACCACTGCAAAAAGGACAAACGAGACAACATAGCCAACCGTCATTGTCGTAAAATTGTCCATTGAAACAAATATTGTCAACTCCGCGACGATTCACACAATTTGGTGTCAATATGTATGCGAGCTGATATATGTACATACATATATACATGATTGTGGACAAAGTCCTCGTTTGGTTTTTTTTCAACAACACAATGTCCGCGCGAACTCGCCGTTATTTCTTTGGCTTGCCACCATGCACAGAGGCGTGTCAAATGAAGGCTCTTAATATATTAATATGTTGCTTAATTTGTATTGAAAAATACTAATGCATTAATGACTTATTGACGTAATATAATTAATAGATACGTAAAAATATAAATACAAATAAATTCATACCTATAATCGTTTTTAAAATAAGTTCGATTAATAAAAACTATCTGAAATAATTATGGGACAGTGCGCCCCTGAACACTTCTTGCTTGCGATCGTTCAACCAGAGAACTTAAAACAATGAGAAGGTGCAGGTTCGACAGCGAACAATTTGTTGGAATTTATCAAGGAGTTCACCTCAGATGCACGAGAAACAAATAACATTTTTCGCTATTATAACAGCGGTGAATCTGTACACATACGCTCTCTTAACATAACCAACCGACGAATATTGAAGATAATATAATATGTGAGCAAAACTGGGCATATTGATATGCCATTTGAAATATATTCCCTTTTATTGAACTATTATTTATTATTTTTTAAATTATTTTATGTTAATTCATTTTTACTTTATTATGAGAAATATATCAAAATACTTTTAAATTATTACTAATAAAGTATTTTGATATATTTCTTAAAATAATTCATTAATTGTACTTGACACCATTATGGAGTCATAAAAGTACAAATGCATGTGTAAACATATGTAACAGGACATACATATTTTATGTCGTTTACACATTTGTATGTATTTTTATGTAGTTATGTTTTAAGTTCTCTGGTTCAACTTGCTTCTCGCAAAAAGCAAGAAGTGTGGACAAAAGTCATTGCTTGTGCGGGGCAAGAAGAAGCAAGCATCAGCGTACGTGTATTTAAGAATGGATGTGTGATTATCACATGTGTGTAAATACGCGTAATAAGGAAATATGCAATAAACCTAAACATATGAACATATTTTCCTGAAATATTTTAATTATCTCAGAAAGTAAAATATTCTATTAAAGTAATTGAATTGAGATATGCTTAGATTCCAATTAATAAAATAAAAAATTAAATAAAATTTCAGTTTCATGAGTTTTAGGATTCGAACGTATAGGCTCGTATTCGGATTGTGTTTAACCCCTTCCTGCTTACGACCTCAGTCACATCAAAAGTGGAAACGCGGTCGCTTAGCCACCGTTTTATTGTTATCCTTTGCTCAATAAGCAATTGCTCACGCAACGCACATACATAAGTGGGAAAAATAGCCTATTAAATGCTTATTTTATTATAAACTCTGGGGTTTTTACCGATAATACAGCTTTTTAATTCAGAAGGCTTTTCATAATTATAAATTTTGTCATATGATAGAAATTGAAAACATAAATCTAAATAAGTAGGTATGCGCAACGATTTTTCATTTAGGAATATTCGTTGTGTCTATTTATAGCATTTCGCACATTGTGTGGTGTATTTTTCTTTTTCGATAATGATAATCGAACTCAACAAACTACACCAAAACATATGTTCATTTACTCTAATGTGTGAGTATTATAATTATTTACTTGTTTGAAATGACCAATTTGTATGTGAATATTCTCGAAATTGCCTTTCCTTCATTCGCATGTCTAAATATATTTGCATACACGTACACATATGTACATATGTATACATGTATGTACATATATCCCTCAATATGCCTTTTGTAAAAAAATCAAACATTGGCACAAGCGACAAAAAAACGCAGACGCACTATCATCGACCAATAAGATTCAAGCAAGCTCGTCCTATTTTTTTTTTAATATTTCATAATACAACGCCAAAAAGTTCATTCATAAGGAACGCCCGTATGCTACAAAACGAAGTGCGATCGTTTATAACTCTGCACTGCGCTCTTTTTTCTGTGCGCCTGGTCAACCAAATTTAGTTTTCATATGGAATTCCTACCGCGAACGCGCGAAAATGAAGTTTAAATAAAAATGAATGAAATTGAATTAGAATGGCTTCACTAAAATTGAAGAAAGAGCAAAATTTCAATTTTACAATTTGTATCACTGAAAATCCTACCATCCCATTCGCATTTGTATATTGCCCACAAGCTGCTTTCTCACAACATTTGCCAAAAATTAGAAATTGAAGAATTTGTCTGATGCTCCCTTCAGAAAGGAGAACTGGCAACATGACCTATTAGCGATTTGAAATATTATTTTAATTTATTTCATATTATTCACTATATATGGCATTAAATTATAAAATTTATATAAAATTGCCATTTATATGAAATCCTTTATTACTTCTATATATTCTAAGCACACTGCATATATGTAGTACTTTTATATGTTTACTTATTACCATAGTTTCATAGTTTCACGATTTAGCCCATTTTACCTACAAACGACGCTATTAAAATGCAGCCCAATCGGTAGTCGTAGTATTTCGAAAGAGCATAAGTCAACTTTCAATAGCAAACCACTTCAAAAAGGACAAACGCGGCAACATAGCCGACCGACATTGACGCAAAATTGTCGATTCAAATTTTGTCAACTCCACCACGATGCGCAAAATTCGGCGTCAATATGTATGCGAGCTCGTATGTATACAAGGTGCGTTCCAAAGTAAACAGTAAAAAAGTAACAAAGTAAACTCTAGTGACGCCATCTATATGTCGACTAGTGTGTTAGAATCTGCTATCCTTTATCGACTTCCAGTAAAAATTTCATGACATTTCATCTATTGGAAGTGAAGTTATTGCGTTTTAAGTGTCAGTATGTTTTTGTCATCGGTGCGAAAATGAGCTTCGAACAAAGAGCAGAACATTAAATTTTGTTTTAAAATTGGTAAAACTTTTACCGAAACGTTTCAATTGATGAAACAAGTTTATGACGATGATTGCCTATCCCGTAGCAGAGTGCACGAGTGGTTTCAACGTTTTCAAAGTGGTCGTGAGGACTTAAATGAGAAATGAGCCGAAACCCAAAAAATCGCGCCTGGAGAAGTCAAAAGTGAAGATAATGCTGATTTGTTTTTATGATTCTAAGGGTATTGTCCACAAAGAATTTGTTCCACCCGGCCAAAACGTTAATTCGGTATTCTACCTTGGAGTTTTGAAGCGTTTGGTGGGCCGTATTCGACGTGATCGGCCCGAATATCGAACTGTTCAAGCCCCTAGGTACTGAATATGTGGACCCCAGTGGCTATAATTGACTTTTTACCGAAAATATATTATTCAACATATAATAAAATATATCAATGAAATCTCGATAATATTATGTTTTTGTGTCAAAAATGGGTTGAATCGGGTCAATACTTCATATACCTAATATCAGAGAACGTAAATGAATTCTCTCTGAATTTACGTTCTCTGCTAATATAACATTTTTTGAACTTCAGGGTGACTTTATACCGCGTATATCGGCCAATATGTGAGATATCTGAATGAAAATAAGAAAGCGTGTTTACTTATAACAAGGTATCTTTGTGCCTAAAATAGCAAATCAAATCGGGTGAAAAGTTTATCAGCCCCCATGTAACTAATATCAGGATTTTCGAACATTCGTCTGACTTTACTCCATATGTTTGGTGAAGGTATGTGAGATACGATTTCATTTAGTTATGGATGCTTAATTCTTTCTCAAAACTCTTTTAATATAAAGTTTAGCCACACCTCAAAGAATTGCCTAGCCTTTGGTTCTTGCGAATTGCGAAAGAATAAAATGTTCGGTTACATCCGAACTTGCTCTTCCTTACTTGTTTAAATTAAAATTGAATACTAGAAAAGGCCTTATAAAAATTAACAAGAAAAAACGGTTACACCGAAGCTATAATACCCTTCACAAATACAAAGGCTTTTTACAAGAACTTGATACCGATCGTTCAATTAGTATGGCAGCTATATGCTATAGTGATCTGATCTGAATAATTTTTTCGGAGATTACATTGTTGCTTTAGATAATAACTCATGCCTAATTTCGTGAAGATATCTCGTCAAATGAAAAAGTATTCCATGTCCACACTTTATTCCGATCGTTCAGTTAATATGGCAGCTATATGTTATAGTCATCCGATCTATACAATTTCTTCGGAGATAAAATTATATAATATTCCATGCCAAATTTCGTGAAAATATCTCTTCAAATAAAAAAGTTTCTAATACAAATACTTAATTCCGATTGTTCAGTTTGTATTGCTATAGTGGTCCGATAGCGGCCGTTCCGACAAATGAGCTGCTTCTTAGTTAGAAAAGGACATCTGCAAAATTTCAGATCGATAGCTTAAAAACTGAGGGCCTAGTTTGTATATATACAGACAGACGGACAGACAGACAGGCGGACATGGCTAAATCAACTCAGCTCATCATGCTGATCATTTATTTATATATTTTATAGGGCCTCAGACGTTTCCTTCTGGGTGATATAAGTTTCGTGCAAACTTAATATACCATGTTCAGGGTATAAAAATCACTCATTAACATTTTGTGATTTTTCATAAAGTTTTCGCGCCCTCTAGTGGGTATTTTCTTTGGTGGGTTGAATATAGTTTTCCTGCCATCTGGCGGATATTTTTAGTACAAATTGTTTCAAATTGGTATCATACAATGCTAGATATAGAAACTTTGAAAGCTTAAAGTAACTAGAGAACGTATACGTTCTCGGCTTCTCTACAATACACGTTCTCTGCGGTACGGTCAGACAACGTCAAAGCAGAGAATGTTATTGAATATATGTCATTAAATTATAAAATTTATATAAAATTGACATATATATGAAATCACTAACTATTTCTATATACTCTAAGTACACTCCATATAGTACTTTTATATGTTTACTTATTATCATTATTTTAGCCCATTTTATCTAAATACGACGCTATGAAAATGCAGCCTAATCGGTAATCGCAATATTTCAAAAGAGCATAAGTCAACTTTCAATAGCAAACCACTGCAAAAAGGACAAACGAGACAACATAGCCAACCGTCATTGTCGTAAAATTGTCCATTGAAACAAATATTGTCAACTCCGCGACGATTCACACAATTTGGTGTCAATATGTATGCGAGCTGATATATGTACATACATATATACATGATTGTGGACAAAGTCCTCGTTTGGTTTTTTTTCAACAACACAATGTCCGCGCGAACTCGCCGTTATTTCTTTGGCTTGCCACCATGCACAGAGGCGTGTCAAATGAAGGCTCTTAATATATTAATATGTTGCTTAATTTGTATTGAAAAATACTAATGCATTAATGACTTATTGACGTAATATAATTAATAGATACGTAAAAATATAAATACAAATAAATTCATACCTATAATCGTTTTTAAAATAAGTTCGATTAATAAAAACTATCTGAAATAATTATGGGACAGTGCGCCCCTGAACACTTCTTGCTTGCGATCGTTCAACCAGAGAACTTAAAACAATGAGAAGGTGCAGGTTCGACAGCGAACAATTTGTTGGAATTTATCAAGGAGTTCACCTCAGATGCACGAGAAACAAATAACATTTTTCGCTTTTATAACAGCGGTGAATCTGTACACATACGCTCTCTTAACATAACCAACCGACGAATATTGAAGAGAATATAATATGTGAGCAAAACTGGGCATATTGATATGCCATTTGAAATATATTCCCTTTTATTGAACTATTATTTATTATTTTTTAAATTATTTTATGTTAATTCATTTTTACTTTATTATGAGAAATATATCAAAATACTTTTAAATTATTACTAATAAAGTATTTTGATATATTTCTTAAAATAATTCATTAATTGTACTTGACACCATTATGGAGTCATAAAAGTACAAATGCATGTGTAAACATATGTAACAGGACATACATATTTTATGTCGTTTACACATTTGTATGTATTTTTATGTAGTTATGTTTTAAGTTCTCTGGTTCAACTTGCTTCTCGCAAAAAGCAAGAAGTGTGGACAAAAGTCATTGCTTGTGCGGGGCAAGAAGAAGCAAGCATCAGCGTACGTGTATTTAAGAATGGATGTGTGATTATCACATGTGTGTAAATACGCGTAATAAGGAAATATGCAATAAACCTAAACATATGAACATATTTTCCTGAAATATTTTAATTATCTCAGAAAGTAAAATATTCTATTAAAGTAATTGAATTGAGATATGCTTAGATTCCAATTAATAAAATAAAAAATTAAATAAAATTTCAGTTTCATGAGTTTTAGGATTCGAACGTATAGGCTCGTATTCGGATTGTGTTTAACCCCTTCCTGCTTACGACCTCAGCCACATCAAAAGTGGAAACGCGGTCGCTTAACCACCGTTTTATTGTTATCCTTTGCTCAATAGGCAATTGCTCACGCAACGCACATACATAAGTGGGAAAAATAGCCTATTAAATGCTTATTTTATTATAAACTCTGGTGTTTTTACCGATAATACAGCTTTTTAATTCAGAAGGCTTTTCATAATTATAAATTTTGTCATATGATAGAAATTGAAAACATAAATCTAAATAAGTAGGTATGCGCAACAATTTTTCATTTAGGAATATTCGTTGTGTCTATTTATAGCATTTCGCATATTGTGTGGTGTATTTTTTTTTGTCGAAGTTATATTTTTCGATGTTCCTTCATCTGGAACTACAAATTAGTACTCAAAAAGTTTTCAGTTAACATTTGCTCCTTCTCTATTCATATACGTTCTCTGGCAAATGTTAGCTGTGCTAAAATGTAAACTATTAAATGCGCAAATTCGAAAGTTCAATTACACCACATCATAAAGGTACCTTCCTCTCATGATAATCGAACTCAACAAACTACACCAAAACATATGTTCATTTACTCTAATGTGTGAGTATTATAATTATTTACTTGTTTGAAATGACCAATTTGTATGTGAATATTCTCGAAATTGCCTTTCCTTCATTCGCATGTCTAAATATATTTGCATACACGTACACATATGTACATATGTATACATGTATGTACATACATCCCTCAATATTATTTCATAATACAAAGCCAAAAAATTCATTCATAAGGAACGCCCGTATGCTACAAAACGAAGTGCGATCGTTTATAACTCTGCACTGCGCTCTATTTTCTGTGCGCCTGGTCAACCAAATTTAGTTTTCATATGGAATTCCTACCGCGAACGCGCGAAAATGAAGTTTAAATAAAAATGAATGAAATTGAATTAGAATGGCTTCACTAAAATTGAATAATGAGCAAAATTTCAATTTTACAATTTGTATCACTGAAAATCCTACCATCCCATTCGCATTTGTATATTGCCCACAAGCTGCTTTCTCACAACATTTGCCAAAAATCAGAAATTGAAGAATTTGTCTGATGCTCCCTTCAGAAAGGAGAACTGGCAACATGACCTATTAGCGATTTGAAATATTATTTTAATTTATTTCATATTATTCACTATATATGGCATTAAATTATAAAATTTATATAAAACTGCCATTTATATGAAATCCTTTATTACTTCTATATATTCTAAGCACACTGCATATATGTAGTACTTTTATATGTTTACTTATTACCATAGTTTCATAGTTTCTCGATTTAGCCCATTTTACCTACAAACGACGCTATTAAAATGCAGCCCAATCGGTAGTCGTAGTATTTCGAAAGAGCATAAGTCAACTTTCAATAGCAAACCACTTCAAAAAGGACAAACGCGGCAACATAGCCGAACGACATTGACGCAAAATTGTCGATTCAAATTTTGTCAACTCCACCACGATGCGCAAAATTCGGCGTCAATATGTATGCGAGCTCGTATGTATACAAGGTGCGTTCCAAAGTAAACAGTAAAAAAGTAACAAAGTAAACTCTAGTGGCGCCATCTATATGTCGACTAGTGTGTTAGAATCTGCTATCCTTTATCGACTTCCAGTAAAAATTTCATGACATTTCATCTATTGGAAGTGAAGTTATTGCGTTTTAAGCGTCAGTATGTTTTTGTCATCGGTGCGAAAATGAGCTTCGAACAAAGAGCAGAACATTAAATTTTGTTTTAAAATTGGTAAAACTTTTACCGAAACGTTTCAATTGATGAAACAAGTTTATGACGATGATTGCCTATCCCGTAGCAGAGTGCACGAGTGGTTTCAACGTTTTCAAAGTGGTCGTGAGGACTTAAATGAGAAATGAGCCGAAACCCAAAAAATCGCGCCTGGAGAAGTCAAAAGTGAAGATAATGCTGATTTGTTTTTATGATTCTAAGGGTATTTGTTCCACCCGGCCAAAACGTTAATTCGGTGTTCTACCTTGGAGTTTTGAAGCGTTTGGTGGGCCGTATTCGACGTGATCGGCCCGAATATCGAACTGTTCAAGCCCCTAGGTACTGAATATGTGGACCCCAGTGGCTATAATTGACTTTTTACCGAAAATATATTATTCAACATATAATAAAATATATCAATGAAATCTCGATAATATTATGCTTTTGTGTCAAAAATGGGTTGAATCGGGTCAATACTTCATATACCTAATATCAGAGAACGTAAATGAATTCTCTCTGAATTTACGTTCTCTGCTAATATAACATTTTTTGAACTTCAGGGTGACTTTATACCGCGTATATCGGCCAATATGTGAGATATCTGAATGAAAATAAGAAAGCGTGTTTACTTATAACAAGGTATCTTTGTGCCTAAAATAGCAAATCAAATCGGGTGAAAAGTTTATCAGCCCCCATGTAACTAATATCAGGATTTTCGAACATTCGTCTGACTTTACTCCATATGTTTGGTGAAGGTATGTGAGGTACGATTTCATTTAGTTATGGATGCTTAATTCTTTCTCAAAACTCTTTTAATATAAAGTTTAGCCACACCTCAAAGAATTGCCTAGCCTTTGGTTCTTGCGAATTGCGAAAGAATAAAATGTTCGGTTACATCCGAACTTGCTCTTCCTTACTTGTTTAAATTAAAATTGAATACTAGAAAAGGCGTTATAAAAATTAACAAGAAAAAACGGTTACACCGAAGCTATAATACCCTTCACAAATACAAAGGCTTTTTACAAGAACTTGATTCCGATCGTTCAATTAGTATGGCAGCTATATGCTATAGTGATCTGATCTGAATAATTTTTTCGGAGATTACATTGTTGCTTTAGATAATAACTCATGCCTAATTTCGTGAGGATATCTCGTCAAATGAAAAAGTATTCCATGTCCACACTTTATTCCGATCGTTCAGTTAATATGGCAGCTATATGTTATAGTCATCCGATCTATACAATTTCTTCGGAGATAAGATTATATAATATTCCATGCCAAATTTCGTGAAAATATCTCTTCAAATAAAAAAGTTTCTCATACAAATACTTAATTCCGATTGTTCAGTTTGTATTGCAGCTATATGCTATAGTGGTCCGATAGCGGCCGTTCCGACAAATGAGCTGCTTCTTAGTTAGAAAAGGACATCTGCAAAATTTCAGATAGATAGCTTAAAAACTGAGGGACTAGTTTGTATATATACAGACAGACGGACAGACAGACAGGCGGACATGGCTAAATCAACTCAGCTCATCATGCTGATCATTTATGTATATATTTTATAGGGTCTAAGACGTTTCCTTCTTGGTGATATAAATTTCGTGCAAACTTAATATACCATGTTCAGGGTATAAAAATCACTCATTAACATTTTGTGATTTTTCATAAAGTTTTCGCGCCCTCTAGTGGGTATTTTCTTTGGTGGGTTGAATGTAGTTTTCCTGCCATCCGGCGGATATTTTTAGTACAAATTGTTTCAAATTGGTGTCATACAATGCTAGATATAGAAAACTTTGAAAGCTTAAAGTAACTAGAGAACGTATACGTTCTCGGCTTCTCTCAATACACGTTCTCTGCGGTACGGTCAGACAACGTCAAAGCAGAGAATGTTATTGAATATATGTCATTAAATTATAAAATTTATATAAAATTGACATATATATGAAATCACTAACTACTTCTATATACTCTAAGTACACTCCATATAGTACTTTTATATGTTTACTTATTATTATTAATTTAGCCCATTTTATCTAAATATGACGCTATGAAAATGCAGCCTAATCGGTAATCGCAATATTTCAAAAGAGCATAAGTCAACTTTCAATAGCAAACCACTGCAAAAAGGACAAACGAGACAACATAGCCGACCGTCATTGTCGTAAAATTGTCCATTGAAACAAATATTGTCAACTCCGCGACGATTCAAACAATTTGGTGTCAATATGTATGCGAGCTGATATATGTACATACATATATACATGATTGTGGACAAAGTCCTCGTTTGGTTTTTTTTCAACAACACAATGTCCGCGCGAACTCGCCGTTATTTCTTTGGCTTGCCACCATGCACAGAGGCGTGTCAAATGAAGGCTCTTAATATATTAATATGTTGCTTAATTTGTATTGAAAAATACTAATGCATTAATGACTTATTGACGTAATATAATTAATAGATACGTAAAAATATAAATACAAATAAATTCATACCTATAATCGTTTTTAAAATAAGTTCGATTAATAAAAACTATCTGAAATAATTATGGGACAGTGCGCCCCTGAACACTTCTTGCTTGCGATCGTTCAACTTGCTTCTCGCAAAAAGCAAGAAGTGTGGACAAAAGTCATTGCTTGTGCGGGGCAAGAAGAAGCAAGCATCAGCGTACGTGTATTTAAGAATGGATGTGTGATTATCACATGTGTGTAAATACGCGTAATAAGGAAATATGCAATAAACCTAAACATATGAACATATTTTCCTGAAATATTTTAATTATCTCAGGAAGTAAAATATTCTATTAAAGTAATTGAATTGAGATATGCTTAGATTCCAATTAATAAAATAAAAAATTAAATAAAATTTCAGTTTCATTAGTTTTAGGATTCGAACGTATAGGCTCGTATTCGGATTGTGTTTAACCCCTTCCCGCTTACGACCTCAGCCACATCAAAAGTGGAAACGCGGTCGCTTAGCCACCGTTTTATTGTTATCCTTTGCTCAATAAGCAATTGCTCACGCAACGCACATACATAAGTGGGAAAAATAGCCTATTAAATGTTTATTTTATTATAAACTCTGGGGTTTTTGCCGATAATACAGATTTTTAATTCAGAAGGCTTTTCATAATTATAAATTTTGTCATATGATAGAAATTGAAAACATAAATCTAAATAAGTAGGTATGCGCAACGATTTTTCATTTAGGAATATTCGTTGTGTCTATTTATAGCATTTCGCACATTGTGTGGGGTATTTTTCTTTTTCGAAGTTATATTTTTCGATGTTCCCTCATCCGGAATTACAAATTAGTACTCAAAAAGATTTCATTTAATATTTGTTCCTTCTCTATTCATTTACGTTCTCTGGTTAAAGTTCACTGATACGATACATTCAATTTGGCAAAAAATTCCCTAAAGCTTCTTTGTTAGCTTAGTCAGAGAATGTTAATGAACATATTCATTCAAGCAGAGAATGTTAATATGATATCAGAGAATGTTAATAAATAGAGAAGCCGCAAATGTTAGCTGTGCTAAAATGTAAACTATTAAATGCGCAAATTCGAAAGTTCAATTACACCACATCATAAAGGTACCTTCCCCTCATGATAATCGAACTCAACAAACTACACCAAAACATATGTTCCTTTACTCTAATGTGTGAGTATTATAATTATTTACTTGTTTGAAATGACCAATTTGTATGTGAATATTCTCGAAATTGCCTTTCCTTCATTCGCATGTCTAAATATATTTGCATACACGTACACATATGTACATATGTATACATGTATGTACATACATCCCTCAATATGCCTTTTGTAAAAAAATCAAACATTGGCACAAGCGACAAAAAAACGCAGACGCACTATCATCGACCAATAAGATTCAAGCAAGCTCGCCCTATTTTTTTTTATTATTTCATAATACAACGCCAAAAAATTCATTCATAAGGAACGCCCGTATGCTACAAAACGAAGTGCGATCGTTTATAACTCTGCACTGCGCTCTTTTTTCTGTGCGCCTGGTCAACCAAATTTAGTTTTCATATGGAATTCCTTCCGCGAACGCGCGAAAATGAAGTTTAAATAAAAATGAATGAAATTGAATTAGAATGGCTTCACTAAAATTGAATAATGAGCAAAATTTCAATTTTACAATTTGTATCACTGAAAATCCTACCATCCCATTCGCATTTGTATATTGCCCACAAGCTGCTTTCTCACAACATTTGCCAAAAATCAGAAATTGAAGAATTTGTCTGATGCTCCCTTCAGAAAGGAGAACTGGCAACATGACCTATTAGCGATTTGAAATATTATTTTAATTTATTTCATATTATTCACTATATATGGCATTAAATTATAAAATTTATATAAAATTGCCATTTGTATGAAATCCTTTATTACTTCTATATATTCTAAGCACACTGCATATATGTAGTACTTTTATATGTTTACTTATTACCATAGTTTCATAGTTTCTCGATTTAGCCCATTTTACCTACAAACGACGCTATTAAAATGCAGCGCAATCGGTAGTCGTAGTATTTCGAAAGAGCATAAGTCAACTTTCAATAGCAAACCACTTCAAAAAGGACAAACGCGGCAACATAGCCGACCGACATTGACGCAAAATTGTCGATTCAAATTTTGTCAACTCCACCACGATGCGCAAAACTCGGCGTCAATATGTATGCGAGCTCGTATGTATACAAGGTGCGTTCCAAAGTAAACAGTAAAAAAGTAACAAAGTAAACTCTAGTGGCGCCATCTATATGTCGACTAGTGTTAGAATCTGCTATCCTTTATCGACTTCCAGTAAAAATTTCATGACATTTCATCTATTGGAAGTGAAGTTATTGCGTTTTAAGTGTCAGTATGTTTTTGTCATCGGTGCGAAAATGAGCTTCGAACAAAGAGCAGAACATTAAATTTTGTTTTAAAATTGGTAAAACTTTTACCGAAACGTTTCAATTGATGAAACAAGTTTATGACGATGATTGCCTATCCCGTAGCAGAGTGCACGAGTGGTTTCAACGTTTTCAAAGTGGTCGTGAGGACTTAAATGAGAAATGAGCCGAAACCCAAAAAATCGCGCCTGGAGAAGTCAAAAGTGAAGATAATGCTGATTTGTTTTTATGATTCTAAGGGTATTGTCCACAAAGAATTTGTTCCACCCGGCCAAAACGTTAATTCGGTATTCTACCTTGGAGTTTTGAAGCGTTTGGTGGGCCGTATTCGACGTGATCGGCCCGAATATCGAACTGTTCAAGCCCCTAGGTACTGAATATGTGGACCCCAGTGGCTATAATTGACTTTTTACCGAAAATATATTATTCAACATATAATAAAATATATCAATGAAATCTCGATAATATTATGCTTTTGTGTCAAAAATGGGTTGAATCGGGTCAATACTTCATATACCTAATATCAGAGAACGTAAATGAATTCTCTCTGAATTTACGTTCTCTGCTAATATAACATTTTTTGAACTTCAGGGTGACTTTATACCGCGTATATCGGCCAATATGTGAGATATCTGAATGAAAATAAGAAAGCGTGTTTACTTATAACAAGGTATCTTTGTGCCTAAAATAGCAAATCAAATCGGGTGAAAAGTTTATCAGCCCCCATGTAACTAATATCAGGATTTTCGAACATTCGTCTGACTTTACTCCATATGTTTGGTGAAGGTATGTGAGGTACGATTTCATTTAGTTATGGATGCTTAATACTTTCTCAAAACTCTTTTAATATAAAGTTTAGCCACACCTCAAAGAATTGCCTAGCCTTTGGTTATTGCGAATTGCGAAAGAATAAAATGTTCGGTTACATCTGAACTTGCTCTTCCTTACTTGTTTAAATTAAAATTGAATACTAGAAAAGGCGTTATAAAAATTAACAAGAAAAAACGGTTACACCGAAGCTATAATACCCTTCACAAATACAAAGGCTTTTTACAAGAACTTGATACCGATCGTTCAATTAGTATGGCAGCTATATGCTATAGTGATCTGATCTGAATAATTTTTTCGGAGATTACATTGTTGCTTTAGATAATAACGCATGCCTAATTTCGTGAAGATATCTCGTCAAATGAAAAAGTATTCCATGTCCACACTTTATTCCGATCGTTCAGTTAATATGGCAGCTATATGTTATAGTCATCCGATCTATACAATTTCTTCGGAGATAGGATTATATAATATTCCATGCCAAATTTCGTGAAAATATCTCTTCAAATAAAAAAGTTTCTCATACAAATACTTAATTCCGATTGTTCAGTTTGTATTGCAGCTATATGCTATAGTGGTCCGATGGCGGCCGTTCCGACAAATGAGCTGCTTCTTAGTTAGAAAAGGACATCTGCAAAATTTCAGATCGATAGCTTAAAAACTGAGGGACTAGTTTGTATATATACAGACAGACGGACAGACAGACAGGCGGACATGGCTAAATCAACTCAGCTCATCATGCTGATCATTTATGTATATATTTTATAGGGTCTCAGACGTTTCCTTCTGGGTGATATAAATTTCGTGCAAACTTAATATACCATGTTCAGGGTATAAAAATCACTCATTAACATTTTGTGATTTTTCATAAAGTTTTCGCGCCCTCTAGTGGGTATTTTCTTTGGTGGGTTGAATGTAGTTTTCCTGCCATCTGGCGGATATTTTTAGTACAAATTGTTTCAAATTGGTGTCATACAATGCTAGATATAGAAAACTTTGAAAGCTTAAAGTAACTAGAGAACGTATACGTTCTCGGCTTCTCTACAATACACGTTCTCTGCGGTACGGTCAGACAACGTCAAAGCAGAGAATGTTATTGAATATATGTCATTAAATTATAAAATTTATATAAAATTGACATATATATGAAATCACTAACTACTTCTATATACTCTAAGTACACTCCATATAGTACTTTTATATGTTTACTTATTATTATTAATTTAGCCCATTTTATCTAAATATGACGCTATGAAAATGCAGCCTAATCGGTAATCGCAATATTTCAAAAGAGCATAAGTCAACTTTCAATAGCAAACCACTGCAAAAAGGACAAACGAGACAACATAGCCGACCGTCATTGTCGTAAAATTGTCCATTGAAACAAATATTGTCAACTCCGCGACGATTCAAACAATTTGGTGTCAATATGTATGCGAGCTGATATATGTACATACATATATACATGATTGTGGACAAAGTCCTCGTTTGGTTTTTTTTCAACAACACAATGTCCGCGCGAACTCGCCGTTATTTCTTTGGCTTGCCACCATGCACAGAGGCGTGTCAAATGAAGGCTCTTAATATATTAATATGTTGCTTAATTTGTATTGAAAAATACTAATGCATTAATGACTTATTGACGTAATATAATTAATAGATACGTAAAAATATAAATACAAATAAAAACATTAAGTGTGGACAAAAGTCATTGCTTGTGCGGGGCAAGAAGAAGCAAGCATCAGCGTACGTGTATTTAAGAATGGATGTGTGATTATCACATGTGTGTAAATACGCGTAATAAGGAAATATGCAATAAACCTAAACATATGAACATATTTTCCTGAAATATTTTAATTATCTCAGAAAGTAAAATATTCTATTAAAGTAATTGAATTGAGATATGCTTAGATTCTAATTAATAAAATAAAAAATTAAATAAAATTTCAGTTTCATGAGTTTTAGGATTCGAACGTATAGGCTCGTATTCGGATTGTGTTTAACCCCTTCCCGCTTACGACCTCAGCCACATCAAAAGTGGAAGCGCGGTCGCTTAACCACCGTTTTATTGTTATCCTTTGCTCAATAAGCAATTGCTCACGCAACGCACATACATAAGTGGGAAAAATAGCCTATTAAATGTTTATTTTATTATAAACTCTGGGGTTTTTACCGATAATACAGATTTTTAATTCAGAAGGCTTTTCATAATTATAAATTTTGTCATATGATAGAAATTGAAAACATAAATCTAAATAAGTAGGTATGCGCAACGATTTTTCATTTAGGAATATTCGTTGTGTCTATTTATAGCATTTCGCACATTGTGTGGTTTATTTTTCTTTTTCGAAGTTATATTTTTCGATGTTCCCTCATCCGGAATTACAAATTAGTACTCAAAAAGATTTCATTTAACATTTGTTCCTTCTCTACTCATTTACGTTCTCTGGTTAAAGTTCACTGATACGATACATTCAATTTGGCAAAAAATTCCCTAAAGCTTCTTTGTTAGCTTAGTCAGAGAATGTTAATGAACATATTCATTCAAGCAGAGAATGTTAATAAATAGAGAAGGCGCAAATGTTAGCTGTGCTAAAATGTAAACTATTAAATGCGCAAGTTCGAAAGTTCAATTACACCACATCATAAAGGTACCTTCCCCTCATGATAATCGAACTCAACAAACTACACCAAAACATATGTTCATTTACTCTAATGTGTGAGTATTATAATTATTAACTTGTTTGAAATGACCAATTTGTATGTGAATATTCTCGAAATTGCCTTTCCTTCATTCGCATGTCTAAATATATTTGCATACACGTACACATATGTACATATGTATACATGTATGTACATACATCCCTCAATATTATTTCATAATACAAAGCCAAAAAATTCATTCATAAGGAACGCCCGTATGCTACAAAACGAAGTGCGATCGTTTATAACTCTGCACTGCGCTCTTTTTTCTGTGCGCCTGGTCAACCAAATTTAGTTTTCATATGGAATTCCTACCGCGAACGCGCGAAAATGAAGTTTAAATAAAAATGAATGAAATTGAATTAGAATGGCTTCACTAAAATTGAAGAATGAGCAAAATTTCAATTTTACAATTTGTATCACTGAAAATCCTACCATCTCATTCGCATTTGTATATTGCCCACAAGCTGCTTTCTCACAACATTTGCCAAAAATCAGAAATTGAAGAATTTGTCTGATGCTCCCTTCAGAAAGGAGAACTGGCAACATGACCTATTAGCGATTTGAAATATTATTTTAATTTATTTCATATTATTCACTATATATGGCATTAAATTATAAAATTTATATAAAATTGCCATTTATATGAAATCCTTTATTACTTCTATATATTCTAAGCACACTGCATATATGTAGTACTTTTATATGTTTACTTATTACCATAGTTTCATAGTTTCACGATTTAGCCCATTTTACCTACAAACGACGCTATTAAAATGCAGCCCAATCGGTAGTCGTAGTATTTCGAAAGAGCATAAGTCAACTTTCAATAGCAAACCACTTCAAAAAGGACAAACGCGGCAACATAGCCGACCGACATTGACGCAAAATTGTCGATTCAAATTTTGTCAACTCCACCACGATGCGCAAAATTCGGCGTCAATATGTATGCGAGCTCGTATGTATACAAGGTGCGTTCCAAAGTAAACAGTAAAAAAGTAACAAAGTAAACTCTAGTGGCGCCATCTATATGTCGACTAGTGTGTTAGAATCTGCTATCCTTTATCGACTTCCAGTAAAAATTTCATGACATTTCATCTATTGGAAGTGAAGTTATTGCGTTTTAAGTGTCAGTATGTTTTTGTCATCGGTGCGAAAATGAGCTTCGAACAAAGAGCAGAACATTAAATTTTGTTTTAAAATTGGTAAAACTTTTACCGAAACGTTTCAATTGATGAAACAAGTTTATGACGATGATTGCCTATCCCGTAGCAGAGTGCACGAGTGGTTTCAACGTTTTCAAAGTGGTCGTGAGGACTTAAATGAGAAATGAGCCGAAACCCAAAAAATCGCGCCTGGAGAAGTCAAAAGTGAAGATAATGCTGATTTGTTTTTATGATTCTAAGGGTATTGTCCACAAAGAATTTGTTCCACCCGGCCAAAACGTTAATTCGGTATTCTACCTTGGAGTTTTGAAGCGTTTGGTGGGCCGTATTCGACGTGATCGGCCCGAATATCGAACTGTTCAAGCCCCTAGGTACTGAATATGTGGACCCCAGTGGCTATAATTGACTTTTTACCGAAAATATATTATTCAACATATAATAAAATATATCAATGAAATCTCGATAATATTATGTTTTTGTGTCAAAAATGGGTTGAATCGGGTCAATACTTCATATACCTAATATCAGAGAACATAAATGAATTCTCTCTGAATTTACGTTCTCTGCTAATATAACATTTTTTGAACTTCAGGGTGACTTTATACCGCGTATATCGGCCAATATGTGAGATATCTGAATGAAAATAAGAAAGCGTGTTTACTTATAACAAGGTATCTTTGTGCCTAAAATAGCAAATCAAATCGGGTGAAAAGTTTATCAGCCCCCATGTAACTAATATTAGGATTTTCGAACATTCGTGTGACTTTACTCCATATGTTTGGTGAAGGTATGTGAGGTACGATTTCATTTAGTTATGGATGCTTAATTCTTTCTCAAAACTCTTTTAATATAAAGTTTAGCCACACCTCAAAGAATTGCCTAGCCTTTGGTTCTTGCGAATTGCGAAAGAATAAAATGTTCGGTTACATCTGAACTTGCTCTTCCTTACTTGTTTAAATTAAAATTGAATACTAGAAAAGGCGTTATAAAAATTAACAAGAAAAAACGGTTACACCGAAGCTATAATACCCTTCACAAATACAAAGGCTTTTTACAAGAACTTGATACCGATCGTTCAATTAGTATGGCAGCTATATGCTATAGTGATCTGATCTGAATAATTTTTTCGGAGATTACATTGTTGCTTTAGATAATAACGCATGCCTAATTTCGTGAAGATATCTCGTCAAATGAAAAAGTATTCCATGTCCACACTTTATTCCGATCGTTCAGTTAATATGGCAGCTATATGTTATAGTCATCCGATCTATACAATTTCTTCGGAGATAGGATTATATAATATTCCATGCCAAATTTCGTGAAAATATCTCTTCAAATAAAAAAGTTTCTCATACAAATACTTAATTCCGATTGTTCAGTTTGTATTGCAGCTATATGCTATAGTGGTCCGATGGCGGTTCCGACAAATGAGCTGCTTCTTAGTTAGAAAAGGACATCTGCAAAATTTCAGATCGATAGCTTAAAAACTGAGGGACTAGTTTGTATATATACAGACAGACGGACAGACAGACAGGCGGACATGGCTAAATCAACTCAGCTCATCAATGTATATATTTTATAGGGTCTCAGACGTTTCCTTCTGGGTGATATAAATTTCGTGCAAACTTAATATACCATGTTCAGGGTATAAAAATCACTCATTAACATTTTGTGATTTTTCATAAAGTTTTCGCGCCCTCTAGTGGGTATTTTCTTTGGTGGGTTGAATGTAGTCTTCCTGCCATCTGGCGAATATTTTTAGTACAAATTGTTTCAAATTGGTGTCATACAATGCTAGATATAGAAAACTTTGAAAGCTTAAAGTAACTAGAGAACGTATACGTTCTCGGCTTCTCTACAATACACGTTCTCTGCGGTACGGTCAGACAACGTCAAAGCAGAGAATGTTATTGAATATATGTCATTAAATTATAAAATTTATATAAAATTGACATATATATGAAATCACTAACTACTTCTATATACTCTAAGTACACTCCATATAGTACTTTTATATGTTTACTTATTATCATTATTTTAGCCCATTTTATCTAAATACGATGCTATGAAAATGCAGCCTAATCGGTAATCGCAATATTTCAAAAGAGCATAAGTCAACTTTCAATAGCAAACCACTGCAAAAAGGACAAACGAGACAACATAGCCGACCGTCATTGTCGTAAAATTGTCTATTGAAACAAATATTGTCAACTCCGCGACGATTCACACAATTTGGTGTCAATATGTATGCGAGCTGATATATGTACATACATATATACATGATTGTGGACAAAGTCCTCGTTTGGTTTTTTTTCAACAACGCAATGTCCGCGCGAACTCGCCGTTATTTCTTTGGCTTGCCACCATGCACAGAGGCGTGTCAAATGAAGGCTCTTAATATATTAATATGTTGCTTAATTTGTATTGAAAAATACTAATGCATTAATGACTTATTGACGTAATATAATTAATAGATACGTAAAAATATAAATACAAATAAATTCATACCTATAATCGTTTTTAAAATAAGTTCGATTAATAAAAACTATCTGAAATAATTATGGGACAGTGCGCCCCTGAACACTTCTTGCTTGCGATCGTTCAACCAGAGAACTTAAAACAATGAACCAGAGAACTTAGAACAATTTGTTGGAATTTATCAAGGAGTTCACCTCAGATGCACGAGAAAAAAATAACATTTTTCGCTTTTATAACAGCAATGAATCTGTACACATACGCTCTCTTAACATAACCAACCGACGAATATTGAAGAGAATATAATATGTGAGCAAAACTGGGCATATTGATATGCCATTTGAAATATATTCCCTTTTATTTATTATTTTTTAAATTATTTTATGTTAATTCATTTTTACTTTATTATGAGAAATATATCAAAATACTTTTAAACTATTACTAATAAAGTATTTTGATATATTTCTTAAAATAATTCATTAATTGTACTTGACACCATTATGGAGTCATAAAAGTACAAATGCATGTGTAAACATATGTAACAGGACATACATATATTATGTCGTTTACACATTTGTATGTATTTTTATGTAGTTATGTTTTAAGTTCTCTGGTTCAACTTGCTTCTCGCAAAAAGCAAGAAGTGTGGACAAAAGTCATTGCTTGTGCGAGGCAAGAAGAAGCAAGCATCAGCGTACGTGTATTTAAGAATGGATGTGTGATTATCACATGTGTGTAAATACGCGTAATAAGGAAATATGCAATAAACCTAAACATATGAACATATTTTCCTGGAATATTTTAATTATCTCAGAAAGTAAAATATTCTATTAAAGTAATTGAATTGAGATATGCTTAGATTCTAATTAATAAAATAAAAAATTAAATAAAATTTCAGTTTCATGAGTTTTAGGATTCGAACGTATAGGCTCGTATTCGGATTGTGTTTAACCCCTTCCCGCTTACGACCTCAGCCACATCAAAAGTGGAAACGCGGTCGCTTAACCACCGTTTTATTGTTATCCTTTGCTCAATAGGCAATTGCTCACGCAACGCACATACATAAGTGGGAAAAATAGCCTATTAAATGCTTATTTTATTATAAACTCTGGTGTTTTTACCGATAATACAGCTTTTTAATTCAGAAGGCTTTTCATAATTATAAATTTTGTCATATGATAGAAATTGAAAACATAAATCTAAATAAGTAGGTATGCGCAACAATTTTTCATTTAGGAATATTCGTTGTGTCTATTTATAGCATTTCGCATATTGTGTGGTGTATTTTTTTTTTTCGAAGTTATATTTTTCGATGTTCCCTCATCCGGAATTACAAATTAGTACTCAAAAAGATTTCATTTAACATTTGTTCCTTCTCTATTCATTTACGTTCTCTGGTTAAAGTTCACTGATACGATACATTCAATTTGGCAAAAAATTCCCTTAAGCTTCTTTGTTAGCTTAGTCAGAGAATGTTAATGAACATATTCATTCAAGCAGAGAATGTTAATATGATATCAGAGAATGTTAATAAATAGAGAAGCCGCAAATGTTAGCTGTGCTAAAATGTAAACTATTAAATGCGCAAGTTCGAAAGTTCAATTACACCACATCATAAAGGTACCTTCCCCTCATGATAATCGAACTCAACAGACTACACCAAAACATATGTTCATTTACTCTAATGTGTGAGTATTATAATTATTAACTTGTTTGAAATGACCAATTTGTATGTGAATATTCTCGAAATTGCCTTTCCTTCATTCGCATGTCTAAATATATTTGCATACACGTACACATATGTACATATGTATACATGTATGTACATACATCCCTCAATATGCCTTTTGTAAAAAAATCAAACATTGGCACAAGCGACAAAAAAACGCAGACGCACTATCATCGACCAATAAGATTCAAGCAAGCTCGTCCTATTTTTTTTTAATATTTCATAATACAACGCCAAAAAATTCATTCATAAGGAACGCCCGTATGCTACAAAACGAAGTGCGATCGTTTATAACTCTGCACTGCGTTCTTTTTTCTGTGCGCCTGGTCAACCAAATTTAGTTTTCATATGGAATTCCTACCGCGAACGCGCGAAAATGAAGTTTAAATAAAAATGAATGAAATTGAATTAGAATGGCTTCACTAAAATTGAAGAATGAGCAAAATTTCAATTTTACAATTTGTATCACTGAAAATCCTACCATCTCATTCGCATTTGTATATTGCCCACAAGCTGCTTTCTCACAACATTTGCCAAAAATCAGAAATTGAAGAATTTGTCTGATGCTCCCTTCAGAAAGGAGAACTGGCAACATGACCTATTAGCGATTTGAAATATTATTTTAATTTATTTCATATTATTCACTATATATGGCATTAAATTATAAAATTTATATAAAATTGCCATTTATATGAAATCCTTTATTACTTCTATATATTCTAAGCACACTGCATATATGTAGTACTTTTATATGTTTACTTATTACCATAGTTTCATAGTTTCACGATTTAGCCCATTTTACCTACAAACGACGCTATTAAAATGCAGCCCAATCGGTAGTCGTAGTATTTCGAAAGAGCATAAGTCAACTTTCAATAGCAAACCACTTCAAAAAGGACAAACGCGGCAACATAGCCGACCGACATTGACGCAAAATTGTCGATTCAAATTTTGTCAACTCCACCACGATGCGCAAAATTCGGCGTCAATATGTATGCGAGCTCGTATGTATACAAGGTGCGTTCCAAAGTAAACAGTAAAAAAGTAACAAAGTAAACTCTAGTGACGCCATCTATATGTCGACTAGTGTGTTAGAATCTGCTATCCTTTATCGACTTCCAGTAAAAATTTCATGACATTTCATCTATTGGAAGTGAAGTTATTGCGTTTTAAGTGTCAGTATGTTTTTGTCATCGGTGCGAAAATGAGCTTCGAACAAAGAGCAGAACATTAAATTTTGTTTTAAAATTGGTAAAACTTTTACCGAAACGTTTCAATTGATGAAACAAGTTTATGACGATGATTGCCTATCCCGTAGCAGAGTGCACGAGTGGTTTCAACGTTTTCAAAGTGGTCGTGAGGACTTAAATGAGAAATGAGCCGAAACCCAAAAAATCGCGCCTGGAGATGTCAAAAGTGAAGATAATGCTGATTTGTTTTTATGATTCTAAGGGTATTGTCCACAAAGAATTTGTTCCACCCGGCCAAAACGTTAATTCGGTATTCTATCTTGGAGTTTTGAAGCGTTTGGTGGGCCGTATTCGACGTGATCGGCCCGAATATCGAACTGTTCAAGCCCCTAGGTACTGAATATGTGGACCCCAGTGGCTATAATTGACTTTTTACCGAAAATATATTATTCAACATATAATAAAATATATCAATGAAATCTCGATAATATTATGTTTTTGTGTCAAAAATGGGTTGAATCGGGTCAATACTTCATATACCTAATATCAGAGAACATAAATGAATTCTCTCTGAATTTACGTTCTCTGCTAATATAACATTTTTTGAACTTCAGGGTGACTTTATACCGCGTATATCGGCCAATATGTGAGATATCTGAATGAAAATAAGAAAGCGTGTTTACTTATAACAAGGTATCTTTGTGCCTAAAATAGCAAATCAAATCGGGTGAAAAGTTTATCAGCCCCCATGTAACTAATATCAGGATTTTCGAACATTCGTCTGACTTTACTCCATATGTTTGGTGGTATGTGAGGTACGATTTCATTTAGTTATGGATGCTTAATTCTTTCTCAAAACTCTTTTAATATAAAGTTTAGCCACACCTCAAAGAATTGCCTAGCCTTTGGTTATTGCGAATTGCGAAAGAATAAAATGTTCGGTTACATCTGAACTTGCTCTTCCTTACTTGTTTAAATTAAAATTGAATACTAGAAAAGGCGTTATAAAAATTAACAAGAAAAAACGGTTACACCGAAGCTATAATACCCTTCACAAATACAAAGGCTTTTTACAAGAACTTGATACCGATCGTTCAATTAGTATGGCAGCTATATGCTATAGTGATCTGATCTGAATAATTTTTTCGGAGATTACATTGTTGCTTTAGATAATAACGCATGCCTAATTTCGTGAAGATATCTCGTCAAATGAAAAAGTATTCCATGTCCACACTTTATTCCGATCGTTCAGTTAATATGGCAGCTATATGTTATAGTCATCCGATCTATACAAATTCTTCGGAGATAGGATTATATAATATTCCATGCCAAATTTCGTGAAAATATCTCTTCAAATAAAAAAGTTTCTCATACAAATACTTAATTCCGATTGTTCAGTTTGTATTGCAGCTATATGCTATAGTGGTCCGATGGCGCCCGTTCCGACAAATGAGCTGCTTCTTAGTTAGAAAAGGACATCTGCAAAATTTCAGATCGATAGCTTAAAAACTGAGGGACTAGTTTGTATATATACAGACAGACGGACAGACAGACAGGCGGACATGGCTAAATCAACTCAGCTCATCATGCTGATCATTTATGTATATATTTTATAGGGTCTCAGACGTTTCCTTCTGGGTGATATAAATTTCGTGCAAACTTAATATACCATGTTCAGGGTATAAAAATCACTCATTAACATTTTGTGATTTTTCATAAAGTTTTCGCGCCCTCTAGTGGGTATTTTCTTTGGTGGGTTGAATGTAGTTTTCCTGCCATCTGGCGGATATTTTTAGTACAAATTGTTTCAAATTGGTGTCATACAATGCTAGATATAGAAAACTTTGAAAGCTTAAAGTAACTAGAGAACGTATACGTTCTCGGCTTCTCTACAATACACGTTCTCTGCGGAACGGTCAGACAACGTCAAAGCAGAGAATGTTATTGAATATATGTCATTAAATTATAAAATTTATATAAAATTGACATATATATGAAATCACTAACTACTTCTATATACTCTAAGTACACTCCATATAGTACTTTTATATGTTTACTTATTATCATTATTTTAGCCCATTTTATCTAAATACGATGCTATGAAAATGCAGCCTAATCGGTAATCGCAATATTTCAAAAGAGCATAAGTCAACTTTCAATAGCAAACCACTGCAAAAAGGACAAACGAGACAACATAGCCGACCGTCATTGTCGTAAAATTGTCTATTGAAACAAATATTGTCAACTCCGCGACGATTCACACAATTTGGTGTCAATATGTATGCGAGCTGATATATGTACATACATATATACATGATTGTGGACAAAGTCCTCGTTTGGTTTTTTTTCAACAACACAATGTCCGCGCGAACTCGCCGTTATTTCTTTGGCTTGCCACCATGCACAGAGGCGTGTCAAATGAAGGCTCTTAATATATTAATATGTTGCTTAATTTGTATTGAAAAATACTAATGCATTAATGACTTATTGACGTAATATAATTAATAGATACGTAAAAATATAAATACAAATAAATTCATACCTATAATCGTTTTTAAAATAAGTTCGATTAATAAAAACTATCTGAAATAATTATGGGACAGTGCGCCCCTGAACACTTCTTGCTTGCGATCGTTCAACCAGAGAACTTAAAACAATGAACCAGAGAACAATTTGTTGGAATTTATCAAGGAGTTCACCTCAGATGCACGAGAAAAAAATAACATTTTTCGCTTTTATAACAGCAATGAATCTGTACACATACGCTCTCTTAACATAACCAACCGACGATTATTGAAGAGAATATAATATGTGAGCAAAACTGGGCATATTGATATGCCATTTGAAATATATTCCCTTTTATTTATTATTTTTTAAATTATTTTATGTTAATTCATTTTTACTTTATTATGAGAAATATATCAAAATACTTTTAAACTATTACTAATAAAGTATTTTGATATATTTCTTAAAATAATTCATTAATTGTACTTGACACCATTATGGAGTCATAAAAGTACAAATGCATGTGTAAACATATGTAACAGGACATACATATATTATGTCGTTTACACATTTGTATGTATTTTTATGTAGTTATGTTTTAAGTTCTCTGGTTCAACTTGCTTCTCGCAAAAAGCAAGAAGTGTGGACAAAAGTCATTGCTTGTGCGGGGCAAGAAGAAGCAAGCATCAGCGTACGTGTATTTAAGAATGGATGTGTGATTATCACATGTGTGTAAATACGCGTAATAAGGAAATATGCAATAAACCTAAACATATGAACATATTTTCCTGGAATATTTTAATTATCTCAGAAAGTAAAATATTCTATTAAAGTAATTGAATTGAGATATGCTTAGATTCTAATTAATAAAATAAAAAATTAAATAAAATTTCAGTTTCATGAGTTTTAGGATTCGAACGTATAGGCTCGTATTCGGATTGTGTTTAACCCCTTCCCGCTTACGACCTCAGCCACATCAAAAGTGGAAACGCGGTCGCTTAACCACCGTTTTATTGTTATCCTTTGCTCAATAGGCAATTGCTCACGCAACGCACATACATAAGTGGGAAAAATAGCCTATTAAATGCTTATTTTATTATAAACTCTGGTGTTTTTACCGATAATACAGCTTTTTAATTCAGAAGGCTTTTCATAATTATAAATTTTGTCATATGATAGAAATTGAAAACATAAATCTAAATAAGTAGGTATGCGCAACAATTTTTCATTTAGGAATATTCGTTGTGTCTATTTATAGCATTTCGCATATTGTGTGGTGTATTTTTTTTTTTCGAAGTTATATTTTTCGATGTTCCCTCATCCGGAATTACAAATTAGTACTCAAAAAGATTTCATTTAACATTTGTTCCTTCTCTATTCATTTACGTTCTCTGGTTAAAGTTCACTGATACGATACATTCAATTTGGCAAAAAATTCCCTAAAGCTTCTTTGTTAGCTTAGTCAGAGAATGTTAATGAACATATTCATTCAAGCAGAGAATGTTAATAAATAGAGAAGCCGCAAATGTTAGCTGTGCTAAAATGTAAACTATTAAATGCGCAAGTTCGAAAGTTCAATTACACCACATCATAAAGGTACCTTCCCCTCATGATAATCGAACTCAACAGACTACACCAAAACATATGTTCATTTACTCTAATGTGTGAGTATTATAATTATTAACTTGTTTGAAATGACCAATTCGTATGTGAATATTCTCGAAATTGCCTTTCCTTCATTCGCATGTCTAAATATATTTGCATACACGTACACATATGTACATATGTATACATGTATGTACATACATCCCTCAATATGCCTTTTGTAAAAAAATCAAACATTGGCACAAGCGACAAAAAAACGCAGACGCACTATCATCGACCAATAAGATTCAAGCAAGCTCGTCCTATTTTTTTTTAATATTTCATAATACAACGCCAAAAAATTCATTCATAAGGAACGCCCGTATGCTACAAAACGAAGTGCGATCGTTTATAACTCTGCACTGCGTTCTTTTTTCTGTGCGCCTGGTCAACCAAATTTAGTTTTCATATGGAATTCCTACCGCGAACGCGCGAAAATGAAGTTTAAATAAAAATGAATGAAATTGAATTAGAATGGCTTCACTAAAATTGAAGAATGAGCAAAATTTCAATTTTACAATTTGTATCACTGAAAATCCTACCATCTCATTCGCATTTGTATATTGCCCACAAGCTGCTTTCTCACAACATTTGCCAAAAATCAGAAATTGAAGAATTTGTCTGATGCTCCCTTCAGAAAGGAGAACTGGCAACATGACCTATTAGCGATTTGAAATATTATTTTAATTTATTTCATATTATTCACTATATATGGCATTAAATTATAAAATTTATATAAAATTGCCATTTATATGAAATCCTTTATTACTTCTATATATTCTAAGCACACTGCATATATGTAGTACTTTTATATGTTTACTTATTACCATAGTTTCATAGTTTCACGATTTAGCCCATTTTACCTACAAACGACGCTATTAAAATGCAGCCCAATCGGTAGTCGTAGTATTTCGAAAGAGCATAAGTCAACTTTCAATAGCAAACCACTTCAAAAAGGACAAACGCGGCAACATAGCCGACCGACATTGACGCAAAATTGTCGATTCAAATTTTGTCAACTCCACCACGATGCGCAAAATTCGGCGTCAATATGTATGCGAGCTCGTATGTATACAAGGTGCGTTCCAAAGTAAACAGTAAAAAAGTAACAAAGTAAACTCTAGTGACGCCATCTATATGTCGACTAGTGTGTTAGAATCTGCTATCCTTTATCGACTTCCAGTAAAAATTTCATGACATTTCATCTATTGGAAGTGAAGTTATTGCGTTTTAAGTGTCAGTATGTTTTTGTCATCGGTGCGAAAATGAGCTTCGAACAAAGAGCAGAACATTAAATTTTGTTTTAAAATTGGTAAAACTTTTACCGAAACGTTTCAATTGATGAAACAAGTTTATGACGATGATTGCCTATCCCGTAGCAGAGTGCACGAGTGGTTTCAACGTTTTCAAAGTGGTCGTGAGGACTTAAATGAGAAATGAGCCGAAACCCAAAAAATCGCGCCTGGAGATGTCAAAAGTGAAGATAATGCTGATTTGTTTTTATGATTCTAAGGGTATTGTCCACAAAGAATTTGTTCCACCCGGCCAAAACGTTAATTCGGTATTCTATCTTGGAGTTTTGAAGCGTTTGGTGGGCCGTATTCGACGTGATCGGCCCGAATATCGAACTGTTCAAGCCCCTAGGTACTGAATATGTGGACCCCAGTGGCTATAATTGACTTTTTACCGAAAATATATTATTCAACATATAATAAAATATATCAATGAAATCTCGATAATATTATGTTTTTGTGTCAAAAATGGGTTGAATCGGGTCAATACTTCATATACCTAATATCAGAGAACATAAATGAATTCTCTCTGAATTTACGTTCTCTGCTAATATAACATTTTTTGAACTTCAGGGTGACTTTATACCGCGTATATCGGCCAATATGTGAGATATCTGAATGAAAATAAGAAAGCGTGTTTACTTATAACAAGGTATCTTTGTGCCTAAAATAGCAAATCAAATCGGGTGAAAAGTTTATCAGCCCCCATGTAACTAATATCAGGATTTTCGAACATTCGTCTGACTTTACTCCATATGTTTGGTGGTATGTGAGGTACGATTTCATTTAGTTATGGATGCTTAATTCTTTCTCAAAACTCTTTTAATATAAAGTTTAGCCACACCTCAAAGAATTGCCTAGCCTTTGGTTATTGCGAATTGCGAAAGAATAAAATGTTCGGTTACATCTGAACTTGCTCTTCCTTACTTGTTTAAATTAAAATTGAATACTAGAAAAGGCGTTATAAAAATTAACAAGAAAAAACGGTTACACCGAAGCTATAATACCCTTCACAAATACAAAGGCTTTTTACAAGAACTTGATACCGATCGTTCAATTAGTATGGCAGCTATATGCTATAGTGATCTGATCTGAATAATTTTTTCGGAGATTACATTGTTGCTTTAGATAATAACGCATGCCTAATTTCGTGAAGATATCTCGTCAAATGAAAAAGTATTCCATGTCCACACTTTATTCCGATCGTTCAGTTAATATGGCAGCTATATGTTATAGTCATCCGATCTATACAAATTCTTCGGAGATAGGATTATATAATATTCCATGCCAAATTTCGTGAAAATATCTCTTCAAATAAAAAAGTTTCTCATACAAATACTTAATTCCGATTGTTCAGTTTGTATTGCAGCTATATGCTATAGTGGTCCGATGGCGCCCGTTCCGACAAATGAGCTGCTTCTTAGTTAGAAAAGGACATCTGCAAAATTTCAGATCGATAGCTTAAAAACTGAGGGACTAGTTTGTATATATACAGACAGACGGACAGACAGACAGGCGGACATGGCTAAATCAACTCAGCTCATCATGCTGATCATTTATGTATATATTTTATAGGGTCTCAGACGTTTCCTTCTGGGTGATATAAATTTCGTGCAAACTTAATATACCATGTTCAGGGTATAAAAATCACTCATTAACATTTTGTGATTTTTCATAAAGTTTTCGCGCCCTCTAGTGGGTATTTTCTTTGGTGGGTTGAATGTAGTTTTCCTGCCATCTGGCGGATATTTTTAGTACAAATTGTTTCAAATTGGTGTCATACAATGCTAGATATAGAAAACTTTGAAAGCTTAAAGTAACTAGAGAACGTATACGTTCTCGGCTTCTCTACAATACACGTTCTCTGCGGAACGGTCAGACAACGTCAAAGCAGAGAATGTTATTGAATATATGTCATTAAATTATAAAATTTATATAAAATTGACATATATATGAAATCACTAACTACTTCTATATACTCTAAGTACACTCCATATAGTACTTTTATATGTTTACTTATTATCATTATTTTAGCCCATTTTATCTAAATACGATGCTATGAAAATGCAGCCTAATCGGTAATCGCAATATTTCAAAAGAGCATAAGTCAACTTTCAATAGCAAACCACTGCAAAAAGGACAAACGAGACAACATAGCCGACCGTCATTGTCGTAAAATTGTCTATTGAAACAAATATTGTCAACTCCGCGACGATTCACACAATTTGGTGTCAATATGTATGCGAGCTGATATATGTACATACATATATACATGATTGTGGACAAAGTCCTCGTTTGGTTTTTTTTCAACAACACAATGTCCGCGCGAACTCGCCGTTATTTCTTTGGCTTGCCACCATGCACAGAGGCGTGTCAAATGAAGGCTCTTAATATATTAATATGTTGCTTAATTTGTATTGAAAAATACTAATGCATTAATGACTTATTGACGTAATATAATTAATAGATACGTAAAAATATAAATACAAATAAATTCATACCTATAATCGTTTTTAAAATAAGTTCGATTAATAAAAACTATCTGAAATAATTATGGGACAGTGCGCCCCTGAACACTTCTTGCTTGCGATCGTTCAACCAGAGAACTTAAAACAATGAACCAGAGAACAATTTGTTGGAATTTATCAAGGAGTTCACCTCAGATGCACGAGAAAAAAATAACATTTTTCGCTTTTATAACAGCAATGAATCTGTACACATACGCTCTCTTAACATAACCAACCGACGATTATTGAAGAGAATATAATATGTGAGCAAAACTGGGCATATTGATATGCCATTTGAAATATATTCCCTTTTATTTATTATTTTTTAAATTATTTTATGTTAATTCATTTTTACTTTATTATGAGAAATATATCAAAATACTTTTAAACTATTACTAATAAAGTATTTTGATATATTTCTTAAAATAATTCATTAATTGTACTTGACACCATTATGGAGTCATAAAAGTACAAATGCATGTGTAAACATATGTAACAGGACATACATATATTATGTCGTTTACACATTTGTATGTATTTTTATGTAGTTATGTTTTAAGTTCTCTGGTTCAACTTGCTTCTCGCAAAAAGCAAGAAGTGTGGACAAAAGTCATTGCTTGTGCGGGGCAAGAAGAAGCAAGCATCAGCGTACGTGTATTTAAGAATGGATGTGTGATTATCACATGTGTGTAAATACGCGTAATAAGGAAATATGCAATAAACCTAAACATATGAACATATTTTCCTGGAATATTTTAATTATCTCAGAAAGTAAAATATTCTATTAAAGTAATTGAATTGAGATATGCTTAGATTCTAATTAATAAAATAAAAAATTAAATAAAATTTCAGTTTCATGAGTTTTAGGATTCGAACGTATAGGCTCGTATTCGGATTGTGTTTAACCCCTTCCCGCTTACGACCTCAGCCACATCAAAAGTGGAAACGCGGTCGCTTAACCACCGTTTTATTGTTATCCTTTGCTCAATAGGCAATTGCTCACGCAACGCACATACATAAGTGGGAAAAATAGCCTATTAAATGCTTATTTTATTATAAACTCTGGTGTTTTTACCGATAATACAGCTTTTTAATTCAGAAGGCTTTTCATAATTATAAATTTTGTCATATGATAGAAATTGAAAACATAAATCTAAATAAGTAGGTATGCGCAACAATTTTTCATTTAGGAATATTCGTTGTGTCTATTTATAGCATTTCGCATATTGTGTGGTGTATTTTTTTTTTTCGAAGTTATATTTTTCGATGTTCCCTCATCCGGAATTACAAATTAGTACTCAAAAAGATTTCATTTAACATTTGTTCCTTCTCTATTCATTTACGTTCTCTGGTTAAAGTTCACTGATACGATACATTCAATTTGGCAAAAAATTCCCTAAAGCTTCTTTGTTAGCTTAGTCAGAGAATGTTAATGAACATATTCATTCAAGCAGAGAATGTTAATAAATAGAGAAGCCGCAAATGTTAGCTGTGCTAAAATGTAAACTATTAAATGCGCAAGTTCGAAAGTTCAATTACACCACATCATAAAGGTACCTTCCCCTCATGATAATCGAACTCAACAGACTACACCAAAACATATGTTCATTTACTCTAATGTGTGAGTATTATAATTATTAACTTGTTTGAAATGACCAATTCGTATGTGAATATTCTCGAAATTGCCTTTCCTTCATTCGCATGTCTAAATATATTTGCATACACGTACACATATGTACATATGTATACATGTATGTACATACATCCCTCAATATGCCTTTTGTAAAAAAATCAAACATTGGCACAAGCGACAAAAAAACGCAGACGCACTATCATCGACCAATAAGATTCAAGCAAGCTCGTCCTATTTTTTTTTAATATTTCATAATACAACGCCAAAAAATTCATTCATAAGGAACGCCCGTATGCTACAAAACGAAGTGCGATCGTTTATAACTCTGCACTGCGTTCTTTTTTCTGTGCGCCTGGTCAACCAAATTTAGTTTTCATATGGAATTCCTACCGCGAACGCGCGAAAATGAAGTTTAAATAAAAATGAATGAAATTGAATTAGAATGGCTTCACTAAAATTGAAGAATGAGCAAAATTTCAATTTTACAATTTGTATCACTGAAAATCCTACCATCTCATTCGCATTTGTATATTGCCCACAAGCTGCTTTCTCACAACATTTGCCAAAAATCAGAAATTGAAGAATTTGTCTGATGCTCCCTTCAGAAAGGAGAACTGGCAACATGACCTATTAGCGATTTGAAATATTATTTTAATTTATTTCATATTATTCACTATATATGGCATTAAATTATAAAATTTATATAAAATTGCCATTTATATGAAATCCTTTATTACTTCTATATATTCTAAGCACACTGCATATATGTAGTACTTTTATATGTTTACTTATTACCATAGTTTCATAGTTTCACGATTTAGCCCATTTTACCTACAAACGACGCTATTAAAATGCAGCCCAATCGGTAGTCGTAGTATTTCGAAAGAGCATAAGTCAACTTTCAATAGCAAACCACTTCAAAAAGGACAAACGCGGCAACATAGCCGACCGACATTGACGCAAAATTGTCGATTCAAATTTTGTCAACTCCACCACGATGCGCAAAATTCGGCGTCAATATGTATGCGAGCTCGTATGTATACAAGGTGCGTTCCAAAGTAAACAGTAAAAAAGTAACAAAGTAAACTCTAGTGACGCCATCTATATGTCGACTAGTGTGTTAGAATCTGCTATCCTTTATCGACTTCCAGTAAAAATTTCATGACATTTCATCTATTGGAAGTGAAGTTATTGCGTTTTAAGTGTCAGTATGTTTTTGTCATCGGTGCGAAAATGAGCTTCGAACAAAGAGCAGAACATTAAATTTTGTTTTAAAATTGGTAAAACTTTTACCGAAACGTTTCAATTGATGAAACAAGTTTATGACGATGATTGCCTATCCCGTAGCAGAGTGCACGAGTGGTTTCAACGTTTTCAAAGTGGTCGTGAGGACTTAAATGAGAAATGAGCCGAAACCCAAAAAATCGCGCCTGGAGATGTCAAAAGTGAAGATAATGCTGATTTGTTTTTATGATTCTAAGGGTATTGTCCACAAAGAATTTGTTCCACCCGGCCAAAACGTTAATTCGGTATTCTATCTTGGAGTTTTGAAGCGTTTGGTGGGCCGTATTCGACGTGATCGGCCCGAATATCGAACTGTTCAAGCCCCTAGGTACTGAATATGTGGACCCCAGTGGCTATAATTGACTTTTTACCGAAAATATATTATTCAACATATAATAAAATATATCAATGAAATCTCGATAATATTATGTTTTTGTGTCAAAAATGGGTTGAATCGGGTCAATACTTCATATACCTAATATCAGAGAACATAAATGAATTCTCTCTGAATTTACGTTCTCTGCTAATATAACATTTTTTGAACTTCAGGGTGACTTTATACCGCGTATATCGGCCAATATGTGAGATATCTGAATGAAAATAAGAAAGCGTGTTTACTTATAACAAGGTATCTTTGTGCCTAAAATAGCAAATCAAATCGGGTGAAAAGTTTATCAGCCCCCATGTAACTAATATCAGGATTTTCGAACATTCGTCTGACTTTACTCCATATGTTTGGTGGTATGTGAGGTACGATTTCATTTAGTTATGGATGCTTAATTCTTTCTCAAAACTCTTTTAATATAAAGTTTAGCCACACCTCAAAGAATTGCCTAGCCTTTGGTTATTGCGAATTGCGAAAGAATAAAATGTTCGGTTACATCTGAACTTGCTCTTCCTTACTTGTTTAAATTAAAATTGAATACTAGAAAAGGCGTTATAAAAATTAACAAGAAAAAACGGTTACACCGAAGCTATAATACCCTTCACAAATACAAAGGCTTTTTACAAGAACTTGATACCGATCGTTCAATTAGTATGGCAGCTATATGCTATAGTGATCTGATTTGAATAATTTTTTCGGAGATTACATTGTTGCTTTAGATAATAACGCATGCCTAATTTCGTGAAGATATCTCGTCAAATGAAAAAGTATTCCATGTCCACACTTTATTCCGATCGTTCAGTTAATATGGCAGCTATATGTTATAGTCATCCGATCTATACAAATTCTTCGGAGATAGGATTATATAATATTCCATGCCAAATTTCGTGAAAATATCTCTTCAAATAAAAAAGTTTCTCATACAAATACTTAATTCCGATTGTTCAGTTTGTATTGCAGCTATATGCTATAGTGGTCCGATGGCGCCCGTTCCGACAAATGAGCTGCTTCTTAGTTAGAAAAGGACATCTGCAAAATTTCAGATCGATAGCTTAAAAACTGAGGGACTAGTTTGTATATATACAGACAGACGGACAGACAGACAGGCGGACATGGCTAAATCAACTCAGCTCATCATGCTGATCATTTATGTATATATTTTATAGGGTCTCAGACGTTTCCTTCTGGGTGATATAAATTTCGTGCAAACTTAATATACCATGTTCAGGGTATAAAAATCACTCATTAACATTTTGTGATTTTTCATAAAGTTTTCGCGCCCTCTAGTGGGTATTTTCTTTGGTGGGTTGAATGTAGTTTTCCTGCCATCTGGCGGATATTTTTAGTACAAATTGTTTCAAATTGGTGTCATACAATGCTAGATATAGAAAACTTTGAAAGCTTAAAGTAACTAGAGAACGTATACGTTCTCGGCTTCTCTACAATACACGTTCTCTGCGGAACGGTCAGACAACGTCAAAGCAGAGAATGTTATTGAATATATATCATTAAATTATAAAATTTATATAAAATTGACATATATATGAAATCACTAACTACTTCTATATACTCTAAGTACACTCCATATAGTACTTTTATATGTTTACTTATTATCATTATTTTAGCCCATTTTATCTAAATACGATGCTATGAAAATGCAGCCTAATCGGTAATCGCAATATTTCAAAAGAGCATAAGTCAACTTTCAATAGCAAACCACTGCAAAAAGGACAAACGAGACAACATAGCCGACCGTTATTGTCGTAAAATTGTCTATTGAAACAAATATTGTCAACTCCGCGACGATTCACACAATTTGGTGTCAATATTTATGCGAGCTGATATATGTACATACATATATACATGATTGTGGACAAAGTCCTCGTTTGGTTTTTTTTCAACAACACAATGTCCGCGCGAACTCGCCGTTATTTCTTTGGCTTGCCACCATGCACAGAGGCGTGTCAAATGAAGGCTCTTAATATATTAATATGTTGCTTAATTTGTATTGAAAAATACTAATGCATTAATGACTTATTGACGTAATATAATTAATAGATACGTAAAAATATAAATACAAATAAATTCATACCTATAATCGTTTTTAAAATAAGTTCGATTAATAAAAACTATCTGAAATAATTATGGGACAGTGCGCCCCTGAACACTTCTTGCTTGCGATCGTTCAACCAGAGAACTTAAAACAATGAACCAGAGAACAATTTGTTGGAATTTATCAAGGAGTTCACCTCAGATGCACGAGAAAAAAATAACATTTTTCGCTTTTATAACAGCAATGAATCTGTACACATACGCTCTCTTAACATAACCAACCGACGATTATTGAAGAGAATATAATATGTGAGCAAAACTGGGCATATTGATATGCCATTTGAAATATATTCCCTTTTATTTATTATTTTTTAAATTATTTTATGTTAATTCATTTTTACTTTATTATGAGAAATATATCAAAATACTTTTAAACTATTACTAATAAAGTATTTTGATATATTTCTTAAAATAATTCATTAATTGTACTTGACACCATTATGGAGTCATAAAAGTACAAATGCATGTGTAAACATATGTAACAGGACATACATATATTATGTCGTTTACACATTTGTATGTATTTTTATGTAGTTATGTTTTAAGTTCTCTGGTTCAACTTGCTTCTCGCAAAAAGCAAGAAGTGTGGACAAAAGTCATTGCTTGTGCGGGGCAAGAAGAAGCAAGCATCAGCGTACGTGTATTTAAGAATGGATGTGTGATTATCACATGTGTGTAAATACGCGTAATAAGGAAATATGCAATAAACCTAAACATATGAACATATTTTCCTGAAATATTTTAATTATCTCAGAAAGTAAAATATTCTATTAAAGTAATTGAATTGAGATATGCTTAGATTCCAATTAATAAAATAAAAAATTAAATAAAATTTCAGTTTCATGAGTTTTAGGATTCGAACGTATAGGCTCGTATTCGGATTGTGTTTAACCCCTTCCTGCTTACGACCTCAGCCACATCAAAAGTGGAAACGCGGTCGCTTAACCACCGTTTTATTGTTATCCTTTGCTCAATAAGCAATTGCTCACGTAACGCACATACATAAGTGGGAAAAATAGCCAATTAAATGCTTATTTTATTATAAACTCTGGGGTTTTTACCGATAATACAGCTTTTTAATTCAGAAGGCTTTTGATAATTATAAATTTTGCCATATGATAGAAATTGAAAACATAAATCTAAATAAGTAGGTATGCGCAACGATTTTTCATTTAGGAATATTCGTTGTGTCTATTTATAGCATTTCGCACATTGTGTGGTGTATTTTTCTTTTTCGAAGTTATATTTTTCGATGTTCCCTCATCCGGAATTACAAATTAGTACTCAAAAAGATTTCATTTAACATTTGTTCCTTCTCTATTCATTTACGTTCTCTGGTTAAAGTTCACTGATACGATACATTCAATTTGGCAAAAAATTCCCTAAAGCTTCTTTGTTAGCTTAGTCAGAGAATGTTAATGAACATATTCATTCAAGCAGAGAATGTTAATATGATATCAGAGAATGTTAATAAATAGAGAAGGCGCAAATGTTAGCTGTGCTAAAATGTAAACTATTAAATGCGCAAATTCGAAAGTTCAATTACACCACATCATAAAGGTACCTTCCTCTCATGATAATCGAACTCAACAAACTACACCAAAACATATGTTCATTTACTCTAATGTGTGAGTATTATAATTATTTACTTGTTTGAAATGACCAATTTGTATGTGAATATTCTCGAAATTGCCTTTCCTTCATTCGCATGTCTAAATATATTTGCATACACGTACACATATGTACATATGTATACATGTATGTACATACATCCCTCAATATGCCTTTTGTAAAAAAATCAAACATTGGCACAAGCGACAAAAAAACGCAGACGCACTATCATCGACCAATAAGATTCAAGCAAGCTCGTCCTATTTTTTTTTAATATTTCATAATACAACGCCAAAAAATTCATTCATAAGGAACGCCCGTATGCTACAAAACGAAGTGCGATCGTTTATAACTCTGCACTGCGCTCTTTTTTCTGTGCGCCTGGTCAACCAAATTTAGTTTTCATATGGAATTCCGCGAAAATGAAGTTTAAATAAAAATGAATGAAATTGAATTAGAATGGCTTTACTAAAATTGAAGAAAGAGCAAAATTTCAATTTTACAATTTGTATCACTGAAAATCCTACCATCCCATTCGCATTTGTATATTGCCCACAAGCTGCTTTCTCACAACATTTGCCAAAAATCAGAAATTGAAGAATTTGTCTGATGCTCCCTTCAGAAAGGAGAACTGGCAACATGACCTATTAGCGATTTGAAATATTATTTTAATTTATTTCATATTATTCACTATATATGGCATTAAATTATAAAATTTATATAAAATTGCCATTTATATGAAATCCTTTATTACTTCTATATATTCTAAGCACACTGCATATATGTAGTACTTTTATATGTTTACTTATTACCATAGTTTCATAGTTTCTCGATTTAGCCCATTTTACCTACAAACGACGCTATTAAAATGCAGCCCAATCGGTAGTCGTAGTATTTCGAAAGAGCATAAGTCAACTTTCAATAGCAAACCACTTCAAAAAGGACAAACGCGGCAACATAGCCGACCGATATTGATGCAAAATTGTCGATTCAAATTTTGTCAACTCCACCACGATGCGCAAAATTCGGCGTCAATATGTATGCGAGCTCGTATGTATACAAGGTGCGTTCCAAAGTAAACAGTAAAAAAGTAACAAAGTAAACTCTAGTGGCGCCATCTATATGTCGACTAGTGTGTTAGAATCTGCTATCCTTTATCGACTTCCAGTAAAAATTTCATGACATTTCATCTATTGGAAGTGAAGTTATTGCGTTTTAAGTGTCAGTATGTTTTTGTCATCGGTGCGAAAATGAGCTTCGAACAAAGAGCAGAACATTAAATTTTGTTTTAAAATTGGTAAAACTTTTACCGAAACGTTTCAATTGATGAAACAAGTTTATGACGATGATTGCCTATCCCGTAGCAGAGTGCACGAGTGGTTTCAACGTTTTCAAAGTGGTCGTGAGGACTTAAATGAGAAATGAGCCGAAACCCAAAAAATCGCGCCTGGAGAAGTCAAAAGTGAAGATAATGCTGATTTGTTTTTATGATTCTAAGGGTATTTGTTCCACCCGGCCAAAACGTTAATTCGGTATTCTACCTTGGAGTTTTGAAGCGTTTGGTGGGCCGTATTCGACGTGATCGGCCCGAATATCGAACTGTTCAAGCCCCTAGGTACTGAATATGTGGACCCCAGTGGCTATAATTGACTTTTTACCGAAAATATAATATTCAACATATAATAAAATATATCAATGAAATCTCGATAATATTATATTTTTGTGTCAAAAATGGGTTGAATCGGGTCAATACTTCATATACCTAATATCAGAGAACGTAAATGAATTCTCTCTGAATTTACGTTCTCTGCTAATATAACATTTCTTGAACTTCAGGGTGACTTTATACCGCGTATATCGGCCAATATGTGAGATATCTGAATGAAAATAAGAAAGCGTGTTTACTTATAACAAGGTATCTTTGTGCCTAAAATAGCAAATCAAATCGGGTGAAAAGTTTATCAGCCCCCATGTAACTAATATCAGGATTTTCGAACATTCGTCTGACTTTACTCCATATGTTTGGTGAAGGTATGTGAGGTACGATTTCATTTAGTTATGGATGCTTAATTCTTTCTCAAAACTCTTTTAATATAAAGTTTAGCCACACCTCAAAGAATTGCCTAGCCTTTGGTTCTTGCGAATTGCGAAAGAATAAAATGTTCGGTTACATCCGAACTTGCTCTTCCTTACTTGTTTAAATTAAAATTGAATACTAGAAAAGGCGTTATAAAAATTAACAAGAAAAAACGGTTACACCGAAGCTATAATACCCTTCACAAATACAAAGGCTTTTTACAAGAACTTGATACCGATCGTTCAATTAGTATGGCAGCTATATGCTATAGTGATCTGATCTGAATAATTTTTTCGGAGATTACATTGTTGCTTTAGATAATAACTCATGCCTAATTTCGTGAAGATATCTCGTCAAATGAAAAAGTATTCCATGTCCACACTTTATTCCGATCGTTCAGTTAATATGGCAGCTATATGTTATAGTCATCCGATCTATACAATTTCTTCGGAGATAAAATTATATAATATTCCATGCCAAATTTCGTGAAAATATCTCTTCAAATAAAAAAGTTTCTCATACAAATACTTAATTCCGATTGTTCAGTTTGTATTGCAGCTATATGCTATAGTGGTCCGATAGCGGCCGTTCCAACAAATGAGCTGCTTCTTAGTTAGAAAAGGACATCTGCAAAATTTCAGATCGATAGCTTAAAAACTGAGGGACTAGTTTGTATATATACAGACAGACGGACAGACAGACAGGCGGACATGGCTAAATCAACTCAGCTCATCATGCTGATCATTTATGTATATATTTTATAGAGTCTCAGACGTTTCCTTCTGGGTGATATAAATTTCGTGCAAACTTAATATACCATGTTCAGGGTATAAAAATCACTCATTAACATTTTGTGATTTTTCATAAAGTTTTCGCGCCCTCTAGTGGGTATTTTCTTTGGTGGGTTGAATGTAGCTTTCCTGCCATCTGGCGGATATTTTTAGTACAAATTGTTTCAAATTGGTGTCATACAATGCTAGATATAGAAAACTTTGAAAGCTTAAAGTAACTAGAGAACGTATACGTTCTCGGCTTCTCTACAATACACGTTCTCTGCGGAACGGTCAGACAACGTCAAAGCAGAGAATGTTATTGAATATATGTCATTAAATTATAAAATTGACATATATATGAAATCACTAACTACTTCTATATACTCTAAGTACACTCCATATAGTACTTTTATATGTTTACTTATTATCATTATTTTAGCCCATTTTATCTAAATACGACGCTATGAAAATGCAGCCTAATCGGTAATCGCAATATTTCAAAAGAGCATAAGTCAACTTTCAATAGCAAACCACTTCAAAAAGGACAAACGAGACAACATTACCGACCGTCATTGTCGTAAAATTGTCCATTGAAACAAATATTGTCAACTCCGCGACGATTCACACAATTTGGTGTCAATATGTATGCGAGCTGATATATGTACATACATATATACATGATTGTGGACAAAGTCCTCGTTTGGTTTTTTTTCAACAACACAATGTCCGCGCGAACTCGCCGTTATTTCTTTGGCTCGCCACCATGCACAGAGGCGTGTCAAATGAAGGCTCTTAATATATTAATATGTTGCTTAATTTGTATTGAAAAATACTAATGCATTAATGACTTATTGACGTAATATAATTAATAGATACGTAAAAATATAAATACAAATAAATTCATACCTATAATCGTTTTTAAAATAAGTTCGATTAATAAAAACTATCTGAAATAATTATGGGACAGTGCGCCCCTGAACACTTCTTGCTTGCGGTCGTTCAACTTGCTTCTCGCAAAAAGCAAGAAGTTTGGACAAAAGTCATTGCTTGTGCGGGGCAAGAAGAAGCAAGCATCAGCGTACGTGTATTTAAGAATGGATGTGTGATTATCACATGTGTGTAAATACGCGTAATAAGGAAATATGCAATAAACCTAAACATATGAACATATTTTCCTGAAATATTTTAATTATCTCAGGAAGTAAAATATTCTATTAAAGTAATTAAATTGAGATATGCTTAGATTCCAATTAATAAAATAAAAAATTAAATAAAATTTAAGTTTCATGAGTTTTAGGATTCGAACGTATAGGCTCGTATTCGGATTGTGTTTAACTCCTTCCCGCTTACGACCTCAGCCACATCAAAAGTGGAAACGCGGTCGCTTAGCCACCGTTTTATTGTTATCCTTTGCTCAATAAGCAATTGCTCACGCAACGCATATACATAAGTGGGAAAAATAGCCTATTAAATGTTTATTTTATTATAAACTCTGGGGTTTTTACCGATAATACAGATTTTTAATTCAGAAGGCTTTACATAATTATAAATTTTGTCATATGATAGAAATTGAAAACATAAATCTAAATAAGTAGGTATGCGCAACGATTTTTCATTTAGGAATATTCGTTGTGTCTATTTATAGCATTTCGCACATTGTGTGGTTTATTTTTCTTTTTCGAAGTTATATTTTTCGATGTTCCCTCATCCGGAATTACAAATTAGTACTCAAAAAGATTTCATTTAACATTAGTTCCTTCTCTATTTATTTACGTTCTCTGGTTAAAGTTCACTGATACGATACATTCAATTTGGCAAAAAATTCCCTAAAGCTTCTTTGTTAGCTTAGTCAGAGAATGTTAATGAACATATTCATTCAAGCAGAGAATGTTAATATGATATCAGAGAATGTTGATAAATAGAGAAGGCGCAAATGTTAGCTGTGCTAAAATGTAAACTATTAAATGCGCAAATTCGAAAGTTCAATTACACCACATCATAAAGGTACCTTCCCCTCATGATAATCGAACTCAACAAACTACACCAAAACATATGTTCATTTACTCTAATGTGTGAGTATTATAATTATTAACTTGTTTGAAATGACCAATTTGTATGTGAATATTCTCGAAATTGCCTTTCCTTCATTCGCATGTCTAAATATATTTGCATACACGTACACATATGTACATATGTATACATGTATGTACATACATCCCTCAATATTATTTCATAATACAAAGCCAAAAAATTCATTCATAAGGAACGCCCGTATGCTACAAAACGAAGTGCGATCGTTTATAACTCTGCACTGCGCTCTTTTTTCTGTGCGCCTGGTCAACCAAATTTAGTTTTCATATGGAATTCCTACCGCGAACGCGCGAAAATGAAGTTTAAATAAAAATGAATCAAATTGAATTAGAATGGCTTCACTAAAATTGAAGAATGAGCAAAATTTCAATTTTACAATTTGTATCACTGAAAATCCTACCATCTCATTCGCATTTGTATATTGCTCACAAGCTGCTTTCTCACAACATTTGCCAAAAATCAGAAATTGAAGAATTTGTCTGATGCTCCCTTCAGAAAGGAGAACTGGCAACATGACCTATTAGCGATTTGAAATATTATTTTAATTTATTTCATATTATTCACTATATATGGCATTTATATGAAATCCCTTATTACTTCTATATATTCTAAGCACACTGCATATATGTAGTACTTTTATATGTTTACTTATTACCATAGTTTCATAGTTTCTCGATTTAGCCCATTTTACCTACAAACGACGCTATTAAAATGCAGCCCAATCGGTAGTCGTAGTATTTCGAAAGAGCATAAGTCAACTTTCAATAGCAAACCACTTCAAAAAGGACAAACGCGGCAACATAGTCGACCGACATTGACGCAAAATTGTCGATTCAAATTTTGTCAACTCCACCACGATGCGCAAAATTCGGCGTCAATATGTATGCGAGCTCGTATGTATACAAGGTGCGTTCCAAAGTAAACAGTAAAAAAGTAACAAAGTAAACTCCAGTGGCGCCATCTATATGTCGACTAGTGTGTTAGAATCTGCTATCCTTTATCGACTTCCAGTAAAAATTTCATGACATTTCATCTATTGGAAGTGAAGTTATTGCGTTTTAAGTGTCAGTATGTTTTTGTCATCGGTGCGAAAATGAGCTTCGAACAAAGAGCAGAACATTAAATTTTGTTTTAAAATTGGTAATACTTTTACCGAAACGTTTCAATTGATGAAACAAGTTTATGACGATGATTGCCTATCCCGTAGCAGAGTGCACGAGTGGTTTCAACGTTTTCAAAGTGGTCGTGAGGACTTAAATGAGAAATGAGCCGAAACCCAAAAAATCGCGCCTGGAGAAGTCAAAAGTGAAGATAATGCTGATTTGTTTTTATGATTCTAAGGGTATTGTCCACAAAGAATTTGTTTCACCCGGCCAAAACGTTAATTCGGTATTCTACCTTGGAGTTTTGAAGCGTTTGGTGGGCCGTATTCGACGTGATCGGCCCGAATATCGAACTGTTCAAGCCCCTAGGTACTGAATATGTGGACCCCAGTGACTATAATTGACTTTTTACCGAAAATATATTATTCAACATATAATAAATTATAACAGTGAAATCTCGATAATATTATGTTTTTGTGTCAAAAATGGGTTGAATCGGGTCAATACTTCATATACCTAATATCAGAGAACGTAAATGAATTCTCTCTGAATTTACGTTCTCTGCTAATATAACATTTTTTGAACTTCAGGTTGACTTTATACCGCGTATATCGGCCAATATGTGAGATATCTGAATGAAAATAAGAAAGCGTGTTTACTTATAACAAGGTATCTTTGTGCCTAAAATAGCAAATCAAATCGGGTGAAAAGTTTATCAGCCCCCATGTAACTAATATCAGGATTTTCGAACATTCGTCTGACTTTACTCCATATGTTTGGTGAAGGTATGTGAGGTACGATTTCATTTAGTTATGGATGCTTAATTCTTTCTCAAAACTCTTTTAATATAAAGTTTAGCCACACCTCAAAGAATTGCCTAGCCTTTGGTTCTTGCGAATTGCGAAAGAATAAAATGTTCGGTTACATCCGAACTTGCTCTTCCTTACTTGTTTAAATTAAAATTGAATACTAGAAAAGGCATTATAAAAATTAACAAGAAAAAACGGTTGCACCGAAGCTATAATACCCTTCACAAATACAAAGGCTTTTTACAAGAACTTGATTCCGATCGTTCATATATAAAATTGACATATATATGAAATCACTAACTACTTCTATATACTCTAAGTACACTCCATATAGTACTTTTATATGTTTACTTATTATCATTATTTTAGCCCATTTTATCTAAATACGACGCTATGAAAATGCAGCCCAATCGGTAATCGCAATATTTCAAAAGAGCATAAGTCAACTTTCAATAGCAAACCACTGCAAAAAGGTTAGGTTAGGTTAGGAGGTCGATCCCAGAAGGGATCCCACTTGGACAGCTTAAGACGCCAGTCCGTTGTGATACCTACGACTCCTATAGTCCGGATCAAAAGACCCTTACAAGTCGACAAGACGTCTTGTGCTGACTACAAACTTGTTAAGACGGCCAATATCCATTACGGATAGGTATTCAGGACCGCCAAACGTGTGATTGCCGAGATATTTCAATCGCAGCCTAGCGAATACCGGACATTGGAGGAGAAAGTGCTGCGATGATTCCACCTCGCCCTCCTCCATACAACTTTGGCAACTGGCATCGGGTAGTACACCAAGCCGTACCGCATGAGTGCCCATTGGACAGTGTCCAGTGAGAACTCCTACAATAGCGGCTAGATGCACTTTGCTCAGGGCGAGAAGTTCCCCCGACCTCCTGCGATCCACTCTTGGCCAGAAGGATCTCGCGGTCGCACAGGACCTAGTCGTCGACCAACGTCTGCTGAGTGCACGCGAGGTCCATTGATCCAAAGTTAGAGCGCAGGACGCTAACGGAGATCCTACCCGATCCCATTCCGATGTGAGCGAGGCAAAGGTGCCCCCCCTGGCTAGCTCATCGGCTTTGCAGTTTCCAGCGATTCCGCTGTGACCAGGCACCCAAACGAGCCTGATGTTGAAATAGCCAGACGCTACCTCTAAAGAGGACAGACACTCCTTGACTAGCTTTGAGCGCGCGTACCGTGCATTGCTGCCCTACTATCAGAGTGAATGCTCACTTCTACAAACGAGGCTGCACTACGCAGCAGTACTTCTACCGCCGCCTTAATAGCAGCCACTTCCGCCTGAAAAACACTACAGTGATCCGGTAGCCTGAAGCTAAGACTGACGGAGAGCTCCTTACAGAAAACCCCCCCTCCAACCTTTCCTCCTAGCCTCGATCCATCCGTGAAAAAGCTCACCGCGCCTCTTCTCCAACGGCTTCTTCCCACCCACATGTCCCTCGTTGGGATATGAGCGGAGAAGGAACCGCCTCGAGTGGCTACAGTGACGCAGTGATCTATATTTTTCGGGATGCCGCTGAAGGAAGAAAGAATTTCGGAGTGCCCTTGTTCGGACCTCTTCAAAAGCCCAGCTTCCCTGAGCCTTAGAGCACACTTCGCGGCAATGTCCACAGGTGCTATGTTTAAAATAGCATTAAGAGCTGGTGTTGGTGTGGTCCGCAGTGCACCGGAGATTCCGATGAGCGCCGCTCTTTGGACCCCTTCAAGCTTTTTAGCCAGTGTGGTCCTCTCGAGCGCCCTCCACCAGACGAACACACCATAGAACATTATTGGCTTAACTACGGTTTCGTAGAGCCAGAACACCACCTTAGGTGAGAGTCCCCACCTTTTCCCAATAGCCCCTTTGCAGCAGTATAAGGCGACCGAAGCTATCAAGGATGAGCCCAAGGTATTTCACTTTTTCAGCAGGCTGAAGAAGTGAACCCCCGAAGGAAGGGAGAGGCACATTTGGTATCTTATACCTCCTGGTAAATAAAACCAATTCGGTTTTACTTGGGTTGACGGCTAGGCCGCTTCTATTCGCCCACCTAGATACCACGTTCAGGTACCCTTCGGTGAGCTCGTAAACGGTATTCAGGAACTTTCCCTTAACCATAAGAACCACATCGTCAGCGTATGCTGTCACCCGGAAGCCTTGCGTCTCGAGTTCTATAAGTAGGTCGTTAACCACCATTATCCAGAGCAGTAGGGAGAGTACTCCCCCCTGCGGAGTTCCCCTATTCACTTTTCTGGTGGCCTTGGCACCACCCCACTCCGCTGCGACAGTTCTGTCGCAAAGAAGACTAAAAATAAGGTGCTTGAGGTTAGATTCCACCTCAAACTTTTCGAGGGCTTTAACCACTGCCTCTGGTCGCACATTGTTGAAGGCCCCCTCGATGTCGAGGAAGGTGCCCACAGCAAATTCCTTGTGCTTAAGAGCTTTCTCAAGCCATGACACTACATCATGCAAAGCAGTGTCGACAGACTTGCCTTTGATATATGCATGCTGCGCCTGTAACAGTTTACCCCTCGGTATTCTGCTCCTAATGTACAGATCCATAAGCCTCTCCAGTGTTTTCAACAAAAACGAGGATAGGCTGATGGGTCTGAAATCTTTCGCACAGACGTGAGAGCTTTTGCCGGCCTTCGGAATGAAAGCAACCTTAACCTGTCTCCAGACCTTTGGGACATGGCCTAATCTGACGCAGTTCGCGTGGATAGGGGCCAGCCAGCTCAATGACATCTTGATCGTGCGCTGCAATTGCGCAGGAATAATGCCATCGGGCCCCGGGGACTTAAAGGGCTTGAAGGATTTCAGTGCCCAGGTAAGGTGACGATCGTCCAGAAGGTCCAAGAAGGCTGTACAGCCCTCCTGCAGCTCCCCCAGTGATACTTCTTCAGCAGAGTGATTTAGTGGAAAATGAGCATCCAGGAGTAGTTTCAACGACTCCTCGCTACTCGTTGTTCAACTACTGTCTGCATTCTTTAGATACCCCACTGGAGCAGGGTTTTTTGCAAGAATGCGCCTAAATCGTGAGGACTCATGACAGCCCTCTACACTACCGCAGAAGGCTCTCCAAGAAACTCTCTTGGCTTTCTTCAACTCGGACTTGTAGATGGCCAGTCCGGCCTTGTACAACGCCCAGTCGTCGCCAGAGCCGCTTCTATGGGCTTTGTTGAACAGTCTTCTGCTCGAAGATCTGATCTCCGTTAGCTCCGAAGTCCACCAAGGGGGTTTCCCTTTGATTTTCTGAGTTCTCAGAGGACAGGAGCTGTCAAGAGTAGTTCTACTAACAGAGCTGAAAATCTCGACGAGCTCATCAACCGCATCCGCCGATAGGATCGAATCCCTGTCAGGTGCGGGTGGCAGAGCTGATCGAAGCTTCCTGCAGTCCCGGACCCAGTTGGTATTCCTAAAATTTCTATAGGTTTTGAGTTCCGGGCATGAGGCTTTCAAGCTGAAACCAATATATCTATGATCCGAGAATGAATGGTCGTCTAGAACCCTCCATTCCGAAATCAAGGGAGCGATTTCTCTAGAGGCTAGCGTAATGTCAAGGACTTCCGCCCTGCTAGCAGTAACAAAAGTAGGGCTGTTCCCCCTATTACAAATAGAAAGATCTACTCTACAAATAAAATCAAAGAGTGACTCACCTCTTGTGTTAATGTCCGAGCTCCCCCAGACGGTGTGCCTTGAATTTGCATCCGAGCCTATTAAGACACCGGCTCCTTTGCGCCTGGCCTCTGCCAGGGCTCTTCTCAGCAGGTTCGGAGGTGGCTCCACCTCGTCGTCGTGCGGCATGTAGGCTGAGAACAGCCAGAGTTCTCCAGCGCTGTCCTCCAGTCTAGCAGCGACGACGTCCTCGTTGCTGAAATTATGTAAAAGAAAAACGTTAAGTAAACAGTAAAAAAGTAACAAAGTAAACTCTAGTGGCGCCATCTATATGTCGACTAGTGTGTTAGAATCTGCTATCCTTTATCGACTTCCAGTAAAAATTTCATGACATTTCATCTATTGGAAGTGAAGTTATTGCGTTTTAAGTGTCAGTATGTTTTTGTCATCGGTGCGAAAATGAGCTTCGAACAAAGAGTAGAACATTAAATTTTGTTTTAAAATTGGTAAAACTTTTACCGAAACGTTTCAATTGATGAAACAAGTTTATGACGATGATTGCCTATCCCGTAGCAGAGTGCACGAGTGGTTTCCACGTTTTGAAAGTGGTCGTGAGGACTTAAATGAAAAATTAGCCGAAACCCAAAAAATCGCGCCTGGAGAAGTCAAAAGTGAAGACAATGCTGATTTGTTTTTATGATTCTAAGGGTATTGTCCACAAAGAATTCATTCCACCCGGCCAAAACGTTAACTCGGTATTCTACCTTGGAGTTTTGAAGCGTTTGGTGGGCCGTATTCGACGTGATCGGCCCAAATATCGAACTGTTCAAGCCCCTAGGTACTGAATATGTGGACCCCAGTGGCTATAATTGACTTTTTACCGAAAATATATTATTCAACATATAATAAAATATATCAATGAAATCTCGATAATATTATGTTTTTGTGTCAAAAATGGGTTGAATCGGGTCAATATTTCATATACCTAATATAACATTTTTTGAATTTCAGGGTGACTTTATACCGCGTATATCGGCCAATATGTGAGATATCTGAATGAAAATAAGAAAGCGTGTTTACTTATAACAAGGTATCTTTGTGCCTAAAATGGCAAATCAAATCGGGTGAAAAGTTTATCAGCCCCCATGTAACTAATATCAGGATTTTCGAACATTCGTCTGACTTTACTCCATATGTTTGGTGAAGGTATGTGAGGTACGATTTCATTTAGTAATGGATGCTTAATTCTTTCTCAAAATTTTTTTAATATAAAGTTTAGCCACACCTCAAAGAATTGCCTAGCCTTTGGTTCTTGCGAATTGCGAAAGAATTAAATGTTCGGTTACATCCGAACTTGCCCTTCCTTACTTGTTTAAATTAAAATTGAATACTAGAAAAGGCGTTATAAAAATTAACAAGAAAAAACGGTTGCACCGAAGCTATAATACCCTTCACAAATACAAAGGCTTTTTACAAGAACTTGATTCCGATCGTTCAATTATTATGGCAGCTATATGCTATAGTGATCTGATCTGAATAATTTTTTCGGAGATTACATTGTTGCTTTAGATAATAACTCATGCCTAATTTCGTGAAGATATCTCGTCAAATGAAAAAGTATTCCATGTCCACACTTTATTCCGATCGTTCAGTTAATATAGCAGCTATATGTTATAGTCATCCGATCCATACAATTTCTTCGGATATAGGATTATATAATATTCCATGCCAAATTTCGTGAAAATATCTCTTCAAATAAAAAAGTTTCTCATACAAATACTTAATTCCGATTGTTCAGTTTGTATTGCAGCTATATGCTATAGTGGTCCGATAGCGGCCGTTCCGACAAATGAGCTGCTTCTTAGTTAGAAAAGGACATCTGCAAAATTTCAGATCGATAGCTTAAAAACTGAGGGACTAGTTTGTATATATACAGACAGACGGACAGACAGACAGGCGGACATGGCTAAATCAACTCAGCTCATCATGCTGATCATTTATGTATATATTTTATAGGGTCTCAGACGTTTCCTTCTGGGTGATATAAATTTCGTGCAAACTTAATATACCATGTTCAGGGTATAAAAATCACTCATTAACATTTTGTGATTTTTCATAAAGTTTTCGCGCCCTCTAGTGGGTATTTTCTTTGGTGGGTTGAATGTAGTTTTCCTGCCATCTGGCGGATATTTTTAGTACAAATTGTTTCAAATTGGTGTCATACAATGCTAGATATAGAAAACTTTGAAAGCTTAAAGTAACTAGAGAACGTATACTTTCTCGGCTTCTCTACAATACACGTTCTCTGCGGTACGGTCAGACAACGTCAAAGCAGAGAATGTTAATGAATATATGGCATTAAATTATAAAATTTATATAAAATTGACATATATATGAAATCACTAACTACTTCTATATACTCTAAGTACACTCCATATAGTACTTTTATATGTTTACTTATTATCAATATTTCATAGTTTGTCGATTCAGCCCATTTTATCTAAATACGACGCTATGAAAATGCAGCCCAATCGGTAATCGGCACAGAGGCGTGTCAAGTGAAGGCTCTTAATAATTAATATGTTGCTTAATTTGTATTGAAAAATACTAATGCATTAATGACTTATTGACGTAATATAATTAATAGATACGTCAAAATAGAAAAACAAATAAATTCATACCTATAATCGTTTTTAAAATAAGTTCGATTAATAAAAACTATCTGAAATAATTACGGGGCAGTGCGCCCCTGACCACTTCTTGCTTGCGATCGTTCAACTTGCTTCTCGCAAAAAGCAAAAAGTGTGGACAAAAGTCATTGCTTGTGCGGGGCAAGAAGAAGCAAGCATCAGCGTACGTGTATTTAAGAATGGATGTGTGATTACCACATTTGTGTAAATACGCGTAATAAGGAAATATGCAATAAACCTAAACATATGAACATATTTTCCTGATATATTTTAATTATATTAGGAAGTAAAATATTCTATTAAAGAAATTGAATTATGATATCCTTAGACTAATTTAAAATTAATAAAATAAAAAAATTAAATAAAATTTGAGTTTTATGTATTTTACGATTCGAACGTATATGCTCGTATTCGGATTGAGCTTAACTCCTTCACGCCTACGACCTAAGCCACTATATAAATGGAAACGCGGCCGCTTAGCCACCGTTTTATTGTTATCCTTTGCTCAATAAGCAATTGCTCACGCAACGCATATACATAAGTGGGAAAAATAGCCTATTAAATGTTTATTTTATTATGAATTCTGGGGTTTTTACCGATAATACAGATTTTTAATTCAGAAGGCTTTTCATGATTATAAATTTGTCATATCATAGAAATTGAAAACATAAATCTAAATAGGTATGCGCAACGATTTTTCATATAGGAATATTCGTTGTGTCTATTTATAGCATTTCGCATATTGTGTGGTGTATTTTTCTTTTTCGAAGTTATATTTTTCGATGTTCCCTCATCTGGAACTACAAATTAGTACTCAAAAAGATTTCATTTAACATTTGCTACTTCTCTATTCATTTACATTCTCTGCTGATACGATACATCCAATATGGCAAAAAATTCCCTAAAGCTTCTTTGTTAGCTTAGTCAGAGAATGTTAATGAACATATTCATTCAAGCAGAGAATGTTAATATGATATCAGAGAATGTTAATAAATAGAGAAGGCGCAAATGTTAGATGTGCTAAAATGTAAACTATTAAAAGGGAACATCGAAAATGCGCAAATTCGAAAGTTCAATTACACCACATTAAAAAGGTACCTTCCCCTCATGATAATCGAACTCAACAAACTACACCACTTTAACAAGGAACCAATTAAATTGTCACCACCTTATAAAGGAACGACTAATATATGTATGCGCAGATGTTCTTTGGCATGCGTGTTAAGGAAAATTAGAATAACAAAAAGAAATAATAGATTTTGAAGAACGTTTACATAATGAGGAAAAACTGAAAATTAAATTAAAATAAATTTAATACGAAAGGTTTATAAAAATTAAAAAAAGGAATAAAACTACATCTGTGCTAGGATTTGAACTCAGGCAATATATTTGATGTAAATTTGCAATAAAGAAGGGTTTTTACCGATAATACAGCTTTTTAATTCAGAAGGCTTTTCATAATTGTAAATTTTGTCATATGATAGAAATTTATTTATTTATTTCATCTGGTACAAGTCTATAGAGATGTTTAAAATCTGTGCATAGAACCAGGGCATTACAAATACGATATATTTAACAGCTTATTTCCTAATATTATAAATATTCTAGCGTGGATAATAGTATATTACACTAAATATTGCGTGACAAAGTTATACATATAAATTATAAATTATACCAAGTAAGAGCAAAAATTAATCACTTAATATATAGCTAAAATTTATTATATTGATAAGTTATTTATCCAGGATTTTAGATTTTTGTTAAAAGATTTTTTATTACATGTTAGAATTTTCAATTTATTAGGAAGCATGTTAAAGTACTTAATTGCTATATAATATGCATTTTTAATGCTAATTGACTTTTTAATTTTTGGTAATGTTAGAGTGTTAGCTCTAGTTTGTACTTGTTTAGTAAGATATTTTGATTTACACTTTTCATAGTATTGTATTATAGCCTTAACAATAAAAGTTTTCTTGATGTCAAGTGGCAAATTAGTTTCATAATTGTTTTCAAAGAACTTTAATAAACGGTTTTGCATATTTGTTATAGGCTGCAGAGCATTTTTGTAGGCTCCACCCCAGGCAATTATTCCGTAATTGATTATACTTTCGAAAAGTCCATAGTATATAGTTTTTAAGATTTTTATGTCAACCCATTTACTCAATTTGAAAAAGAGGAAAGCAAAGTATCTGACTTTTTTGGCCAGCTCGTTCACATGAAAATTCCATTTCATATGTGTATCAAAGTACAGACCCAGATATTTGCTGTGATCTACTCTTGTGAGTTCTCTGTTGTTTATATTTAGTATATAATTGACAGGTATACTATCACAATAACTGCCAAAAGTGATGTATGTTGACTTGTCTATGTTAAGAGATAATTGACTACTTCGTAGCCATTTATTTAGTATCTCCAACCATCTATTCAGTCGTGTTTTAACTTCATTCCAATTTTTACCAGAGCAAAGCACTGCAGTATCATCAGCATAGGCTAGGAGAGCCATTTCCGGTAGAGTATTGAATATGTCATTTATATACATGATAAACAGCAAAGGACCCAATATTGTGCCTTGTGGCACACCAACTTTTACATTAGTTGTTGTACTAATACAATTATTAATTTTTACACATTGTTCCCTTTCGTAAAGGTAGTTTTTAAGTAATTGGTGAGGTATTCCTCTAATCCCAAGCCTCCAGATCTTATCTAGTAGTATTTCGTGATTTACAGTATCGAACGCTTTTGCTAGGTCTAGAAAGACTAGGACAGATGGTAAATTTTTATCAATATTTTTATAAATAAAATCTGATGTAAGAGTTAAAGCATCACTGGTACCTCTACTTTTCATAAATCCAAATTGATTCGGTGAAATTAAACTATTTTTCCTACAGAAATCATAAAATCGGATATATATTATTTTCTCGAATATTTTAGCAAGGTTTGAGATTAAAGAAATAACCCGATAGTTATTTGCTAAGTGTTTGTCCCCGGATTTATGTATAGGTATAATATCAGCTTTTTTAAGTACAGAGGGCCAAATAGCTTTATTTATACATATATTGAAAATATGCTCTAAAGGTATACTAATATCTTTGGCTATAATTTTTAAAATCTTACTCCTAATGCCGTCTACACCACCCGATTTATCTTTCATTTCTTTTATGATTTTTTCAATTTCAGTATAACTAGTTGGAGTAAGAAACATACTATTAGGGTTATGCTTAACATTTTTATTTATGTCAATCGATAGTTTATCAATTTTATTAGCTAATTTAACTCCAATATTACTAAAGAAAGTTATAAACTCATCATCAATAACCTGGTTATCGGATATGATTTCATCATTACATACTAGATAATCCATAGATTGAAAACATAAATCTAAATAGGTATGCGCAACGATTTTTCATTTAGGCATATTCGTTGTGTCTATTTATAGCATTTCGCACATTGTGTATTGTATTTTTCTTTTTCGAAGTTATATTTTTCGATGTTCCCTCATCCGGAATTACAAATTAGTACTCAAAAAGATTTCATTTAACATTTGTTTCTTCTCTATTCATTGACGTTCTCTGGTTAAAGTTCACTGATACGATACATCCAATTTGGCAAAAAATTCCCTAAAGGTTCTTTGTTAGCTTAGTCAGAGAATGTTAATGAACATATTCATTCAAGCAGAGAATGTTAATATGATATCAGAGAATGTTAATAAATAGAGAAGGCGCAAATGTTAGCTGTGCTAAAATGTAAACTATTAAATGCGCAAATTCGAAAGTTCAATTACACCACATCAAAAAGGTATCTTCTCTTCATGATAATCGAACTCAACAAACTACACCACTTTAACAAGGAACCAAGTAAATTGTCACCACCTTATAAAGGTGCCTTTTTTTTTACGGCACTATAAACAAGTCAACCTCAAGTGTGTTTTTCTTCTTTTCCCTAAACTCAAATTGCCGCTTCGTGGAAAGCATTTTCAGTCGATTGAAGTCATTAAAGAGAATTCGAAGAAGGAACTGAAAGCCATACCAGAAGTGTTAGGAAGATTCGAAAAAAAGGTGGCATATGTGTATCGCCTCTAATGGTGACTATTTTCAAGGGGATAAAATAAATATTGAAGAATAATTAACCGTTTCGGTTTTATTGAGCCAGTCTTGTTTATATATGCGCAGATGTTCTTTGGCATGCGTGTTAAGGAAAATTAGAATAAAAAGAAATAATAGATTTTGAAGAACGTTTACATAATGAGGAAAAACTGAAAATTAAATTAAAATAAATGTAATACAAAAGGTTTATAAAAATTAAAAAAAGGAATACAACTACGTCTGTGCTAGAATTGGACTCAGGCAATATATTTGATGTAAATTTGCAATAAAGAACTGTGCTATACAAGCAGCACCATAAATATAATACATATGTTCATTTACTCTAATGTGTGAGTATTATAATTATCTACTTGTTTGAAATTACCAATTTGTATGTGAATATTCTCGAAATTGCCTTTCCTTCATTCGCATGTCTAAATATATTTGCATACACGTACACATATGTACATATGTATATATGTATGTACATACGTCCCTCAATATGCCTTTTGTAAAAAAATCAAACATGGGCACAAGGGACAAAAAAACGCAGACGCACTATCATCGACCAATAAGAGTCAAGCAAGCTCGCTCTATTTTTTTTTAATATTTCATAATACAACGCCAAAAAATTCATTCATAAGGAACGCCCGTATGCTACAAAACGAAGTGCGATCGTTTATAACTCTGCACTGCGCTCTATTTTCTGTGCGCCTGGTCAACCAAATTTGGTATTCATATGGAATTCCTACCGCGAACGCGCGAAAATGAAGTTTAAATAAAAATGAATGAAATTGAATTAGAATGGCTTCACTAAAATTGAAGAATGAGAAAAATTTCAATTTTACAATTTGTATCACTGAAAATCCTACCATCCCCCTCGCATTTGTATAGTGCCCACAAGCTGCTTTCTCACAACATTTGCCAAAAATCAGAAATTAAAGAATTTGTCTGATGCTCCCTTCAGAAAGGAGAACTGGCAACATGACCTATTAGCGATTTGAAATATTATTTTAATTTATTTCATTTTATTCACTATATATGGCATTAAATTATAAAATTTATATAAAATTGCCATTTATATGAAATCCTTTATTACTTCTATATATTCTAAGCACACTGCATATATGTAGTACTTTTATATGTTTACTTATTATCATAGTTTCATAGTTTCTCGATTTAGCCCATTCTACCTAAAAATGACGCTATTAAAATGCAGCCCAACCGGTAGTCGTAGTATTTCGAAAGAGCATAAGTCAGCCGACATTGTCGCAAAATTGTTGATTTAAATTTTGTCAACTCCACCACGATGCTATCCCTCCCTAATAATACCAAACTCTCAAATTAAACGTAAAGTGCAATACGACTCTTCACCTAAAGGCCATATTGCACGCGCTATTGAAAAGTGCTGACCAAACACTTGTTTCCTGTGGGAACGGAATGTCAACCAGCTTAATGTTAAGTAATAATAGAATTAAGATTTAGTGTTAATTAAGATACCACTCAATAATGGAGCTATGCTTCACTAAAAAATATATTTTTATATTTTTTTACTGGTTTAAACCAAAGAAAACCTAACTGGCGCCCGAGCAGTTTATTTCGGCAAATTTCCAATAGAGAAAGCGGTCCGCGTGTGGAAGATATAATAATAATAAAAGTTTAAAAAATAAATAACTTACAAAAAAATATTATATAAAGTGCCACCAAAAGAATAAATAAATATTCGAAAAAAGTGCCACGAAAAAAATAAGGAACTTTCCAAAAAAATATAAAGAGCCACAAAAAAAAAAAAATTAAGTGCCACAAAAAGAATAAATAAATATTCGGAAAAAGTGCCAAGAAAAAATAAAATAACCGAAACCACCGTTGGACAAGTACTGTCACTTCCAGGAAAAGAGGAAGTGAACAATACCAGCGAACAAACATTGGAATGCCGATTAGAAGAGTGTGAAGAAGGAGGCTCCTTAGTAGCAGATGCAAAAAGGACGACGAAGAAAAAAACGTCAGCCGCTTCACCAAAATGATTATCCTACTATTGTAAGTTCTAGATATATATACATAATAAAATAATAAATAAATTCCGAAAAAAAGCTAGATCTATAGCTCAAATAAATGTAAAATCTTAAGAATTCTATACCATAATTCAAATTATGTTTGCAACATTGTAATTGTTTTACTACTTACAAATATTATTACTACTATATTAATTTATTTTAAAATATTTGTGAGTAATTTCAAATTTTAATATCTAAACATAAAACCAGGGTCGTACACCCTATAATAAAAAATATTCAAGCTGCGATTCACCACCTACGGGGGGAACCTCCAGCTTATAACAAAAAATAACTCTGCGATTCACCAAAAACGGGAGAGACTATTAACAAATAAATAAAGAAAAAAATATATACTTATAAACAAAGGCTTGTACCGTCTATAATATTGAAAAAAAACATTTATAACAAAAAAATAACTCTGCAATTCACCAAAAATGGGACCCTCCAGAGATTATTAACGAATAAATAAAGAAAAAATATATACTTATAAACAAAGACTTATTCAGTCTATATTATTGAAAAAAAAAATATATATATGTATATATATTTATAACAAAACAATAACTCTGCGATTCACCAAAAACGGGACCCTTCATAGATTATTAACAAACATTAATTCAAAATGACTAACCCGCATAATATAATTAGATCCTCATTGCTAAGCAATAACCCTACACCCACTCAAACAAACACTCCTAATCCTGCTCCCCAAGTATCACCCGAATTAAATAATTTAATACAAAACATGGTGACTCAAATTCTTCAAATAATCCAAACCAAAACATTACAGACCAGACAATAGATGAACGATTTAGAAATGACATGAGTGAATTGGAGAAAATTCTCGAGTGGTACGTTCATTAAGAGATTTTTCAGGAAACGCTTCAGAGATCAGTTCCTGGAAAAAAGCGTAGAACGTAGGATATATGAACCTACGAAGGGAACGCCCCGATATTTTGGTATACTAAATGTTATTAAAAACAAGATAATAGAGAAAGCAGACATAGCACTAGAATCGTACAACACACCTCTAGACTGGACGGCAATATCTCGTTGCCTAACAACCCACTATGCTGACAAACGAGACATAGGTACATTAGAATACCAAATGACCTGTCTTGTACAAGGTAGATTATCCATCAACGAATTCTACCAAAAAGTATATTCGCATCTACCTTTAATTCTTCTGTCACATAGTTTTTTTTTTACGGCACTATAAACAAGTCAACCTCAAGTGTGTTTTTCGAATTTTACTATGGAAATTAACGCAATGCAATGGTTCCGCAAGCACCGTATTCACCCGACATGGCACCGTGTGACTTTTTTCTTTTCCGTAAACTCAAATTGCCGTTTCGTGGAAAGCATTTTCAGTCGATTGAAGTCATTAAAGAGAATTCGAAGAAGGAACTGAAAGCCATACCAGAAGTGTTAGGAAGATTCGAAAAAAAGGTGGCATATGTGTATCGCCTCTAATGGTGACTATTTTCAAGGGGATAAAATAAATATTGAAGAATAATTAACCGTTTCGGTTTTATTGAGCCAGTCTCGTTTATATATGCGCAGATGTTCTTTGGCATGCGTGTTAAGGAAAATTAGAATAAAAAGAAATAATAGATTTTGAAGAACGTTTACATAATGAGGAAAAACTGAAAATTAAATTAAAATAAATGTAATACAAAAGGTTTATAAAAATTAAAAAAAGGAATACAACTACGTCTGTGCTAGAATTGGACTCAGGCAATATATTTGATGTAAATTTGCAATAAAGAACTGTGCTATACAAGCAGCACCATAAACAATATACATATGTTCATTTACTCTAATGTGTGAGTATTACAATTATCTACTTGTTTGAAATGACCAATTTGTATGTGAATATTCTCGAAATTGCCTTTCCTTCATTCGCATGTCTAAATATATTTGCATACACGTACACATATGTACATATGTATATATGTATGTACATACGTCCCTCAATATGCCTTTTGTAAAAAAATCAAACATGGGCACAAGGGACAAAAAAACGCAGACGCACTATCATCGACCAATAAGAGTCAAGCAAGCTCGCTCTATTTTTTTTTAATATTTCATAATACAACGCCAAAAAATTCATTCATAAGGAACGCCCGTATGCTACAAAACGAAGTGCGATCGTTTATAACTCTGCACTGCGCTCTATTTTCTGTGCGCCTGGTCAACCAAATTTGGTATTCATATGGAATTCCTACCGCGAACGCGCGAAAATGAAGTTTAAATAAAAATGAATGAAATTGAATTAGAATGGCTTCACTAAAATTGAAGAATGAGAAAAATTTCAATTTTACAATTTGTATCACTGAAAATCCTACCATCCCCCTCGCATTTGTATAGTGCCCACAAGCTGCTTTCTCACAACATTTGCCAAAAATCAGAAATTAAAGAATTTGTCTGAAGCTCCCTTCAGAAAGGAGAACTGGCAACATGACCTATTAGCGATTTGAAATATTATTTTAATTTATTTCATTTTATTCACTATATATGGCATTAAATTATAAAATTTATATAAAATTGCCATTTATATGAAATCCTTTATTACTTCTATATATTCTAAGCACACTGCATATATGTAGTACTTTTATATGTTTACTTATTATCATAGTTTCATAGTTTCTCGATTTAGCCCATTCTACCTAAAAATGACGCTATTAAAATGCAGACCAACCGGTAGTCGTAGTATTTCGAAAGAGCATAAGTCAGCCGACATTGTCGCAAAATTGTTGATTTAAATTTTGTCAACTCCACCACGATGCGCAAAATTCGGCGTCAATATGTATGTGAGCTCGTATGTATAAGTTAGCACCAAATAAGCTATCCCTCCCTAATAATACTAAACTCTCAAATTAAACGTAAAGTGCAATACGACTCTTCACCTAAAGGCCATATTGCACGCGCTATTGAAAAGTGCTGACCAAACACTTGTTTCCTGTGGGAACGGAATGTCAACCAGCTTAATGTTAAGTAATAATAGAATTAAGATTTAGTGTTAATTAAGATACCACTCAATAATGGAGCTATGCTTCACTAAAAAATATATTTTTATATTTTTTTACTGGTTTAAACCAAAGAAAACCTAACTGGCGCCCGAGTAGTTTATTTCGGCAAATTTCCAATAGAGAAAACGGTCCGCGTGTGGAAGATATAATAATAATAAAAGTTTAAAAAATAAATAACTTACAAAAAAATATTATATAAAGTGCCACCAAAAGAATAAATAAATATTCGAAAAAAGTGCCACGAAAAAAATAAGGAACTTTCCAAAAAAATATAAAGTGCCACAAAAAAAAAAAAAAATTAAGTGCCACAAAAAGAATAAATAAATATTCGGAAAAAGTGCCAAGAAAAAATAAAATAACCGAAACCACCGTTGGACAAGTACTGTCACTTCCAGGAAAAGAGGAAGTGAACAATACCAGCGAACAAACATTGGAATGCCGATTAGAAGAGTGTGAAGAAGGAGGCTCCTTAGTAGCAGATACAAAAAGGACGACGAAGAAAAAAACGTCAGCCGCTTCACCAAAATGATTATCCTACTATTGTAAGTTCTAGATATATATACATAATAAAATAATAAATAAATTCCGAAAAAAAGCTAGATCTATAGCTCAAATAAATGTAAAATCTTAAGAATTCTATACCATAATTCAAATTATGTTTGCAACATTGTAATTGTTTTACTACTTACAAATATTATTACTACTATATTAATTTATTTTAAAATATTTGTGAGAAATTTCAAATTTTAATATCTAAACATAAAACCAGGGTCGTACACCCTATAATAAAAAATATTCAAGCTGCGATTCACCACCTACGGGGGGAACCTCCAGCTTATAACAAAAAATAACTCTGCGATTCACCAAAAACGGGAGAGACTATTAACAAATAAATAAAGAAAAAAAATATATACTTATAAACAAAGGCTTGTACCGTCTATAATATTGAAAAAAAAACATTTATAACAAAAAAATAACTCTGCAATTCACCAAAAATGGGACCCTCCAGAGATTATTAACGAATAAATAAAGAAAAAATATATACTTATAAACAAAGACTTATTCAGTCTATATTATTGAAAAAAAAATATATATATGTATATATATTTATAACAAAACAATAACTCTGCGATTCACCAAAAACGGGACCCTTCATAGATTATTAACAAACATTAATTCAAAATGACTAACCCGCATAATATAATTAGATCCTCATTGCTAAGCAATAACCCTACACCCACTCAAACAAACACTCCTAATCCTGCTCCCCAAGTATCACCCGAATTAAATAATTTAATACAAAACATGGTGACTCAAATTCTTCAAATAATCCAAACCAAAACATTACAGACCAGACAATAGATGAACGATTTAGAAATGACATGAGTGAATTGGAGAAAATTCTCGAGTGGTACGTTCATTAAGAGATTTTTCAGGAAACGCTTCAGAGATCAGTTCCTGGAAAAAAGCGTAGAACGTAGGATATATGAACCTACGAAGGGAACGCCCCGATATTTTGGTATACTAAATGTTATTAAAAACAAGATAATAGAGAAAGCAGACATAGCACTAGAATCGTACAACACACCTCTAGACTGGACGGCAATATCTCGTTGCCTAACAACCCACTATGCTGACAAACGAGACATAGGTACATTAGAATACCAAATGACCTGTCTTGTACAAGGTAGATTATCCATCAACGAATTCTACCAAAAAGTATATTCGCATCTACCTTTAATTCTTCTGTCACATAGTTTTTTTTTTACGGCACTATAAACAAGTCAACCTCAAGTGTGTTTTTCGAATTTTACTATGGAAATTAACGTTGAGCAAAAAGTGTTTGTTTGAAATTTTGTTATTCCAATGGAATAAGTGCGACGGACGCAATGGTTCCGCAAGCACCGTATTCACCCGACATGGCACCGTGTGACTTTTTTCTTTTCCCTAAACTCAAATTGCCGCTTCGTGGAAAGCATTTTCAGTCGATTGAAGTCATTAAAGAGAATTCGAAGAAGGAACTGAAAGCCATACCAGAAGTGTTAGGAAGATTCGAAAAAAAGGTGGCATATGTGTATCGCCTCTAATGGTGACTATTTTCAAGGGGATAAAATAAATATTGAAGAATAATTAACCGTTTCGGTTTTATTGAGCCAGTCTCGTTTATATATGCGCAGATGTTCTTTGGCATGCGTGTTAAGGAAAATTAGAATAAAAAGAAATAATAGATTTTGAAGAACGTTTACATAATGAGGAAAAACTGAAAATTAAATTAAAATAAATGTAATACAAAAGGTTTATAAAAATTAAAAAAAGGAATACAACTACGTCTGTGCTAGAATTGGACTCAGGCAATATATTTGATGTAAATTTGCAATAAAGAACTGTGCTATACAAGCAGCACCATAAACAATATACATATGTTCATTTACTCTAATGTGTGAGTATTACAATTATCTACTTGTTTGAAATGACCAATTTGTATGTGAATATTCTCGAAATTGCCTTTCCTTCATTCGCATGTCTAAATATATTTGCATACACGTACACATATGTACATATGTATATATGTATGTACATACGTCCCTCAATATGCCTTTTGTAAAAAAATCAAACATGGGCACAAGGGACAAAAAAACGCAGACGCACTATCATCGACCAATAAGAGTCAAGCAAGCTCGCTCTATTTTTTTTTAATATTTCATAATACAACGCCAAAAAATTCATTCATAAGGAACGCCCGTATGCTACAAAACGAAGTGCGATCGTTTATAACTCTGCACTGCGCTCTATTTTCTGTGCGCCTGGTCAACCAAATTTGGTATTCATATGGAATTCCTACCGCGAACGCGCGAAAATGAAGTTTAAATAAAAATGAATGAAATTGAATTAGAATGGCTTCACTAAAATTGAAGAATGAGAAAAATTTCAATTTTACAATTTGTATCACTGAAAATCCTACCATCCCCCTCGCATTTGTATAGTGCCCACAAGCTGCTTTCTCACAACATTTGCCAAAAATCAGAAATTAAAGAATTTGTCTGATGCTCCCTTCAGAAAGGAGAACTGGCAACATGACCTATTAGCGATTTGAAATATTATTTTAATTTATTTCATTTTATTCACTATATATGGCATTAAATTATAAAATTTATATAAAATTGCCATTTATATGAAATCCTTTATTACTTCTATATATTCTAAGCACACTGCATATATGTAGTACTTTTATATGTTTACTTATTATCATAGTTTCATAGTTTCTCGATTTAGCCCATTCTACCTAAAAATGACGCTATTAAAATGCAGCCCAACCGGTAGTCGTAGTATTTCGAAAGAGCATAAGTCAGCCGACATTGTCGCAAAATTGTTGATTTAAATTTTGTCAACTCCACCACGATGCGCAAAATTCGGCGTCAATATGTATGTGAGCTCGTATGTATAAGTTAGCACCAAATAAGCTATCCCTCCCTAATAATACTAAACTCTCAAATTAAACGTAAAGTGCAATACGACTCTTCACCTAAAGGCCATATTGCACGCGCTATTGAAAAGTGCTGACCAAACACTTGTTTCCTGTGGGAACGGAATGTCAACCAGCTTAATGTTAAGTAATAATAGAATTAAGATTTAGTGTTAATTAAGATACCACTCAATAATGGAGCTATGCTTCACTAAAAAATATATTTTTATATTTTTTTACTGGTTTAAACCAAAGAAAACCTAACTGGCGCCCGAGCAGTTTATTTCGGCAAATTTCCAATAGAGAAAGCGGTCCGCGTGTGGAAGATATAATAATAATAAAAGTTTAAAAAATAAATAACTTACAAAAAAATATTATATAAAGTGCCACCAAAAGAATAAATAAATATTCGAAAAAAGTGCCACGAAAAAAATAAGGAACTTTCCAAAAAAATATAAAGTGCCACAAAAAAAAAAAAAAAATTAAGTGCCACAAAAAGAATAAATTGTAAGTTCTAGATATATATACATAATAAAATAATAAATAAATTCCGAAAAAAAGCTAGATCTATAGCTCAAATAAATGTAAAATCTTAAGAATTCTATACCATAATTCAAATTATGTTTGCATCATTGTAATTGTTTTACTACTTACAAATATTATTACTACTATATTAATTTATTTTAAAATATTTGTGAGTAATTTCAAATTTTAATATCTAAACATAAAACCAGGGTCGTACACCCTATAATAAAAAATATTCAAGCTGCGATTCACCACCTACGGGGGGAACCTCCAGCTTATAACAAAAAATAACTCTGCGATTCACCAAAAACGGGAGAGACTATTAACAAATAAATAAAGAAAAAAAATATATACTTATAAACAAAGGCTTGTACCGTCTATAATATTGAAAAAAAACATTTATAACAAAAAAATAACTCTGCAATTCACCAAAAATGGGACCCTCCAGAGATTATTAACGAATAAATAAAGAAAAAATATATACTTATAAACAAAGACTTATTCAGTCTATAATATTGAAAAAAAAAAATATATATGTATATATATTTATAACAAAACAATAACTCTGCGATTCACCAAAAACGGGACCCTTCATAGATTATTAACAAACATTAATTCAAAATGACTAACCCGCATAATATAATTAGACCCTCATTGCTAAGCAATAACCCTACACCCACTCAAACAAACACTCCTAATCCTGCTCCCCAAGTATCACCCGAATTAAATAATTTAATACAAAACATGGTGACTCAAATTCTTCAAATAATCCAAACCAAAACATTACAGACCAGACAATAGATGAACGATTTAGAAATGACATGAGTGAATTGGAGAAAATTCTCGAGTGGTACGTTCATTAAGAGATTTTTCAGGAAACGCTTCAGAGATCAGTTCCTGGAAAAAAAGCGTAGAACGTAGGATATATGAACCTACGAAGGGAACGCCCCGATATTTTGGTATACTAAATGTTATTAAAAACAAGATAATAGAGAAAGCAGACATAGCACTAGAATCGTACAACACACCTCTAGACTGGACGGCAATATCTCGTTGCCTAACAACCCACTATGCTGACAAACGAGACATAGGTACATTAGAATACCAAATGACCTGTCTTGTACAAGGTAGATTATCCATCAACGAATTCTACCAAAAAGTATATTCGCATCTATCTTTAATTCTTAACAAGATGTGATGCATGGAGGTAGGAGAAGAAGCAGTACATCTACTCACAGAAAACTATCGTGCTAAAGCACTAGATACCTTTATTAGGAGACTCTCAGGAGATCTTTCTAGACTTCTTGGAATTATAGAACCAAAAAGTCTTCCCGAAGCCCTACATCTTTGTTTGAAACTCGAAAATCAGAGTTTCAGAGCACAATATGCCAATAACCAAAAATACAATTACCCACAACCCTCTCGACAACAACAATATCCACAACAACAATTCGTTCAATCAAAATATTTCCAACCAAAATACACCCAAACAACAAACCAAAAATTTCTCCAAAATAAATTCTATCCCGAGCTAGCTCACATTCCACCACCAAATAAAAATTTCAATCCTTACAACCGTTTTAAAAAAAACAATTTATTCAACCAACAACAACAAAGATCTCCTCCTCCAAGACCACCAAAACCTCCTCAGCCAATGGATGTAGATGTTAGTTTAAGAACGAACGCTATAAACTATACAAACCGACCACCAGCTCAAGATTTCGGCAAAAGACCATATCAGACATCTATAACTAACCACCCACAACCGAAAATTCAAAGAAACTTCCATGTAAACTCAGAACTCAAACCGAACAATGAACACAATTATCAATACGACAATGACTGCCAAAATAACGACTACCTAAATAGTGACTGCATTTATAATCCTTCCGATACAACACAGAGGTATGAGAATGAACCATTCCTAGATCTGACAGATGTACATTTTTTAGATTAAATAGTTCTTCGTTGCCTTATTTCAAATGCAAAACGAAGAGCGGACAAATTTTAAACATATTAGTACACACAGGCTCCAATAAAAATTATATCCAATCAGATTTAGTACCGAATCCTAAAATAAATGATAACCATTTTTATGCAAATTCTGTTGGCGGTAAAATAAAAATTACACATCACACTTTTTTAAATTTATTTAATATAGAAGAATGCAAATTAAAATTCTTCTTATTACCAGCTCTTTCAACCTTTTATGCAATACTTGGAAATGATAGTCTAAAAGAATTATCAGCAGTAATATATACTAGAGAAAATTTTATGATTGTAGCAAATAGACGGAAAATTCAACTGCATCAATATAAGGCTCAAGATGTTAATTCAATCCAAATCCGTGATGAGCATATGAAATCTTCAGAAAAGAACGAAATTAAAAAACTTATACAAAAACACAAACACTTACTTTCAGAACTCAACGAAAAATTAACTTATACAACAAAAGTAGTAGCAGAAATCAGAACAAATTCAGACACACCTATTTATTCAAAATCTTACCCATATCCGATTAGTTTAAGGCAAGAAGTAGAAAAACAAATAAATAAATTACTAGAGGACGGTATTATTAGGAAATCCAGATCACCATATAACTCACCCATATGGGTTGTACCCAAAAAAGACGACGCATCAGGCGAGAAGAAATTCAGACTGGTTATTGATTACAGAAAACTAAATACGGTTACTATTGCAGACAGATATCCCATACCAGAGATAAACGAAGTACTGTCACAATTAGGGGAAAATCGAGTATTTTCGGTAATCGATTTAAAAAGTGGTTTCCATCAAATTCCTCTTAAGGAATCTGACGTGGAGAAAACAGCTTTTTCTGTGAACAACGGAAAATATGAGTTCACTAGACTACCATTTGGACTAAAGAATGCCCCATCCATATTTCAAAGGACATTATACTCAGACAACACATTGGAAAAATATGTTACGTCGCAAAATCACACTCAGAACATATAGATACAATTTTCGATACACTCCGTAAAGCTACGTCATACTTCAATATCCGAATTATAATATAGAATTTAATCTTACAACAGACGCTTCAAAATACGCAATAGGCGCAGTACTAGAACAAAACGGTAAACCCATTACTTTTATTTCTAGAACCTTAAACAGAACAGAAGAAATCTATGCAGTTAACGAAAAAGAAATGCTTGCCATAATCTGGGCACTCAATTCTCTCAGAAATTATCTGTATGGTCAAGCTAAAATTATAATACATACTGATCATCAACCATTAACCTATGCACTCAGTAACAAAAACAACAATTCAAAACTAAAGCGATGGAAATCAATTCTAGAAGAATATAATTATGAATTAAAATATAAACCTGGAAAATTCAACATAGTAGCGGATGCACTCTCTAGACCATTTCAAATAAACTCATTATCAATAGCTACAAACTCAGATGACAGCTCATCTTATAATCTAATTCCCTCAGTAGAAGCCCCAATTAATGTTTTCAAAAACCAAATCTTCCTATTAATAGGACAAGAAAATAGCTATCAATTTAAATTACCCTTCCCAACTTACCATAGACATATAATAATCAAAACAAATTAGTAATATTTAGTAATTACAAAGTTAGACACACACAGACAAAAGCTAAAGACCTAGAATCGAATGAAGAACAGGAAAACCAAATATTAATAGAACATAAAAGAGCTCACCGAAATGCAATAGAAAATAAAAAACAAATTTTAGAAAAATTTTATTTTCCAAAAATTTTACAAAAAATCAAAGTAATAGTTAAACAACGACTCACAACAACTCAATAATTTTTATGTTAAAAGACCAACTTAGGATTAATATACAGAACAGCTAATGGACAAGTTGAACGTTTCCACTCCACTTTATCCGAAATAATAAGATGTTTAAAATCAGAGAATATAGAAAGATCCTTTCTAGAACTTCTAGATAGAGCAGTTTACGAATACAATTATTCCATACATTCAACTACAGGAAAAAAACCTGTCGAATCATTTTTTTGGACGAAGAATATATACCATAGCAATATGAAAAAGCAAGACAAAATAATATACAGAGACTGAGACAGAAACAGGAACAAGATTTAACTCTTCACAATAAAAACAGAAAACCATTTAATAACTATAACATTGGACAAACAATTTATATCAAAATTAATAAAAGATACGGCAATAAACTGACTTCAAAATATAAAAAAGAAATAGTAAAAGAAAATCATAACTCCACAGTTACAACACAATCTGGCAAAATAGTCCACAAAAGCTTTATAAAAGGATAAAGAATAATAATAATAATAATAAAGAAAACTACAATTTTGAAAAATAAAACCCTTATCCTCCCCTTTTTAGATTTTTTGCTGAGGTAACTACAGCAAATGTGCAAATTCAAGATTACAGTTCTTCCCAATCGATAACAATAGACAACGGACCAGTAAAATTGCAAACAGGGAACTTTAAAATTATTCATATTATAGAGACAGAACAGTACGAAAATATAATTAGTATTCTTGAAACAATAGTCTCCCTCTTCATCCCATTTTATCATCCCTGCTAAACCAATCCAAAACCTACTTAAATTCAATTAAAAGTAATAAAAAAACAAGTAAGGAAGGGCTAAGTTCGGATGTAACCGAACATTTTATACTCTCGCAAAGTCAAATGGTATACTCGTTTGAGATTTCTTTGTGGATTGGCTGATATTTTCGGTAGAAGGTCAACTATAGGCACTGGGGTCCACATATTTAGCACTTAGGGGCTTGAACAGTTTTGGTTCGATTTAGACAATTGTTGGTCACAAGGTGTCATACTTTAAACGTATTATTTACGCAAAGTTTTACCCCGATATAATCATTGTTGCTTGATATGCATAGTGGAAAGTGAAAGAATCAGATGGAATTTTAAATGGTGTTATTTGGAAAGTAGGCGTGGTTGCAGTCCGATTTCACCCATTTTCACAATATAACATAGAAATATGAGAATAATGTTACGTACCGAATTTGGTTGAAATCGGTTAAGCAGATCTCAAGATATGGGTTTCCACCTAAAAGTGGGCTGTGCCACGCCCACTGTCTAATTTTGAACGCGGTTCCTATAAAATCATCTCATACCATCCCAGAGATAAAACTTAATGTCTCTGGCGTGTTTAGTGCTTGATTTATCGCGCTTTTAGTAGTTTTTAACAGTACCGTTATGTGGGGGAGGAGGGGAGTTGCAACCCGATTTCAACTATTTTCACACTGTGGGTAGAGGTTCTAAAAAAATTTGCTTCCAGTGAATTTTGTTAATATAACATTAGCGGTTTAGGAGATATGCACATTAAACCTGTTAGAGGCGGGACCACGCCTACTTTTAAAAACAAATTTTAACTGCAGATGCCCCTCCCTAATGTGATCCTGTGTACCAAATAACAGTCTTATATCTTATTGCGGAGCTTAGTTATGGTAATTTATTTGTTTTTGATTACTGGCGTTTTGTGGGCGTGGCAGTGGTCCGATTACGCCCATCTGCAATACCAACCGTCTCACGGTACCCAGAAACATGTCTACCAAGTTTCATAAAGATATCTCAATTTTTACTCAAGTTACAGCTTGCACGGACGGACAGACGGACAGACAGTCACCCGGATTTCAACTCGTCTCTTCATCCTGATCATTTATATATATATAACCCTATATCTATCTCGATTAGTTTTAGGTGATACGAACAACCGTTAGGTGAACAAAACTATTATACTCTGTAGCAACAGGTTGCGAGAGTATAATTACAAAAGAGATCACTAGATTTTATAGGTACCGCGTGGAAATGGATAGCAAGAAATCCTGACCATAGCGACTATAAGATCTTAACTAACAAAATGAATAATGTTTTAGAGAATAATAACCAACAAGTTATTATAAATAAATTAATGAATAACAAAATAAATGAATTAATTAATATCACAAATAAATTAACAAAAACAATTGAAGAAGACAAAAAGGTGGAATATGACAAGTTCTAACCATCAAATTCAAATTAGAAGTTATAAAAGAAGAATTAATCAATACGGCTTACGCAATTCATTGGGCCAAAGCCAATATAGTAAATTCATTTATATTATCAGATAAAGAAATGAATATAACAAAAAAATTTATAGAAAATTAACATATACCATTTTTTAATACGAAGCGGAAGTCAAATTAGCAGCAAACGAAAATTGTTTAATTTATATAATAAGTTTCCCGAACGAAAACGAAACGAAGTAATAAATAAAATAATGTTTTAACTAATATTATTATGTCCAAACAAAGTTTATGGCATATAAGTTAACAATAGTTAACTAAGTCAGTATCTTGAACTGCCAAAATTGCAACCTATGCAGTTTGGATTTCTGAATGACCGACAGCCGCAATTCAACACCTTGCAGTAGCCACCGACCGTGTGACCGGCGGATGTAACGCAATGCCTTACACGAGCTTAGGCGTCAGCAGAAACTTAGAAAAGCAGCGTCAATGGCAGTAGCGGCAATAGTATAAGAGAAATGTAATTTTAATAAAACAGTTTTAGAACGGAACTCAACTTGTGTTTATTTAAAATAACTTAATTCCGTGGTAGTCGACAACACCGTCGCTACCACTCACAACGCACATAAATATTGAAACTACTTAAAGTAAAAGTAGTGATAATAAAAAAATAACTTTTATTTAAATAGTTCGTGGGTAGTCGACAACACCGTTGCTACCGAATAAAGGAACGGTCTAAATATAATAAAAATATAACTGGCACCCAACGTGAAGGCTCGTGAAAAGTGCTGTAAAAAAAAAAATTATAACAAAACCCCATCGTTATTGTCCCGGTACATGAAATTCGTCGTTACGAGAAAAGTACTGAATTATTAATCCGCAAATTGCTATTCCAACGTGGAAGAAAGACTACAAGCAACGTGCTAGAAGGAAGATCGGAACCAAGGAGGAAGAAAGAAGATCACAATCAACGTAGAAGAAAGAAAATCTCAATATAATTCGATGGCTCACAGGAACTATATGTGTCCTGGCGGGAGGCAGCATCTCAAAGAATGTCTGATTACAGACGCCAGAGCGTAAATTATTTGACACAAGAAAAAAATGATGTATCCCAATACAAAAATCAATACGATGAAGCTGCTTATGATGCAGCGGTAGAAATAGAAGCTGAAAATGTAGCCGGCTATGAAACAGATACTCTTAATTTGTTAGCGGAGAAGGCGATTGGGATCCTCCATGCCAGTTCACATTTTTTCCCGAATATTGCTGCGAGGAAAATAGATCGGAGCAACGCTTATCGCCAGAATATGGTCTTCGAAGTGGGAGAAAAATCCAACAAGAGTTTGGGCGACAAGGTCATCCCATTGCATATTGAAGAGAAGGAAAACTTCCGATACAGTTATTTTGATACAGTTATTACAGAGGCGGTTATGAAGGAGGGTTTTACGGGAGTTACAATAACCCAATTGCTTAGGATAGCTAGAGTTAAGGTTTTAGCGAATAAAGAAATAATAATTTTTGTAATCAGCTTCCCTAAACCTAAGTTATTATGTAAAAATATTACTATTTTTTCCCGTATCGCATGCTGGCCGTATATTGCACTTGTTAGATAACATTATAGCTGACTGTGAAGGTAGCATCACCGCTGTTACTTCTTGCGTTGACACGCCAATGATAACGTTCTGTAGAGATGCCGTAAATGGAACCTGCGCGCAAGGTCTCCACTCTGGCATCGTAGCCCACTGTGCCACCAGGTCCACTGATTTAGCCCCATCTCTGTCATAGACGACGGTATAGTGGTGGTAATGATGCACTGGTCGAGATTAGCGTAGAAGATGGCCCTGAAGTGTTTGTGAACGGCACTTACCTTGTTACGTTTAAACGCACCGCCTTTATCAATGGTACAACATATGTAAAAAACTTCAATGACTATCCGAAGAGACTTCCCCAACTGGCGACTTCAGCGCGACTCAACGTAACCTGCCATCATGCCCTGCTAAGCTTACCATTCCTTCACAAGTTGAGTGAAAAGAACTTGCAACGCATCTGCGAACTACGCATACGAACAATTGCTACACCAGTCGCTACCGACGTAATCTGTGCCATCATCTCCGTAACCACAATTGGATTAATCGTTTTACTGATGCGTCGGCGACGAAATGAGACTCGGAGGCTGTGCGGCGAGTACTGGAAAGGTTGGGTATGGCCGAGGACGTCCATGTTTTTGGAAGAGGGAGTAGTTAACAATAGTTAACAAGTCAGTATCTTGAACTGCCAAAATTGCAACCTATGCAGTTTGGATTTCTGAATGACCGACAGCCGCAATTCAACACCTTGCAGTAGCCACCGACCGTGTGACCGGCGGATGTAACGCAATGCCTTACACATGCTTAGGCGTCAGCAGAAACTTAGAAAAGCAGCGTCAATGGCAGTAGCGGCGATAGTAATAGTAGGTTATAAATAAGAGAAATGTAATTTTAATAAAACAGTTTTAGAACGGATTTCAACTTGAGTTTATTTAAAATAACTTAATTCCGTGGTAGTCGACAACACCGTCGCTACCACTCACAACGCACATAAATATTGAAACTACTTAAAGTAAAAGTAGAGATAATAAAAAAATAACTTTTATTTAAATAGTTCGTGGGCAGTCGACAACACCGTCGCTACCGAATAAAGGAACATATTAAATATAATAAAAATATAACTTATATACCAATTGTAAATCATATAACAGCATATCAATTTTCCCGAAAAACGCAGTAAAATATATATTAGATGATGCATGTATCACACATTTATTAAATAGTAAAACGGAAAATTGTACGAAAATTAATAATGAACATATATAATCGTTCGAAGAAATTTCGAGCGACTTAATATTTTTCAATCAATTTAATGATGTAATAAAAATTAATAATGAAAGTTTAATGGTAAATGGCACATATTTAATAAAATATCATAATGCTAGCTTAGAAATAGATGGAATATTGTATAACTCCAATATGATAACAGAAAAAAAGCCATTACCAGCAATATTACAGCCACTATCTAAATATAATAATTTAGAAGAAATATTGTCATTAGAATCAATAAAAAAATTTCAAACTAACGAAACTATACATTTGAATCTATTAAAAAAATAAAAATAAATATATTATCAATGTTTGTAATATTAAATTTAATAATATTAATGTTCAAAAAAATGAAAATTAAAAACAATTCTAATATAACTGAAACCAATACAAATGAAATTGGTATTCAAAATTTGTCAAGATTTTTTGTAAGAGCGTCGAACGAGGACGGCCGAATTTAAGAGCGGAGGAGTTAGTGCCAAATAAGCTATCCCTCCCTAATAATACCAAACTCTCAAATTGAACGTAAAGTGCAATACGACTCTTCAACTGAAGGCCATATTGCACGCGCAATTGAAAAGTGCTGACCAAACACTTGTTTCCTGTGGGAACGGAATGTCATCCGTTTCCCGTAAACAGCAGCGGCAGCGCGGCAGTTAAGCTTAATGTTAAGTAAAAATAGAATTAAGATTTAGTGTTAATTAAGATACCATTCAATAAAGGAGCTATACTTCACTAAAAAATATATTTTTATATTTTTTTACTGGTTTTAACCAAAGAAAAAATAATTTATACAAGTATATGTATGTTTGCCGGCAAAGTTGTCATATGGTTTTTTTCAAGGTTTTGTAAGAACTTAATTTTTTGCTCCGCCCCGTCTCCGCGCAAACACGCCGTTACTTCCATTAAACGTTTTTAAAAACAAGTAAGGAAGGGTTAAGTTCGGATGTAAACGAACATTTTATACTCTCGCAAAGTCAAATAGTATACTCGTTTGAGATTTCTATGTGGATTGACTGATATTTTCGGTAGAAGGTCAACTATAGACACTGGGGTCCACATATTTAGTACTTAGGGGCTTAAACAGTTTTGGTTCGATTTAGACAATTTTTGGCCACAAGGTGGCATACTTTAATCGCATTATTCACGCAAAGTTTTTTCCCGATACAGTCATTGTTGTCTGATTTGCATAGTGGAAAGTGAAAGAATCAGATGGAATTTAAAATGGTGTTATATGGAAAGTAGGCGTGGTTGTAGTCCGATTTCGCCCATTTTCGCACTATGACATAGAAACATGAAAAGAACGTTACGCACCGAATTTGGTTAAAATCGGTTAAGCAGATCTCAAGATATGGGTTTTCACCTAAAAGTGGGCTGTGCCACGCCCACTGTCTAATTTTGAACGCGGTTCCTATAAAGTCATCTTATACCATCTCAGAGATAAAATTTAATGTCTCTGGCGTGTTTAGTGCTGGATTTATCGCGCTTTTAGTAGTTTTTAACAGTACCGTTATATGGGGAGTGGGCGGAGTTGCCACCCGATTTCAACTATTTTCACACCGTCAATAGAGGTTCTAAAAAAATTTGCTTCCAGTGAATTTTGTTAATATAACATTAGCGGTTTAGGAGATATGCACACTTTAAAAAAAAAATTTTAAATGCATATACAGCTTTTAAATTCAGTAGGATTTTCATATAGTTGAGCAAAAATTATTTTCGAAGGAAGAAAGTATGTACAAATTAAAAGTATTGATGCATAAAATAAAAAAGATACGTGTAGCACTCGGGGACTGCCGCGGTAAGGCTATTGCATAGTATTTTTTTGTTATCAACTTATGCAATTATTTATTTATTTATTTACTTTTTATGCAGTACTTTTTGAGGGTGGTGACCGATAAGTAAACAATTTTTTTTCTTTTGTTGAATATATGAGAAGTTAATATTGTTTAAAATATCTTTATTATCTTACAATACATGTAAGCTATACAGGAAATTGACTTGCTCTGAAACCTCTTAACGCAAACAAACTAACGTGATAATTGTCATTCATTCCTCTTGGTTGACATTGGCTCGCATTCATTAGTTCAGAAGAAATATATATTTATATAATAATATTTGTTTTTCGTTCTAAGGACTATGTTGTTGACGTATGGCTAATTTGTTACCTCTATTGCAAAAGTTTGAGTTAATTTTTAATTTTAGTAAATAGTTTCGTAGATATTTATTCAACTTAGGTATACGAGTATAAGTATATGAATATAACACACATTCATATCCATATGTAGGTTTATGTAAGTACATAAGTATATATTTGTCTTTCCTAAGTACAAATAATTTTGTCAAGTATACAACGTTTAATAAATTATAACTTCTGTTCTTTTCTGGAATTCTAAAAATACATTATAAGAACAAGTTTTTGTTCCGCCCCCAGCAGCTCCCATACCCGGACAAAAACACTGTGACGGTGGGTGTCCGTTATGAGGAATTTCACTCTAATAAGAAATTATGGAAATAAATGCTGTACTGCCAGAGGCCCATTTATATATGAAAAATTGGATTAATCGTTTTAACATAAAATGATGGTAGAAAGTCAATCAATTAAGGTTAATAAGGTAGAAAGTCTTAATTTGAGATATAATTACACGTTACTTTCTCGCAACATGTTATTGTTATCTTCTCTGACTGGATTCAAAATATAGATTACAAAAATATGCATTCAATAATTTCCCCTTTTATTTTGATTATCTTTAGATTGAGCTTTTCCCATTTCGCTGAATTATCTCATTCTTTATACATACATATATTTAGTACTTTCTTCTAATACTTTTATCTAAAAGCTTACATAATTTTGTTGGGGAAAGAAACATCGACATTCCTTAGTTGGAGCTTTTCTATATTTTTCAATAAGCTTTTATATCACTCATATAATAACACAAATATGTATTTATATTGAAATGAGTAACTGTTACGAGTTTTAGGGCATTGCTCATTGGCTATTCGATTTTTATATAAAAGAAACGCCCTTTGCCAATGAAATGTTAGTTGGTGTTGGACACTCAGCTTGTGCGTAACAAATATTCTGATAGACGGAAATGAAATTTTTGTTAAAAAACTACTTGATTTATGTAACCTGTTTGTATATTTTTGTCAGCTGATCATAGTCAATTCTGACGTCGTTGTTTTTTGGTTTTTTACAAAAATAAAAACAGCCATACTTAATTTGAATCACTCTTGGTAAAGGACCTCACTTTGAATTCATCTGTAAAATTTAATTTCTTTCTTATAACACTTTATAAAGGCTGCTTAAGAAAAATACATAAATACATGCATATGTACATTCATAGTATGTATGGTATATGAATAATTATAGCGAAAATAATAGTTATAACACTGAATATGTTAGTTTCATTACATATTCGAGTATATTACAAAATTAAAAAATTAATAAGGTCACAAGGTTGGAACAAAAAAGTTATATTTTCATATTATTATTGTAAGTTGATTACAAATAAATTTGGTATCTCAATAATTTATGCTACGGGTCATATGCTCAATTAGGACATTGCTTCCCAAAAAATCTATATTAGAACCAACTAAACTGACTTACTAATCCATATTTACGTTTACTAAGAGTACTTTATATGGAAGTTAGAGAATATATCGATATAAATGTCTGAAACAAAGTGTTTATTTCATGACCAAGCTCTGGACCACATTGTGGGGGGAAGGATCACTTTTTCAAACAAAATTTCGACTGCATATGCCCCTTCCTCTTTTATCGAAATTAATATTTTGTAGATTGATTTGTGACTTAATTATAGCACTTTGTACTTTTTGGATGAATGGCAAAATTAAATTATTATGTTTTGTTCGTATTAATTATAATAATAGTATAACTGTTAATATATACTGTAAATAATATATATTAAAATTTATAATAAGTGTAATAGAGTTGCAAAAAAATTACATCAAAATTTTTTTCACTTTAGACAGATACGATACGTCGTAATGACGTAACTTCTTTTAAAAGGTTTGAGAATGTCAAAGATTTTAAAATTATTCGTTGTTTGTCTGAGATCATGAATGAAATACATTTTTTAGATTTATGAGGTACATATGTATAAAGACATATTAGACGTTGCTCCGAACACAAATGAAAGGGTTTATAAGAATAGCACGTTTTCATTCAACTGAAATTTTTGAAAATGGACATAGGACTTCCTAATGTTCATATTATTGTTTTCTTTCTCACAATCTGTTCGACGGATTTACTCCATTCACGTACCATTTCACGTAGAACAGCATTGCATCTCGTCAGCACAATTGCACTAATGAATGGTCCATACTTAACTATATTCCTTATATGCCGAATGAGGCCCTTCGGTTTTCCAGTTGACTTTACATAATAATATTATAAATAATGCGTTTTTAAGCTTGTGCCTCAAGACCCTATATATCTAACTTGGGGGGAAAAAGTTTGGGTGTGTTGCTGGAAATCAATGAAAACAATATCGAAATTACATGAAATTGGCTTCGAATCGCGTTCACATCCACCGTATACTCTAGATTACTCTCTGATTACTATCTTTTTCAGACCCAGGGCCGCCGAGAGAAAAATCGGGCTTAGGGGTAAAAAGGTGTGGGCTCCCTCCCTACAGGAACGTTTCCAATACTTTATAAATTTTATTAACTATCTTTCCACTTACTACTTCAATTTTTTTGAAGAATAAGTCAAATACCATTTAGTTTTTTATGCTTTCTTCACATCTCTATTGCTTTCTTCTTGATGTTGGGTGGAACAAATTTGCTATGTACGATTTTGAAAATAAATAATTAGGCAATTCGCAAGCTTTGTCTTATGTCTTATGTCGTATGTCTTTCAATAGTCTTAAAAAATACGACACTTGCGAGCACCCCTTAATCGTTGTATGGCATATTGTGTAAAAATTTCTACCCTGTACCAGCTGGTTGTGAAAAATTACGAATACAAAAATGCCGTGAGAAAGTGTTAAATATAAAATTAAACCTTCTTTATGTGAAAACTTTCTTTATGTTGAAACGGCGGCGTTTTGGTTTACAATGCAATAATATCATATCACGTAGAACAGCATATCATCACAGAAACAACCAAATATTATATTTTTATATTTCACTTTTCTTTAACTTAATTTACTTGAATATCGTGGCTTCCTTCCATATTATTAAAAAAATTGCTGTGTTATATTTGTCGTATCTCAATTTTGTATGGGAAACAACAACTGTATTGATATGACAGTCATAAAAAAAATACGACAATATGACGATATGACACAATATGACCCCTTGTGAATACCTTAAATGTATAAATCAGTTCATACATAGACTTTCAGTCAAAAATATTTTTTTCAGATTATATCGGAATATATAAATATAGGGATAGCCAGACTTGACAGTTAATTAAAAGATATAAACGTCTTATTCAAACATTTATTTATAGATCTAACTAATGAAAAAAGGGTTATTCTGTTGACTATCATAAATAAGTTTATGTATATGCTGTTTAAAATCCTCCAATCCTCAATTTTTTGGAACTTAAAAATGAGCTTTTTGAGCTTTGGCGGTAGCGAATGCGTCGATAATAGTCTGGAAATCCAAAATCTTGGCTAATTCTGCCTATTCCTTAAATCTTGCACAGTGACGAGCATGATCGATGAAAATTTTTGATCCTTGCAAAAGTACTAAGCTAACGTTCACCATTTGAAACAGAAAATAATAAGGTAAAAATTATTCTAAAAGCGATGCGAATATTTGGAAAAAGTCTTCCTAATTTTCAAACTCAATAAGTTGTATTGAGTTAGACGGGTTTCAAAATTTGCATCGTAAACGTGTCTGAAGTGAATAGCTTCATTGGACAACTTATCAGATACATCAACGGAATACTTTTTTGCAAAGTTGTTTGCTGTTGTGTTGAGTTCACTTTCTTTCATATCATGAAACTGCTATAGAAATGTGAATGATATGTAAACAAAACTATTGTCCTCTATGATAACATGTTGCGATAATATAAAAATATATAAGTTTTAACGCTTACGTGTTATTGATCTAAATATTGTAACTGCTCTCACTTTTCTTTTAGTACTTTGAAGGTATGCAGATTTGAAAATATGGTTATGCATAGGCACGACGTTAAAAATTATAAATTTTAGGCAAACGAGGTGGTATCTTTTCCATAAACATTTATGTATGCAGTTCTGTACCGAACTGATTCTATTAGTTTTCCTGTGCCTGATTCCTGCAGCTCGTGTTTTGTGAGTTGGCTGTGCTTAGCATTTTTTTTTTCTCCCAATGAGAAACACAAAAAAAATAAAACGATTAGGTTTAAGGTTCGATCAATAACTGCTCCTTATTCTTTATTTCCACTTTCTTATATACTATTATTTTGTTGATAAAGATAAATGTTTGTACAAATAATTCTTAAGAAATTTGTCTGGTGCGTTTACAAAAAGTGTGACAATTCGCTAATGTTGCATTTTCGTTAGCGGAAATGCACTTGAAAATAAAGTTATTAAAGTTCTTTGGAATTAATGCACTTGGGCAAATAAGTAATAAAATTATTTGGAATTAACGATACATTTTTGTTAACAGTTGAATTTTCGTTAGCGGAAATGCACTTGGACAACAATTCTTTGTAAAGTACAATTTATAGATATATTTTATAATTCTTTGGAAAATACAATTAATAATATTCTTAATGAATTAAAATAGTGTATGTATGTGTGTATGGTCAAAGTAACGTTAAGGGAATAGTGGAAGACACTATAACACTTAGCCTCTCCAAAGTAACGAAGCGAACGTATTGCGTACAGGTTATTTGCTCACGATAAGTGTTAACGTGAAAATGTTTTTATACGTTTTGTATGTTAAAATTTTTAAACACAAATCAGTTATAGCAGCTCAATGATTTTTTTTTAATCTTACATTTATTCATATCAATTTACAGCAATATGTACACAGAATAAGAAAATTTATTATTAGAAATAATCGTTCATGCTTTTTTGAATATCACAATTATTACGAAACGCAGTTTAAAAAAATCTAAACTTTATCATGTCTGAGATGTGAACTCAAAATCCATCAATCTATAGTGATACACTAAGAACTGCAAACAATGGACGCATTATTGCCATCGTTGCTTATAATATAGCAGTGATTGTAAAGAGCAGTAGGAATACTTATTTTCTTCAGTATTTACTGTTTGATATTTAATTCTTTAAAAAAATTTACTTAAGTGGATTTCGTGAAAGCCACACAAATTTTTAAATTACAGCTCCATTCTTATTCACCTATCTCGCTTCTATATTATACATGGAAACTTTGTTAGAAGTTTTGACTTTTGAAACTTATTCTCTCACAGAAAAAATATTTTCTTTTACTCCAGCTTTTGTCTCCCAACCGATTTTCTTTAAAATATGTTAAACGAAGGACAAAAGAAAACATAAGGACGAAAAAGTGAATGCGTTTATTGTTACCCCTACAATTGTACTAGATATACTCGTATGTACTTACTTATGTATATATATAATATAATGTATTATTTATGCCCATACTTGTGTGTGCATGGGTGCATGCATAAACAAAGCCACCATTGAGTTCGAACGGTTGTCGTCAATGAACAAAAGCAGAAAACGAACAAATTTTATTTCACTTTGCAAATCTGCCAAAAATTTAACAATAGGTTCGAATAAACCAGAGAGAATATCATAAAACCGTTTGAGTGCATTTTCAAATTTATGATATCTTTCGAATGATATTTCCGAATCCAAAAATCAAAAAGTTATATAAATGTATTGAATCAGTCTTGAAAATGAAGTAATTAATACTAAGGTACAAATAAAGAGCTAACTAGTAGTCACAGCGCACGTTATGTAAGGAATTTTTTAGGTAAATTTTTTTACACCTTGGCTTACATTATTGGCGTTTTAATAATGAATTCCTAAATTTTTTGAAAATTTAATATAGCGTATGTTGACAGGAGAGAGTGTAGCTTCCCAACAGTGAAAGCATTTTTCAAATCCGTCAATTAGTTTCGGAGCCTATTCAATTCAAATTTAGCGAATACAAAAATCGAGAACATGCCACATAAAGTTGTCCGGATGGTCCGGAAGGATGGTGTCCCCAAATTTAAGTCACAGGAAATTCTAAAAGATATGTTCGAACAATTTTATAAATATATAACGTAATTTCAGCATTCAATTATAGTACAATACATATATCCAATATCACGATTTTACCCATTTGATTGGCTTGATTTTAGGGGTATATGGAGATATGTATCTACATTCAACCTATTAGAAGGCGGGCCCAAACCCACTTTAAAAAATGTTTATACTCGTAACAGAAGATGCCCCATTTGTGCCGAATAACATTCTCCTATATTATTGTGGAGGTTAGTTATGTTGTGGGCGTGTTCAATTTCGCCCATTTGCAATACCAACCTTCTTATAGTTTTTATAGATTATTATTTTTAGAACGCAACGTTCTACGCAAGGCCAGGATGAAGATATTTCAAGGCGAAAAAGACGACATGGAAGATGTAGACGACAACAGCCAGTTGCTAAGAGATGTTATCATCAAAAAACAGATGCGTACAGATAAATCTGCAATACTTGAAAACTGCTACAGATAGTCATGAATGAGGACAGGAGCCCTGGGTTAGAGATGACCCCGTTAAAGGGCTGAACAGCAGCAGTTATAACATCTTTTACAAACGGAACGGAAATTTAGATGAAAAGCTTGCATTCTCTACAATAAAGATATAAATGCATTCATTTGTTCTAATTACAGCACAGCATACACCACAGTGGTAAAGGTGGAACAAAAGAGAAGTAGTTTCCTTTTGGTTTCAGCCTACATGGCCCACGACAGGGACGTGAAACCTGTAGCACTCAAAAAACTAACAGATGGCAACATGGCATGGGAAGACATCCTATTAGGGTCGATGCAAACTCTACAATACATACTAAACAACAATCTAAGTATATGTAATATATTATATATACACTAGAGGACCCCGTCCACGCATTGCTGTGGCTAAGGTATACATTAATTACATACTATTCAATACAGTAAAATTGTATTTATGAAATAAAACGAAAACGTTAATTAAAATATAAGAATAACCAAGCGGATCACTTCCAAAGTTGAAAATGATTAATACTAATTTCCTTCGATTTGTTATTAAACACAAAAAAACATAAAATATAATATGTTGATTTTTTTATTTTATTAATTTTATATTCAAGTATGAAAGAAATGAGAAATTTTCAAAGTTGTTAGTACATAACGTTTGAAATAATCAAAGAGGTTGATCGTTCTTAATTTTTAACAATAATATTTATTGTTTTTAATTATAAACATTTTCAAATTCAATTAATTAGCTCTATTTGTATCGTATGTTCTGACAGTATCATTGGGAAACGTGGCAAGAGGACCATTTCTCCATTAAAATTTCCAGTCAAAATAGTTGCTACAATAATATTTCTTGTAATCTTTTTGATTATCAAAGGAGTATCGTTGCATAATTAAGGTGAATTGAAATAGCTCTGAATAATTTTCAACCAAAGATTATGTGATGTCATTCCGAGTATATCTAGATAATTTACGTTTTCATTCACATTAACAACGGTAGCGAATTATTTAAAATAGACGATTCTATGCTATCTTCTCACCAATTTTAAGCCGTTCATAAGTTACAAATATTGTAGCTAAGACTTCATTACGCGCTTCGCTTGCTCCTGTAGTCATCAAAAGTTACCAAAAATCGATATTAAGCTGTGAACTTACCGTAATTAACAAACACTTATTAGCAAACAACAAACTTCTTAGTCTTTAAAACGAAACAAACTTACACGGGTTACTAAATACTTGTAGGTTATGCGAAGTTTGAATACTGCGTTCTGAAATCTAACTCATAGTATACATTTTTTATTATTATTAAATACTTACATTAAAATGAAATCTACACTGATATTTTTAATATTATCTTCAAAGTACATTAATTGTGGCGAGTAATTTTCAAAAATTAGTAAATTAGTGTGATAGAATTTAATTAAGTAACCATATTTCCGAACAAACGATGCTCTTTCAATATAGTCTATGGCTGCGAATGACGATGACATTCGTTACTCGCGTTTTCGTCTAATATTTAATACAAGACGTTTGGAATTAAAAATTGCAAATTTTATTTTTTTAATTCCAATGAAGTACGCAAACGCGAAACAAATTTTATTTTAAAATTAATTAATTTTTTAATTCTTAATTATATGCTTAGAATTAAATATTTATTTTTAATTTTAATGTTCGATTATAATTTTTTTATATTATCTTTTTACCCGGTACGTGGGATTAAACTTTTTTTCAAATAGTAATTAAATAATTTTTTATGCATTATTTGCAACCCTGCTCTTATATACTCTTCAGCATTTGGGAGAAATCGAGCATTCCCATTCAATAGCGAATTCCTAGAAGAACAGTATGGAATAAATTTAGGAGGAGAGCTTAGCAAGAAACGGTAATAGTAATCACATCAGGAATGTTTAAGAGATAGATATATAAGTGGAGAAGAATAAGCTGCAAGTACAGTAGACTAACATAAGCTTCTCGGAAAACTGTACTGTCAACAATTGGACCGTTTGAAGGAAGCAATCGCCCAGAAGCGGCCAGTTATGGCCAATAGGAGAGGAATGGTGTTCCATCAGGACAACGCCAGGCCACATACATCGATAGTGACTCGCCAGAAGCTCCGGGAGCTTGGTTGGGAGGTTCTTATGCATCCATCTTATAGTCCGGACCTGGCACCAAGTGATTACCATCTGTTCCTGTCCATGGCGAAAAATTGTTCTGGAGAAGAATTCGTTTGAAGAGAGGCTTTTGAAAATCGACTGTCTCAATTTTTTGCCAACAAGAACGAAGGCTTCTATGAGAGAAGCATAATGAAACTACCCTTAAAATGGCAACAAGTTATCGAACAAAACGGCGCATATTTGACCTAAATCTACAAATTCAATTATGATAATTAAAGTCTTCAATTTTATGTAAAAACATTGTTTTTTGTTTTACTACACCTAATATTTGTATATATATGTACATATATACAGAAGAAGATATATGTATATCTATATATACTTGTATTATTGCACCTAATTCAATATAAGGAATATTGATTGCTAAATATTATACATTCGCAGATAAGATCATACATACATATACTAGTATGTTATCCATAATAATTAGAGCGTAGGTAGACAGTAAACTGACAACATCATTCACTGTTTTGTCATGACGGCGATTACTCCTAACTAAATGGTTGATAAAGTTTGGAGTTACCCGAAGGAAGAAATCGAACCATTGGAGTACCAAAAGTTTCAAATCTCAACAATTACACTGAAAAAAAAGAATATGGTGAGAAGTTGTGGACCGATTTGGACAATTTTCTCCATGTATGAGGAGGTTATAGAAAGACTTGTTCTCAGCTAGTTTGGTTTATTTAGCAATAGCGGTTTATAAGACATCTACAATAAATCATTTAGGGAGCGGGCTATGTCCACTTTTATATACTTCAGATGTTCCTTCCTGCTGCGAATCCCTGGTATAGGTTTTGATTGAACGGTATTTTGTGGACGTTCCATAGTCCGACTTTGCTCATTCGCAATACCCTACTTATTTTAGTGCCGAATAGTTTAATTTTTACTCAGACATTCACCCAGAATTTAACTCGATCACTATGATATAGTTATATGCTATATATGTATTAGAGCTGGTTAATTTACAAAGATCCAAAAAAACGGAAAAATCGTGTATGCAGGAAATATTCAATGGATCAAAACTGACAAATTTGCCTAAGAGAATACGGGTCTAAAACCGGTTTCGAGCCAGCGATATTTTAGGTAGTCCTCTAATATACATATACTTAACAATGACAGTGAAAATGAAGAAAATCGGACAACTACAGGACTGTATAACATATATCTCCCCTACAAAAAAGCATAAAATCGGTACAAATACAAATTTAAAGGAGTCTGGACCTCCTGCAAAAAAACCGAAGGGGGCTAGTTGTTCCCAGAAGAGAGCAGGTTTGTTACGAGCTCCAGAGTAGCTAGCGTGAGAACAGAAGCTAAGACTGGCTCTAGGAAAGTAGCTACACCGGAAGCAGGCGGGACCAGCCAAGGTGTGGCTACTAAGAAGGGGGAAGAGGAGATACAAAAAATAAAGGAGCTGCAACCGTCAATCAAGGAAGAGCTAACGAAGGAGCTCCAAAAATACTTCGACTTCGCGAGAGCAGTTCTGCCAAGTTTTAAACGTGAACCGCCAGTAGTGGCAGCCAAGCAACAGTGGTGAAAAGACTAAGCCGTCAAGCAAAGGACCGAAAATTAAGAGCGTGAAGACCGCTAAAACAATTGCTGAACGCTAAACCATTACATTGGTGTGCTGGATAAGGGAGATCCCGAAGGAAAAGTCCCCAGAGCCTAGTGGGTGCAAAGCTGCACTGACTAATGTGGCACTGGAAGTGTTATTAAGCAATGCAGGTCCGGTCGCCGTAAAGGTACGGATGCCGGTTAGTACCAGGCCTAAATGAAGAGAATAGCTTGTGATGACGAGAGATCGGATTCACAAAAGTGAAGGTCATGACCTACAAGTCGGACGGTGATGCAGTAGACAACTTGGAATCGGAAACGGAGTGTGAAGTCGTGGAAGATTCAATGGAGTCCTTGAGAGACGTGGAAAACATTGAGTAAGATGAGTGTACTTCGAGGTCTGAGTTTGCAAACAGACTACAGACAGCTATATACTGGATGGAACAACTATTTTATACTCTTAAGGTCATATAAAAAAGAAGAAAAGCAAAAATAAATTCGTGTAAATATTTTTGTAATGATATCGAGAATACGGCAGAAGCGTCTCGAAAAATAATGGCACAATCGATGCATTTGAATTGGATACCTCCAAAAGCCAGACCACAGTTGGACGGTATTCAGTGAAGAATCTTTAGGTATGCTATTAGATACTCACTTCCCAGGCAGTCCCGAAAACCAACGATGGAGTATGCACTACCTAGTGTGTGGAAGCAGAATTTCCTCCTGTAGTCATAGTATGATATAGTAATGTATTTTGGGCGATAGGCAGCTTCAAGCCCTTCAAATCGGCAGGACCAGATCAGGTTTATTCCCGGCACAGTTACAGCAGTCCCAGATCTACTTAATAAACTGGTTAACAACCATGCTTAAAGGGGCATTCCAATAAAACTATATTCCTTCATCATGGATGAAAGTCCAAGTTATATACCAATAGCGAATAAAAGTTCACACACTAATCCAAAGGATTTCAGACCCATTGGTCTTTCCTAATTTATTTTCAAAACGTTGGAAAGATTAACTAGTTACACATAAGGAACCAACTGAACCGAAAAAAGGGTTGTTTCGCAGCACAGAAGCAAGACTATGGTCAGTGGTGGCAAAGATTGAAAAATCTCTAGAGGCTAAATAATACACCCTCGTAGTTTTTATAGACATAATAGGTGCTTTCAATAACATCCAGCCAAAGGCTATACTAAACGCGCTTAAAGATTTGGGCATCTCTAGATAAGTCGATTATTTCACCTTCAGCGATGTGGAGATCTGTCCGAAGGTCTACACTCCAAGGAGGTATTTTAACTCCACTTTTCTGGATCCTAACAATGAACAAAATGTTGGTGGATCTGGAAAAGAAGGGGATGGCCTACGCTGACGATGTGGCAGTTTCGGCTAGAGGAAAAATAAGGAATATTCCCTAATAAAGAAAATAGCTACATAATTTTACACGTGTAAAATAATGGTGGTGCGTAAATGGGGTTGAACGCCTCGGGTAAATCACTGGCTCTACACAGCAGTTGTAAGGCCGATTATGATTATGGTATATTTGTATAGTGGTCAATAATGGAAAAGAAATCCGCGGTAAAACATATGGAGAGAATACAAAGAGCAGCCAGTATTTACATCAGTAGAGCTCTTAGAACAACGCCAAACCAGGCGCTAAACGTAATCTTTTGGATGCAAATGGCTGCGAAGTCAGCTCTTAGAATGATTCCCTTATTCTATTCGTCAACAGAAACAAGGGGCTTTCTATGGTAATTAAAAAGATCCCGTTTCTTCCCATTGCCACGGATTTTTGAAATCCTACAGAGTTGAATTTAAATCCGGTCCCAATATGCCATCCCTTCTAGAGAAGAGTTAGAAAGGGGCGAGGTGGACTAGGGCGCAGTAATAAGCATCTATTCTGATAGTTCCAAACTAGATAACCGAGTGGGCGGTGGTATATTCTCTGCAAAACTAGACACCAAAATCGCCTTCGTCTTCCAGACCACTGTAGTGCCTTCCAAGTGACCGTCACATTAATTACAACAAAAAGGCTTTGTTCTTGTTCTGACAAGAAGTGTGTTCACAACAAGAAATTTATTTATGCATACATATATACAGATAAGCAGCCGGCTTTGAGATCACTAAAGTCTTTTAGGGTCTAAGCTAGTGAACGAATGCCTCAATCTCTTAGTGGATTAAACATCCTATTTCACGATAAACCTGCAATGGGTCCCAGGACATAGTGATATCCTTAGGAACTGTTAAGAGGATGAACTAGTTAAAGTCACTACCCTACAATTAAACTCCGGAAAAGAAGGAAAATATATATGCCTCTGGCTACTTGTAGGTATCTAATCAAAAAACGTGTTATAAACATTGTGGAATCAATCCCTGACTTACTTAACAAGCAGGAAAACGTGGCATTAATGTAATTGGGGCTACACATGCCGACTATTAAAATTTAAACGGAATAAAATAAGAACTCTAGAATTGGTACTTACAGACTGTCTAATAGAAAGACATGTTAATAGACCAGGGACGCCATATAACGACTATTGTAGTAGCTGTCAGGAGGTGGAGACTATTATCTTATATGCGAAAGGAAAAGAATCGCAAACATCGGTCGAGGGTTTCTTGACGACGCATTGAAGGTTGCACAGATAAAACTTTTCGTGCTTATGAACTTCATCACAAGCACGGTGTGGTTCAGAGAGGTGCCAATAGAGTGAGGGGCTTTGGTTCCGGTGGTATTACAATGGGCCTCCTAATGCCTAAGTGCTTCGTTGGAAAGCCATTCTACCCACCTATCATTGCAAAACTCACGTTGACATTAAGTACAAACGGGTATACATTCACGCAGAAAGAGAAAAATGTGAGCGTAGCAAACAACTGTTCAACGTGCAAGTTGGAGAAGAAATTGATGTTCCACCCAAATTTAAGTCCGTCGTAGATCAAATGGTAAAAAAATATACGCCAAGCAAATCAGAAGAAAAATGTCCCATCCAGTTGAAAATAATTCCAAAAGATGACAAAATATATTTCAAAGAAACCCCCAGTCGATTGTCAACGATAGAAAACGAAGTGGTCAAGAATCAAGTCGCTGACTGGTAACAGGAGGGTGTCATTCGTGAATCTACCTCAGATGTTGCAAGCAAAGTGGTACTTGCAAAGAAAAAAGATAACACATTCAGAATGTGCATTGACTACCGTAAGTTGAATTGTTTCGTTTTAAAAGATCGTTTTCGGTGCTCATTGTATAATATATTTTAGCATAAATGCAAAGTGCTCAATTTTTTACGGTTATGGACCTCAAGAACGGCTTTTTCCACGTGTCGATTGAGGAGAATAGTAAAAAATACACTGCGTTCATAACGAAAGAGGGTTTATTCGAATTAAATAAGGCGCCTTTTGGGTTTTGCAATTCACCGGCTGTTTTTGTGTGCTTTCTTAACGTAATTTTTTCAAAACTTGCGGAATGATGGTATAATGGAATTGTACATCGATGATATAATCAGAGAATGTTAATAAATAGATAGATATAGGTAGGATAGGTTAATATAATATATAATAGATAGGCGCAAATGTTTAAAAGTACTAAATTGAGCTTTTCTTGTTTGTACAAATGGCTGCGAAGTCAGCTCTTAGAATAAGGGAATCATCCCTATTCGGGGAACACCAAAAAATACAACTTCAACTCTTTTGATATACACCACGCAATGATCGAAACGGGGAAAAGGCTATACATGCTGATGGCTGATTTATATTTGAATATTACCAAAAATCATAACTTTTGTAATTTTAAATAAACCTTCAAATTATATAAAAGGATTATTGGTTAAAGCCCCAGTATTTACAATAAAATGGGTAATTAATAGATAAATTCTTCAACTCATTTTTGCGCGTTGCATGAACAATATCTAATAGGCAAAGGATAGCAATATTTAAAGCAGTGGCTAAGCGGCCTCGATTTCGATTTACGGTGGCTCATGTCGCAAGCGTGAAGGAGTTAAGCTATTCCCAATACAAACGCTTACGTACGAATCCTATAAATCATTAATCTTAATTTTTATTTATCTTTTATTTTAATTTAACATTTAAGCTAATCTCAATTCAGTTACTTAAATAGCATATTTTACTCACTTAAATAATTAGCATATTTCAAGAAAATATGTTCATGTGTTTTGGTTTATTTCATATTCCCTTATTTATGCATATTTATACAAATGTGAAAATGACACATCCATTTATAAGTACAGACAATCTCGGGCGGCTATGTTGTCTCGTTTGTCCTTTTTGCAGTGGTTTGCTATTGAAATTTGACTTATACTATGTTCGCACCGAATTGAAATCCTCTTGAAAACACAATTTGTGCATTGTGGAACCAAAGTCGTTCTGACCGACATTGTGTGTTTTCGATGAGTTTTCATTGACAGTTCACACATCTATTTGTTTACATTTGTTATGTACCGTACAAGAACAGTGACGGTCATCTGATGGGTAATATGACAATCATAGCTGAAAAAATTTTGTCAGCGCGCAGAACAAAGTTTCTATCATTTTTTTAAGAGCCTTGTGCAAAAACTGATGTAAACAAACATATGTGTGTGAGTTTGCATCTCTCTTTAACACATGGGTATTCGGAATTGATTCACTATATATCTATACTGCTCACTCTCATGTCTTTTTCTGAGTAATTGCTGACCATTAATCCGTCATAGCTGAAAATTGTCAGTTATGATTGAAACGCTATCAGTAGTGAAAAATTCTTTTGCGCAGTAGATAATATAATTTTTATTTCTTTAATAAATTTCAAACTTTTAATCCAAATTAATTATATACTTAAATATAAAAAGGAATGCAACAAAAAATATAATAAAATATGAAAATATAAAAATAAATTTTCACTTGATGCCATCTCTTTCTCCAATCAGATATAGTTCTGAATTTAAAAATGCAATTGTAAATTAGCAGTACTGACATATCCAATTTGAGTGTACTGATGAACCCATCAGCAGTTTCTTGTAGGGTACGTTTAGGCCAACAAATTGTCAACTGACATTTAGGGCTGGCAAAATATGTCTTCTAATAATATCGATTAACTAGAGCAGGCACCGATTATAATGAGTGGAATGTAAGTTTTCAAGGGGTTTTCAGCGAAAACCGTATTTTTGATTGACAGATTATGTATGGATGAAAACACAAGTTTTCACGTGAAAACCTCTTTTGTCTATGAAAACACGAATTTTGTGTCGGTGCGAACATAGTATTATGCTCTTTTGAAATACTACGACTACCGTTTGGGGTGCATTTTCATAGCGATGTTTTTAGATAAAATGGGCTAAATCGAAAAACTATGAAATAATGATAATAAGTAAACATATACAAGTACTATATACAGTGTGCTTAGAATATATAGAAGTAATAAAGGATTTCATATTAAGGGCAATTTTATATAAATTTTATAATATAATATCATATATAATCAATTATATGAAATAAATTAAAATAATATTTCAAGTCGCTAACGAGCCATGTTGTCATCTCTCCTTTCTGAAGAGAACATCAGACAAATTCTTCAATTTCATTTCATTTTTAGTATCATCGTGAGGAAGCAGCTTGTGGGCAATTTCGAGAATATTCACATACAAATTGGTCATTTCAAACAAGTAAATAATTATAATACTCACACATTAGAGTAAATGAACATATGCCCGAATTCATATCCTAGCACAGATGTAGTTTTATTCCTTTTTTAATTTTTATAAACCATTTTTATTAAATTTATTTTAATTTTTTCCTCATTATATAAATGTTCTTCAAAATCTATTATTTCTTTTTGTTATTCTAATTTTCCCTAACACGCATGCCAAAGAACATCTGCGCATACATATAGGTATTAGTCGTTCCTTTAGAAGGTGGTGACAATTTACTTGGTTCCTGCTTAGAGTGGTGTAGTTTGTTGAGTTCGATTATCATGAGGGGAAGGTACCTTTCTGACGAGGTGTAATTGAACTTTCGAATTTGCGCATTTTCGATGTTCCCTTTTATTAGTTTACATTTTAGCACAGCTAACATTTGCGCCTTCTCTATTAATTAACCTTCTCTGCTTTGGCGGAGACTCTTACAGTTGCATGATGATAAGTGGCACCCAGTATATTACTGGAGCAAGAAGACTACAGCACACGAAGGAAAGTTGCATAGCTACGTCTTGGAAATGAAAGCAGCTTAATTAGCTACAAAACGGTTCCGGCATTACCTGCTAGGTATCGAGTTCGTCCTAATAACGGATTGCGCAGCTTTCAAACGACAACGAAAAAAGACGTTCCACGTGAATTTGCCTAATGGCTTATGTATTTGCAAGACTTCTACTTTATAACTGAACATCGGATTGAAAGCAGGATGAAACACGTTGACTCACTAAGCCGCCATCCCATTTTTTTAGTTCACGTCTGAGATCCGAGCGAGGCTAATAAAAGCGCAGTAAAACGATGACCATTTGAAAGCAGTCGCTGAAATCCTTAATAAAGAAGTGTACGCTACAAGTATATTTTTGCCATAGTCGATGGTTTCACCAAGTTCACTTGGATATATGCAACGTAGTCAACAGATGCAGCAGATGTAGTGAAAAATTAGACAACCTGGGTCGATATCTTTGTACTGTTTGGAATACACATGCGAAATGAAAGAAAATTTGCAGTGGTAAGAGCTATAGAAGAAGAAATTGTAACTATATTTTAAGATGAACGACGAAATATAAGAATGGAAGCAAAATAAGCAAACGGAGTATAAGAAGAATTACGATTCGAGGCGCAAATCGCATGCGTATCAAATGTTTGATTTGGTTGCGATTAAACAGACGCAATTCGTAACAGGCAAAAAAACAAATATATTGGACCATATAAAATTGTAAAAGTAAAACGGAAAGGCAGATATAATGTTGAAAAGGTGGCAGATTTTGAGGGGCTACGGCAAACATCCACAAGTATCGACAACATTAAACTATGGAAGTATGTAGAAGAATATGAGAGTTTATCATCTGGGTCAGATGCTGATCAGGATGACCGAGTGTAAAAGGATGGCAACACCATCAGCCGTAGAATCGCCAGAAGTCATCAAATTAGTCGTTAAACAGGGAAGTAATCAAGTTGTCGAAAGTCAACAAAGCAAGTCAAAAAGCAGCGGTTAAGACAAGAGGTCGTCATTCAGTTGTTAGGTCGTCGGGCCGTTGGGTCTGAGCAGTATATTTTTTGAAATCACCTTATATATAAAACCACATTAAGGAAGTAAAATTCTACTTTAACTTTTATTTAAGTATTTTGTTTTAAATATTTTTCTGTGATTTTTCCTTTGGTAAAACATGTTTCTCTTCTGCTAATCTCTGCGGTCAGGTTTGTGATCCTAAATTCCTTCTAATTTTAAGGACTAAGTGGACCCCTTCACCTATAAATAATTGTCCAATATCAATATTTTTCAACTAACGCGTACACGCATCTAAGTACGCGGATTAGTCTTTGCTAGAAGCAGGGGTACAAATAGTTTGGGGTCCAAGTGGATCTTCGATACCAAATACGTAATTTTTCAATTTCATGTTTATTAATATTATTGGACTTTTTCCAGTACTTTGAAGCAAAAGTGTCAAGAAAATTAAATGAGATCGCAATCCGCGAGCTTATGGAAGATGAGTTTGATGTTAAGAGCGATCCCGGTATAAATGGATTATGTGACAATAAAGTGGTTAATATAGAGAAGAAGCTATTAATTGCTCGGAAAATACATAAATTAGCTCTTGGGAAGAGGAAGATAATACTATAAATTCCGGATATTTTCGAGGCAAAAAATTCAGCACCTCACGCACCCGTCATCATAATATTTTAATACATCTTCCTTGATGGATTGGACAAGCATGCGATAAAATCAATATGTCATCACTGGATTCAATGCAACTATTGATATTATAGCCTTCATACGACGAACAAAAAATAGCTGAGTTTTCGGAAAAATGTACCAGCCAAAGAGCACACACTAATAATGTAGAGTTAGAAATGAAAGCTTTCTAAGGTTTATTGTTATTAGCTGCTGTTTTCAATAATGAGCATGAAGACGAAAAAGGGACCAAAAACAATCGCTGTAATGTTCAAAATGTTGCAATTATATCTTATATATTCCGAATGCCGAATATACAATATGTAAGTGGTTTGAAGAATATTCTCGTTTAATCCCGGAAAAATGCTTGTTTTGTTTAAGTTTAGAGCAAACTTAACCCTAAATTAGCCTTTGTTTTTTCTTTATTTTGTTCATATCTTTTATATAAAGGATTATTATTTAAAAATTCGTAGGTTTTCAAAAGATTTTGTGTAAAAATCACTATTTATACATATATTATATTACATATTCTTCATCATCAGATAAGGATATTTTTATAAATTTTTATGCTATAAAAAATGTACCTGTGAAGGGTATTATAGCTATAGACGAAGTTAATATTTTTACTTGTTTGCTTTTTCAATGGTTTATCGTCCCAGTTTTTAAGTGTTTTAAAAGTTCAGTTTCAAGTTTGTAGACGCCAATAATTGTGGTACAACCATCAATTTTTAGTTTAGCTCAATATAAGATAGAATATTCTAAAAACCTACACCATTCTCATAAATTGTGGGTATTGTGTGGTTTATATTAGTATGCGGCTGTCTTAGTTTACTGGCTTTAATTGAAATGTTGTTAGATGATTTTTGATAAAATAATATACAAGGTAAATAGGGGTAGTTTAACGCTTCAAAGTCGTTGATAATATTATTGAGTAGATGTATGTATATAGAATGTACGAGTGTACAGCCAGTATAACAAATGTAAAAATATTTACTGGCAAAAAAGTAAAAGTTTTCTTCTCATAGGTCCACGCACGATTAACTAAAAGTTGAATTTAGTGTACACATGTAAGAAAAAGAGTAAGACTAGCCATAGGCCCCCTACAAAACCCTGTTAATCGAAAAAACCGGTGATATGTCTTACAGTGGTATCCTCAAGGCGATAAAAATAGATGACACTTTACATCAATTGGGCGAGAATGTGTCACGAATAAAAAAGACAGCCAGATGAGAGATTGTGCATGAGCTAATGAGAGTGAAGAAAAGGAGTGCCGATGAATATGCAAAATCCTTGGCAATAAGGCAGAAATTAAAGTATTAACTCACAAATTACTAGAAATTCGTGACATAGATGATTTTACCACAAAAGACGATATAGTCCAAGCTAGTGTTGAGAACTATCGAATGATTTCAACTATCGATAGTTAATAACTGAATGATTTTGACTATCGAATTAATTTTCTCGTTCATTCATTTATTCATTCATTTATTTATTAAAATTAAATAACAAAGGTCAAGTCGTGCTCTTCAAACAACAATTCAAAGTACTGGTATTTTATTAATGTTTAATTAAATCAATACAAAGGTTTTTTTATTTAATTCAATATTTTAGTAAAACTTAAAAATAATATAAAGCAACTAAGAAATTCAATTTAAAATAAAATAAATATATATATTATATATAAAGTATGTAACAAAAATATATTTATTATGTATCAAAATTGCAATTTAAGAATATTATTTGCTCAAGCTTTTGACTTTTTAGTCTATTTCTTCTGTCATTTATTATTTGACCAGCTTTCAGAAGGTACTGAAGTAGCAGGTATACATAAATATTTTACTGACAGTTTGTAGATTTCTGGAAAGACTGACTTTTTGTTGTCCCAGTAGTTTAAAGGGTTTTGATGTCTTTCAACGAAATTTTGTCTAAGGCGTTTGCGTTGTGACAAATAGTTTTTGCTTCCGCTACTTTTTGGTCCAGTAGAGTTCAAAGAGATATTTTACTTTTATCCACGGGTAATTCTATTACTGGGACCGTGGAATCCCTTCGGTTTCTTTGTATTAAAGCTGTTACCTCTTCTGCCAACCATTTTTCAGCATTAATTGCGTTAATTTCATTTCTAAATGCAATCTTTTTAAACGGGGGGTCAAAGAAAGTCGATTTGGCACACATCTTATCAGACTCTAATTGGCCAAGTCGTCGCGAAATGACTTCCAACAAACTACTTTTTAAGCATTCTCCCTCCGTAGTGTTCATTTGCTGGGATCTTATTGCGTATTGGAGTCCTCTGACTATAGGCACAACCGGTGAAATCGTTGGATAGGTTTGCGCTGAAAGTTTTGTTGTCATATGCTCTATCGGCTTTAATACGTTGATAGAATCAGGTAATCTTTCCCATTTTGATGCATTCAGAAAATTCGGTGCATTTGGTAAAAAAGTTATTACAGCAGAGAGCGGTTGTTTTATCGAGCATATACGTTCCATCATGAGAAGGCCAGAATTCCATCTAGTAGCAACATCTTGCCTCATCTTAAGTTCAGTCACACCCATTTGCTTTTGCATGCTTTTAAGTTTTTCTGCTGCTTGAGAGCTATGATTAGAATATGTTACTATAGCTCTACATTTCTGAGGAACAGCCTTTATGGCATCAACAACGCATAAATTTAGGGTGTGAGCCACTCACTGTGTTTTTGTAAAATATCACTTATCACTTTTTTGATATTTGCGACGTTATCACATACTATCGTAACTATTTTATTGAAAATTGACCACTCGTCAAAAATGTTTTTTTAATTCTGTGGCTATATTTTGCGCAGTATGTGAGTCGAACACTTCTTTAGAGGACAGGACTGCATAGATCATTTAATTTTCACAAATACTAGTGACAGACAAAAAGGAGTTTTGGCTGTCAGAAGTCCACATATCTGTTGTTATAGAAATGTGTGAAATATTTTGCAAAATGTCATGAAGCTTTTTCGTGTTTGATTATATTTTGCAGGCAACATCGTGTTGGAACGAAGTTTCCTGTTTGGGGTTGGAATACAAAGGCTGAAGCTTTTTTGTATATTCGCGAAATCCTTCATTTTCGAAAAGAGAGTGGTTGTAGATTTTTTGTAACCATTTTAATGAGAGATTTATCAATACTTCCCTTTTCAGTTTCCGAAAGCTCAGATTGCGTGCTTGTAACAAATAACTTTGTTTCCATTGCCCTTCTCTTTCATTGTTCACTACCTGAAGCATTTCTGCTAGGTATTGCTGAAGAACTTGTCGCCGTTTCCACGTTCACAGTGGGTATCAAAGAAGCACTTAAGTCTCTTTGAAAAACTTCCATTGATATTTCTGAATTCACATCTCTTTCTATTGTAAAACAGCTAGGCATATCTATGTTGCTTATAGCAGGTGCTCGATCGACTATCGCCTCCTCCACACTAAGTGATGATGGATGCCTTCGTCGTAGGTGATCAATTAAATTTGAGGTATTAACAGAAAACTTGAGTTTTTACAAATGTACAGTTAACATTATTACCATTTTTAGTAAAAAAAAACTGCCAAACTGCAGATCTCTTTAATCCTGGCCGCATTCTAGTTTGATTTAATTATACATAAAAAATATTTTCAGCACTTCCTCTATAAAATATATAAATTTCATATTACCAGAGATTCCAGCAAAAATATTGCAATTAAAAATATTATACCAATATTTATATAAGGTTAAATTTAAATGTTTCACTAATAATACCGACAGTTAAAACGGTTAGGTGGATGTATACATAATTACAATTTCTTGGTTGGTTCAAAACCATTTGAATTTTTTCCAACAACTTGGAAACTTGGGTATAGTTCAAACATTATTCATAAATCTATATTTATTACGAGTAGTATAAATATTTTTCACTTAAATTATTTTAAGCATCTATTAACTTCTACCATTCATACCCGCATTCAATTATTTTCCATTATTATACATAGTACTAACAGTAGGTGAAGCCATTGAAAGCGAATAAATTAATTCGTACAAAAAACTTTGCTAGAAATCCACTTGCATACACAAAAAATCATTCATTTGAAAAATCATTCATTCGAAAAATCGTTCAAAATCGTAAAAATAGTAATGAACGAAAATTAGTAATGAATGAAAATTGCTGAACTATCGAATAACTTGATAGTTTTTATTCGATAGCGGATGCTGTATTAAGTGCGGAGAAAAGGGGCACTTTGTCAAAAGCTGTAGCAAGGAACCTTTTTGTATATTCTGCAAAAACGCTGGAAGCGAAAATAAAAACCCTCAAATTAGTAGTAAGAGATGCCTAGTGTATGAGAAGAGACGTCGTTATAATCTGCGAACAATATAAAAGCATAAATATGGGCCTGCGACGACAAAGAGGTGCAAGATAGTCCACTGCTTGGTAAATTCTTTTGCGTAAGAGTAAAGGTGTATGGTATTTACATCTATATACCGCTGGTAGACTTTGAAAAGTTTCTTGACGACCTAGTTAGGGATGTTCAAACAACACTACATTTAATGGCAGGGGATTTCAACGCTTAGGCTCTTGAATGGGGAATTCGAAAGAAAAATTAATGTGGAAATGCCTTGCTCAAGCCATTCTCACTACTTGACGTGGTATTGGAATGGATATGACTCCATAATTGACATAGCATTTGTCAGTAGATCCCTATCAGGAAACACGAAATGGCCAATAATAATGTTGGCAATAATGACAAACACCAAGGGAGAGGGGTGCGGGTGAAAAAGCACAAACTAGAGGATGGAAACACGAAACCATGGACGAAGACGTATATACTTTCATGTTGAACACAGAAATAAGCAACTTAAATGACGCGAATGAATAAGCAAATTTATTATTTGATCATGTTAGCAGAGCTTGCGATGCTGCTATGATAAGAAAAAAGCACAACAGCCGAACGTCGAAACCCAGTATATTGGTGGAATAGCGAAATCGCTGATCTGAGGTATAGCTGTCACAGAGTTAGGCGGCAATATCAAAGAAGTAGAGGTACCGTGGAATATGAGCGACTAAGCCAGATTTTCAAAATAAAACGAAAAGAACTTAGAGCAGCAATTAGAAAATCTACATGCTTTAAAGAACTCTGTGACAAAGCAGATGAAAACTCATGGTGTGGAGCGTATAAACCAGTAATGTCAAAAATTAGAGTCGATAAAGGACAAATGCCAACCTGCCCTGTATTACTAAAGAATGTAGTAGAAACCCTGTTTTCAGCACACCAACCGCAAGCAAGGGGAGAACTACCCTCTGACTGCCTAAAACTTCCTGCTTTTCTACCAGCCGATGATAATGAGGTAGTGCAAGCATCGGAACGTTTCGCTAATGCAAAAACGCCAGGTTTGGATGGCATTTTAAACAAAGCATTCAAAACCGCTATAAAGCTCAATACTAAATACTTCACAGAACTTTTGAGTAAGTTCCTGAGGGATGGAGGTTTCCATATACATATTTGGAAATGCCAACGTTTGGTTCTGCTATCAAAACCTAACAAGCCACCAGGAAACCCAAGTTCGTACGGGCCACTCTGTATCATTGATACCAGTGGTAAGATCAGCCCGCAACTGGCAGGGCAAAAAACATAAGCCGTGTTAATTTCAAACACAAGGAAAGTGGAATCCATCACACTGAATATTGATGGACATAGCATCACGTCAAATTAAATATTTAGACATAATAAGTGACGCGAGAATCAGCTATAAAGTAAATATCGAGAAAGCCTTCAAAAAAGCTGCGCGTGTAAACACGCCCTTGAATCGAATAATGGCTAACATAGGCGGACCTAGTCAGAGCAGAAGGCTACTATTGGCAAAAGTAACTCAATCAATAATAACGTATGCAGCGCCTGTATGGGCTAACGCTCTAAAGCAAAAAACATACTCCGAACTAGTTAGATCCTAGTTCCGGTTAAGTGCACTTAAAGTTGCCAGCGCTTTCCACACAGTGTCACACGAAGCCACTGGAGGGATATCTGGTATAATGTCACCTGACTTATTGGCCCTGGAGTAAAGGAGTATACGATAAAAGCAAAAATGTAGGCAGGCTAAAGAGCGCGAAGAAAAAAGACAGCAGATTGTAACTGCATGGCAAGCGCTCAAAGCACGATGGACGCATAGGTTGATCAAAGTTGTTGAAACCTGGGGTAATAAAAAACATGGCAACGTTGACTTTTATTTGACGCAGCTCCTAAGTACAATAAGTACTCTTACAGATATGGCCACGATGAGGCAGAAATGTGTTCATGTTGTGGTAGTGAGAGAGAGAATGCTGAACACGTCTTTATCTACTGCCCGAAATATGAGACAGATAGAAAAAAATTGGAAACCCAAATTTTTGAGAGACTAGCGCCAGAAAATCTGGTGCTACACATCACATGCTACGGTCAAAGCAGGTGTGGGATTATGTAAAGTGCTGGACCACAAAGATTCTTGAAGAAAAGACTAGAGCGACTGCGATGTAGCGCTGCAAACAGCCAAATTCAGTTTGTAAATCGCTTAGACGTTCTAGCCAACAGGCTTAGCTACCCCTGCAATGTAATACTTAACGGGAGTTCCGCAGGGGAATAATAATAGAGCTACGAGTTATTTTCTTGAGATGTTTTTTTAGTGTGTTAAAGTCTCCCACTACTGTTGTACGGGAAACAGTGTATTTCGATGATTTTTCCATCTCGCCACAAAAAAAAAATAGAAACATAACTTGCACAAAATTGAGCTGGTACAGAACTTTGTCATTAGGAAGTTATATTTATTCAATAGCTATGTCCTACAAAATTGCAATTACCTTTGCGACTTTGGGATGGGTTCTTAACAGTTCGTTTGGGCGCTAATACAATTTTCTGTAAACTTATTTAAGTATTATGGAAATGTGCACGCAACCCCAAAATTACCCATTTTGCATCTTTTACGCCAAAGTCATGAAATCTATATCGCATAACTATAGCTTTGCATAGGAATGCGATGTATGTACTTATAAACACAAACTCCCAAGAATACTTATTTGGAGAATGACGAAGTTAAAAATTACAATTGAGCTTGATTAAAATAACTTAGAAATCTAAGACACAAAACTATATAATTTAAATAAACACGTACATAAATACATGCTTATTATATACTCATTTCGGAAATCTGCACAAGTAGAAAATAGCAATGATGAGAAAATTTTGAAATTACGAAAACTAATTTAGCGAAATTGTGCTATTAGTTGATATGCTTATGACACGATCAGTAAAAAATTGCTCGAGTTGCGATCTGATTCTTCCTCCTGAGATATTTTTCTAAATGATTGAATGTACATATCTTCAAAACCACTAAAGCTAACTGAACTAAACTTGCTGAGAAGAAGTCTTTTCAGCATCCCTTCATACACCGTGAACTAGAAGTAAAAAATTTCACAACTAGGAGGCAGAAAAGGGCTTTATGGGAACCGGGGTAAAAGTTGGACCATGGGCGTGACACCGCTCACTTTTAGAAGAAATCTCATATCTCAGTAACTACTTGACAAATTGAAACCAAATTTGGTTTGTGAGGTTATCCAACTATTAGTATTGTACACTATGGAAATGGACAAAATGACAACCAAGCCTACTTTCTATATAATAAAAATTAGTGACCTCAAGGACACATACACCAAATATGTGGACAGCAGTGCATATGGCCGATTTTTGCCGCATATATCGCTCAGTCTGTGAGTATAAGTATTAAAATTCGTGGATAATATTTTTGTTGTGCCAAAAATGGGTAAATTTTGCTAAATATTTCCCTTAGCCCTCATATACCTAATATAAATATTTTCGAACTTCCGGTTGACTTTATATCGCATCAATCGGTCAATATGCAAGAAATCTTATTGAAATTTCGATATAATCTCTTTCAAATCACAGTGCATCTTCTTGCATGTGATTGTAAATAATGGATACAAAACTGCCTACTTTTAATTAAAAATATACGAAAATACCGTATTTTAATTTACATTGGGAGAAATGTTCGGTTACACCCGAACTTAGCCCTTCCTTACTTGTTTACATTTTATTTTAGGCGTTTTTCAATTACGAAATATCCATGAATTGGTGAAAGGCACAAGGAGGGCTATTTAGGGCAACATACATATGTACATTGAAATGAAAAAGTTTGTTTAATTATTCATTATTTCACTAATTTTTTGCAATGCATTTCTTTTCATATGTTTATGTATATTTTTTAACTATTTTGATTTAATGTTTAAGAGTTATTAAATAAAAAACACGTTATTTTATGATATACCGCGAAAAATAATTTTTCAGTTATAAGAAATTTACAGTCACAACAAATATTTTCAGCTCTTATAGCTCTAGAGTCATATCTGAAAATTTTTAAGCCGTGATGGATTTATAGCCAGCAATGTCTCAGCAAAAGGCATGGGAGTGAGCAGTAAAGAAATACCGATGTGTTGAGGAGAGATGCAAACTCACACGTACATACCTATGTATGTAGTTTTGTAACACTGCTCTTACGACGCATCTCCTCAGGCAATGGACATAGCTAACCATCTGTCAAATACATTGCCATTGAGGTTGGCAATATTCTTATGTGAGCATTTTGCTATCATGAAATATTCATTCTCGAATTGGCGTCGGGTAGTTATATTTGAGCTGATATAGTGACGTTTGAGCTCTTGAACCGTTTAAAAATTTTCTGAGGTTGACAAAAATATATGTGGAGAATGAAAAGAGTAGAAATATACTTTTTTGTACAAATGTGTTTTTTGGGAACATAAGATTTCAAACTTTAACATTTAAATAGGTGTTGCATAAAGTTTATTTACCAATTCAATAATTAAAAATGAGTAATAGTATTTACATATGCTAACAATTCCCATTAAAATATTAATCATACATATGTATATATTTAGTTATTATCTTCCATGTTTTGTTAAAATTTCTGTTTTGAGTATTACTTTCCTAAATTGTAATTTACACAACCAAACATAAAACACTGGCATTTCATCTTTGCTGGCATCATGGTTCATTTATTCAACATTTGTGTGCAAATGAAAACAGTTCTGTCAAACCACCAAAATGACAATTCATTTCTAGCAATGTATGGCATGAAATGTACTCAAACATCAATTGCTAAACTTAAGCAATGTGCAGTCTACATTGGTAGTATTGCTAGAAATTCAGATTTTTGCTTGCTGTATTTGATTTGCTGAAAATGTTTCATACTCTTGCGACATGTTGCCCCAGAGTATAATAGTTTTGTTTACCTAACGGTTGTTTGTATCACCAAAAAATAATCGAGTTAGATATAAGATTATATATATATGTATATAAATCATCAGGATGACGAGACGAGTTGAAATCCGAGTGACTGTTTGTCCGCGCTAAGCTACAAAAGGTGAGGAAGGGTTCGTAGATGAGCATATTCGGGTCACGCCCACAAAATGCCATTTATCGAAAACCTATAAAATGCCATAACTAAGCACTAAATTAAGATATATAACTGTGGCTTGGCACAGTAAATCGCAGTGGCAAAGGGCACCTGTGGGTTAAAATTTTTGAAAAAGTGGGTGTGGCCCTGCCCTCTAATACGTTTAATATACATATATTCTAAACCAGTTAAGGTAGAATGACACTTCGCTTAAGATTAATTTTTTAAGAACCTCTTCCGACAGTGTTAAAATGAATGAAATCGAATTATAACCCCACCCTCTCCCCCTATATAACGGTTCTATTGAAAACTACTAAAAGAGCGATAAATCAGTAACTAAAAGCAATACATTTTACACCCAGGATGATACAGGAGAGCTTTATAGGTGCCGCTTTCAAAATTGGTCGATAGGCGTGGCATCGCCCACGTTTCGGTGGAAACCCATATCACGAGATCTGCTCAACCGATTTCTACAAAACGCGATAGGTTGCATTATTATGACATTTGGATATGGCAGTGCGAAAATCGGACTGCAACCACGCCCACCTACTATATAACACAATTTTAAATTCCATTCAATTCTTTTACTTTCCAGTACATAAATGAAGCACTAATGAATATAACGGGATAAAATTTTGCACAAATAATGCCCTATAGGTATGCATTCTCGGGTCTAAAAGTTGTCAAAATCGGATCATAACTGTTCAAGCTCCCACATACCGAATATTTGGACCACAGTGCGTATGGCTGACTTTTTGTTGAACATATTGGCCAATCTATGAGATATATTTCTGAAATTTAGAGAAAATATTTATTGTAATCCATTCACGATTTTGTCGAACAAATGAATTTTGCTACATTTTTTGGTATTTGCAAGTTGCAAGAGTATAAAATGTTCGGTTACACCCAAACTTAGCACTTTCTGACTTGTTTAAGTTGCTACTGTGAAATGGGTAAAATGATTGGCACTTTATTTGTAGGGTAGCTATAATATATAAGTGTGAGTGATGGTGTTGAAAGATGCGCATTGTGTATATAAGTATACATATAAGTACCTTGTATGTATGTTTTGCTTGTAGACAAGCGAGTTGAGTACAATGTTGCCGTTTTTCCAAAATTGGGCCTTTGGTAATTTGGTTGATAGGCATAAGGTTTTGGTAGGCAATATTACTTATGTACAGTGAACCAAAAAAAACTTGTACAGGGAGATGGTTTGATTTTAAAGTAACTTACCTCCTATGCAGCAAAACTTTTTCACGTTGAACAACAACCATTCCTTAATCAGTATAGCAGAATGTTTCTAGTCGTTATCCTGAATAAAACAGTAGCCATAATTATACTCTCGCAACCTGTTGCTACAGAGTATAATAGTTTTGTTCACCTAACGGTTGTTTGTATCACCTAAAACTAATCGAGTTAGATATAGAGTTATGTATATATAAATGATCAGGATGAAGAGACGAGTTGAAATCCGGGTGACTGTCTGTCCGTCCGTGCAAGCTGTAACTTGAGTAAAAATTGAGATATCTTTATGAAACTTGGTAGACATGTTTCTGGGTACCGTGAGACGGTTGGTATTGCAGATGGGCGTAATCGGACCACTGCCACGCTCACAAAATGAAATTCATCAAAAACAAATAAATTACCATAACTAAGCTCCGCAATAATATATAAGACTGTTATTTGGTACACAGGATCACATTAGGGAGGGGCATCTGCAGTTAAAAATTTTATCTCCTAAACCGCTAATGTTATAATAACAAAATTCACTTGAAGCAAATTTTTTTAAAACCTCTACCCACAGTGTGAAAATAGTTGAAATCGGGTGGCAACTCCGCCCACTCCCCATATAGCGGTACTGTTAAAAACTACTAAAAGCGCGATAAATCAAGCAGTAAACACGCCAGAGACATTAAATTTTATCTCTGAGATGGTATGAGATAACTTTATAGGAACCGCATTCAAAATTAGACAGTGGGCGTGGCACAGCCCACTTTTAGGTTAAAACCCATATCTTGAGATCTGCTTAACCGATTTCAACCAAATTCGGTACGTAACATTCTTTTTATATTTCTATGTTATAGTGCGAAAATGGGCGAAATCGGACTACAACCACGCCTACTTCCCATATAACAATATTTTAAATTCCATCTGATTCTTTCACTTTCTACTATGCATATCAAGCAACAATGATTATATCGGGGTAAAACTTTGAGTGAATAATACGTTTAAAGTATGCCACCTTGTGACCAAAAATTGTCTAAGTCGATCCAAAACTGTTCAAGCCCCTAAGTACTAAATATGTGGACCCCAGTGCCTATAGTTGACCTTCTACCGAAAATATTAGCCAATCCACAAAGAAATCTCAAACGAGTATACCATTTGACTTTGCGGGAGTATAAAATGTTCGGTTACATCCGAACTTAACCCTTCCTTACTTGTTTTTAATTGAGTTTAGCTGTTGACCAGAGTAGTCCATTATTTACATAATTCCTTCGATGGAAAAAAGGTTACCGACGGCATTTGCTCCCACCGCACTTTTTTTTCTTCCAATGCATCACGCAATGCAACCTCCTCCATGCTCCAATCGTATTTAATTTTTATCCTCTAGCGCTTAGCTTTACTTACGACCACCAGATCCATATACATTAAATTTGAACTCATCTGTAAAAAAATACTGAATCCCAAAATTCGTTGTCACGATTAACATACTCTTTGAAACATAATAAACGTTTCGCAATAGTCTTCTTCGACAAGTGTGGCTTGTTTCGTGGTGTTTCCGCGCTAAAATTAGGTAAAATCAAAAAGTTCCGAACAGTTTGAGCGTGGACTTTTGCACTGCCAGTTCCACCAAATCCTTGGCGTTAGAAACAGCGGATATTTTTGGATGCTCCTTGACACTCCGAGCAACTTTACTTTCGAATTGGGGCGGGCGAATTTTTGTGGGCGTTCCACTACCATTAAGTCTTCCAACTTCATCAATCTTTTTGAATTTAGCAATAATATACTGTACAGTAACAGTGTTTTTTTTGATCTGACCTATTTTTTGAGTTATTTTTTTCTCTTGCCAATATTTGATTACCTGAGCCTGTACATTTTTAGATGTTAGTTTATTCACCATGTTTTCTTCAAAAACTACAGCCGCAATAAATAAATTCATTTACTAAAGAAACGAATACTCAAATATTACTGGACAGAAATAATAGTATCTACTTGATAACTGTATTTAAAGCGTTGCCAACGTAAGTGTACAAGTTTTTCTCAAAAGTCAAAAAGCATAAGATTCTCATATTGCTACTCTTGGTTGCAGTGTAAAAGCTGAAATAGTTTAAGAGAAAAGTCCCTTCAAAGTCAAAGCATCTCTCTGTAGAAGTTTTTTTTTGGTTCACTGTACAAGTATATATTTAGAATGAGTGTTAATCTTAATCTTTCGATTAAAATTTAATACTTTCTTGTTTACTATTAAAAAAAATAGTCATGAACCTCCTCAATGTGTGGAAAATGAGAGATTTAACTATAATTGAAAGTGTGAAATAAAGATGGACAGTGTCAAAAATTTGATATATTCGTGCATTTCTTCAATTTCATGCATTAAATTAAGGAAAAGGAGGATCATGAACAAGTAAATACTTTAGTTTTAGTTTAAATAATTGTTAATATAATATATTATTATATTTTTAACTGGTTTTTATGTATAACAATAAAGTACCTAAAACTTCAGCAGTAAGCGAACAGAATGATATCGACGTCAGGTAAACGAAAACTTAAGCTTTTGCGACTTGTCAATTACCAACTTGACAGTGTCGTTGTTGTTATTGTAGCGGCTATTTAATCCGTGCTTAGGTGGTAAGGTTCAAGTTGCTAACATACAGGCCATACTATGTAGGTGTTCGACAGGAGACATAAAGAAGCATCCTTAGGCACGGAGTGCAGTATTCTGTTACGTCCAAAGCTTTTTCGCTTGCGTTCCACCACATCCATTCGACCATATCAGAGCAACGTAGTTGATGACCAGCCGACCGATTGCCCAGTGTGTTGCCAACAACAATTCTTTGTCCTTCCCACAGAAGCTGCTGGTTAGCGCCTTGAGGACTTTTTTGCGGCTCTATACTTTGGCATTAATCGCGGTCGTATATGGAGATATAAAATCTTTGGGTTGTTAACAGTCGGAATTTAGCAACACCGACTGTGATATTAATATTCGTTGATATGGTGGATTGAATGGAGGAGAGTGTTAAGCTCCTTGCATGGAATAAACGAGAAAAATCGATGAGATATTTGTTTACATTCGAACACATGCCATCAATTCCATTGTCTAACGTCAATATCGTTCAATCATCTGCATATGACCTGATGGAAATCCTTCTGGTGGTTGACGGAATCTCGCAATATAAAAGTTAAATAGTAGCCAGGAGAGAACACCGCCCTGCGGAACCTCCTGTTTAATTCTTCTTATTATAGAATTTTGACAACGTAACAATCTTTTGTAGTGATTAATGCTCGCATCACCTTCAAAACGAAAATTTCGTAGGGAGTGGTTAAAAATATTCGATTGACTGGAAGAAAAGGAAAGGTGTGCATGTAGCTAAATTTAATTGCCCTCTAAGGTTTATATGGTATGCATATACATATTTTTCCAAATGTGAAGTGAAATATATAGAAAATTTCGTAGTTTTGCAACATGGTGGTAGTGGTATATTTGAACAGTTGTTGCTGCCATCGAAGACTTGAAGGTTGTACCTTGCTAATCTAAATTACTTTGACGCATTTTTGCCCGAATAAACTGCGTTAGTCAAGGTAAAAGGTTGTTGCAGTATTTTAGAGGCTGGCTTTGTGGTTGAGTGTGAAGGCCAGGTAATGTCGCGTTGGTGGATGTTGGCAAACAAGAAAGTATTTGCAGTCGTAGGCCTCAATCGTTAAAACTTCTCGCGCATACTCTATTTTTTCGTTGCACTTTATGTGCCTCATTTGCCACCAATTTAAATAAACTAATGTCTTATACACATTCTTTCTTGTTTCTAGTTGACCCTTTTGGTGAAAGCCAACCTTTTCGTTAATCGCTAACATCTGACTTCCACTAGTTTGTTAACTTTAATAGAGAAAAAATATAGCCTACCTAAAAGCGAAACGGCATGATATAACTAAAATATAAACTCTGAATTTTGGTTTTGTTTTATGCGCACGCTGTCTGCTTTAATGAGCCGCTGTGATTAAAAACTGACCCTCTTCCATTCTGTTAAGGCGTTCAAGACCAGCTTGAGGTGATAAAATTATTGGAGGAAAAAAAGGTTTTGAGTAAAAATTTGTTTCCGGGAATAACAAAAGCACATTTGAAAATATCTTTAAACCGTTTACTTTCTTGCTAACTTTCCCTTCTATCCGCTCAACACTGTGTGGATTTTTTATTGTAATTTTTTTTCTTTGTACCATAAATTATAATAATAGGGAGGGATGTCTCCTTCAGTATTTAGCTTTTGCGGCCAATTAACATTATGATGATTTTTATTGTTGTGTCAAACTTTTGTAATTTCAATTTGTAAATTGCTATTGTGTCTTGTGTTGGCTTCGTTCTCTGTTTTTCTATGGCACAGTTCAACAATGAATTTGCACCTCAGGTAGCGACAAGTTACGAGCGTCGGTTTGGTTCGGTAGGCGGTTAAGCTTTTTGTTTACATTTTTGCACTTAATGCTAGTTCATTGTGACTGTTCCCTGTGGAAATGGTTGGGTTCAGCATTTAATGACGCTTTCCTGTAAGTGGTCATTTACGCTAATTGACAACTTAGTATTAATAACTCACCCTACGATGAAGCAGTGTATATAATGTTTATAATTTAACAATTGTACTGATTTCATTATTCGCAAAACCTTATCAAAATTGAATTTACACTTAATTTAAATTTATTGATACTATCAATACAATCTTAGCATTATTTATATCATTTATATGCATCTAGTTAGGTTAGGTTTGATTCTTCTCAAGTGTTTGTAAGATTACCATGCCCCGTAAAAACTCAGTTCGATAGCATTTGCTGATCTGACCAGTTTGTTAATAGTAGTCGGCTTTCGATTAATTATTATTCCCACAAAAATCATTAGCTGCTCTGAGATGGCTCCCAAACTGTGGGCCCCCATATTTATCAGATAAGATCAAAGCGCACAAGTTGCTCTTCATCAATTGTTCTTAATAACGAATTTGAAGAAGACAATTAAATATAGGTGTATGTATATATAATATACATTTTCAAGAATTAGTTTTGTTGGGAAATGGGGTTATATTTTCCATTTTTTCCATTCATGCATTCATTTATCGATTAAGATATGTATATATCGAGATTTTCTCGCAAAAAAAAAAACGTAAGCACCAAAAATCAAGTTTTACAGGAGAAGTTCTTTAAAGTTTTAAAGTATAGTTTGTTTATAATTTGATTGGCGGATTTCAATGAAACCCGAAATAAAGTTTCTTTCAACTTTGTTTTGTTAACTTTCATTAAAAACTACTATTTTTATGAAAATAACTTACACACTGACGGGTATATTCCGCATTAAGTCTGCTAGAATAACGAAAATCATTATACATACATATGTAGTATTAGGGATCTGTTGTAATTTGTTGACCGATTTCACACATTTTCGGCATTAGACTATGGTATATCTAGTACTATATGTTCGCTTCGTTTTGCTTTGATATCTTATAAATATTGATCGATATATTCGGTACAAAGCCATCCGGAGGTTTGAAATTCTGATATTAGATATGTGGGCACTAGCGGAAGTATTAACTTGATTTTACCCATCTTAAGCACTAGGACATAATATTACCAGGCAAAGGCGTTTTCTAAGTTTCATTGTTATATTTTAAAGAGTGTCCGCTATTTTGGGTTAAAAGGCAACCATACGCACTCAGGTCCACATATTTTATATCTGGGGATTTTAAAATTATAATCCGATTTTGTCTATTTTTAAACGTGAGATATCATATCTTAAGGGCAATACCTTTACCAAGTTTTATCCGGATTGGTACTTGATCGGAACCCTGTAGAATAAAATAATCACATGGAATGTAAATTTTAGCATTTCACCTAAAGGTGGGCGGTGCCTCGCTTATATATCTTCTTTAACCATATCGGATATAAAATTTAAGGTCTCTGACGTATTAATTTATTGAGCTATCGCCCTTTTAGAAGTTTTCAACATAACTGTTGTATTATCTGATTTATTCCATTTTCAAACTCCATGAAGAAACGCTAGAAGAACTTCCTCTCCGCAAGTTTGGTTGAAATTGACTCAGAGGTTTGTGAAATATCACATCATCTTGTCTTCCAAATTTTAATATATATGGTATAGTAGTTTTAGGTGATAAACGGTTTGACGAACAAAACTTTAATACTCTGTAGCAACATGTTGTGGGAGTATAAAAAGCGATAATTGTCAAAATAATAATGTGAGATACGTCCACTTTAATAACACTATATCGTTCATTATGTGAGATATCTTTATGAAATTAAATGGGCGAGTTTTACTGAGAATCTCTATTCTTCCGGTTGATTTTATCTTAACGAAGTAAAGTAGGTATAGGTTAATAAGCATGACGTGGTTTTGTGCCAAGTGTGTATAATATCTGTCTATACTTATCACCAGTTACCGTATACGCAACGTAATTACAAGGTGCTTTCCAAAGTTAACAAGACTTTAAAAAAAAAGACAGAACAAATGGTTTCATTGGTAAAATTAATTAATTTTATTCAAAATAGTCTCCTTCTGTTTTAATACAGCTTTTTTCATGGTCCAAAAGCATGTCGAACAAGTGTTTTAGCTCGTTGCCCGGTATGGCCGCCAGTATGTCGGTGCAAGCCTTTTGAATGGCCTCCACGTCTGCATAACGCTTTCCTTTCATCGGCAAATGCATTTTTCCGAAAAGGTAGAAGTCACACGGTGCCATATCAGGGGAATACGGGGAGTGGTTGATTGTTAAAATGTGATTTTTGGTGAAATAATCGGCCACAAGCGTCGATCGATGAGACGGCGCATTATCGTGCAACAAACACCAACTTCCATCTTCGCAATATTCGGGCCGAACACGTCGAATACGGCGCACCAAACGCTTTAAAACTCCAAGGTAGAATACCGCATTAACGTTTTGGCCGGGTGGAACAAATTCTTTGTGACAATACCCTTGGAATCATAAAAACAAATCAGTATTGTCTTCACCTTTGACTTCTCTAGGCGCGATTTTTTGGGTTTCGGCTCATTTCTCATTTATGTCCTCCCGACCACTTTGAAAACATTGAAACCACTTGTGCACTCTACTACGGGATAGGCAATCATCGCCATAAACTTGTTTCATCAATTGAAACGTTTCGGTAAAGTTTTACCAATTTTAAAACAAAATTTAATGTTGGCTCTTTGTTTTACTGTTTACTTTGGAACGCACTTTGTATTTTCGTTCACCTGATTACTTTACAAAATATGGATGTATTGTACATACATATATCTACAAGGTGTACGAGTATCAGCACAGATAGTCAGCCGTAAATTGCAGGAAAATTCACTAAATGGGCGAATTGCTCGACGCAAACCGAACATGCGAAGAAGAACATCAAATGAAAGTAGCGAGAGAGCACCATCAAAAGGACTCAAAATTTTGGGATCTAGTGGTATGGTTCATTCGGGTTAGGTATGTTGAGGGCAAACCGTCGAATAAGGCTTCATTGTAACAAATTCTAAGGACGAATGGGGCAAAATTATCCCGGACCAATGTAACACATTGGTACGTACAATAAGCTAACGCTGCAGGGAAGTGATTTTTAAAAAAGTTTCCCCAACAATGTATTAGACTAAATAAAGCTAGTTTTGTTTGTTAAACAAAACACTGAATTATTTCATCTAACATTTATTGATTGATTAATGAGCACGAAAAGTACATAACAATGAAGAAGAAAATAGATTTTTGTTTTTATTTTAAAATATACATTTTAAAAACTGAATACACTAAGCTTTAAGTTATTTCTCTTTATAGACCGATTTAACAGCTGTCAAGTGATTTATTCTCAGTTTGTTTTGGCAATTCATCACGAATAGACTCACGCCTGAACAACGCTTGAAAATAGTGCAATTTTATTTCGAGAAAAATGGTTCTGTGCATAATACGTATAGCGCACTACGTTCATTTTATCGTCGAGCGCACTTCTGGTTGAATGGCTACGTCAACAAACAAAACTGGCGCATTTGGAGTGAAGCTAATCCTTAAGTGTATGTCGAAACACCGTTGTCGGAAAAACAGACTGTTTGGTACGCTTTATGGGCTGGTGGAATCATTGGTCCGTACTTCTTCAAAAACGATGATGGCCAGAACGTTACAGTCAATGGTGATCGGTATAGAGACATGATTACTAACTTTTTCATTCCTGGTCATATGCCAGAAATCATATTTAAAATGTAATGCCACAAGATTATTTTTCGGATAAATAAAATTCATGTCAATAGAATAATCCATCGTTGTTTTATTGCAATTTAAAGTTCTATACCTCAAAAAAGGCACCCGTTATATGTACACAATACACTACTTTCTCAATAATATTAAAAATAAATATTTTTATTAATCGAGTGAAACTTTAAAGAGAAATATCTTAACGTATGTAAATAAATACATATATGTATAGACAATGAATTGATTTTCTTTTTACTAGATACACTTTTAAGTGCGGATTAATGATGTAAAACTTTTTTCATTCAAATTATGCACATACATACATATATCCTAATAAACAAGTAGATATAAAATATCTACTATATTCGCAAAAATTCTTTGCGAATTTCATTGTAATTGACATACTTAAACTATTCCAACATTGTACCATAAAATATACTATAAAATCGAAGTATTCACACTTAACGCAAAGTTTAACCAACAATGCTGTTGCCGGCGTATGAAAATTTTATTATGGCATTACTGTCCTATGGTCGAGATTACCTAACTACCGAAGTGAGACGTAAGCACGTGTGCGTATGCACAAGGGGCACAGTTATTTAATTTATATCGCAATATGTAGGTGTGTATGTAAACTTACTTATATGGTTGCACATGCTTATATATTATGGTATTATTATTTTTCTTTCTACATTGACGCATAGTAACTACTCCATATACATACTATCTTGCGAAACCTGAGAAATTCATATCTATATTTGTAGGGAAAATCTTTTTTATTTGTGAATTTTTACACACTCAGGTGCTGGTATGTTTACCTAGTGGGGTTCAAAGTTGTTGGAGTGGAATTTCAAGAGCGATTTCTTTTTGACTACAACTACAAAAAAAGCTAAAACTCCTTAAGAGAACAAGGCAAGTATAATACATACATTCATATGTGAATGAATTTATTTTTGAAAAAAAAATCTATTTATATACTAACATGTAGGCATAACTCTATATAAACGTGAAAGTATTCCAGGTGTTTCGTAGAAGTCACAAACATATTAAAAATATGCAATCACTATAAGTATTACTATGCTATCTGTGATACAACGATATTTCAAGAGCAAAACGCCTGATTAAATGTGTTTCTATTATATGATATAAAGAACGGCTTCAACTTGAACAAATATGTTTTTTTAATTTAATACTATTGGGTCTATAACTACATACGTGCGGTTGGCCAAGAGATGGCGCAGTATGATTACTATTCCATTGTTTCAATATTCGGAAGATAAGTTGGAAAGCTCTTTTTTGAACATATATGTATAATAAATGCCGAAAGTTATCGTATTTTCGTGAAAATTTATGATGAACATGCTATAGCTGAAAGAATGTACGAAAGGTGATTTGCTCGATTTAAAAGTGGTGATACTGGCTGGGAAGGCGAAGAACGTCCTGGGCGGCCAAAAAGTTTGAAGATGAGCAATTGGAAACATTACTCGATGTAGATTGTTGCCAAGTACAACAAGAACTCGCAGAATCGTTGGAAGTCAATTAAGCAGCAATTTCAAAACGTTAAAAAGCGGGCGAATACATTCAAGAGCAAGCAAATTGGGTGCCTTATGAATTGAAGCCCAGAGACGTTGAAAGAAGATGTATTTGTATGTCAGAAATATTGCTTGTACGCTACAAAAAGAAGTCGGTTTTGAATAGTATTCAGACACTGGAAGAGGTATCGATTGTGACGCGCAGAGTCTATTGAATTTCGCGTCAAGCGCAGGCATGCTAAAGGATGACTACTCCTCATGGACTTCGCTACTGAACTCCATATTGTGACTAATGATAAAAAATAGATCTATTACGGTAACCCTAAACGAAAAAAATTATACGTCAAACCTGGCCAACCTATCACCGGCACAGTCGAATATCTATGACGCCAAGGCAATGCTTTGTATTTTGAAGTCAGAAAGACGCGCTGCGTTATCATTTTTAAATCCGGGTAGAACCATTAATGGTTAAGCCTACCGAGAACGGATCATTCAATTGATGAGAACGTTTGCCGCAAAACGCTCGGAATTTGCGACCAGAAACGAAGCATTTATTTCCAAGCATGACAACGCTTTTAAAAACTATTTGCTGGGCTGGGGTTCACATCAGAATAGGGTATCAAAACTTCGCTTGATTCATTCTTGGCAGACAGGCGATTAAAAGTTTGTTAGCTTTGTTTCGATTTATTGGTACTAACATTATAATCTAAAATGATCCATAGAGCATTATACAATATTAAAAGTGGAAGAAAATTTCATATGTGAATTTGAAAAGCTAATGGAGAAATTTAGTATTTAACTTAAGACTCAATGTCGAAAAATGGTTGAGCCCAATACTCATAAAAAAAGTAAATTTTGATGTGAAGTGTAAATACCACGAGTGCAGTATTTGAAAAAAAAATGGTAAGCATGTTTGAATTACTGTATCTCGTTTAATCTATACATAAATAGGTATTCACAAGTATAAATGGAACTAAGGTTATTAAAACATTACTTCCGTTTTAATGTTTATTATTTTAAATGTGTGAATTTAATAAAAGAAAGTAAGAACAGGCAATATAATTTTTGATTAGCAAAGGTCTGATGCTTTTCGGAACAGTTGGGTTTCAGATATGAATCTCTGGTTGTGAACTAATATATTTCGTGACATCACTGAAGGGTCTCTGCATTTACATATACATATGCATGTTTTTTTGTTAACACAGATACAGTCTGGGGCGCATTTTTCCCGACCATTAAAATTTTGGAAAAAATGTGTTAAGTTGGATAAATTGTGAAACCCGATACAGTAATTTGATATGGAAATGCGAAGCAAAAAAAATAAAATTTAATATACAGAAAGTCATGCTTGATACTTCGTATTTAACACGTGCATACATACATATATAATTATACATCCGAAAATCTACAGAAATATCACTACACCAACGTAAAAGTGAACTCCGTACATGAACATCTGCTCCTAGTTCAACACTTACATATATGTATCTTCTCTCACCAGATCATTTCAATTTTTACTAACATATAATATAACACATAAATTGAACATCGGTTGGGTAACATGAGTAATGGCTGCTACGTCAGTATGTAGTAAAGCGCCAATTACACTTGCCTATTTGCAGTTTCTGCCTGCGATTTGGAACTGTGCTTCTAGCTATGGTTGGTCCAACATATTAAAAATTAACTACAAGAATATGCCATCTATATATATGTCCGTTTAGCGAGGCTTAAATTACATGACCCATTTTTTCTAACAAGCCTATCAATCAGCCAGAATTTGTCCAAAAATCAATTCCTTAAGGTGCTGGCAAACTTTATATTAAACAAGAAATTAAAGGCTAAGTTCCAATGTAACCGATGGTATACTCGTTTGAGATTTCTTTGTGGATTGACTGATATTTTCGGTAGAAGGTCAACTATAGGCACTGGGGTCCACATATTTAGTACTTAGGGGCTTGAACAGTTTTGGTTCGATTTAGACAATTTTTGGTCACAAGGTGGCATACTTTAAACGTATTATTCACGCAAAGCTTTATCCCGATATAATCATTGTTGCTTGATTTGCATAGTGGAAAGTGAAAGAATCAAGTGGAATTTAAAATGGTGTCATATAGAAAATAGGCGTGGTTGCAATCCGATTTCGCCCATTTTCGCACCATAACATAGAAATATTAAAAGAATGGTACGTACCGAATTTGGTTAAAATCGGTTAAGCAGATCTCAAGATATGGGTTTTAACCTAAAAGTGGGCTGTGTCACGCCCACTGACTAATTTTGAACACGGTTCCTATAAAGTCATCTCATACCATCCCAGTGATAAAATTTAATGTCTCTGAAGTGTTTAGTTCTTGGTTTATCGCGCTTTTAGTATTTTTTAACAGTACCGTTATATGCGGAGTGGGTGGCTTGTCACCCGATTTCACAAATTTTCACACCGTCAATAGAGGTGCTAAAAACCTTTGCTCCTAGTGAATTTGGTTATTATAACTTTAGCAATTTAGGAGATATGACCATTAAACTTATTAGGGGAGGGACCACGCCCACTTAAAAAAAAAATTTTAACTGCAGATGCCCCTTTCCTAATGTGATCCTGTGTACCAAATAACAGACTTGTATCTTATTGCTTAGTTATGACAATTTATTTGTTTTTGATTAATGGCGTTTTGTGGGCGTGGCAGTGGTCCGATTACGCCCATCTGCAATACCAACTGTCTCACGGTACCAAGAAACATGTGTACCAAGTTTCATAAACATATCTCAATTCTTACTCAAGTTAGAGCTTGCACGGACGGACAGACAGTCACCCGGATTTAAACTCGACTCTTCATCCAGATCATTTATATATACATAACCCTATATCTAATTCGATTAGTTTTAGGTGATACAAACAACCGTTAGGTGAACAAAACTATTATACTCTGTAGCAACAGGTTGCGAGAGTATAAAAATGTTGCGAAATAATTAAACAGCAACAAATTAAAATCAAATTTGGTATCTTCTTGAGTTATATTGAAGGCCATAAACTAAGACTTAGTTGTATTACTATATTTTCGTCAGCTAACATTATATAATATTAAAATCATCTCTAAATGAGACATATGGGATATTAACTCGACCGAAGCGGCTAAATTTGATATATTGAGTTGGTGTGAAAAACGTCAAACTTATGATAGGAATTCATTATATTATATTAGGGAAATGAGATTTAGAGCAAGGTATAGACCAATTCCATTGTAATTCAGCGTTAAACCATATAATTTTTAAGAGAACTTGTCCAATTACACTAAAGTATCACACACTTTGACAACGTAAACGGTTAAAACACAAATGAAAAGACGTAAACCTACGCCCATCGTCCAAGTTTTGTTTTGGCTTCTACGAAGCTCAATTGTACCATCCTTTGTGTAAAATTTAACGTCTCAGACTTGTTTAATTTATGAGTGGGCGGGGTTATCACCCGAGTTCACCCATTTTCACACTGTGGATAGGGGTACTCAAAATATTTGTCTTGAGTGAATTTGGTTTTTCTAGCTTTAACGATTTAGCAGATATGCACATTAAACCTATTAGAGGGGGGGACCACGCTCACTTTTTAAAACTTTTTTTAACTGCAGATTTTCCTATCAAATGTGATTGGTTATACCAAATAACAGTCTTATATCTTATTGTGGAGTTAAGTTATGACAACTTATTGATTTTGTGGGCGTGGCAATGGGAATTTAAATTTTTTTTTAATTTTGGTAATTTTTAAACTTTTTTCCCATACCTCTTAGTGCACTCTGAAAACGCACCAGCGTTCTTTATTGAATATAGAGTAGTTTCTGAAATATTAAATAAATAAACTCATAAAATCGGAAAAACAGTGAAATTGTCAGTTTTTCATATCTTTTGGGAAATTTGTTTTTAAATTTTTTCATTTGGACTCTGCGACTCTTAACTTCGACCAATTTCACTACTCGATCACTCTTGCCAACTGCACTCCTGGACCTATCAATAATTGCCTGCAGCGTTGCCACCTGTACCATCAAGCTGTCACCACCATCACTGTTTACACTCGGCCATCCTGCTCAACATCGTCATCTTTACTGTTCTCAGCATATTTCCATAGCTTCATATTATCAGCACTCGTATGCGTTTTGTTGGGGCCTTCTCCTTGGACAGCTTTTCGACCTTCATATCTGCCATTACGTTTTGCTTTTGTTACTTCATATGGTCCTAGAAATGCGCTCGCCAACTTCTATACAGCTACAAATTGAGGACGCTTTACTGCAACCAGATCACCTTTTTTGTATATGACTTCTCCTTTGCCTTTTTATCATACTGTTTTTTTTATAAATGTTCTGAGCCCTTTGTTTTTGCTCCTTAGCTGTCTGTCGCACTAACTGCCTCTCTTTGTTAAATTCTTCAAACATTTTATTCTTCAAAAGTTTTAATAGTCTGTCGCTGGATTTATTTTGCATTTTTACTCCAAACATTATTTCAAGAGGTGATTTATATGTAGAGCAACTTATATGGGTACTTATAACACTTCGCCTATTTCATCTGACAACACCAGTTGTTCTTAAGACATGCTCGATTCCATTTGTTTTGGCGTAATATTGGTATACACATGAGGAAAACGCAACTCCTCTGTCTGTAATTACTGTCTAAATACACGCACTGATAAGTCTTGTGACGTTGCTCTCTTGATGTGGAATCCAAAGTTGCTGTTGTATAGAATGTATGGTCTTCTGACTTGCATAATGTTCGACTCCGTGAGCTTCGCGTATAATTTCACGCTCCATTATTTTAGGTACAACAAGAAAATGACACATGAATGTGAACTTGAATAAAATTCCTCCCTTCACTTTAAAGTCGTTGTAGGGTCGTTCTTCCAGTATCGTGCGTATGTCCTGAATATATTCGTATTTTTGTTGGGCAGCCTTCAACCGACAAGAAAATCTTTTTGGCATAACGGCTGAGACAATCCCATGACGCATTCTTTCACCCGCCCGACGATCCGTCTTGAAGTCGAAGTCTGTCATGTACAAAATCCATTCTGCTACCTCTCGTGGAACGTCTCTCTTCTGAATGATTTGTGTGAGCGCTATCTTGTCAGTAACCAATTTAAACGGTACACCAAGCAAATAATGGCGAAATTTCTTCATAGCTATATTAGCAGCCTTTACTTCCAAAAAGTAACTGTTTCGTCCTGAATCACTTGGGCTCGTCTTTTTGCTCCAATTTGAAAATGGCATCCTTTTTTAACAGATTGGTTAAAGGTCGCGCAATAACGGAACATTATTTTACAAACTTTCTGAAGAATCCCATTAAACCCAAAAAGGATTGAACATCTTTCACATTCTTAGGTACTGCAAACTGCTTCACGGCAAAAGTTTTTTCTTTACCAGACCAAATATTTCCATCTTTACTGCCTGGGACATGCAGTGGATTTTGTTTACAAGGAAATTACATTTCTTCCACTTTATACGTAAACATAACTTTGCTGATTCAGACAGCACCAACTTGAGTTTCTCAATACATTCGTTTAGTCTGGCCATATATTATAATATCATGTTAAGCTGTAGAATGTCTCGTGATGCAAACTACTGAAATATGTGGTTTTGAATCTTATAAATGCCGCAGGATAATTGCAGAATGTTTAATTGGCGATAGTCAATACAAATTCTGTAAATGGCGTCTTTTTTCTTCATTACGACGGTTCTGCAGGCGAAGTTAGTAGTTGATGGTCGAACAATTCTTTCTTTCAATTAATCATTAACTTGCTTTTTAACGGCTTCAGCTTTCACTGGAGGATGTCGACTTGGTTGGTGGGAAAACGGTATAATTTTGTCATCCGGCACAACTCTTAACTGAATAGGTGACTCAGCAAGCTGCGAGGTTGGCCAATATTCCTCTATCAGATTCCGTATCATGGGTGCAAACTGGGGAGGAGCATTCACATTACTTTGAGTACAATCATAATGATAAATACTTAAATGATTAACGTCAACTATTTCCGGGCAAGCTGAACACGACGAAGAAAACTTAAACCCATTTGCATCCAGTGTAAATTGAAACTTTGCGAGAAGGTCATATCCCAACAAAGCATCATCTTCTATTTTTTCATCTGCCACCACGATGAAATTTTGCACAGTCTCCATATTGTCTATTTTAACAGCTCCCGTAAACACTCAAAGCGGCACAGTAAATTTGATGCAAGGAGCCGTCCTTTGTTGTTGCTGTTATGATTTTGCTGACCGCCATTGTAAGGATGGTTTTTTGTCGTGCCCTTATTCATCAGTTCAAAGTTTTCATACCGCTCTTTGAGTCCATCGTAAGTTTTACAAGCATGCATTATGAATTCGTCTTTGACGCTTAATCCGTTAAATACATAACGTATTACTGACTTGATTTCAACATTGCCCAGTGTGGCTATTTTCTTCATTTGTAAAACATATTCGTGGGAACTCTCTGTTTGCCGTTTTTTTTTTTCCTGTTCGCCAGTTTCTCATATACTTTCCGCACTTCCCAATTTTCCTTGAGACTTTGTCAACAGCGCTGCTTTCAATTCTTCGTACGAGCGTACCAGCTCCGATTCCAAGAACAATTGCGCTGTTTTGGTCATCTTTGACCGCCCTTGAGCATATTTTTGCCTCTCGTGTAGCCCATACGCATCAGCATTTAACTGGAAATTTTCAAGCCAATTTTCGACCGGCACCGTCTCGCCGCTGCTCTTCTATAACTTTACCAAAACCCTCCATTGAGACTTTTGGAGTGTTTTGCGCCACCTAATCAGCTTGAATTTTCAAACTCAACAGTTGAATAATTTGTTGTAATTGTACTTGGTTTTCCATCACTTCTTCTTTTTCCACGTTTTTGATGTTTCACTGTAATTTGCCTTTGTTTCTTTTACCGTTACTTTTTTTTGAAACGACATCTAGATACCATTTCAGCTTTCTGACGCAATTTTAAAATTAAATGAATTCTTTGTACAGTTTCAGGGCGGTTGAGTCCCCCAATAAAATATTTATTGAAATGTTTAGTAATTGTTTATTGTAATTTGTTTAATGAACATAGTTGGTGGTTATTTAAAATGATACAAATAAGTCAACTTAACAACGTTCGGTTTTCTTTTCCGATTGATTCACGCAACGCAACTCTTACTTCCGACAGCTATTTTCGACGATTTTCAAAAAGAGTAACCGACTTATCCGCTTTCTCAACAACTTTTTTAACGACTACTCTGCGACTCTTAACTTCGACTTCTAACTTCGATTAACTTCAGTGCTCGATCACTCTTGCCAACTGTGCTCCTGGTCCTATCAATAGTTGCCTGCAGCGTTGCCATCTGTACTATCACGCTGTCACCACCATCACTGTTTACATACATGTTTATGAGGGTGAGTCTCGACACCGATTTTAAAGCAAGTATACTTTCAGTAAGAGAATTAGGCACTCATACAGTTCTCTGATATATACTTGTAGTATACCATACATACATAAGTACATACATATACTTGTATGTATGCATTATAACGATACAGCGATAACATGCATGCGAGTCTATGCGAATTAGTAATGATACTCGAATCGTCAAATCCGCATATTTTGACATTTCGTTTATTTTTTACTCCCTGAATTCTTTTTCATAACGCCTTTGTTAGCTTCGCCTGTATGTTTGTTGAAGCCAATTTGACCAACTTTTGCTGGAAAGAAGTCCCTTTTAGCACTTTTTCCTATGCTGCGGAAATTGATAAAATAAGAGACTACCCACTCCCATTCCCTATATAACGGTTGTGTTGAAAACTACTAAAAGTGCGATAACTCACTAAATAAATTCACAAAGAAGATAATAGGGAAAAGCTTTATAGGAGGAGATGTAAAAATTGAATAATGGGCGTGGTACCATCAGCCTTTGGGTGAAATCATATAGCTCAGGAACTATGCGACTAATTTCAACCATATTTGGTATTTGAGGTTACCCAGCTATACCTATCACATACTGTGAAGGTGGGCGAAATCGTACAACAATCGCAGCTAAAAGCATGAACTATCCATCCTGCAAAAAAAATGTCTCAACTATCCATGCTGTTATTTGAATAACAAATTTACTCAAACGCATCCTTAAGGTGATAACACCACTTGTGGCTAAATAATAAGTATAAGTATGATTTAATATACTAAAAAACACGCTTTTAAGCAAAAAAGTGAAAAATAAATCCTTAAATAAACTGACAGTAATATTGATCGAAAGACACTTGTATTATTGTGAGAAATGGGTGGAATTTTCGTATATCGAGTATACCACACTTTTCTATACTACAAGGTGCGTTCCAAAGTAAACAGTAAAAAAGTAAACTCTAGTGGCGCCATCTATATGTCGACTAGTGCGTTAGAATCTGCTATCCTTTATCGACTTCCAGTAAAAGTTTCATGACATTTCAACTATTGGAAGTGAAGTTATTGCGTTTTAAGTGTCAGTATGTTTTTGTTATCGGTGCGAAAATGAGCTTCGAACAAAGAGCCAACATTAAATTTTGTTTTAAAATTGCTAAAACTTTTACCGAAACGTTTCAATTGATGAAACAAGTTTATGGCGATGATTGCCTATCCCGTAGTAGAGTGCATGAGTGGTTTCAACGTTTTCAAAGTAGTCGTGAGGACATAGATGAGAAATGAGCCGAAACCCAAAAAATCGCGCCTGGAGAAGTCAAAGGTGAAGACAATGCTGATTTATTTTTATGATTCCAAGGGTATTGTCCACAAGGAATTTGTTCCACCCGGCCAAAACGTTAATGCGGTATTCTACCTTAGAGTTTTAAAGCGTTTGGTGCGCCGTATTCGACGTGTTCGGCCCAAATATCGCGAAGATGGAAGTTGGCGTTTGTTGCACGATATTGCGCCGTCTCATCGATCGACGCTTGTGGCCGATTATTTGACCAAAACTCACATTTTAACAATCAACCACTCCCCGTATTCACTTGATATGGCACCGTGCGACTTATACCTTTTCGGAAAAATGCATTTGCCGATTCAAAAGGCTTGCACTGGCATACTGGCGGCCATAGCGGGCAACGAGCTGAAACACTCGTTCGACATGCTTTCGGACCGTGAAACAAGCTGTATTAAAGCAGAAGGAGACTATTTTGAATAAAATTAATTGATTTGCTGATAAAACCATTTGTTCTGTCTTTTTTTTAAAAGTCCTGTATACTTTGGAATGCACCTTGTATACCAATGAATCTGGCCTCTTTTGGAAGCTTTTGTCTAATAGAACTTTTGTGCCCTCAAAAGAAAACTCGGCTTCGGGCCATAAAATCAATAAAGAAAGATTCACTTTTTTTGCTGATACGAATGCGTCTCGTAATGATAGAGTAAAATCATTGAATCCGCGCTCACTCAAGGATTTTACGGATATGCTTGTTGTCTCCAAAGGAAATAAAAGTGCTTGGATGACCGTGGCTTATTTGAAGATTTCATAAAATATTTGTTCCTGAGGTGTGTAAACTTTTTTCTTCCTTCCGTAAAACAGCAGGTAAAAGAGTTTTTCCGTGGCGAAAGTCTTCCCGAAAAAGCTATTTTACTTATTGATAATGCTCTCTGCTACCCCAAAGAAGGAGAGTTAAAAGCACTGATGGTAAAATATTTTGTAATGTGCCTCCCTCTGAACTATACTGCTTTTATACAGCCTAATTTTTACGAAAGTGAACTACAAAACTTTGCCTTTTAAGTCACATTGTTCGACAAGGAAAAACAGTAAACGAAGCTCTGCGAAGCATCAGCTTGAACGACGCAATATGTTTTTGCTAGCTTATGCATGGGATGCCGTTAATGTGTCTTCAATTCGGTTATTATTTCAAAAATTGTTTGACGTAACATCCGAATGGGATAATTTAAAACATTTCAAGTTTACTTCAAGAAGTAGAACCATTACAGCAAGTATCCCATTGTGAAATTATGCAATGGATTGGTGAGCTTCCTTAGTCAGTGTAATGACGCCCCAAAGACTTTGAAGCAACGAAGTACTGAAAAAGCGAGCTTGCACAAACCAAACAAAAATATGTACAATATGTATGTATATTTATCTACATTTGAACTGATATGAACATATTAAATTTAGGGGTTTTTAATTGAAATCAACTTAAAAAAAATATATTTTAAATAAAAGAATATATGTATGTAAGTTCTATTATTTTATATGAAAAAAAAGATAAAGGGTATTTACGACATTCTCAATACTTGCCCCAAGTTGAGTTTTCATTACGTGCAAGGGTCGAGGTAAATGCAAGTAAAACAAACGGGGAAAATTTGTTATCAAAGCGTTGATTCTTACAGTATCCGTCAGATGTGTTTTTTTTTAACTTCCCGCTAAGAAAATTGAAAATTTTCTAAAAATCGGGAAGATATTGGTTTCACCTGATTTTGCAAAAATCGAGTTCTCAACAGATCTCGACGTTTTGAGGGTCGAGGAAGCTTCCCCGAACCTTTCTACGATGATGTCCGTATGTCTATATGTATGTGTGGATGTATGTGTGGATGTATGTGTGTGTGTGTGGATGTATGTGACCCTCTTATAACTTTTAAACGGCTCAACCGATTTGAATAAACTAAACGGCATTCCAAAGGGTTTCATTGCACTTGAATTTCGTGTGAGTTTGGACCCAATCGGACCAGTAGATTTTGAGAAATCTCAAAAATAAATCGTTTTTTTTTTCGAATTTCTTCCAAACGACTTGACCGATCGACACCAAAAACTAATCAGTTCTAAACCTTGAAAAAACACATCGTTTGCCGCAAACCGGGTCAAAATCGGTTGATTTACTTGCGAGATATCGAAAACGATTGATTTGATTACGAGATTTGATTTCGTTCAAATTTAATTTTTAAGAAACTTCGAAATTTTTTATCTGATTAATCCATGCTGTCTATTTTTAACTTTCCAATTGAAAAAATTAAATTTTTTCGTAAGACTTAACAATCTTCATCGATCATTGCCAACCTTGTGAAAAATGGTTGATTCATCCGATAAGTTTAAAAATTAAAAAGTGGTGCTTTTTAATTCTTATCGTGTTTTCTTGTTATAAAGTTTCGATAACTAATAGATATAACCTTCTCATCAATGATCAATTCCTAATTAATCATAAAAATGTTCTGTCCCGATTTGTCTTATCAATTCAGAATAGCAAAATATTCGATTAAATTGAATCAAGAGTAAAGAGCATACCTATCGCTGCGGTTAAGGTATGCAACAATGAACAATTTTAGAAAGAACTACATCATAAAGTAATAATTATAGTAAATAAAAATACCCTACTGACAACGTTTACATTTAAATTTGGATCCGAAACACGGTAGTCTCTAACTTAAGTACACGTCCAACACATGTAGCGTGAGACAACTATCTCTATTTTCCTATTATATGTCCACATAACTTTATTGTATATTGATTTTTGAATTTTTAAATATTGTTAAGACATAATTACTTTATACTCTTATTCACAAGTTTCTATTTAATTATTATGTATATGACTTGATTATTCAGTTGCAATAATCATTAATAAATCTCAAATTCAAAATTTTTTGCCTGTTTTCAATCCTAGTAGGAATTTTTACAAATTTTAGTCAAATTTTTTATTCCGCAAGTGGCACTACCAGTTACACTGCTTTACTATACTAATTTAAATTCTTAAAACATATAAAAGCAATAATTAATCTTTAGTTCCGAATTTTAACTTATAATACCAATTTGAGTCATGAAGATATTACTACAATAACTCAGAAATTATAACAACATTAAAAGCTTGTATGTACAGTGGAGATCATTAATGCCTGAGGTGATGTTATTACAGTAAAATTAATAAAAGCTGTGCAAAGTTACGCTTGTTCTGTCTCAGAGTTCTTCTAAAACACTAATGAGAGCAAGAGAGAAAATCTCGAACTTTATACAGTTTTTGACTTTTCAAGGGTATAGCGAAAAACTGTAAAAAAGTTTGATTCTCTCTCGCTCCAGTTAACATTTTGGAAGAAGACTGAAACAAAACTACCGTAACGTTTCACAGCTTTTACCAGTCTTATTGTACAAGACAATATCTCAGTGATTAATGCTCCCCACCGTTCACAAATAATTCGAATATTACCAATTTTACCTGAAATAAGCGAAGAATATACCGTACCTATAAATTTTTAATTAAATTTTAAATATCTTAGTTTTCACATTCTACAGCAATGTACTAGAAAACGTTATGATAAATTAATAATAATATAAATTATTTCAAGATTAAAATCAAATATTTTCTATACTCATTTTATTCGGTATTTTTATTAAGATATTATTCTTTGGAGAGTGTCATTTTGAAAAATGTAATTTAATAAAAAAATTTTATTATGAAATTCCTCAATATCAAATAATCTAAATATTCACCCGAAATCCTCTAAAAATTCTTCACAGTCAAACTTTTCAAAGTAACATTTTTCAAAATCATATTCTTAAAAACAATTTTCTTTAAGATATTTTTTAAAATAAATGTCGTTAACATAGAAATCTAAAATTCTATAAAATGAAGCAGAAATAATTATTATACATATAATTAAATTATCGTTTAAAATAAATTATAAATTTCAAATGTCCCGCGAAAAAATGTTACTCTTATTCACACTTTCCTACAGGTGGCGTTTTTACCAAATTTGACGCTAGAAGTCAGCGACCAGCAACCATATGAAATTACACCTTGACAATGTTTTGTACAAAGGGGATCATTAATGCCTGGGGTGGTGTATGCTTTCATGATTATAGTGGAAAACTGTATAAAGTTTCAGGTTATCTCTCTTGCTCTTATTAGCATTTTGCAAGAAATATGAGACAGAACTAGTAACTTTCCACAGCTTTTACCAGCCTTATTGTACTGACACCACCCCAGGCATCAGTTCTCAGCAGTTTACAGTTGAAAACGTTTCATAATATAAACGTGTACGCGAATTTTATACGATTATATTATTATTTAACAGTTTTTAAATAACTGCTGTGTGTGTGTGTGTTGAATACACAATTTTCACTTATATAAATTATTTAAAAATTACGTTAAGTAATACTTAGGTAAAATAAATAATTTAATCAACTCCAATAAAGTGTTTTAACCAATAAAAATTTAAAAAATTGGTGCAATAAATTTCTCAAGTTAATACTACAACATCCATCTTATTAAATTGTAAGTAAATATCACTGATGCATAATAAATAATAATAATAAAATTACGAATATATAATTATAATTTACATCAATTGAAATCCTAATTATAAAGCTTTCTTGACAATTTATATTAAAAATATTTGAGGATAAATTTTTATAATTAACACAAATAAATATACGAACATTTTTATAAATGAAATTATAAATTACTTTTCCTAACAACTTTAAATGAAAGACTGTTCATATTGACAATATTTTATTTTGTTGTTAATTATTTAATAAAAAGTTGTTATAAAAAATAAAAATACACTATGAAAACTAAAAAGCTATCACGAAAAACAATAAATAATCAAAGAAAAAAAAAATATAACGAAAATATTTCAGTTACTGAAAAAGAATTGATAAATGAACCATTAGACGAACAAAAGACCAAATTAAATGAAAAAAAAGAGAAAAAAAAACATGAAATGAGAAATTTAAGATCCAATGAAAATTATAAAAAAATTGAAAGAATTGAAAACAGGCAAAGGATCATGAACTTAAGAAACACCAGAAACTTTCAGAAAAAAGAAATTTTATTAACTCAAAAAACAAAAAAAAAAGTTAAGAAAAAATGAAAATTACAAAATAGATGAAAATTTAAAAAATATAAAAAGAAATAAACAATTACGAAATAATAAAGTATATCAAATGAATGAAAACCTTAGAAATATAAAAAGAAATATAGTCTTACGAACAGATAAAACGTACAAAAGAAACGAAAATTTAAAAAATATAAACAGAAATGTAAATCTGCGATCAAAATTAAATTACAAAAAAGCAGAGGATTTTGAAAATAAAAAGCGAATTCAAAATTTACGACAAGATTCAGATTATAAAACTTATGAAAATTTTAAAAATAAACTTCATAAAACTTTCTTACATAGAAATCCAATATATAAAAAAAAAGAGAGAATTAATAATAGAAACAGAATGAGACGTTTAAGAGCCCAATGTATTTTGATTTTCTCTATAATAAAAGAAAATCATAAAAAAATTATACTATTGCGAAAAGAATTAACTTATAACAATGCTGAATTAAGAAAAAATTTGATTGCTATCCAAAAATTGCGAAGTCAAAACACGTTTAAAAATAGAGAATTAAGAATAAATGCTTTACGAATTGAAAATCTAAGATTATCTGCAGAGTTTAGAACAAAAGAAAAAATCAAAGATAAACTAAATAAAAGAACATCGAGAAATAAAAGTAATTTAAAAAAAAAAAGAAAATAAGAAAAATTCTAAAAGTATAAGAGAAAAACGTCAAAATAAAAACTATCGCAAAAAAATGCAAAAAAAAAATACAGCAATGAAAGAAAATAATCGACAAATTGAATTCTTACGCTTCAGAGAAAATATGATACAAAATCTTAAAAGAGATAATAATTCTAACAATTTAACCAAACTAAAACTAAATTTCATGAAATCTCGTGCTGAAACACCGTCATAAGTTTGTTGTTGCTGCGAAAGATTATTATTCTGGCGATCAGTTGTAAAATTAACAGAGAAAAAGAAAAATAATATTGATGAGAATTTATTACCAGAAACAGAAAATTTTAATTCTGAATGGATATGCAAAACTTGTAACATTGCTATCACTAAATATAAAAAAATACCTAGATTATCTACAAGTAATGGTATGAATTTTCCAATATTACCTGAATGTATATCAAAGATGATAGATTTAGAAGAACGAATGGTTGCCCCTATTCTCAATTTTATGCAAATTCGAGCATTAAAGCCATATGCGGTAAATTCACAATGGGGCTTAAAAGGAAGTGTTGTGAATATTATGATTGATGTTAACGAAGTAGTTGATACTTTACCGCGAAAATTTAATGAAATGAATACTATTCAAATAAAATTAAAAAGACATATTGATCATAAAAGTGATTATATGTTTGAAACTATTCGACCGGGAGTCGTATGTGAAGCTTTAAACTATTTAATTGATCAACCTTTGTATAAAAAGCATAATATCGAAATTGATGAAAATTTTTTTAAACGATATGAAAAAAATAATGATGAAACTATTGATTTTGTTATTGAAAATGATGATAAAGAAGAAAAAACGAATCCCGAATCTGATTCGAGAGAAAATGAACCTAAAAACAATGATCTTGAATTCAATGCAAATAATAATAATGATACTGATGAAAATAAGGACAATGCAGATGAAACTAATGATCATGCAACTTCTCATTTTGACTTTAGCCAAATCAATAATGATGAAGTATTGTTAATGAACAGAAATGCTGAAGCAACAAAGCAAACAAAAAATTTTGTAAAAATAATAGCTCCTGGTCAAAATAAGACTTCAATACCAATGTTTCCCAAAAATATTTGCTGGTCACTCATTTAACGTTCCAAAAAATGTATTTTATGCTGTTAGAGCAAAGTCAGAGGCCATGCGTCATGACCGCGGTTCATGTATACCAGCACGAATATTATTTATGGCTAAAAAGAAATTAGAGTTAACTTGCTTATCAAATATAAATATATGTTTAAGGAAAACAAAAAAACTAATAATTTAAACGTCAGTGATATTATGAATAATACATATCTTGACGATTTAATTAAAATTGACTATGGTTATAAATTATTGAAATCAATAAGATCTTCTCCACCATATTGGGAAAGTCGTAAAAATGAATTATGTGCAATGATACGACAACTAGGAAAACCAACATTTTTCCTTACACCAACAGCAGGTGAATCTCAATGGCCTGAACTACTTCAATGTTTAATGAAGTTTAGCGAAAAAGATAAAACAATATCACTTAGAGAAGCATATGAACTAGAATATAATGAAAAAAGTAATTTAATTAGAAATGATCCTGTAATGTGTGCTAATTATTTCAATCACAAATTAGATAAATTTATAAAGTTATTAACAGAACAAAACAGTTTATTTTACGAATTAACTGTAGAGGATTATTTTATCAGAATTGAATTTCAATTACGTGGAAGTCCACATGCCCACATTCTTTTATGGTTAAATGAATCAATGCCTGCTTATGAAAATAATAATGATAATGTAAAAAAAGAAATAATTAATTTAATAGATAGATTTATTACATGCGAGTACAATGAAAATGATCCATATGTAAATTTACAACGTCACAGGCACACACATACATGTTATAAAGGTAAAACCAAAAAATGCCGATTCAGTATACCATATCCAGTAATGAAGAAAACTATAATTTTAGACCCACTTGATGATCAAGAAAAAGCACCTAAATCATACGAAAGCATAAATAAACTGATGAATCTTTTCTACAGTAAACGAACCATATTACAGTTATATGAAGAAATATTAAATGAACTAGAGATGACTGAGTCAGAATACTTATTAGCTATACGAAGTACGCTCAGTAGACCTCAAGTATTTTTAAAACGATCAAGCTTAGAAGTGGGTATTAACGCTTACAATAAAGATATTTTGCATTTATGGGAAGCAAATATCGATTTGCAATATATTCTTGATGAATATTCTTTAATGTCGTATGTAACAAATTACATATCTAAACCATTTGGTGGTCTAGCGAAAATTCTCCGAGAAGCTGCAGAAGATTGTTCAAACGGATTCTTAAATCCAAGAGAAAAATTACAAAAAATTACTAATAAATTCTTGAATTGTAATTTAATGTCAGCCCAAGAAGCAGCATATCATGTATTATCACTTTATCTATGTAAAAAAAGTAGAAAATGTATTTACATAAATACAAACCCTATTGATGAACGAGTTAGAATGTTAAAAGCAACTGCTGCTCTAAAAAAACTATTAGAATCATCGCCAGATTGCACTGAAATTTTTGCTGATGATATATTTAAAAAATACAGTACTTGCGAAAAACAATATGATGAAATTTGTTTAGCAGATTATGCTACAAATTATACAAAGAAAAATCAAAATTCAAATAAAATCGATGATCAACTAAGTAACGACGATGATAATGATAATATTGATAACACAAATAAAGACAGTTACAGAAGTAGACAACAAACAGCTATTATAAGATACCGGAGATATAAATTACATCAAGATCCAGATAATTATTATCGAGAACAAATTTTATTATTCATGCCATGGAGAAATGAAAAAGATGAAGTAGAAAATATTGATCATGCAAGCATTTACAACAAAAATCAATCGATCATTGAAATAAATCGAAAACCATTTGCAATTATGAGTGATGAAAAATTAGATAATGCATATCAACAAGTATGCAATGATTTCTTAGAAAAAGAAAAGTTAACAGATGACGATGATGATTTAACAAATATTGAACATCCAGTTGATATTTTTGAACAAGGAGGTCAGAACACCAAAGAAAATAAAAAAAGTGAAAAACAAATCAATAATTATACATGCCCAACTAGAATTGCACCAGAAAAGATATTCGAAATGTTTGAAAATTTAAATAATGAACACAGAGAATTTGCAATGCATGTATTAAATTGTTACAAACGTGGTCTTTTACCACTTTATGTATATTTGAGTGGATCAGCTGGAGTCGGAAAAAGTTACTTGATTAGCCTATTATATCAATTAATAACAAATCATTTTGATAACGAACCAGGTGCTGACTTAGATAAAATGATTGTAGTATTAACAGCTGCATCTGGAAAAGCAGCCTATTTAATTAATGGTATGACATTACATACAGCATTTTCATTACCACTTAATCAATATGGTGGTCAAATGCCTGAATTATCAAGTGATATAGCAAATCAAATTCGATCAAAATTGATGTCTGTGAAATTAATAATAATGGATGAAGTTTCAATGATTGGATCAAGAACATTTAACTTAATTGATGTAAGACTCAGACAAATAACCGGTATCAATAAACCATTTGGTAATATATCAATTATTGTAGTTGGAGATTTTATGCAATTACCCCCTGTAAGAGATCGTTTCGTTTTCCAATTACCTAATAATCATGAATATAAAGATTTATTTGATCGTAATCCATTATGGGATGGATTCCGTATTTATGAGTTAACTCAAATCATGCGACAAAAGGGAGAAGCATATTTTATAAAAGCTTTGAATAATCTAGCTGTTGGAAAAATGACAGACGAAGATATTAAACTTATTAAATCTCGTGAAGTTAAAAATTTCAATGATGTACCACAAACAGCAATCAGATTATTTGCTACAAACGAAAAAGTAAATCAATATAATGATATGAAAATTTCTGAAACTCCTGGAACAACAACAATAACATATGCTAAAGACATTTTATTAAGTAAAGTAAGTGATATAACACGAAAAAAAACATTGGATGCATTAAAGAATAAAAAACTATCAGATACATATGGATTGCCATACGATATCAAATTAAAAGAACAAATTAAATATATGGTTACTCTGAATATTGATATTGAAGATGGTTTTGTTAATGGTGCCTGTGGGACTTTAAAATTAATAACTTTTAATGAAAATACAAAAGAACCAGAAATATTGTGGATAGAATTTCTTCCATATAAAGTTGGAAGTAAAGCTAAAACATCATATTCAGAATATATGAAAAATCATGATATTGATCCAAAACTAACACCTATCAAGAAAAAATCTGCTACAATGAATATTTCTTCAAATTTAGAATATAAAGTGGTACGTGAACAATTTCCCGTAGTAGAAGCCGAAGCAATGACTATACACAAATCACAAGGTCAAAGTTGTGAACAAATATGTGTAACCTTTAGTTCAACACCAGGCATGAAAGAACGAATGTCAAATCAAATGATGTACGTAGCATTAAGTCGAGTTAAAAGTATAAATGGTTTATTTATTATTGGCGACTTTCAACCATTAAACACCAATACAAAAACGAAATCTGATACTTTCAATGAATTACAGTTTATGAAATCTAACAGACAATTAGAACTATCGTTTAATAACTTGAAAAATGAAAATGCCTTCAAAATAATTTATCAAAACGTAAATTCGTTAAAAAAGAATGAAAAATTAATAATAACCGATGAATGGTACAATAAAGGTGACTTATTGCTATTTAGTGAAACACTCTCAAAAAATACTGATTACTTAGATCGCGACATTTACAGAATATTATACAGATCAGATTGTAAACACAATAGTCGAGGGTTAATCTGTTACGTGAAATCTAATATTGATATTACGTATGAAACATCAGAATTTACACATAATGAAAAAAGTCATATAGAATTATTTCTGTTAAAATTTGAAAATTATTATATAATAAGCGGATACAAATCACCATTAGCTACACGTAGCATGTTTCAAACAATCTGTGATAAAATTATCAAACAAGTACCTGTAAGCAATCAAATTATTTTCCTAGGTGATTTTAATTATAATATACACTATACGGATGAAAAATATATAAATAATTATTTAATTAACTTCTTGAAAAATTATCAATTGGAAACTAAACTACCAAACGATTCTATAACTACAAATTTGAATACACAAATAGATGTTATTTTTTCTAATGTCGAAAATTTAAGATGTGGAGTGTATGAAAGTGTATTCAGTTATCATAAACCTATTTTTGTTGTAATAAAAAAATTTACAAGTAACTCTACACAAAAATTAGATAGCAATAATTTAAGTGACAGTAATAATCAAGATAAATTTAGTGATAAAATAAAAGAAAGTGTTAACGATAATTCAACAATCTACCATACAATATCAGATAAAGACTATGACCATCCATCAACAGACTCATATAAACATATCAATAATTCAAAAAGGTGTTTAGAAGATGACGATATCAATTTATTCCTTGACTTAATGAATATACACATAAGAAAACGCAATATATATAAAAATGCTCAAAATGTTATATTTTACTTTAAAGAGTTTTTAGATGATTTAACACCAAATCCTAACGATAAAGCTAATATTCAAATTCTATTTGATCCACCACCAAAATGTGATAATAGTCTGGAAGAAGCGGTTGGACATTGGATTTGTACTAAATACGACGGTAGAGAAGTTATTCATATATACGATAGTTTAAATTTAAAACGCTTGAATAATGATCAGATTAATTATTTAAATCAAATTTATCCTTTTAACAAAGAATATCACTTTCATTTAGTACAACAACAACCTGATGGAACATCATGTGGAGTATTTGCGATATACTTCGCAACTTTACTTAGCTTTGGTCGAGATCCAGATATTAACATTTTAAAAAAAACTTATGATGTCATTCGTATGAGAAATCATGTTTGTTATATGTTAAATCAAAAAAAATTGTTAAGATTTCCAGAAGATGGATACCAGAGTAGTAACAGCAACAATTCTTTAAATATAGACAATAAAACTAAATACATCAAACATAACAATTCCAATAATAATAATAATAATAATAATGATAATAATAATGATAATAATAATAATAATAATGGTAATAATAATTATCCAAAGAAAATTAGTGATGAAATTAAAAAAACTATCGACTTTGATCCAACAATCTACCATACAAAATTAGATAAAGACTATGACGATCCATCAATAAAAACAACAGACTCATATAAACATATCAATAATTCAAGAAGGTGTTTAGAAGATGACGATATCAATTTATTCCTTGACTTAGTGAATATACACATAAGAAAACGCAATATATATAATAATGCTCAAAATGTTATATTTTACTTTAAAGAGTTTTTAGATGATTTAACACCAAATCCTAACGATAAAGCTAATATTCAAATTCTATTTGATCCACCACCAAAATGTGATAATAGTCTGGAAGAAGCGGTTGGACATTGGATTTGTACTAAATACGACGGTAGAGAAGTTATTCATATATACGATAGTTTAAATTTAAAACGCTTGAATAATGATCAGATTAATTATTTAAATCAAATTTATCCTTTTAACAAAGAATATCACTTTCATTGAGTACAACAACAACCTGATGGAACATCATGTGGAGTATTTGCGATATACTTCGCAACTTTACTTAGCTTTGGTCGAGATCCAGATATTAACATTTTAAAAAAAACTTATGATGTCATTCGTATGAGAAATCATGTTTGTTATATGTTAAATCAAAAAAAATTGTTAAGATTTCCAGAAGATGGATACCAGAGTAGTAACAGCAACAATTCTTTAAATATAGAAAATAAAACTAAATACATCAAACATAACAATTCCAATAATAATAATAATAATAATAATGATAATAATAATGATAATAATAATAATAATAATGGTAATAATAATTATCCAAAGAAAATTAGTGATGAAATTAAAAAAACTATCGACTTTGATCCAACAATCTACCATACAAAATTAGATAAAGACTATGACGATCCATCAATAAAAACAACAGACTCATATAAACATATCAATAATTCAAGAAGGTGTTTAGAAGATGACGATATCAATTTATTCCTTGACTTAGTGAATATACACATAAGAAAACGCAATATATATAATAATGCTCAAAATGTTATATTTTACTTTAAAGAGTTTTTAGATGATTTAACACCAAATCCTAACGATAAAGCTAATATTCAAATTCTATTTGATCCACCACCAAAATGTGATAATAGTCTGGAAGAAGCGGTTGGACATTGGATTTGTACTAAATACGACGGTAAAGGAGTAATTCATGTTTACGACAGTTTGAATTTAAAATGCTTGAGTGATGATCAACTCAAATATTTAAATACAATTTATCCTTTCAATAAAAAATATCAATATCATTTAGTTCAAAAACAACCAGATAACACAGCATGTGGAGCATTTGCGATATATTTTGCAACTTTACTTAGCTTCGGCCAAGATCCAGATATTAATATTTTGAAAAAAACATAAGATGTAGTTTGTATGAGAAGACATATATGTCATATGTTCAATGAAAAAGAATTGTTAAGATTTCCAGATAATGGATATCTGAATCATGAAATTAATCAATCAATTAACCAAAATAACAAAATTCAAAATCAAAAAAATCATGAAATACATAGAAATATAATTAGTGAAATAGATGAAATCACAGAATCTCTTAAAAAAAGTGTCTCATTTAATTATGATATTTCGGAAGATAGTGATTCTTTCGATGAACGAAATATCCATCAACTTTTTAAAAATATAAGTTTTGATGAAAATTCACATCAAGAAAATAAAAACAAAGAATTCAAGATAAGTGTTGATAATTTGAAACTTAAAGAAAGATTCGAAGATAATACTTCAGTTGAAAACTTACGTAATACCAAAAATGCAGAAGTCAAAAATCTTAATAAAACCTCAAACAAAATATTAACGATCCAAATGAATAGAAATATAAAATTAGATATTGAAGCTATATTATACGGAATTACCCAGTGCACAAGTATCAACGCAATGAAAAAATTATGGGATCAAAATATAAATATAATAGTACCAATTATCAAGAAAATATCTTCTTTCGATTCCAATGTTATTAAAACAAATATAAATAGTACAAAAAAATATAAATTAAACACCTCATCTTTACCAAAACACAATATTAAAATAAACAATTTATTAAATAAAAATTATAACATCACAGACAATAAAGGACAAGGTGATTGCTTATATCGTGCTCTTGCTGATCTCATTGAAAATAATCAAGACAAATTTTCCTACATAAAATTATTTCTTATTGATGAAATTTTAAAAAATTCTGATCTTTATGGACCACTAGTATTTAGAGGAGCAATAGAAATTAAAGATGAATACGATAATTTCATTCCAACACCAAAAATTATCGAATTTCCAAAAATGATTGCTAAAAAGGGAAAATGGGGTAATGATGGGTCATTTTATGTACTGAGTAAAGCATTAAATTTAATTATTGTGATAATAGTAATTCATAGATTTACTGGAGAATTAATGTCAATTGTAAAATACATCCCTGAAAACGTAAAATCGAATACACCATTAATTATTATAAATATAGAGAAAACTCATTTTGTAGCAGCTCACGGAACACATACATCATTTAAATTTGCCAAAAAAACTTGGTTCAGTAAAGAAATTAAAAATGTCAATTTACCTTATGTATTTAAAAAGCAACGTGAATTATATAATAATCGACGAGATTTAACTTTAAATTACGATAGTTAAAGCCAATAATTAATTAAAAAATATATATAATGTAATAATGAATCGGACCAGTAGATTTCGAGAAATCTCAAAAATAAAAATTTTGAAAAATCGTTTTTTTCGAAACGACTTGACCGATCGACACCAAAAACTAATCAGTTCTAAACTTTGAAGAAACACATCGTTTGCCGCAAACCGGGTCGAAATCGGTTGATTTACTTGCTAGATATCGAAAACGAAAAATTTCGAAGAGCTCAAAAGCAGTGAAAAAAGCGAAATTTGAACGTTAGCGTATGAAATTAGAGGGAAGTTCCAGGGATGGCCCTTGAGGCCAACCGTTTTCCACATTTTTTTTTTGTTATTATGTGTGTATATAAGATTGGTAGTGTAAACCCACGTGACCATTTATTTTTTTCCTCAAGTCGGGACGCTGTGTGAATAAAAAGGGCTTGGTATTTTTTTACTTATTATTAAAAAAATTAAGACGACAGAAATAGAATAAATAATTGACTTACTTTGTAAAAGAGCAATTTGATAACAGTACAACATATTTGTACATAGTAATTATGTAGTAGTATTAATGCTTAGCAAACAAGAGATCTACATTTATTGTACTACGTTATTACAATATTCCATTTTTGAATTTATCTCAAGTCTATGTAGTTGTTTTATATTTGTCAGTGAAGCAAATCAGTTTTAAAATATCAGGTCTAGTTTTCAAGTAGGAATGTAGCTGATTGCATGATTTTTCGATATTAGTCTTAGTAATCAAAATGGCTTTCAAAGTTTTGGAACTTAACTGAGTTTTTTCGCTATTCCATATTTTATTCATTAGGGAAAATTCTCTTTCGACAGGTGCATTACTTCCAGACATACAAAGAACATACCCAATAATTATGCGAAAATTTGTGCAGTTGGTATTGTTAGCAAGAAAGTGTTTGAACAATTCCATCCAACTGTCTTCAGAAGCAACATTGCCATCGTTACAGCTTCTGATCTTTTCATCTGTAACATAGCTGGTAATAAGCGAAAATTCGTCGAACACAGCCGTATCTTGGTTGATGTTAATAAAACCTTGGACAATCAGCAAGTCTGTAAAGTTTTGTACTTCTGACCAAGAAGGCACTTTTGTCAAATTTGACCACTTAAACACCACTAACTGTTCGTTGTACTGACACCATTGTTCTAAATATTGTTTACTTGTCTTATAAAATTCGACTGCAACGCTTTTTACATCTTTTACATCTACAGCAACGCCGCTTTCGTTTAATTTTGCTAGCAGATTACGAACTGTTAGAGGAAGAAAAATTGAGTCTGCTTTAAGTGCTAAGTTTTCTCGTAGACGGCTAATTTCATTTCCAGACTCTATCGCTGACACCTTTTGTCTCTCGATTTTTAAAATAACGTCATTGAAAGAAGCTGCCTGTGCGTGTAAAAAATATAACTTTATCTATGCTCAAGAAGTAGTTTTTCAATGCTGTAAACATCTTTAAAATTCTCTCAAGAGCATGCATTAATGCAAGCCATCTTGTTTTACTGTAACCCAACAGCTTCTTATATTCTGTATCAGTGGAATCACAAATCTCTTTCAAGGCTTCTACTCGAACACTGTAGATATAGAAGAATGAATAGATTTTTACAATGATACCATTCAAAATCAACAGGGAGACAATCTGCGGCTGTTTTTATAGCGTTGTGAACTACATGAGCTGCACATCCGATTCCAATGAGCTGCCTTCCCACCCTTTGGTTCAATTTTGCAAAGACATTATTAGCCCCTTTCCTATTCTTTCCTCCAAAATTGCAATTCGTATTGTCTCCACAAAATGCAACAATTTTCTTGACCAAATCATTAGCACATAATACTTCCATCGAATAGTTGATAATTTAATCAGATGTTTCTCCTGGCACCATGTCCAATATTAAAGTCACCACAACACTTTTCGCACGTAACATCGGCTGTCCCACTTCTTTGTTTTACAAAGGGGTACTTATTTTGCAAAGTTATATTAAAAGTACACTTGCGTTTAGGCATTTTTTTCAATATAATGCTCACGAATTAATTGTAATTTAGTGTTAACTGTTTTTTGCAAAGTTGACAAATTGTAATATTGGCAAAGTTTGACTTAAGCAGCTGTTGTTACAGGGTTGTCGTTATGAGACGTTCTTAAAAAAACTGGAAGATTTAGTTTCTGGTTTTGAAATACACATACAGCTTCGGGACTGTCCCGCCCAAATCCGGACGTATGGTCACGTTAGTTTACACACAAAGACGTTTGAACTTCTGAAATTCTCTTTTGATGCTATCCATGCATTCACATGAGTCCGGCACCTTGAGTTGGACAATTTTTTGCATTCCCTTTCATAACACATTTTTAAATTATTGTAAGCTTCATGTACGCGGTGCGTACAAATATGTTTCATTAGCAATTATTAATACTTATTCACGGTTTTATAAAATATTTTTATTATATTAAGCATTTGCGTATTACATACAAGAAATTTAGTAATAAAATTAAAATTTTTCGAACATATTGTAAATATTCATTTGAAACCGAGTGCAACTTCAAACATGAAAAAATTTTCAATTTCATGAAAAGGAATGCCGAATTGCGTAGCAGTGAACTGTTAAAAACACAGGCAAAAAGAGTGTGGCACGTCGTCCCATCGCCTATAAAAAAACCAGTTTTGGCGACAAAAGGCTTTGTGTGTTTACCTTAAATCATTGATATTATCCTTTTTAATTGAGTTTACCACGATATGCTCCAATTTATCTACATACATACACACATATGTATCGCTAATTACTTTTGGAAATCGGTGAAACTTCTACAGCACATTTTTTATCACAAATAGCTACATATTTATATAATAATAAAATTTTCTAAGGTTTTAGAATTCTCAGATTGCATCTTTGAATAACTGTTTACTACGCAAAATCTTGGAATCCTATGCAGCCTGTGTGATAGATTTTTACAAAGTTTTCCAGATCAGAAAAAGCATTGATGTGATGGTCTTTACCTTCTCAAGGGGATAGTCATAGGGATTTTGCATCATTGGGATAGAATCCAACGATGTTGATGTAATTTGGAAAAATATTGTCAACATAAAAAGAGGGAGTGGGGTTTTTAAATTTTTTTGATAATTTTTATACCTGTTAAATCAGATTTCAAAACTTCATGAAAATTTAACAGAATATTTTTCGAATACCATACCATTGGTTAAATAAACTATTTCAGCAAAAAAATCATAAAAATTGGCCTTGTTTTACACGAATTAGCCCGAACTCTACCCCGTTCCCCTCCTTAACTGTGTTATCTCAAATTAAGTAATGGTCGTGTCATCATTTCAAAATTTGAGAAAGCATTTTCACTATATTCTCCATCGTCACATTAAAGAATTTTATACATCAGCAAATACACAAAATTACATATTTACGAAAAGGAGCACTTTTAAGTGCTGATGAGAGATTATTGTTTGAAGTCTAAAAATTCAGATTGATTACACTTTTCCAATTTGCCTCAAAATGCCATCTTGACTGCAATGCGACAGAAACTGATGTGTTGACAAATACGCGTTTGTTGTATAGCATGTACTCGAAATCATTTGTGACTGCCTTTGACAAGGCATTACAAATGTAAGCCTGTCAAATGCGAACCCCATCGTGCATTCTGTGCCAAGCTATATTACAACATACAAATATTTGTGTGCGCATATGTACATAAAACATTTTGTTGCCTGCAGTATGTAAAATAAAATAGCACAGAAATAGATGAGAAAAGATATGTATGTATGAAGATATATGAGAATATTTATATGTGTATGCATTTGCATTATCCCCGAACTCGGAGCTGCCCAGGATCTGTACTCCGAAAGACGTGAAAACGTACTCAAGAGCATCACAATTACAAACTTTATGTAAGTAGATCTAGAAAGTAGTAGTTATATGTTGGATTTGTGCTCTATAAACTAAGAGTCAAACAAGTACGTATGTATATAATTTCTGATTTTTCGGTCAACTTTCGATCTTTGAATGCCTAGCATGTTGACCGTCTTGTAACCGGGCCCTTTGAAAGGGTGACCGTAATTATATAATGAAGTTATTTTTCTACTTACTCAAAATTAAAATTCAAATCTGCCAATGTATTTTTTGGCGAGGTAAAATTACAGATAATATTCGGCAGTTGGACGCTCCATTTGATAAGAAACAGTTTCAAAAACAAATACATACATACGTATGTACATATGTGTGAATAAATAAATATAATAAATATTAAGACAAAATTTTGTTTTGAGTTAGCTAAATAATATTTTCTTGACTCTCATTTTGCAACAAAATGAATGCATGCTACGCCCTGAGGTGCGTAATTTTTATACTCACACAACCTGTTTCTACCGAGTATAATAGTTTTGTTCATCTAACAGTTGTTTGTATCACCTAAAACTAATCGAGTTAGACATAGGGTTATAAATATATAAATGATCAGAATGAAAGACGAATTGAAATCCGGTTGACTGTCTGTCCGTCCGTCCGTGCAAGCTGTAACTCTGTAACTTGAGTAAGAATTGAGATATGTTTATGAAACTTGGTACACATGTTGTTGGTACCGTAAAACGATTGGTATTGCAGATGGGCGTAATCGGACCACTGCCACGCCCACAAAACGCCATTAGTCAAAAACAAATAAATTGCCATAAATAAGCTCCACAATTAGATACAAGACTGTTGTTTGGTACACAGGATCACATTAGGGAGGGGCATGTGCAGGATAAAAAAGTTTTAAAAAGTGGGCGTGTTCCCACCCCCTAAAAGGTTTCATGTGCATATCTCTTAAAGTGATAAAGCTATAATAACGAAATTCACTGAGAACAAATTCTTTTAGCACCTCTACAGAGAGTGTGAAAATGGGTGAAATCGGGTAGCAATTACGCTCACTCCTTATATAACGGTACTGTTAAAAAGTATTAAAAGCGCGATAAATCAAGTACTTAACACGCCAGAGACATTAAATTTTATCTCTGGGATGGTATAAGATGATTTTATTGGAACCGCATTCAAAATTAGACAGTGGGCGTCGATATTTGTGGTGAAAACCCATATCTTGGTACATAACAATATTCTCATATTTCTATGTTATAGTGCGAAAGTGGGCGAACTCGGATTACAACCACGCCTATTTCCCATATAACATCATTTTAAATTCCATCTGATTCTTTCACTTTCCACTATGCAAATCAAGCAAAATATATAAAGAAATCTTAAACGATTATATCGTTTGACTTTGTTAGAGCATGTTTGTAATGTTCGGTTACATCCGAACTTAGCACTTCCTTACTTGTTAATTCTATATCTTTGGTGCCGATTGTCTTGGGTTTGCCGGTATCACACTAAAGATTTTACGTAAATCGTGCAGTGTTAACTTTTTTGGACGACCTGAATTATTATCTGCACAATCGATGGTGACTTTTTAATATTCGGCCAGTCTAAGACAATTTTCCGAGTTTCAAATGGTAGAGAGATAATTAATTACTCTTAGATTTATTCGAAAAACGGTATACATAAAATCTTAATAGTATGGTTGAACATTGTATGAAAAAAATGTCCCGATCACGGTTTGTTTTAGTTGAATTTTCAGACCATGAATGGTTGAGGAAGATGTTTGCATAACCTTTTTTCGCCCACTGTATGTATGAAATAAAGCAATTTGACAGTCTCCGATAAAGCAGTGTGCGTGCTCATATGTTTTAGGTCTATCCATGGTTTGGAGAAATATCCCTGTATGTACCATCGCATTTATAATATTGCTCGAATTTAGATTTGAATTTGATTATCTCACGCATGACACGTCATAAGCAGTGAACTTATGCCAAGCAGTGTAAATGCCAAGACGAAACAAATAAAGAGAGGAAGGAGAACAACATATTATGAATAAACGTTTTCAGATGCAATGAAATAACGAAGAAACTTATGTCGAAGGACAATGTAACAACATACAACAAACAAGCATACTATATAATCTGCATTTCACATTTCGTATTTACCATACATATTTATGTGTTTGTAAGGTGGTGCGAAAGACTTATAAACTTGAACATAGTACTGAAATATTGCTTGGGTGGGTGCAAATTCAAAATAATTTACGAAGATGATTTACTAACAGCTTACATGTAGAGGGCTGAAAAAGGTTTGATGAAAGAGAACCCCACCTCCATTAAAATTTTCACAATCTGCTTTCGTTTTCCCAATCTGGGTTTTTATACAGTCGCAAGACGTTGCACAGAGTTTAATAGTTTTGTTCACTTAACAGTTTTATGTAACATCTAAAAGTATTTGCGATAGATAGAGTTATATGTATTCCAATGATCAGAATGACGAGACGTGTTGAGTTCCTAGTGAGTTTCTGTTCGTTCGTTCGTACAAGTAGACTTGAGTAAAAGTTTGTTGTTTTAATTGTTATTGCAGATGTGCGGAATCGGGACATCATCATGTCCACAAGATGCCGTTAATCCGAAACCTATAAAATACCATAATTGGTTTGAAATTTACAAAAAGCTTGGCTCATATTTACATATCTACCAAACTTGCTAAGGACGAAACCATTCGCCCACCTCCTCAGACGGTGTGAATATGGATTATAGACGTTAAAAACTACTAAAAGTGCGATAAATCACTAAATAAGTACTTGAGCTGCAAAACAAATGATGGGGCTATCGATAGAATCGATCGTTTTATTTTCGTCTCACTATCGATAGTTTTTTTTGGCTTTCGATAGTTTATTTTGATTATTGATGGCTTATGCCTTTACTAGCTTTGCCAACAATTTTTATAAAATTACAAAATTTCCCTTTATAAAGCTACATAATCATATAGTCTGGTAATACCTAACGTGAAGTCTAATTTTGGATTACACTCCAGCAAGTAACGGCTACGGAAACTCAATACATTGAAAGAATTAGCGCCAAAACTAACAGATACACATCGTGCAACTCATAAGCCCAATGCGTAAGAATAATCGATCATACCTACACAAGAGTTCTGGTTAGAATTGTCAGTTGGGTCTTAAGGAACTCATAGAAACTTTAACAGAAATCTCTGATCGTGCTGTTGGGTAATCAATAATAAATAAGCGAATATCACGTTAATTAATTTTAATTTTATTGAATCGGAGAAATCGTTAAGCCAGGCTTCTACTGAATCGTATATTAAGTATAAATTTCTTGATCTCATATTACATTAGTAAATGTATAAAAAATGTACCTTTTTATAACTCGTAAGCTCTCAGAGAGAGAGAGACAGAGAGAGAGAGAGAGTAACATCAAAAATTGTATATGTATCAAAATTATTTTTTTGTGTTTTTAGTTATTGTTCATGTTTTATTTATTTATACCAATCATTATTTCATAAAAAGGAAGTGTACCATTGGCTTTGTAATTTAAACCAGCGAAAAGTAAGTAGATTTCAAGAGAATAAACTATCGATATTGTCGGGCGTATTTTTTTAAACTATCGAGTGGTGGTATCGATAGTTTTGCAGCTTTAATGACTTCGTCAGAAATATTAAATTTCACACTCAAGATGGTACGCAGGGGTTCAGAGGAACCATTGTAATCATTTGGTGAAGCACCGCCCACATTTGGGTAAAATTTTATATTTTAGGAACTACTTGACCAATATAAACCAAGTTCGATGCATATATTGTCTTAACATTCTGATCTTACATTATGAAATATCGAACCACAAGAACGCCAAGTTTTCATCTTAAATTCTAAACGATTGTTTCACTTTACAACAAATAAATCTAGGATCAATAAAGTTATCGGAATAAATATTTAATCGGACCACAACAGTTCAAGCCCCCAGATAATAAAAATAATATGTCCTCGTGTCAAAATTCGATTCAAGCAGGTCAATACTTCCCCTTTATAAGTAAGTATATTTATATAAGGATTTTCAAAATATGTAAGATATATTGGCAAAATTAAGTTAAGTCGATACATCATAGTTTAATGACGAAAATGTTAAAATTCGTTTACAAATTACCTACGCCCCCGTATACTATTGTACATATCATATAATGATTTTCATTATTCTAGCTGACTTTATGCAGAGTGTGTCGGTCGGTGTGTGAGTTATCTTCATAAAATTGCCTAAAAGCATGCTCTCACGTATATTTACGTGATGCAAAAAGTTAATGCAGTGATATCATATTTTAATGAGATTAAATATTCCTAATATTATGATTGTATAGTGACTTTTTTAATTAAGTCCCTAGGTTGGGTGCATAACACATATATCTTATTATAGTTAATTGTATTGGATTCAATGTAAATATATCGGACACGAAGCCAAATGCAGAAATGAAACTAAGTGAGTAAATGAAATAGAGTATAAATTAATAAAATACCAAATATTATTGCAACCCATTCACGGTTCGGTCCTATAATCAATTTTCTAATCATTTGCAATATTTTTATACTCTCGCAACTTGTTGCTACAGAGTATAATAGTTTTGTTCACCTAACGGTTGTTTGTATCACCTAAAACTAATCAAGTTAGATATAGTGTTATATATATATAAATGATTAGGATGAAGAGACAAGTTGAAATCCGGGTGGCTGTCTGTCCGTCCGTCCGTCCGTCTGTGCAAGCTCTAACTTGAGTAAAAATTTAGATATCTTTATGAAACTTGGTAGACATGTTCCTTGGTATCGTGAGACCACTGCCACGCCCACAAAACGCCATTAATCAAAACCAAATAAATTGATATAACTAAGCTCCGCAATAAGATACAAGACTGTTATTTAATATACAGGATCACATTAGGGAGGGGCATCTGCAGTTAAAATTTTTTTTTAAAAGTGGGCGTGGTCCCGCCCCTAAGAGGTTTAATGTGCATATCTCCTAAACCTCTAATGCTAAAATAACAAAATTCACTGGAAGCAAATGCTTTTAGAACCTCTACCTACAGTGTGAAAATAGTTGAAAGCGGGTGGCAATTCCTCCCACTCCCCATATAACGGCACTGTTAAAAACTACTAAAAGCGCGATAAATCAAGCACTAAACACTTCACCGACATTAAATTTTATCTCTGGGATGGTATGAGATGACTTTATAGGAACCGCGTTTAAAATTAGTCAGTGGGCGTGGCACCGCCCACTTTTAGTTGAAAAGCCATATCTTGGGATCTGCTTAACCGATTTCAACCAAATTCGGTGCATAACGTTCTTTTCATATTTCTATGTTATAGCGAAAATGGGCGAAATCGGACTACAACCACGCCCAAATAACACCATTTTCAATTCCATCTGAATCTTTCACTTTCCACTATGCATATCAAGCAACAATGATTATAACGGGGGGTGGGGGGTGAGGGTATATAACTTTGCGTGAATAATACGTTTAAAGTATGCCACCTTGTGACCAAAAATTGTCTAAATCGAACCAAAACTGTTCAAGCCCCTAAGTGCTAAATATGTGGACCCCAGTGCCTCTAGTAGACCTTCTACCGAAAATATCAGTCAATTCACAAAGAAATCTCAAACGAGTATACCATTTGACTTTGCTTGTTATACATATGTATATTACTATTTAATACTAACATTTTTAAATCGATTAAAATTTTCATTCTTCCCCTGTTTCATTAATCTTTAGTTTTATTTATATGTAATCTATTATTTTATTGATGATTAAAATCAAAATATCAACATCGGCGGCTCTTACTACAAGTAAAATAGTCAGCTAAGCCACTGACAAAAGGCAAAACAAATGAAGTGAAAAAGAAAACAAGTAAGGAAGGGCTAAGTTCGGATGTAACCGAACATTTTATACTCTCGCAAAGTTAAATGGTATATTCGTTTGAGACTGCTTTATATATTTTAATAATTAGAAGTAGGAACTGTTGCCTTAGTTATTTACTTTTCACTAACAGTTAAAATAATTAGAGCAATTTGTAAACTAAATTTACTCAAATTATGAGAAATCGTTCTTGTGCTTTTTGTATACGCTTATAATTGATTTTATATAGAATGCATTACAACTGTATTGAGAAGTAGGAAAATAAATCGTTTTTGAACAATGAATAACATTTTTTATTTATTATATCGATATTATTATACATGTTTAGCTTAAAAATGATAAATATTAACAACTTTAAAAATGATATAATATTATTATATTAATTTGTATATAATATTTACAATATTAAACATAAATTTTTGTAGAGATTCTTATACATATATCCAAATTATATTTCTTTTTTCCTTATACTATTTAATTTCTATCATATATTTATACAATAATGTCATATATAATAACAAATTATATATATAATTTAAATTTTCTTAATTAGATTATTTACATATTTTTCTTTAAATTGTCTTAAAAACTACTGTCCAAATTCCTATACCATTCCAATTCGATTATATTTGGCACTAAGTCTGAAAACTTTAGTTCGAAATAGAGACACAAATACTGTCATGATAGCTGTGTACTGTCTCAAAAGTAATTGCATTTACACGGGAAGGATCCATGTTTGAAAATGCCCAATCAATTTGTGTACCGGCAGGTGTAGTGGAATATTCTGCACCAAGCAGGGAACTAAAGATTTTTTCTTGGAGCAGATTTCTTATTGCAGTCCCTGTAGACATTAAACAAATGTTAAAATCTCCAACAATTAGCACATTTTGATTGCCTAACTCAGAAGTAAGGACTTCCTGAAGTTCTACAATTAATTGTCTGACAGAGAAAGTTGAATTTCTATATAGAACCAGAATATTAATAGAACCAATATTGAAACATTTAAACAAAACCGCTTCTAAAACTTTGCGGCCTGAATAAATTTTCTTTACAGCCTTTGATTTTATAGAGCAAGTAATACTATGCTTTGCATATATTATATTATAATGCCCTGTTTATTTCTGTTGGTTGTTTCCGTGCTATCTATCCTCAGCTCGTTAATTGGGGTAAATCCTGGTATATCAAAACTTTCGCAGGGATAACTCCAAGTTTCTACAAAACATAAAATATCTGAAGATAGCATCAAACAGTCGCTTTTTATATCACTAATGTGAGCGTGAAGACTCTGAACATTATGGAATAAAATTTGATGTCCTGATGTTCGGGAAATCATAAAATTGAAACTTGTTGTCAAAGCTTTATTTGTGTTCAATTCCCTTAGTTCCCTAAATAAGGGATCCGATTCAGAAAATTTGTTAGGAGGAATAAATTTCCTATGATGAATAGTCCTTCTGCGGAAGTAGCTCGACTACAAGCGACATATATTGAAGCTCTAGGCATTCTGGGTCGAGTATGAACTACAACTTTATTATATGTGGCACCCTGACTTTTATGAATAGTTATTCCCTCAGCCGAAACAACTGGAAACTGATTTCTTTCACTTGAAATTTGTTCATTTCTTTTATATTGAAAAGATTTTATAACTTTTTCAATTGGTGTCCAAGAACTTTCTAGAGGATGAGGCTTTTTTGATCGTGCTATCAAACCAACAGAAGGTTCCAAAAATTTAATCCACAGAATTGTTGGAAAAGAACAATGGAAATCAATTTGCATAAGTTGTCCAGCTGCCCCATTAACCAAGCCATCACACGTGTTTATGTTCACTGTAATCATATATTTGGCGGAGGTTTTTAGTGTAAATTCATAGGTCAGTCCCTGCGTTTCAGAAGTTTTGAAAAGTTTAACTCTTTCCAAAATATTATCATTTTCATTTACACCAATTCTTTTAACTGAGTCTTTTGCAGTTGAAAGGAAAGTTTCTGTTGGGATTCGACTGAGCTTAAGGGCATTGAAATTATTTGTCACTTCATTGGACCAAAATAAATGTATGGCATCATCGGGAACTTCTTCGAAATTAACTACTCGAGTTTCAATGAGTGATATGTCCTCATTTGTCATAGTACCAGATGCCATATGATTTAATGTAATTGCAAAGGCCTGATCCTCCCGTTGTCTCATTATCTCTGTTAATTCAAAGTATTTAAATAACTCCCACAAAGGGGAATCAACTAAAGTGCTGTATGCATCATTGGGATTAAGAGAGAATATCCACCTATCTCCAACAGGTGAGGGTTGCTTCAAATAACCAAACACCATGATCGGTATACCACCGAAGGGGCTGTCTGTTTTGAAAATTTGTTTTAATCTCGCATCAACAGAGCTAAACATACGAGCACCTACCATCGATATTTCAACAATTATGACTAATTTTAAATCGATAAGTCTGGAATACAATGAATTCACTGTGTCATTGCTAAGTAGCCTCAACTCTCTATTCAACTGATTAACAGGTAAAGAAAATATTGAATGAAGGGTCATTCCACCTATTCCGAATGCTGCTTTACCCGTAGGTGCGCAAAGAAGAACTTTTATGGAACTTGGATTGGATCCAGGTGTAGAATTGTAACGATGGTTAAGAGCTTGATATATTGCAGATATCAATCATCGCCGCCAATGAGCTCATAAAATGGGAGATTTGTTTTTAGGTGGTGCATCAAATGTGTCAAATAGGTTCTTTGCTTAGTATTTAGACTTTGAACTAAAGAAAATAATTCCTCAACTGTTGAATCTTCGCCATGCAAGTCCAGCAAATTTATATTTGGGTTTATTTCTGGAAGTGCCAACACTCTGAACTCATTTTCCACGATAGGTAGTTCATTTTGAGCACCTTCGTCCAAGTCTATTTCATTATAAAGATTTTCTAGAACATTTTCAAGTTCTCTTTGCTCAAAAACATCATAGTTTTTTTGATTTTTCTCAATTATAATACGATGTGTTATGCAAGTCTGCTCATTATCGTTTTCAATGAGATCTTGCTGTTCATTCCGCCAAGGATAGTAAAGCATTAACATTTCGCGGAAATACTCAACTCTGGCCAAATCTGGGTTAAACCTTCTATACCGAATAATACAAGGTTTAGTACGTTTTTTCACAAAACCGCTACCGTCTTTAAGAGGCATGACAACCCCGCTTTCTGGTAAATTATCGTCTTTCCTCTCTTCTTCTTCATGATCACTATCTTGCGCTCTTCTACTAGATTTAAAATATTTATACCTAGATGCAAAATCAGCTAAACAAAGAGTTTCTAACTGATCGGATCTTTGAACATAACGGTCTAAAATACCGGCTACGAATATTTCAATCGAACCTGAAGGAAGGTTCTGAAGTTCCGCTCTAGGTTTTACCATTCGAACACATTCCTCAGGTCGAGAGGTATTTATAAATATTTCTGCATTACTTGCTTCCGAAAGATGGAGCCCAATGCAGCAATATACTGCTTCTTGTGCAGATATTTCTGTGCCTGATATAAATTTGTGACCTATATGTTTAAGTTTTTGCTTAATAGTATAATTTCCAGCATTTACCTCTGATATAGCTTCATTTCAGAGCCTAGAAATTCCCCTGTTAGACTTGTTAATATAATTAATTATATAAGAACAGCAAACATATACATCCAGTATATATTGGATATCCACATTTGCTCTATGGAGTTCCAAAATCAGAGGATTATAAGCGTTTATAAAACGATCCTGTAATTTTCTTTTTAGAAAAATTTTGGGTTTTGCTAAACTTGACCTAAGAGCTAACAAATAGTCATCAAAAGACATATTTGTTCTAAAGAAATTAGAAATGTCTTCTGTAGTCATATTTGAATTTTGAAAAAGTTTTCCTTGTGTCTTTCTGAATTTTGACTTGTTTCTGTAAGAGGTAACAGTATTTGCGTTGAAGGCATTGGTGGATATGGTATACCAAAACAACAAAACTGTTGTCCTCTTATTTCCCTAGTACAAGACCGAATGTGGTTATGCTTTTGATAACCCAAATAATTTTCTAAGTGGCTGATCGAACCATCGGTAGAAATATAATTGTCAATAAAACTAATGACATCAGGGAATGTCTGAGGATCTGGAAGGTTGATCCTGGGAGAATTATTAAGCCAATACATGCCATGTACATGCGGGGAACCTCTCTGTTGAAACTCCACTCTCCAGTAGAAATTTGTAACAAAATGCTCCCCAAAAATGCCGCCGTTATCTTTAAAAGGCTTAAGAATTTGTCGATAGCGGTAGTCAAAATATCTAGCACAAGTAACCGCGTCTAACCGAGTTAAGCGATATCTATCTTGGGTTGTTAAACTGTTGGTTTCCTCCTCCGAAATATATTTAAAATCAACAGTTTTAGAGAGGATGACCAAAAGCTCAACCCACTGGGATTCTGCAGCCGATAAAGTGATAAAGAAGGTTGGAAGCCGAAATTGGCGAATCATAGCGATTGCCTTTTTCTTCTCAGCTTCCCAGTGCGCAGGTGAGGATCTAACGCCTTTTAAAACCTTGTAACCATCATCGTGTTGAATCAAGTTTTGAACAAAGCTTTCGTTTAATAGATTTTGGGCCGTAACTCGGTTACGACCTGAAAACTTTCTAAGGCAAATGGATGTTCTATTCTTAATTTGTAGCAGTTCTAATTTTTTGTAATCATAGAACAACTATAGAACTAAGGAATGGTACACGCTCTTCTGTCAAAACGGCGAATTTCAGAACGTATTATCTTGCTATATGTTTCAGAGCATGTACGCTTCTGCCCAACGTATATTGTTCCAAATGACAACTCTTCTGAATTATTATCTTGAAATCTGTCAATTGATCTTTGTCCTTCACCTGGCGCTATAACTAAACGGTTATAATCTAAGTTTTCTACAGGAATATTGTCCAAAAGAGTTTCTTGACCGCCTGGATTTAGCTCTTAAGGTAAAAGACCGGTGGGAATATTATTACCTGAGGGATTATCATGAGAAGTTTGTGCTGCATGAAAAGATTGAAAGAATCGGGAATTCTCTGCAGATGCAACCAACGGAACTTCTTCTTGGTTATTAAATTCTGAAATCCAGTTTTCATTAATATGTATATTGTGCTCACGATACAGAGGGGTATTCACTAAGAACTGCAAAGCTTCCATAATCTTTGCGGGGCGTATGGTATCGATCATGTAATCATGATTGTATTCCAAACGCCTTCTTAAGTGAGTTTGTATAACATGAGCCTCATCAAAGGACCTTGGTAGAGATGTCACAATATTGTTAACAGAAATTGGTATATTAACAACAGCACCTTTGAGCAAACTCTGACCTTGATATCCTAAAGGACGGATTGTCATAAAAGGCAATCTAGGTCTATGAGACGTTCTTCAATTGGGGTTAAGCCTTTCAAACAATCCAGTATTTCAGGAAAGTCTAGACTGTTAGCTAAACATATTTTTGGAACGTTCTTTTTAACAATCGCATTTTTGCAGGTAGCACAAAAATTGTAATTTCCATCTTCTGAAGGAAATTTTTACATTAAAAAGCAGGCGGATGCAGCATTCGGGTGACCTTGGGCAATAGTTTCGAAATTTAATTTGCGAACTTGGTGTGAAAACCATAAGCTGCCGCAGCAAATACATATTTCAGTAGGGCCCTTATTTATATTTTGGAAATAAATGTTTTTGAAATCTGTTAAATTGCCACTATTATCAGTTTCTATAACATTACTTTCTCTCGTTAATCGGATTCGTTGGGACTGCCTTTGGTTTTCAATTTGTCTATTGAGTGGGTTATCTCTACGAAAGCGAACTTGACCTTGTCTAAGACGTCTCTGATTCAAAATTTCTTCCCTCATACCCCTCCTACTATCACGCTCCTCTCTCCTTATTTCAGGATTTCTTCTTGCATGTTCCCTTTGCATTTGATCACGAATGCGCTCTAAATTCCTATACTCAGGAATTCTTGCGCGAAGTTCTCTATGATCCCTAGTGTTCCTACTTTGTTCATCATAACGTACCTCAGGATTTACTTGACGAGATCTATGACCTCGAGTATTTCTTATTTGCTCTTCAGAGCAAATTTGTGGATCTTGCCGCCTTGTTCTATGTTGAACAGTATTTGCAATTTGCTCAACAGATCGAACCTCAGGGTCTTCACGCCGAGACCTATGACCTCGAGTATCTCTTATTTGCTCTTCAGAGCGAATTTGTGGATTTTGCCGCCTTGTTCTATGTTGAACAGTATTTGCAATTTGCTCAACAGATCGAACCTCGGGGTCTTCACGCCGAGACCTATGACCTCGAGTATTTCTTATTTGCTCTTCAGAGCGAATTTGGGGATCTTGCCGCTTAGTTCTATGTTGAACAGTATTTGCAACTTGCTCAACAGATCGAACCTCGGGGTCTTCACGCCTAGACCTATGACCTCGATTATCTCTTATTTGCTCTTCAGAGCCAATTTGTGGATTTTGCCGCCTTGTTCTATGTTGAACAGTATTTGCAACTTGCTCAACAGATCGAAGCTCGGGGTCTTCACGCCGAGACCTATGACCTCGAGTATCTCTTATTTGCTCTTCAGAGCGAATTTGGGGATCTTGCCGCCTTGTTCTATGTTGAACAGTATTTGCAATTTGCTCAACAGATCGAACCTCGGGGTCTTCACGCCTAGACCTATGACCTCGAGTATCTCTTATTTGCTCTTCAAAGCGAATTTGCGGATCTTGCCGCCTTGTTCTATGTTGAACAGTATTTGCAATTTGCTCAACAGATCGAACCTCAGGGTCTTCACGCCGAGACCTATGACCTCGAGTATCTCTTATTTGCTCTTCAGAGCGAATTTGTGGATTTTGCCGCCTTGTTCTATGCTGAACAGTATTTGCAATTTGCTCAACAGATCGAACCTCGGTGTCTTTACGCCGAGACCTATGACCTCGAGTATCTCGTATTTGCTCTTCACAGCGAATTTGCGGATCTTGCCGCTTTGTTCTATGTTGAACAGTATTTGCAATTTGCTCAACAGATCGAACCTCGGGGTCTTCACACCGAGACCTATGACCTTGAGTATCTTTTATTTGCTCTTCAGAGCGAATTTGGAGATCTTGCCGCCTTGTTCTATGTTGAACAGTATTTGCAATTTGCTCAACAGATCGAACCTCAGGGTCTTCACGCCGAGACCTATGACCTCGAGTATCTCTTATTTGCTCTTCAGAGCGAATTTGGGGATCTTGCCGCCTTGTTCTGTGTTTAACAGTATTTGCAACTTGCTCAACAGGTCGAACTTCGGGGTCTTCACGCCGAGACCTATGACCTCGAGTATTTCTTATTTGCTCTTCAGAGCGAATTTGGGGATCTTGCCGCTTTGTTCTATGTTGAACAGTATTTGCAACTTGCTCAACAGATCGAACCTCGGGGTCTTCACGCCGAGACCTGTGACCCCGAGTATTTCTTATTTGCTCTTCAGAGCGAATTTGGGGATTTTGCCGCCTTGTTCTATGTTGAACAGTATTTGCAACTTGCTCAACAGATCGAACCTCGGGGTCTTCACGCCGAGACCTATGACCTCGAGTATCTCTTATTTGCTCTTCAGAGCGAATTTGGGGATCTTGCCGCCTTGTTCTATGTTGAACAGTATTTGCAATTTGCTCAACAGATCGAACCTCGGGGTCTTCACGCCGAGACCTATGACCTCGAGTATCTCTAATTTGCTTTTCAGAGCGAATTTGCGGATCTTGCCGCCTTGTTCCATGTTGAACAGTATTTGCAATTTGCTCAACAGATCGAACCTCGGGGTCTTCACGCCGAGACCTATGACCTCGAGTATCTCTTATTTGCTCTTCAGAGCGAATTTGCGGATTTTCCCTCCTGGTTCTATATTGATTTGTATTGATAATTTGTTCGGACAGACGTACATCGGAATCTAATCTACGATTAGCGTTACTTACAGTATTTTGTGACTGCTCACTATCTCTATATAAGGAGTTTGCACGAAGAACTCTCACACGTCTTCTATTCTGAAGACGACTTAGTAATATAGATTTTCTACTTAATCTAGGCATGATTAATTAATAATTAATGGATTAATATATAAAATACTTATAGATAATACTTATTAAATTCAGTCCGTCCGGGTGTTAAAAGTTGGATCCTAGGTGCTGCTCTCTTTCACTGTTTCCTTGTAAGTCCTTGCTATGCTATTGCTCGTCACTGTACACTGTACTGTGTAATACACTAAAATTAGTTTGAATAAAGCACTTTGCTTGTAAAGACATCTAGTGAAACTGAAACTACAAACACAGTGTACTGATATTTATTATACTCTTGCAACATGTTGATACAGCTTACGTACTTTTGTATACCTATATATTACTTAGCTGTTACTAACATAATAATACATAATATTTAGTTATATTTATATTTTAGAAATTAGTAGTTTATTTCATTGTATTGAAATTAAGTTCTCGGAAAATCCCTCCGTAAATTACTTTTGTTAAACGCTTTCTAAAACAGGGGGCTCTATGGTACCTATTTTGAAGGGTCTACCCATAAAGGCTAAATTAACAATAACTTACATATAATTAAGTATGTTATACACATATGTAGAGCAGGTATGTAGATTTTCTTCTTTCTGTCTTAATATCTAAACCTTTCATAAGCTGCCAACGGCGCTAGGTAAAAGTGTAATTTTCGTGAGTTTACAGTTCACCTCATGACCTTCATATTAAAATGTGTCGCAAAACTGAAATAATAGACAGTGGCATGTAAACCGATGGTCGCAGTTTATCTATAACCACATAAAAAGGATCTTTAGCCCTTTTGATACTACATTACTAATATTTATTTCATGAAATTTTTTCTAGAAAGATTTTTTTGCTCTATACAAAGTCCAGCACTCTAAGAAACTTTTTTAGCATTGTTGTCTTGTATATTATAATAATAAGTTCAACATGATGGCTGAGAAAATATACCTAACCACTGATTATCACCAAATATTAGAAGAGATATATGTATATAGAAATCTATATCTATTACTTTAGGTGATGCAAACAACTCTTTGGTGAACAAAACTATACTCTGTTGCAACATGTTGCGAAAGTATAAAAATGTTGCGAAAGAATTCAACATTCATTACTCGATTATTATTTGGTATCTTATTAACTTATGTTATTGATCATAGATTTATTTTGTGTCAATACTATTTTTTTCTGCGAAATGTTAACTTTTATAAAAAGAAGCTATTTAACTCAAACATGGTATATGTGATATAAACTGAACCAAAGGGGTTAGATTTAATATGTGGGGTATATGCGATTGCTGTTGTACCAGAGGAGCGGAAATCAGTATATTAGGGTTATAAGGTTTAAACAAAGTCTAGACCAATTTCATTCATATGCAGCGATGTACATTATTTTTAAGAAAAACTGTCCATTTAATTTCATTAAATTAACAAATTGACGAAAAAAATTATACCATAAGTAGTACATGTGAGCTGGGAAAATCAAAGACTAGAAAATTCCTCCAAACCGTATATTAAAAAATATTGAATTAAACATCCATTATTAAATGACATCGTGATTAAATTACAATCAAATTTGGTATCTTCTTGACTTATATTAAAGGCCATAAACTTAGTCTCAGTTTTATTGCTTGAAGAGAGATATACATAAGTATGAATGTGATATTAACTCCACCAGAGTGGCTAAATTTTATATTATAAGCTTAGGTGGCAAACGTCAACCATATTAAAGGCCATAAACTTAGTCTCAGTTTTATTGCTTGAAGAGAGATATACATAAGTATGAATGTGATATTAACTCCACCAAAGTGGCTAAATTTTATATTATAAGTTAAGGTGGCAAACGTCAACCAGAGAATCGGAATTCATTATATGAAGGTGTGAGGTTTAGACTTAGTATATACTAATTTCATTCTAATTCAGCGTCAAACCACACAATTTTTAAGAAATCTTTTCCACTTAAATTCGTTAAAATATCACGTTGATCAACCGGAACGGTGTAAAGTCAGGTGGAAAGACGGAAATCATATATATATTGGGTATAGAGAAATATATTAATTTTGACATTGCTCAGCTATACTCGAGAACATATTTTGAAACAATTTTATATATAAAAAAAAAATATTAATACTCACTGACCGACATATTCGGCATAAAACTGGTTAGAATAACGAAAAGCATTATAAGTTGTATATGGAATTTGAGGGCAGTATTAATCCGATTTTATTAATTTTTTCAAATACCACATACTACTAACATGCCACAGACTAATAAAATGCTCCCACTGTTTCATTAAGGTACCTCACATACCATCACCAATCAAATGGAGTAAAGTCAGACGAATGTTCGAAAATCCTGATATTAGTTACATGGGGGCTAAGGGAATTTTTCACCCGATTTGATCTTGTTATGAGTAAAACACGCTCTCTCATTTTCATTGAGATAACTCACATATGCGGTATAAAGTCCCGCGGAAGTTCAAAAATATTTATATTAGATATATGAGGGTTACAAGAACTATTGCTCTGATTCAACCCATTTTTGAAACAAAGACATACTTTTATCGATAATTTCATTTATTTATTCTATTATATGAATTTCAATTATATATCTTACACAATGGCCGATATTTACGGAAAAATGTCAACTATAGGTACTGGGGTCCACATATTCAGTACCTAGGGGTTTGAACAGTTTTGGTTCGATTTAGAGAATTTTTGGTCACAAGGTGGCATACTTTAAACGTATTATTCACGCAAAGTTTTACGCCGATTTAATCATTGTTGCTTGATTTGCATAGTGGAAAGTGAAAGAATCAAGTGGAATTTAAAATGGTGTCATATGGAAAATAGGCGTGGTTGTAATCCGATTTCACCCATTAACATAGAAATATAAAAAGAATGTTATGTACTAAATTTGGTTGAAATCGGTTAAAAAGATCCTAAGATATGGGTTTTCACCTAAAAGTGGGCGGTGTCACGCCCACTGACTAATTTTGAACACGGTTCCTATAAAGTCATCTCATATCATCCTAGAGATAAAATTTAATGTCTCTGGCGTGTTGAGTGCTTGATTTATCGCGCTTTTAGTAGTTTTTAACAGTACCGTTATATGGGGAGTGGGCGGAGTTGCCACCCGATTTCAACTATTTTCACACTGTAGGTAGAGGTTCTAAAAACATTTGCTTACAGTGAATTTTATTATTTTAGCATTAGCGGTTTAGGAGATATGCACATTAAACCTATTAGGGGCGGGACCACGCCCACTTAAAAAAAATTTTAACTGCACATGCCCCTTCCTATTGTGATCCTGTATACCAAAGAAGAGTCTTGTATCTTGTTGTGGAGCTTAGTTATGGCAATTTATTTGTTTTTGAATAATAGCGATTACGCCCATCTGCAATACCAGCCATCTCACGGTACCAAGGAACATGTCTACCAAGTTTCATAAAGATATCTAAATTTTTACTCAAGTTAGAGCTTGCACGGACGGACGGACGGACGGACAGACAGTCCCCCGGATTTCAACTTGTCTCTTCATCCTGATCATTTATATATATATAACCCTATATCTAACTCGATTAGTTTTAGGTGATACAAACAACCGTTAGGTGAACAAAACTATAATACTCTGTAATAACAAGTTGCGAGAGTATAAAAATAAGAAAAAGCTAAGAAGTACTCTCGCAATTTGTTTAAAGGCGGGGAAATATTTACACATGTTGGCAAAACTTTATATTAAACAAATAAGGAAGAGCTAATTTCGGGTGTAATCGAACATTTTATACATTTGCAATTTCATGAAAAACAGGGAAATATTTTCAAGCTTGGGTGAAACGTTGTATAAAAAAATGTTGCAAATGAATTAAATATTCACTATTCCACGAAATTATGTAGTAAGTCATATTCTTAAGTTATGCGTCACATAATATAATCACTTAGTCTATGTATGTATCAGTTAAACTTACTCTAATTTCTATATTTATCATATTAGTGCTGTGGGAAGCTATATACCGATAGCCATAAGTTTTGTTACCGAATAACATGGGTATACGAGGGAAAATTAACTGAGGGCGCGAATACCTTTGTATTAGGTGTTTGCGTTTAGACCGATTTCACTTCTTTTCAGCTAGTAAATAACATTTAATTTCATTTAAATATCACACATATTGACCAAAATTTAAATGGAAACTGGAATGTCGAAAATCACTATATTAGGAATAATGGGGACTGAGTTAGTATTGACCCGATACCATTAACAAAAAAAGATGTTTCGTCAGGATTTCTCAACGATTGACCAATATAAATGGTATACAGTCAATCGAATGTTTGAAAATCTGTATGTAAGTATATAAATGCTAGGGGAAGTATTCACTTTTATTTAATTTAAAAGGTGCTCTCTTAGGTCCACTTATTTGGTATCTGGAGGCTTGAGAATTTATGGTCTTATTTCAACAATTTTTAGTTTAAAGATGGCATACCGTGAATGCACTATTTGTGCAAAGTTTTATTTGAATGTATTCATTGGTGCTTTATTTTTATACAGTAAAGTAAAAGAATCTTAAGAAATTTAAAATTGTGATGTATCGGATGTGGACGTAGTTGTGGACGTTAGAGTTATATTATGCAACAAATTTGGTTATAGGCCTAGTAGTTCCTTAGATTTGAAAGTGAGAGGAGAAGCTACGTCTATTGTCCAACTTTTACAATGAGCCCTATGGAATCCCTTCGTACCATTTCAGGCGAGCTATTTAGTGCTTCTGGGGAATTTATTTAGTAAGCTCTCCCACAACAACCGTTATATGAGGAAGTGAACGTGGTTATCATCTGATTTATCCCATTTTCACCGTGTATGTTCTTAGCAAGTTTCGTCGATTCTGCTTTAGTGATTTGTGAGATAAATAAAATTCAACTTTATTTAAAAATATATATATTGTTCGAACTATATCTTCTAGAGAGAATATTTTTTTTAGGTTTTATACGCGGAGAAAGGCCAATCACAGCAGCAGTGGAGTACCTTTTTTAACGGCAGTCGGCGATCGCCTACTCTAAATATATGTAATTTCTTTCTTTCAAAATATTACTGTGTATTCTTAAAATATGTATACATTTTTCGTTAAAATTTTAAAACGATTGATGAAGTATATTTCATCTTTAATTCCTAAAGGCTCTTACACCAGGTGTGGTTGAAAACTACCAATGTGCGATAACTAACTAAATAAATATTTACGTAAGAAATATTGAAGTTCACAACCAAGATGGTACTGCGGGATTTCAGTGGAATAGGTGTAAAAATTAACAATGGGTGTAGAAACGGCTACCTTTGAATGAAGTCATATTGTTCTCAAGCTTTGCCATCTTACGTCTAAAAATTGTCCAAATCGGATCATAACTTTTTCCCTAGATATCAAATATGTGGACCTGAGTGCCTATGGTGATTTCTTGAGCGGTCAATCTGTGGGGTATAGCAACGAAACTTAGAAAACATATTTTTCTGGTGATAATGTGTCTCAGTGCCAAAAAATGGTAGAGTACTTAATATAAGGATTTTCATTCTTCTGGTTATGACCTACATATATGTAGGTCAATAGGTGAGCTTTCTTTGGATAACAATACGTCGTGTTGGGTCAAAAATCAAGACAAATTTTTTCGCTTGGTAGTCTAAAAAAAAGGTTTTTAGACTCCTCTAAAAAGTCTCTCCAAATATGGGCTCTTAATTATAACGGGAAGGTTCTCTGACTTACAGTTTCCTATTTTTTCTAATTATCAGATAGAAAAATTCAAATCTCAATCTTCAAATTGAATATTATATATAATATAAAGAGGTCTCTTATGATTTTTTCGTAAATCTAACAGTTTAAAAGTTATTAACGGTTGAATTTTGATTATTTTAAAGCAAAAACCTTTTTTTCTAATGAATTTTATAACTCAATGAAAAAAATCATAAATCGGAAAACTAATAGTTTTGTGGGAAATTTACTGCAATAAAAGTAAAATTTTTATTGGCTTTTCTTGATTAGTGATCAGAAATCACTGAATGAATTATTTATATAATGTTTCAATACGTCTGGGAAAAGTTATGCAACCATCATCCCAGATTTGGAGTTTAAAATAAGAGATCCTAAGAAACTTTCATGTGAAAACTTGAGGTTGAGATGAATTCTTGGAAATACATACACAGGCGGAACAAGGTTTCCATAGACATTAATTATATTAAACATAGTCATCAAACTACCACGCTCTGCAGATACAACCTGTGCAACAGATCGTTGGTTTTAGCTGTAAGGATCTGTTAAAAAAACTAAAATAATTCAGTTCACATATTGCAAAGAATTGTATTTTTTCCTTAGGTGTAATCATTATACTAGTAAGTTGTGTTCATATCTGACTAAAGTTTGTTAAATAAAAACAGGAAAAAACGTTAATTTCAGTAGCACCGAAGCTATAATGCCCTTCTCAAACACAAAAATTCCTTTCAAGAACTTGATTTTGATTAGTCAGTTTGTATGGCCGCTATATGATATATTAATCCGACATCATTGTATGCTGTAGCGGTCCGATATTGATTGCGACAAACGAGCAGCTTCTTGAGGAGAAAACAACGTGTGCAAAGTTTCAGATCGATATCTCAAAAACTGAAGGACAAGTTCGCGTACAAACAGACGGACAGACATGACTAAATCGACTTAGCTCGCCATGCTGATAATTTTTGACGTTTCCTTCTGAGTGTTACAAACTTCTTGGCAAACTTAATGTTTCTTGGTACCGTGAGACGGTTGGTATTGCAGATGGGCGAAACGCCATTATTAAAAAACAAATAAATTGCCATAACTAAGCTCCACAACAAGATACAAGACTCTTATTTGGTATACAGGATCACAATAGGGAGGGGCATCTGCAGTTAAAATTTTTTTTTAAGTGGGCGTGGTCCCGCCCCTAATAGGTTTAATGTGCATATCTCCAAAACCGCTAATGCTAAAATAACAAAATTCACTGGAAGCAAATGTTTTCAGAACCTCTACCTACAATATGATATGCGATAAATCAAGCACTAAACAAGCCAGAGACATTAAATTTTATCTCTGGGATGGTATGAGATGACTTTATAGGAACCGCGTTCAAAATTAGTCAGTGGGCGTGGCACAGCCCACTTTTAGGTGAAAACCCATATCTTGAGATCTGCTTAACCGATTTCATCAAAATTCGGTACATAACTTTCTTTCTATATTCATATTTCCATGTTATAGTGCGAAAATGGGCGAAATCGGACTACAACCACGCCCATTTCCCATATAACACAATTTTCAATTCCATCTGATTCTTTCACTTTCTACTATGCATATCAAGCAACAATGATTATATCGGGGTAAAACTTTACGTGAATAATACGTTTAAAGTATGCCACCTTGTGACCAAAAATTGTCTAAATCAAACCAAAACTGGTTAAGCCCCTAAGTACTAAATATGTGGACCTCAGTGCCTATAGTTGACCTTCTACCGAAAATATCAGTCAATCCACAAAGAAATCTCAATTGAGCATACCATTTGACTTTGCGAGAGTATAAAATGTTCGGTTACATCCGAACTTAGCCCTTCTTTACTTGTTATTATTCTCTAATCGTTTTCTATATCAAAGTATATCAACATGCTTCCCTTTCCTATCAAATATCGCCTGACCGACTACTTAAGTAGCAGTTTAAGCAGTTTGACGAATGTACTATCTTATCTAATTTATGTATCAGCTACATGATAAAGCCCCTTTCGGGCTTTTCTACTGCCAACCTCTTTGTTCATTTTTTCACATCTCATGGTATGTACAAATTTTGTATTGAAATGGTCTAACGGGGATAAGAGAGAAAACCTCAAAACATCGAAATCGTTTAGGAGATGTTGCTGTGAATTGAATAATAAATCGACTCAACATATGTTTGTGGACTTTATTTGTTACGTTGTATTGTTGTTGGGACTGGCGTGACATGACACGCCACAACAACAGTAACGAGTACAAAAAAACGACAAAAACATAGTCTTGAATAAATATATTTGTACTGGTGAGGCGAAGCCTTAAGGCATATAAGAACGTTACAATACTCTACAAAAAGGACAATATGGACAATCAAAACCGGCGATGAAAATACTATGTAAAATAAATGACAGTTGATTGTTGCTACAGAAAGGAGACAGTTGCAGAAAACAATGAGCAAGGTACTTTGGTAACTGTTGTGTCTTTTCCGACTTTTATCTCGGACACACGAATTCACCCATGGATATACATATGTGTCTATGTGTATACTAAGCGATACAAGTAATGCAAACATGACATTCTTCCATAGATTCAGTCATTTAAGACGTGGTCATTTGGTACAAACGCCATTTGACATTTATGGCATCCCTTCTTCACATTCCGCTCACATGTGTATATTTCTCTCTACGAAGGGCAATCAACATACCTAACTAAATAAGTAACGAATGTAAGATTATTATTATTTTAATTTTTGGGATAATAATAATAATACGCAACATTTAAAGAATTGATAATAATTTATTATTAATTCGCCGTTTGATTAGCCGCTGTAAAATTATGCATAGACGTACGCATGTACGTATATAATCCAGTAATTTCACGGTTATAGTCATAGATTTAAGAATGAGAATATAGTTCCAATTAGAAAGTGTTAAAGGCAACGTTTCAGAAATACAACCAGAAACTACTCGTATATACTTAAGGTTATTTTTTTTAAACTCATATTACAAGTAAATCAAAATCAATTATTTATCTCGATGCCTTGTTTACCTTTCAGTGAATTGGTGGATTCTTTGAGTAGGACTTTTTATTCTATTTATAGTTTGTTAAAAAAATAGCAGTCATAACATACAAGTTTTTGGCAGCCTTCGAATGCTTTACGAGTAAATCAAAAATTAGAATGTCTCCGATATTTTCAACGTGCTAACAATTATAGGGAGAACATACTTAAGAAATGTATATAGGGAGAACTAAAAGTGAATTTTATTGATGTTTGAAAACACAAATTTGATTATTCAGTACTATTAGCATATCAATAACTTCCTTAGTAGAGCTTCAGGTCAGGAGAAGAAGTATTAATTTAATTTATTAGTCTATCTCGCATACTACTTATGAATACATTTAGGCCTATTTCTCAAACGATGACTTCATATGTTAAGGAATTGTTCAATAATAGCGATCACTCACAGCGACAAATGGTTTAGGCTATCGAATTAGTTCTCAAAACGGCAGATTCATAATATTATTATCAAACACTTCAAATACGACTTTCTAAACACAAATCCGACTTTCTAAGTACAGATTCTCCTATATTTTCATCTATGTTTAATTTTAAATAATTGGATAAGTAATGAGAATTGAAACACAACTAGGCAACGGAATAAACTCCCTTCATGGAGATGAGTCTGCAATACTGCAGAAGGTGTGTGCCGAGTAGATATGTTTGTATGTAACAATAACTTATTTATTGCAATGTCATGACTCATGAGAAAGTTTCGAGGCGCAGTGAATACTTTAGGCAGCACAGTGAAGACAACCCTAGTGACGTAGAGTTAAATAATATAAAAGGAGAGCAGAGGAAGAAGAAAATTAAATGCTGAGTTCTCAGCAATAACACAGGTCAACAAAAAAACTTTATTTGTGCGCATGGGTTTTACGTAGTACCATATATTCTGGTTATATAAGCATGTATGTATATGGGGAAGGACGTTTAAAAATCGAAATTATTTGCTTTTTAAGCAATTAGTGCGATTTGACCATTTTTGATTTTCGTACCTATATAATGTCATTTTTCGCATACACTCCGAATTCGTTCTGGAATCTGAAACAAAAATACCACGTTTCATCAGCTCTGAAGGTTTCAATGATTTAATAAGACATTTGAATCTATCAAAAAATAAAGCAGAGGTATTGGTATTATTGTTAAAAGAATCAAATTTACTGAGTCCATTTTCGACAACACGAAAAGTTTTCTTGTTTCTTCAAGAAATAGAGTTCATTTTTGTCATGACGTAGAAGGTTAATTTAAAGAAATTGATATTCTTTGTCATATAACTGAATGGCGCCTATTGATAGCTCAACAAAACGTCTAAAAGCTATTTTACTACACAATGGTAATAAATTTCCATCTATTCCATTGGCACATGTGCTATTAACGACAATTATGTTAATATATGGAATGCATATATATATGGGAAGTTATTGGAGACTTCAAGATGGTGTGCTTTTTGACTGGAACTAAATTACCTGTTATCTTTGATGTGGGATAATATTAATGATGCTGCTCATTTACGAAATGGGAAAATACAATATTAAATCGAAAGCAATTATCGATCCTAAACCTGTCGCCTATTATGGCTTATTAAATAAAATAATTTGTACAGGCTTTAAATCATGAGTCCGAAACTTTCAAATATCTGTAGAATTTTTTTCCAAAGCTTTCAAAGGCGAAAATAAAAGCTGAAATTTTTATAGGAATGTCTCAAATAAAAAATATTATAGAGTGTAATATTTTCCCGAAGTTATTTAGCAATGAGGAGCAAAAAGCCTGGAACAGTTTTAAGTACAAGGTTAAATGATTTAGTAGTACAAGGTTAAATGATTTATTTAACAATGAGGACCAAAAAGCCTGGAACAGTTTTAAGGCAGTAGTACAAGGTTAAATGATTACGAATTTCCCCATCATCTAATGTAGAATGTCTCTAGATATGCACATGTTACATTATCATTTAGATCAATTTAAAGATAATATGAGAGCTTATTCGGAAAACAAGGAACACGCTTCCATCAAGCTATAATGGAATTCGAGAGACGTTACCAAGGTCAGTATACTAAAAGCATGAAAAAAGGTAAATGGTCTATTTTAAAATGTCTATTGTAAGAATGAATCCCATATGGATGATCGGTATCTTTTGATAAATTATTTATGTGACATGGTTGCGCATTTTATTGAGTTGAATTTTTACATTTGTTAGACTTCAAAGCAAATTCAAAACTATTTTTTATTCTTATTATTATTTTGAGGTATAAAAGCAACAAAAATAAGGTATGTATAAGCCGTGCGCAAAAATTCTGTAGACCAGTGTAATAAGCGTGGGTTTACTTAAATAAAGTATATACGAAGGCGGAATAGATATATAGTAGTAGTATATAGTACTCAAAGTAGATATTTATACGAACTTCTGGATTTTGAATATGAAGTATAAGGTAGCCGTAATTGTATTATTATTGAATATGTAGCAATGAAATGTCTGTACCGATGAGTGTTTTAGATGTTGAGAAGCATCATTGGAGCAGCTTGTGAGAGAAGAAGATTTCTCCCAAAACTTGGCGCTGCTCATTTCGCACTTAACCGATACATATACTGTTTAAATTTTTGATCCGATTTTTTTAGCTGATTGATTTTTCATATTAAATTAATGGAAAACAAGAACAAATTTTTATATATTTTTATAGAAAATAGAAAAATATAACATAGATTAATATTTATTATTCTATTATACTTTTCTATATAATATGTAAGTTACAATAATGACATTTATGACTTACCCTTTATATTATATTATTATACAAACTTGAATTTAATAATATATATGTATAATATATCTATTTTCTAAAGCTTAAAAATATTAAGTCATAATCACTATATGGTGGTTCATATGTGACACATGAGGTCAGTACAGGATCCATGTTTGTCCATACCCACTATTTTGCTGTTTCCTGTTTTGTTGTGGCGACCTTAGCCAATGAAGATTGAAATCCTAACTGTTGTAATCAAGGCTTCAAATCCTCAGTTGCTGTTAGGTAAAATATGTTAAAGTTACCAAGGACTACTGACAGTAAATTACACTGTTCAGTGATCTAGCGGATATTATTTTCCACTTGGTTTCTAAATTCCTGAAGTCTATAGCGGGGGTTCCTGTACACAAGTGATTAGGAAACTGTTGAATTTTTTACGCTTAACAGTTAGTAAGAGTTTGCTGAACCGGTGTCGTTCCTCGAGAATGATCCTTATAATATACCTGTGTACCTATCTTGCTTGTAGTATATAATAAGGTCGTGGGCAGGGCATCGTCGAGATGACCTTGTTTCTCCATCAAGGCATGCAATAATATTGTAGCCTTCTATTCGGAATTATTTTTGAAATAAGGCACAGGTCTCGGTAAAGCACAGAATATCAGCAGAACAAATCAGCTTGTCTGATCTAATATCTTCAATATGGTTGTGAAGGCTTCTTACATTTTGATAATACAATAAATACGCAGACGTTGTTCCGATTTTTTAGCCAAAAATCCCGATTATATATAATCCATTGACACTTGTGGCTCTCCTACATCCTACATATAATATAAAGCCGATCTGCTGACTCTACCCTTTAGATGAACAACAACTTGTGTGAATGTTCCACCCTGACTTTTATGTATCGTGATGGCTTCATATCGCGTGTATTGGAAGGATCGGACAACGTTCATGATTGATGTCCAATCTGCATTGCGACTGTGAGGCTGCTTGAAACGTGCAAAGCTTCCAACTCTTGATTCTTTGAATTTTATCCATAGTCGCACCACTGAACTTTCAGATCCATGTCATTCGAACCTGTATTAGTTCCCCCGTAGCACCAATGACGAGACTTCATAGCTTCTAAAATGTTTGACCTGCTGCGTTCTGTTGGAACTTGACTTAATTGTATCCTTCGCAGTCGAAATGAACTCCTCGGTCATCGTGTTCGCCAGTTTAGTTACATTGGAATCATTTGAATAAAATAAATGGATGCCTTCTTTCGGTATCTCATTAGAGGTCTTTTCCCAGATTTTGATGAATTGAATGTCAGCGTGTGTCATATTTCCCTCTGACAAGTTATTTAAAGCGATGGTACATGCTTGGTCTGCACACTGGCGCGTTTTATCAGTGAGCTAAAAGTACCTAAATTGATCCCAAAGCGGTGTTCCTCTAATTGTACTGTAATGATGATTCCTGTGTGATGCAAATACCCATCGATCTCCTCCTGGCGGCAGCTGATTTAAGTTTTATTTTAAAACACGATAATTGGTATGCTTGGTTGGCAGCTGATTTAAGTTTTATTTTAAAACACGATAATTGGTATGCCTACAAAATAAGCGCTGCTCCTGAAAATTTGTTTAGCCTACAATCTAAAAATGCAAACATGTTTGCTCCAACCATTGAAATTTCGTCAATTATAATAAGCCTAACATCTATGAGATTGGCATGAATAGTTTAATGTGTCACTGTGTGTGTGGCCGAAGATTGCAAGAATACTGGTTGACGGGGAGTGAAAAACTCGAATGAAGGGTTAGGCCTTCAACTCCAAATGCTGCTTTGCCAGTGGGTGCGCAGAGTGACACCTTGGCTGTATGGGGGTTGGTTCCTGGTACACTATTAGCCCGGAATGTCAACGACTGATATATAGTCGTTATAAGCCAACTCTTGCCCACTCCATCAACGCCTCCGACTATACTATAGGGATCAGTAGTAGAGAAATGCCGGTCTTACCCCCCCCCAGGACCGGCATGGATCCTACCCCGGCTGGTGTATGGTTTTCTTCTTTTTAAGGGAAAAGCAAGCGTTTTAACTAAAAGTGTATTTGTGTGTGCGTGCTTGAGAATTTTATGAAACCACACATAATATGAAGATTCGTAATTTTGTTGATATTTTTTTATCGCTACTATGAAACCACACATAAATTTTACATTCGGGAGAGTTTTATGAAACCACACATAAGTTTTACATTCGTGAGAATTTAATGAAACCACGCATAAATTTAAATATTGATAATTTTGTTGATATTTTTTAATTGAAGTTCATATGTGTTGAGAGTGTATAAAAGCAAGTCCTAAAAGTTCATTAATGAAATACATTTTTGTTTTTTTTTTAAATTAAAATGCCTAATACACCATTTAATTCTCATATAGATGATAATCCTATTATTGTGGATTGTGTTATTCCTGAAGGAATTGGAATTTTGTCGCCTTTTATAATTATGACATCCAATGAACAAGTGCGAAGGAATTCTATCAGACATCAATGGAGGAATAATAGGATGTGGTCTTTTGATTGACAAATACTTTGTGAAAGTTTTGTATTTCAATTGCATACCGCATAAATGGAATATGACTTTCATCTAAGAACAAATGGAACTCTTAGAAAATTAGAAGTCAACGTATTTGTAACCAAGCGAGGTGAACATTGCGCTATATATGCCACATAATTTCTTGTTGCAGTTATTAAAAATGTTAATTTCTGAATATCTCCATCATTTTTAAAATGAACTTTAAATGAGGGATCTTCTTTCATCTTACTAATTAAAATAAAATTTCCAACAGTTAATAACCCTTTAGTGTCTAAACTCCAATTTATAGGAACAGCTGCTGGTGTTAATTCACAAAGATCAATACAATTAATTACATTTGTAGTGTTAGCTTTTAGTTGGATTGCTTTTTGTGGAAAACCCTTATCTTGTATTACCTTTACAGGTCGTTTTCTCTTACTCTTATTTAACACACGTGTTTTCACTTCAGTTGTACCTTGTAGAGATTGAGCGGGCTCTTCTAGTTTTTGAAGCGGCTCTTCCTCATCGAAACTTGTAACATCTTATCGAATTCTTCTGGATCAAATACAAAATTGAACATTTCTTGGGCACTATCAAAGTTTCCATAATTTTCAGAATCCATTACACTACCTTAATGTGATTCCCGTAAATATGTTATTACAATTAAATTGATGCAACAGAAATGAAAATGTATCACTTAACACATTTGAAAGTATAAATCTAAAAAATTCAGGGTGGTGCCCTTTTGAAAATATTTCCCGAAATACTGGTAATTTCAATTTTTGTATACCATCTGTATGTATACTTTTGTATAAATCCGCTTGGATTCGCTGAAAATTTTGATAAAATTATTGTTAATTGTAAACATGAATTAGTTTTATTACGAGGTAAAGAAGATGATGCTGTTATGAAGACAACTACAGACAAAGGAAAGCTTACATTAAAACTTTTAAATATTACAAGGAAAGTGCCACATATTCAACTTTCATGAGTCTGAAAATCTGCTCGAAAGTCGATTAACTATGTTGAGAATAATTAATAGTAAACAACCACTAAACATTTCGTTTGGAAGTTGGGATGTCTACCACAACCCCTCTCTACAGAAAAGCACGAATATCTTATGGAATGTTAAAATGGTTGGTGAAAATGAAAGACCTCGCTATATTCTTTTGGGACTTCGAAATGAAAATAAATTTAAACATTTAGATGTTAAAGTTCACCTCAATTCCACTACATATTCATATGATGATCTTAATATTAAATTTGAACGAAATCGTAATGCTCTATTATTTGACATGTATTTAAAATTTCAACAAAGTTATTGAAGGCGTACTCCACAATCACTTTTATCACCTAATCAATTTGTTGAAACTGCTCCAATAATTGGTTTAGATGTAACACATTAAAATGAATCTATAAAAAGCGGCCCCATCGATATTCAGATTGAGCTAAAATTTAATAAATTCGTCCCTAATAACACCGCTGCTTATTGTATACTTATCCATGATAAAATCTATGAATATATTCCATTTACAAATTTGGTTAAAAAGATTATTTAACAAGTAAGGAAGGGCTAAGTTCGGATGTAACCGAACATTTTATACTCTCGCAAAGTCAAATGGTATACTCGTTTGAGATTTCTTTGTGGATTGACTGATATTTTCGGTAGAAGGTCAACTATAGGCACTGGGGTCCACATATTTAGTACTTAGGGTTTGAACAGTTTTGGTTCGATTTAGACAATTTTTGGCCGCAAGGTGGCATACTTTAATTGCATTATTCGCACAAAGTTTTACCCCGATGTAATCATTGTTACCTGATTTGCATAGTGGAAAGTGAAAGAATCAGATGGAATTGAAAATGGTGTTACATGGGAAGTAGGCGTGGTTGTAGTCCGATTTCACCCATTTTCGCACTATGACATAGAAACATGAAAAGAACGTTATGCACCGAATTTGGTTGAAATCGGTTGAGCAGATCTCAAGATATGGGTTTTCACCTAAAAGTGGGCTGTGCCACGCCCACTGACTAATTTTTAACGCGGTTACTATAAAGCCAATTTATACCATCTCACAGGTAAAAGTTAATGTCTCTGGCGTGTTTAGTGCTTGATTTATCGGGCTTTTAGTAGTTTTTAACAGTACCGTTATATGGGGAGTGGGCGGAGTTGCCACCCGATTTCAACTATTTTCACACCGTCAATAGAAGGGCTAAAAACATTTGCTTCCAGTGAATTTTGTTATTATAGCATTAGCGGTTTAGGAGATATGCACATTAAACCTTTTAGAGGCGGGACCACGCCCACTTTTTAAAAAAAAATTTTAACTGCAGATGCCCCTCCCTAATGTGATCCTGTGTACCAAATAACAGTCTTGTATCTTATTGCGGAGCTTAGTTATGGCAAGTTATTTGTTTTTGAGTAATGGCGTTTTGTGGGCGTGGCAGTGGTCCGATTACGCCCATCTGCAATACCAACCGTCTCACGGTACCATGAAACATGTCTACCAAGTTTCATAAATATATCTCAATTTTTACTCAAGTTAGAGCTTGCACGGACGGACGGACGGACAGACAGTCACCCGGATTTCAACTCGTCTCTTCATCCTGATCATTTATATATATATAACCCTATATCTAACTCGATTAGTTTTAGGTGATACAAACAACCGTTAGGTGAACAAAACTATTATACTCTGTAGCAACAGGTTGCGAGAGTATAAAAATGAGTGAGAATTTATGAAACCACATATACCCATTCTTAACAATAAAATAAAAAATAAATTAAATTTAAAAATAAAATAAAAATTATTTTTATTTAAAGACGTGTTTTTGTTTACAAAAATATGTAAGTATTTTCAGATGGGATTTATTTACAATGTTTACAGCGGAATTGGTTATAAATTTTAATATATATAAGTGTCCATAATGTTGTAGGCTTCCTCATCCAGCAGACGGCGCTTTAAGAATGTGCAATCACAAGTGTCTGGACCATATTTATGCTCTCGCAACCTGTTGCTACAGAGTATAATAGTTTCGTTCACCTAACGGTTGTTTGTATCACCTAAAACTAATCGAGTTAGATATATATATAAATGATCAGGATGAAGAGACGAGTTGTCTGTCCGTCCGTCCGTCCGTGCAAGCTCTAACTTGAGTAAAAATTGAGATATCTTTATGAAACTTGGTAGGCATATTTCTTGGTACCGTGAGACGGTTGGTATTGCAGATGGGCGTAATCGGACCACTGCCACGCTCACAAAACGCCATTAATCAAAAACAAATAAATTGCCATAACTAAGCTCCGCAATAAGATACAAGACTGTTATTTGGTACACAGGATCACATTAGGGAGAAGCATTTGCAGTTAAAAATATTTTTTTTAAGTGGGCGTGGTCCCGCCCTTAATAGGTTTAATGTGCATATCTCCCAAACCGCTAATGCTATAATAACAAAATTCACTGCAAGCAAATATTTTTAGAACCTCTACCTACAGTGTGAAAATAGTTGAAATCGGGTGGCAACTCCGCCCACTCCTCATATAACGGTACTGTTAAAAAATACTAAAAGCGCGATAAATCAAGCACTAAACACGCCAGTGACATTATATTTTATTTCTGGGATGGTATGAGCTGACTTTATAGGAACCGTGTTCAAAATTAGTCAGTGGGTGTGGCACCGCGCACTTTTAGGTTAAAACCCATATCTTGGGATCCGCTTAACCGATTTGAACAAAATTCGGTGCATAACGTTCTTTTCATATTTCAATGTTATAGTGCAAAAATAGACGAAATCGGACTACAACCACGCCTATTTTCCATATGACACCATTTTCTATTCCATCTGATTCTTTCACTTTCCACTATGCATATCAAGCAACAATGATTATATCGGGATAAAACTTTGCGTGAATAATACGTTTAAAGTATGCCACCTTGTGACCAAGAATTGTCTAAATCGAACCAAAACTGTTCAAGCCTAAGTACTAAATATGTGGACCGCAGTGCCTATAATTGACCTTCTACCAAAAATATTAGTCAATCCCCAAAGAAATCTCAAGCGAGTATACCATTTGACTTTGCGAGAGTATAAAATGTTCGGTTACATCCGTACTTAGTCCTATACTCGATTTTTGAATGAATATCTAAAAGTCTTTTCTTCTGTTCGTTAGGCAGAATATGTTCAAAGTTTTTTTATAAAACTAAATATAGCTATATCTGCTGTCGACGACATGTCTTGGATTACTGAACTTTCATATGCAATGTTTGATAATAAAGATCAACATTAATTATTGTTGGGTTTATATCGTATAAAGCCGGCTCATTTAAAGCTTCTCGTTCATGTAATTTCTCCGTATTGTTTTCCGAAAATTCAAAGCAATATACTTGTATATTTAGAGTACGCTTTACATAATTGCTATAATAAGATCATTTAATTCTAATTTCACAATTATCGCAAACTAAATTGAAATGTCGATGGAAAACTCCTGGACTCTCAAGAATTCCTCCAATTCTCTTTTCCTTTTCAACTAAAACTTTTTTAAAAGCGTCAATAGCATCGCACTTTTTTCGCATTATACGACTCTTCTTTGATTGGAGTATGTTGATCTAAAATATCCCCAAGGACTTTCCGTTGTTGTTGTTTTTAATAATGATGTGTTCTGCTCAGGAAGATTCTTATCTATCAATTGAATTGTTACCTTTATTTTTAAACGTAAAGAAGTGTTTGGAATATTGTATTCAAAACTAGCCTGTTAACTATTTTTAAAATTTCTAAAGCTGCTTATATTTTGATTTTGGCTCATAAATTGATTATAGTAGTAGCTTGTTCTATAACTTAAATACAACAGGTGTAGAAGTATAATTTGTATTAAATTAGTCAATTTCATCTTTTGTATGTATTTGGGATACGACTAACATACGTTATACAATAACCATATTATAAGTTTGTCTATAGTTTATAACATTATTTATTTCTATATTTGGTATTTTATATGAATTATCCTGAACTATAACCTTTTCAATGTCACCATTACTTAGAATTCGTTCAGTTTCAATTTCACGATATTCAAAGCACTTGATACTCAACAGTTTTTCAATATATCTACTATCATAAGTACAACGAATAGGTATATCAAAATTATCATATTCCAATTTGAAATGTCGATAAAATGCTTGTTTTGTTTCAATGATTCCTCCAATATTAGATTCCTTTTTAATAATCTCCTTCCCTGCAGTTGTAAAGTCAACTATAGACGATAATGTGATTGTTGTAGATGGTTGAGTTGTTTCTGCAGGGGGTAAAGTTGGCTGTGTTATCTCTACAATGGGGGCAATGATGATGACGTCGTTGACAACACTTCATTTTCTTCTTCATAATGCGTTAAAAGAGGCTCATTTTGTTTGAGTAATAATAATGAAATATTTATTTGTAAAATATCATTACTATTCGGTAATGTTGAATTAAATTGAATACTTTTCGAGTTTTGATTTATTGCAAGCACTTTATTATCCAGTTTTTCCCAAAATGGAGCATCATAGGCAGCTTTGAAAACACGTAATAATGAAATAAAAAGCTTAAATTCCCATGTGTCATATCCTCTTAATAATAACCCAACGATTAACCTCGTCCCGCCCAACCAAGGGGCGAAATCCGCATACGTGCGGAATTAGACTTAATGTCCTCCACCAAGGTATCTTCGGCAAGTCTAAAAATAAATATAGACTTTTTAGGTGGAATAACTACCAAGTTTTTAAAAGATGTTACTAAGTTATTAGGGGGAGCCTCTGGAATTGTGAGACACTTATTACTATTAGATAGAGCTTTTGGGGAATTGAGCTCTTTGGAAGTTGACGGCTTATCACTTTGAGGGCGAGGAGAAGAGAGATTTATTAGGTCATTGGGAGGAGACGTTCTTTTCTGTACAGAAGAACTAAGTGTTTCTGCATCGGAAGGAAGTTTACTCTTAGAAGCAGGTTTGGAGGATTCATGAGAATCATTCAGGCACTTAAAAGATTTGAACAATTTTTCGTAGTGCCTAAATTTTTCCGATTTCGTTAAAGCCATTGCGTGTCTCCCTATAAACTTTAAATAGATCGATTTCAATAGATCTACAATTTAAACAGGACCAACGCAATCTCTTACAGTCGAGAATAGAATCTAAGATTCTACCTGTCAGTCCAGCACATTTAATATGGGCAAGCCCATCACAAAGCCAGCATTAAACGTAGCGATCTGACTTGCCTTTAATGTTACAAATTGGGGAAGGTACAAGACATAAAAAACAACAAGAATGAAGATCAAATAAAAGAGTAAGAAAAACTTAATAGATGTATAATAAATAAGTGTGTTAATAAAATATTAATAACTAGAGGAACCCGTCCACGCGTTGCTGTGGCTAAGGTATACATTAATTACATACTATTCAATACAGAAAAATTGTATTTATGAAATGAAACGAAAACGTTAATTCCAATGTAAGAATAACCAAGCGGATCACTTCCAAAGTGGAAAATGATTAATACTAATTTCCTTCGATTTGTTATTAAACACAAATAAACATAAAATATAATATGTTGATTTTTTTATTTTATTAATTTTATATTCAAGTATGAGACAAATGAGAAATTGTCAAAGATGTTAGTACATAACGTTTGAAATAATCAAAGAGGTTGATCATTCTTAATTTTTAACAATAATATTTATTGTTTTTAATTATAAACATTTTCAAATTCAGTTAATTAAGCTCTATTTGTATCGTATGTTCTGACAGTATTATTGGGAAACGTAGCAAGAGGACCATTTTTCCATTAAAATTTCCAGTCAAAATAGTTGCTACAATAATATTTCTTGTAATATTTTTGATTATTAAAGGTGTACCGTTGCTATTGAGGTAAATTTAAAAAGCTCTGAATAATTTTCAACCAAAGATTATGTGATGTCATTCCGCGTATATCTAGATAATTTACGTTTTCATTCACATTATCACATGAAAATAAAAAATTACTCCCTTATATTTTCTGTTTAACCATGTATACCAAATTTTAATATTGTGTAGTCATCAAAAGTTACCAAAAATCGATATTAAGCTGTAAACTTACCGTGATTAACAAACACTTATTAGCAAACAACAAACTTCTTAGTCTTTGAACCAAAAAAAACTTAATAAAATTATTGTTAGCGTTATGTTAGGTTATGTGTGTCAGATTACTAAATAGGTTATGCGACGTTTGTATACTGCGTTCTGAAATCTAACTCATAGTATACATATTTTATTATTATTAAATACTTACATTAAAATGAAATCAACACTGGTATTATTAATATTACAGTCAAAGTCATCAGACATTTAATTGTGGCGAGTAATTTTCAAAAATTAGTATATTAGTACGATATAATTTAATTAAGTAACCACATTTTCGAACAAACCTTGTTTTTTAAAATATGCAAAATTATATGTAATCTGAGACCGTAAGAAAGAACCTTCTTCAGAGTATTAAAAAACCACAAAAAAAACAGCCAAATCGGTCTAGCCGTTCTCAAGTTATGGCGTAACAACGGGAAACGGGTTTAATTTTTTATATATAGATAATGAATTCAATTAAGAACAAACGCAAAAGTAATAGCGATTTTTTATATTTTTTTATCAAAGTTCAAAACCAAGCCAGTTTGAAAAAGCAATATAGCGAGCAGTTTTGGATGCACTGGAACAAATAAAAAGCTACACGCAACACAGCTGTGAATAAAGAAGCAAATGAGACAAATAAAGAGAGAAAATAAAATTAAAAAAAAAACAAATGAAACAAAAAGCTGACTCGGCACCAAAAATTCGAAAATTTAAACTTTTTAATAATGCACAAAACTTAAGAACATTTAATACTTAGCTTGCAACTCAGAGTTAAATCACTAAATTTTGTATTAAATCACTAAAAAATCAATTAAAATTTAAGAATTTAGTAAAATGAAACACAAAGGTTCACAGCGAAAAAATTACAGCTTTACAGCTTGAAGTGTTGCCACGTAAAATTTAAAATGAGGTTGATATTTGAAAAATATGTATTTATATACTTACTTTTCTTCTTCTTCTTAGCCCTTAAAATAAAAACATTAAGCTTAAAATTTCTAAATTTTTTATTATAATATAAATTACTATCCAGTATGTACTTGAATAAAATATATGCTGTTTTTAAAGCACAACGAATTTGAAGTCAGTTGATTTTCACCCTAGAATCATTATGAAAATGTACGCACAGCATATGGGTGTAGTTTCTTACAGCTTTAAAAGTATCACTTCCATAGGACCATAATAAATTAAATTATGCTGGTGTAATATGAACCAATTATCTTGCCGTTGATTATCCTTACTCAAGTCTGAAAATTAAAATTTTGAGCAACATAAACGGGTTAACGTCGGGGGGAAAGTCGGAAATCACTACATCAATATATTGGGACTAAGAGAAGGTTTGGACTGATTGCATTAAACTTTGACATTTCTCGAGAATATTCAAGAACATGTTTTCCGACGATTTATGAATTTAACTTACACCGTGACCGACATATTCGGCATAAAGTCTGCTAGAATAACTAAATCGTTATATGTAGAATAGCAGCTGGGGTTATTCATGTACCGATTTTACACATTTCCGGCATTCAACTATAGTATAACCAGTATTATATGTTCACTTAATTCTGCTAAGATATCTTACAGATTGACCGATGGAGATAATGTACAGCAAACCGGAAGTAAGTAAATCGACATAGGACCGATATGTTCGGTAAAAAATCAGACATATGCACTGGTGTCCACATATTTGGTGAATGAGTTCTTGAAAAGTTATAGTCCGATTTCTTCAATTTTTGGACGAGAGATTAAATACACTGAGGACATTTTTTGTGCTCTAAAAACTTCATTGATGCTTCCTTTTTACAATGTATAGGAAAAGAATTAGTTGGAATTTAAAATTTTGTTATATGAAAAGTAAACGTGGCTATCAACCATTTTTATAAAGTACCTCACACACTTATTTTGGTTGAAATTGGTCAAGTATATGATATACGTCTGAGATATGGGATTTCACCTAAAAGTTGGCGGCGCCACACCTATTGTCCAATTTTTATATGCCTCACATAAACATCAACATTCAGTGAGTTATCGCACTTTCAGTAATTTTTAATATAACCATTATATGGGGAATGGGCGAGGTTATTATCATTTTTGCAAGGTATGAAGACATGCTGAAAATACTTCTTTGCAAGTTTGGTTGAGTTAGCTTCAGTGGTTTGGAAGATATGTACATTTGACCATTTAGAGGGCGGGGCCACGCCCGCTTTAAAAAAAATGTTTAGCCCTCTTACTGCTGTGATCTCATGTACTAAATTATAGTTTTGTAACTTAATGTAGTGCTTAGTTATGACAATTATAGGTTTTCGTTTAATGGCGTTCGTGGGCGTCACAGTGGTCCGATTACGCCCATCTGCAATACCAACCCTCCTCGAGTGCCAAGGAATACTGTTTCATCAAGATATCTCAATTTTTACACAAATTATTGCTTGTACGGACAGACGGACGGACAGACAGTCACCCGGTTTTAGGTGATACAAAAAACCGTTAGGTGAACAAAATTATTATACTCTGTGCAACATGTTGCGAGAGTATAAAAGTACGTTGAAATTGATATGATAGCGGCACCTACCATCTTGGCTTCGTACCATCTTCGCTCTGGCGTATTTATTTAGTAAGTTATCGCAATTTTTGCAGTTATCAACATAACCATTATATGGGGAGTACGATTTCACCCATTTTCACTTTTTGAAAATTTTAAGTCCACAGATGCCCCATACTTCTGCGTTTCTTTACAGCTACATTTTTTTGTCATAGTTTGGAGCTTACTTATATCATTTTATAGGTTTTCGATTAACGGCATTTTCGAAACGTGGCAATGGTCAGATTCCATTGTACACAGTTTCATGGTAATATCTCACTTATTATTCAAATTATGGACAGACGGACAGACAGACAGTCTCCCGAAACTTAACTCGTCTCGTCATCCTGAACTTATATACATATATATGTATATAGCCCTCCTGAATCTGTTTTGAGATGATACTTTGAGATGAACATATATTTTTGACTAAAATGATAATTCACATCTCGTATAACACTTGTTTCTGAAAAATGCTGTATCCCTTATTTTATTGTACAGAGCTTTTAAGTGATTCCTCAAATCTTTATTTATAAAAAATCAAAAACTATCCAACAATTTTTCAGGGAAACTTAACTTTTATAATTTGAAAGGCATATCTGCTGTAATTAATCGTTTTAGAACTGAAACTGCCATATTTCTTACTAAAATGACAATTCACACCTTCAACACCAGTTGTTTGTACGGGAAAAAAGGCAGTCGCCTGACTAGTTGGTTCCACTGTCTACATATATACATACAGGGTGGCTCACAAATCGTGCTAAATAAATATGCAACGTAAATGATTTCTATGCTCAGCCTCGCAAATACGATACCTAATTAGAATATTATTCATTGCGGCTTAAAGGGTTGAAGTCGAGATTGCCAAAATTATCGATTAAATGGACTTTTTTCAATTCAGTCCAATTTCTGGGTTTTGTTTTGTGCACCTCTGGCTAGACCCTATAAAAAAAGTCTGGTGCAGTCTGGTCAGGTAACCTTGGGGCCCAGCGGAAAGTAGAGAGAATAGAGAAAGTATTAATTTGTTTTCAAATTTTCGTTGGAATTATGCAATAAACGGTCTGGTTATGTGTGCAGTTGCTCCATCTTAAACGGAATACGTCTTCGGCGCAGTTCTGGGTGAAAAAACTCATTCAACATCTTTAAATAAGGGTGCCCCTTGATAGATACTGTTACACCGTTTTCTTCAAAGAAGTATGGCCCGACAATACACCTTGATGAAACTCACTCGTATCCCAAGCATTTATTTTTAAAAAGCTTAAATAATAACCTGTCAAATAAAAAAATTTGGCCGATTACTCACATAGAAAAGTAGTTATTACGGTTTGTTTTTTAGCACGATTATTGAGTTTGTATGGCATTTACGTGTTTTCATCCATAGTAAGAAAGTTTTTTCTACCATATGTTGCAATAGTACGCGCAAAAACAAAACATCGACATACGGGAGCGTTTCACAAGGACGCTGTGCAGTATTGTGCCAACAAGGTAATAGTGTGTTGTTATTGCTTGCTATGGTGCCACATCTATTTGCGGTCAAAGCGTGTGGCCACAGCCAAACCGTTAAGTGTATCAAAGAGTGTGGCACAATACCAAGGGTGTAATGTAACACATGAACTCGTGTAGTGAAGCTAATACAATAACAACTACAAAATCAATGTGTGAGGTTGTTACACATCACTAGTGTGGATATACGTTTTTAATGCTGCACATTGGACACGTATGCGCTTAAAGGCTTCGTTATGGGTTTTGTCAGTCAGGTGCGCAAACATTACCGGTGTGGCAGCATGGGCGGGGCAATATCATCAGTTTTCCCAATTCTCCTGACATATGACTATTTTATTTCAATTGAATATAATTCATCTAAAAACTGTCCGGTTAATTAGCTTCTACGCATAATTGTTTCAAAATATTAGTTATTGAAAAAAAAGTATACCTTTAATTTTTCTGTTAATTGCTTTAGTTAAAAAAACAACTTGGCATGCTGCATGCTCTGTCAGTTCTTAAAGTTTTAAAATACGTAAAAGAACTTCAAACATATTTTTATTCAGAATAAAGGATTTTGTGTGAATTAGGGAAAATGGAATCACATTTTACTTCAATCTAATTTCAATTAACACTTTAAGCAAAAATCTCTTAATATGTGAATACAAGCGCTGCATATATACTCGTACAATAATAAAAACTGGTTTTGTTGCTTAAGTTTATTTTATTTTATTTATTTTTCATAACCGAGATAGAATATATATCTTTTTTTTTCATTATATTTTTACCGCTTAACATAAAGTTACAAATATTATTACTAAAAACTAAATATATGCATAACGTGCACATATGAATTTTTTGAGTCGATTAGGTTGTCCAATTATCGGGATTCCGGTAATTGAATGAATTATTCAATTAAACGAGTATTGATTAATTGATTCCTCCGCTAATTGAACCAAAAATTGTGCGATTTTTGAAGTGAAATTATCCATGGGGTACTGTATTGTATTATCAAAAATTCAAATATTATTGTTATCCATTAACAATTTCGTCGATTAATAAATTTGAATTTATATGCATTTTCTTAGTATAAAGTTCTGGTAATACCTCAAAATTGTGAGAATATAACTATTTGGGCGGCACCCAAACAAAGTTCTTCCTAACTTGTTTATATTTTTAATTGCATTTGCTCTTGGTTACCTAGAATAAACCTATTTTAGCATTTAATGCATTAAGAGAATTTTTTGCGATATTAGCATCAAAGAATTATCACTGTAGTAATTATAATAAATTACCATTTATCTACTTTTAAAAGATCGATGCGATTTTTAATTCCTCGTTCCTGGCATTATGATAGAAAATAAATTTTTTCTATAATTGAGGAAATAAATTGAGACTGATAGGTGATGAGATCAACCCAAACCAGAGTTCTAGTATATATGTTAAAAATGTATATCCCTGAAATTTGAGCTGACTCTTTAATAATGGTAATTCGAGTTAATTAAAAAAACAAAGATTTTAAATTTTACAAATCAAGATTAATCAAATTTTATTCCTTAAGTCATAATGAAATGCTTATAAACACCTATTCTAAACATTCCCCCTTTTATACAATTTAAGAACTTTCCTATGTTTAAATCGATTAAAGTCTCTAATATCTTCAGCACTAACTTGTAAAGTAGCATTGCATTGAGGGATAACAAGTTCGGCATACTAAATAGCAAAGTTTTCCTGGAATCGATTTTTTGCTATTTTTTTTTCGTTTGCACACAGCTACACCTGGCAAATGTTGAATTCACACGGCTGCTGTGGAAAACATAAATTTATACATACCTATTGTCCTGGTATTTGTCTGCGGATTGTCAGTTAACTTTCGCACAATCGCTAGGTGTGGTTCCCAATGCAAATTTTTTGCTTCATTTATCTCTACTCAAAGTAACATAACAAACGAGTAAATATATTTTCCTGCTTTGGGTGCTTAAAAGTGAAATGTGAATGGGTATGAATTGAATTGGGTCTCAATTTATGCATTAGTTTTCCCATGTGAATTGTCTTTAAAGAGCAAACTCTGTTGCAAAAACATTAACTGCAAACTCCTACACATACTTTTGAGAGCGACATGTACATAAGTATATATACGAGAACACACTACATATGTATGTACAGGTATGTGTTATTCGGAAATAGTATTAGCCTTATTTAAATTTCGATTCAAATATTCTCAGTTTTTGAGGAAATTTAACTTTATATGTACCATAGATACATATTCACTCAACACATGTGAGGAAATTTTCTATATAGAGATGTGGCACAAAATTTGCGTTTATTAAGATTGAATGATAAAATAAATAAAGTGAAAAATTAAATGGACAATTTTGCCTATATCTTCACTTTATGAACTCTACGTAGTAAATTTGTCATTATCCTTATCTTACTGATTACATTCTTGTATACGCATCTATCTCGTTAGTTTAAGATGTCACAAACAAGAAGGATTGAAATTATTCGCTCGTAATCAGTAGTACTAGTGAGTAGGCCCTGGCAGCGAACAATTCGGTGTACTTTTTTTATACAGCGAAAGTGTAGCGTTATTTATTTCCGTATGATGCATATGCATACTAAATTACTGTTAGCTTTCTATATACATACATATATAGTGTACAAATTTATACTTATATTATATTAGATAAGTATTTGTTGTTTGATGTATATATGGTATAGTCTTTGCTCACAAAATATGTAATTGTTGCAAACAGCTGTTCGAGCCAGCATTAGTTTAAGTTCGATGGAACATGTGTGATCAACGCAGTCTTTTATCACCCTCCTTCAATGATAATGTACTTGTGTCCGGACGCATTCCTTCATACTGTGCGGGCTCCAACCCAAACTTTGAACCAACTCTAACATGTGTACATATGGATGTTTGATTGTGTCGACCGTGTTGTTACGTTTTTGACGCGTGTTTGCGGTATGTTGTGGTCTCTCGCTCCCAATCTAGCACCAATGTCGGCAATAAAGCCGGCACCAGGCATCCGACAATACTTATGGGCGAACTTTAGCCAGCTAGAAACATAGACCACCCACTTGCTCCATACTGCGTTTTGTCGCTCTTTCTGCCGAAGAGACCTCCAATGCGAAAGCGAACACGAGCAATAACATACATAGCTCTAGTCGGCAGCTCCGGCGCAGCTATCCAACAGTAATAATAATATTCGCCATTCGGGTTTAGCGTCGTAAACACATTTACTCCCATTGATATTGCTATACTTCTGCCTTTACTTTTGTTTTGACTTTCGTGCACATCTCGGGTTTACCAACTGCTTCGTTCCATTGTTCGGTTCCAGTTAACGTTGTTGCTGTTATTTTTGTATCATATGTATAAGTGGCACAATCGTGTTGTTGTATAGCTGTACGTTGCGCTGGTTGGCGGTGGCACATCGTCTTCGTACTTTTAAATTGCATTCCGATATATTCGGTTTTTGCTTACCACCGTGGTTGTTGTTAGTTTTGGCCAATTTGTGTCGGCCTATACAGGAATTGTCGCAACATATCCTGATGTTCTGTTTTGAGTAGCTTCGTATTCAGTTGCACAAAGGATTCTGCACGAATTGGACGCGAGTGTTTAGTGCGTGAAGCTTAGGCTTCGACATTTGCTTGCTTAGTTCGGTAGTACTCCGAATATTGAGTTTACATGGTCTGTTCTAAATATTACAATTAATTATTTCAAACTTAAATACAATATAATAAAAATAATAATAACAATAAACCATATAGTGAGAAGAACATAAAACCTTAAAGAAGAAAATATGCGTTTGTGATTGTTTTTAATTGCATGTTCAGATGTTCAGAGGAGTAAAAACACATACAAAAACAATTAAAAAATAAAACGGTAAAACTATTAAAAATTTTAAATTAATTTAGGCTCGCTAATTTAAACCATGCAAAATTTAAAAAAAAATCTTTCTGTTTATATTAACTGAACACAAATAATTGCTTAAAGCTTTAAAAAAAATTATATAAAACACAATTATGGCGAACTTTTACACAATTATTACGAATCCAAAACTTATGTAAAGTTAGTTAAATCAAAGTATGATTGACATAAACTTTTATTAACCAATTTTTGGAACTTACTGCTCACATAATATGTTTTTCTTTAAGGGCTTCAACGCTTGGATCTAATCAATTAATTATTATTATCATTGTAGAGGATTTGGCAAATACTATACTAATACCGAAACCCGTGAAATGTAACTACATTTTATGTGAATATTACGAAACTTAATATACCATATAATTAATATAATTTTGCATTAACTAACTTTTTAATTATCTTTTACCTAATTAATATAATGTATTATTATATGCTTATCCTACACTAAATTAGATAATTATAAAAATACGAAATATAATGAGGATATCAAAAGAGGCGCCACAGTATATGGTTTAAACCAACGTTGTTTGAAATTATCTTACCTTACCTTTGTAGTTATGTGTATGTACGACAACACAAGGGTCCAAAGTATGATTTTCCCAGAAGTTTTTTTCATATCAGATATATACCACGCAGTTTGATGGGTTTAGAGAAGGTTATTAGGAAGTTATACAGTAAGATTTCGGCAGTTTGAAAGGCAGCAAAAGTAGATACTGACACGCCTCTTATGGAAAATTTTAAATCATATGCAATCATACAACAAAGGCCGGGTTATCGTCTTTTTATAGGCTTTTAATTAACGCATATTATCAAATAAAAGAATAATGTCATATACTTGGCAGAAATATATTAATTTAAAAGTATTTGTCGCCTTTTTTAAATTATAATTTACCAACCTTAACCTTGTTTTTCATTTTGATTGTGCCGCAATGCTGTTCATCCGATTTGTAAGGAAAGGAAAGGGAAATTACCGCTAGGTGGCGTCAGAGTCAAATATTATTAAATGTAATATATCGAACTGATATTTTTATTGTGATATTTTTAACGGTTACTAAAATATCTTTTTGTGAATTTTTGGGTACATGAAATACATACTTACCATTTATTTTTATTTAAGACATCCACTCGGTTAGTGTTGGTACGAAATTTGGTTTATAATCCATAAAGAATTGACAAAAACTGAACAACTGCAATAACCTCAATGGTCGTATGTCACAACTCGCCTTGTATGTTTAGCTATCAAATACGATCCAACGATCGATTTTTACACACATACTCCAATGTATACTTTGAAAATTAGGTTGGCACCACCATAATTATATTGAACAAACATTTAGGTTATATTACAATCTATTTTATAAAAGTGAACGTCTGGGACATGTAACCTATTGTAGAAACTGTTAAAAATATTTGTGGGAAGACATACAAGTACAAAGATCTCGGCCGCAAATTACTTTTATTTTAATTTTCGTGATACAACCTTTTATGAAAAAAGTACATGTAAATTTTGTTTTTGTATTCTTGCTGTCACCGTTTTTGAACATATGCCGGTTCATCAACACAGTTTTAAAAGTACCGAGTTGTTACGAAGAGTCCGTGATAAAATTGAATAGATATGAGTAGGTGCCGGTTCATCGTAACAATCTGGTGTAATGTAATCATTTTTAACCTATACGATGTTCCGACCGACACCTAATCACAGATTTGACATCTGTTTGTCAATAAGGAAATTTATCACATTTTCACAGATGATTTAGACACTACAAAGAGAAAAAATGTAATCAAATAAAAAAATTAAAAGCAATGCATCTGAATTCACCTGGCAATCGACTTCCCAAATCAAAATATGGGTTCATATTTCCTAGTAAATGGAAATTATTTAAAATCAAACGAGTTTTATAACGAAATATGACATTAAAATATTTTCTTTTAATAAATATAATATTGAGCGATGTGAATTTTTTATTGACAAAAACCGCCAATGTTGAATGCTTTTTGGAAAGTCTTAAGAGGGCCCATTCACATACAGTTTTCCTCGCTTTGTGTGACAGTTCATACTGAAACAACGAAGCGAAGAAACCAAAGGGTGTGCCACAATGAACGCTTTGCTCTCTGTGTTTCTCTTTAATAACAATAACAATCAACAGTCGGCGATTGGCAAAGCGTAAAAAGATGCCCAACATTTTGCTTGTATTCGCGTCGAAAACTTTTTGTATCAACGTACTAATACAAAAGCGTACATCGAACTTTTCTGTCAAAATAAATGTATGACGCAAAACGAAGTAAAAGTTTTATGTGAATTCAATATATGTATATGTTCAATATATATGTTTAAAACCAACCTAATTAACTTAACTGAGATATAAACTCAACCAAATTAATAAATTTAACATAATTGAAAGTGATTTGTGGCATGACGGCATATTATTACCTGTAAAAAATGCTCTGTGACTTTCATTAAAAAACCTCATAGATAGACCGGACACGAGGCAAGGTGAAACTTAGTGAATTACCTGTAAAACAACCTAACAACCACATATGATTATTATCCAATCACAGTTTCGTCAAATGATGAATGTTGAATTATTACGGAACACTTTTTAATATTTAATACATATTGCCAATACCTTCAAATATATCCGCGTTTTTGATCTTTGAAAATTGCGAGAGTATAAAATATTCAGTTACACACTTTAGCACTTCCATACTTGTTGTTTTTTATTTATTAGAGAATTCCTATAATATATAATTTTTTTTTAAATAACTATATATAAACTTAGCATCGTTATATTATATACTAAAAATTATGTTTCATATTCAATCGTTGAAAAGATTTTTGACATAAATAAAAACACCTATAAAATTAGGTACATATTTTTTATTTGGGCATGCGTTTAAAATGACTTAGTGAGGAGAGAAAAAGAGTTAGAACCAAATTCTATAACTTAATATTTTTTCTAGAGATCCATTTTTGTAGTTTCTGTCGTAATGTAAAAAAAATATTTTTTTTTTGCCAAAAAACAAAGACCCAGGATGCATCAGTTTGACATTTACATAAAGCGGGGATGGGACTGAGCAGAAAAGTTCGACTTAATATTTACCGTAGGTATAAGCGCCTCTAGATAAAGACGGCTTATGATTATGATGCTTCGGATTTCGAAAAGGCTTCCAATGTATGTGAATTCAGTTTACTTATTGGAATTTCTGTTTTAAATTGGCTTAAGCCTTAACACTTAAAACAATTCCTTAATATCGTCAAATATGAGATATCTTTCGAAGAAATTATTATTTTTCTATTTCGGAAACAATCAATAACAAGTCGAATCCATATTAGTTGAGCGTACGTAAGTTTACAAGTGGTGTATTTTATTTTTATTTTTAAGCTCTAATAATGTCAGAAATTTCAAGAAAACATTACCGGTTAGAACGTCAGATAACGCAAAATTTCTTTAACAGAAATTTTATGATTCTTAGGGTTTGAGTTTAAGTACTACATGGTATCAGCTTATTTGTATGAACCGGCCTTGGTTGTTCTCTATAGCGATTAGAATTAATAGCTTAACCAGGTTTTAGAAGCTCATGATCAGGGATGGGCAAAACCTTAGCATGTGTCAAAATAGCGTAAGTGATCGAATACGTATACACACGGATTGTCACTAACACAAACATACGAAGGGCGTAATGCTTCAAACAGTCACTGACGCAAAAACGTGAATCATCTGATACGACCTATCTTATGAGAACGCAATGTAAATGAACTCCTTCTACCGTCCGCTTCTACAGACCGTACTGTAGGATATCCGCGAAAATTGGATCTGGAAAAATCTTTTGCAACGCAGGGTTGCCAATCTCGATATTTTGTAGTAATTAAAAAAATAAACTTAAATATATTTGAAATATTCTTAAAATAACTCAAAATCACGGTCGAATACATTTATTTTTAAACACGTAAACTATTTAAAGTAGTTGGATTTTAGTTTTGAGCTTTTACATTATGAAAAATCATAACTAAAAAACTAAATGTGTGAAAAATCGTGCATACAAATAGAACAATGGAAACATTGGTGAAATGAAAACAAAAGAGAACAACTGATTTCTGCGTTGCAACTACGGGCATATCTTTTGACAAATTTGGTTTGATACAGGCGGTAAGTAGGGAAGGGAGGAATGTCGATGACTGTTTGAAGCATAAAACGAGCACTTACGATAGGACAAAGCGACAGTGAAATCAGTCTGCAACATTGTATAAGCCTACTAGTAACCAACGAATCAGCTGTTTTCGTTGTTGTGTGTGAAACAGCCGTGATCACCTGATCGAATCTGCTTTTTTTGACACAGAGATGTAAATAAAAGGAATGTATTGTAGTTTAACAACTTGTTTGTGAACATGTATTTGTAATGGAGAATATTAATGAAAACTTTCAAGAATATTTTCGAAACAAAAGATTATTATATATTTATTGCTTTTCATCACCACCTCCGAGGTTGCAATATAAGCGCGTTACCGATATTTTTTCTTCACCCATATAATATATACAGTTCTAAAACAATCTTCTTTTCATAACAATTATAACTCGAAAAGATATATACATAAAAACAGGTACATGAATCAGGGTCATGAATATTAATTACATTAACAATATAAGTTGAAATATTCAACTTGATTTGAACAAAAACGAAAATAAATATATAAAAATCATATACAATTCAATTTTATTCATGAACAAATATAAGTGAAAACAATCTACTTGTATTAATTTTAACAAAAACAAAAATAAATATAAAAAAAAACTAAAAATAAATATAAAATAATATTTACAAAATATTCTAAATTACCGTTACACAATAATATATTTGATAAAATTGGAAACATTTAATAATATTTCAATACAATAAATAATAATTTAAATAATACAATACTATCTAAATTTTATCTTTAGGAATTAAAAAACGCGAAAAATATTTGAATATGTAATAAAAACATTCTTAAAGTTATAAATTTTAAAACATAACACGGCAACACACTATAGCAAATTTGTGTCTTTGGACGTTTTAGTAGTAGAATATTGGCTGGCAACCCGTACCAAGTGGGACTTTTTTGGTTGTGTATTAGTGAAAATCTTAGGATTGGTTACTTGTAGATTTGTACAATGGTCTGCAATCAGTAGTTGACTGAATTGGTTAGTGTGGGTGGAAGCGCCCAATTTATGTATTAATTTTTTTAATTCTTACTTGAAAAAATATCATAATGTGTCTTTTTTTAAATACCAACATGTCTAATTATAATCTAACTAGCTTTTATTCGCGGCATCGATCGCATTGAATCCATCAAATAAGTATTGGAGATCTTTATAGTATAAACGGATCAATAGAAAGAATATATTTTTATTGCTTTCCGGGCATTAGACTCACGCGAACAGGCTACATATAGTTGACCATGAAAAAAGCATGACTTTGCTAAATGCACTCCTGTTACCTGTAATGTCTGTCCTTGTGCTTTGTTTATAGTTAACGCAAAGCTAACCTTAATGGAAAACTGAACTATTTTAAATTGGAATGGAAGGTCAGTGAGAATAATTGGAATCCGAAGTATGAACACACTTTTTCCTTTACCGACACCTGTTAAAATAGTAGACGCCAAGCATATTCTGTTAGTTCAAGGGAATTTAAAAACTCCACAGGATATGAGTTTCTTAATTCTGTATCCATTGATAAATATTCCATCATTTCCCCTTCCACCTCTTTTAAAATGTCATTGTTGATTTTATTAACAACTTAATTTTTTGTTACTAATATTGCTCTGGCGCACAGACACTGATCATTACTCAAATTTTGTTGCAATTTGGGAAAAACGTGAGCAATGAGATCCACATCATTTTCTACTAAATTACAATATTCTCTTGAAAGTGATACATAACTTTCAGAATCAACATCTAAACAACCATCACCAATTTTCAATAACATTTCAGCATAAAGTCCTAAATCCACGTCATTATGAAGATGCACTCTCATATTCGTTTTTAGACTGAGTTCTTCAACTCTAGACCGTAAGATTGATGATTTTAAGGAAGGGTTTGACAAAAATCACCAACCAATAAAAGTACCATTCCTCTCATTATATCTGTACTACCTCGCAGGTCCTGCAGACCCGGTTTAAAGCTTATATAGCCTTCTTGTGAGATATTGTACATTCATTCCACACTAAAAGCTTACATTCTCACAGCATCCTACCTCTAGAACTATTTTTACTGAAATTACAAATGGGCGAATCTTCCTGTGCAAGATTCAATGGTAATTATAGTTCAATTGATTGTGATGCTATTATAGTATTCAGTCTTAAGTCTCATTTCTGGAATGCTAGATGGCGTTAAAGTAGCCAGATTAAGAGGTTTTACTGACAAAAAACTGTCTTTATTTTATTTAAAACATAATGTTTTTTATTAAATAAAAAATATCCTATGTTCATTCTGACACCTCCAAGAGTATGTGTACAAAGTTTCATGATCATCGGTTAAGTAGATTTTGCGTGAAAGCGTACGTGCCACTCAACATTAAATAATAATAATAAACCCGTTCATTCGACTTCTGCAAACAGTTTGATTATTTTTGATCGTTGATTCGCTTTGTCACGCAGTAAACGCACAAACACAATGTCATTTTAAGAGGGTCGTTTAATTGCTGCTCATGATATACCACACCCTTCTGATCCCACCAAGCACAGAGCATTGTCTTCTTACCGAATCGATCTGTTTTTGCAGTCGATGTTGATGGTTGTCCCGGATTAACTCAAGATTTTCTCCATCTTTCATTGAATTCATGTAGCACCCATTTTCCACACTTTTGGATCTTTCCCATAGCTTGCACTTTGTTGCGCAACATTTAACACGGCCGCCATTTGCTTTTGACTAAAAATATCATCTTCAATATTGCTTGCAGTTCGCCGATTTCAAACTTTTTTGGTGGTCTTCCATGTTCATTATTTCTTACATCAAAATACACCTGGTAATGTAAGAATATAGGAAATAACCACGCCCATTCATATTACTGTTATGTTGAAAGTGCGATGGTTCGCCAACAAAAGAGTCATCAACATTATTAGACCAGAGAACTTAGAAGAACGAGAAGGTGCAAATTGAATTTTGTATGATGCTCGCTTGGATGGCTAACAGAGCTGAAAAATTCCGATCAGGGAGTTCACCATTTTTTGTAGTATTTGCTGTTATTTAACAGAAATGAGAATTTATAATCTCTGACAAAATACGTATCTACCAACATAAAGAGAAAAATGAACTACTTTAAACAAAAAATACAAATGCCACTTCACATATGCATGACTATTTTTTGTCATATAAACGATTTTTATGATAAAAATTTATAAAATATGATTTTTTTTGCACAAATGAGGCATGATAAAATGCGAAAGATTATGCAAAAAATATATATTTTACTTTTTTAATAATTTTCTAATTCCCATTCAGAAATTGAATCTTTGATATTATCACTTATCAATAAAAACATGTGCGCGCACTGCTCATATGTAAGTATGTATGTAAAAATATGCGTATGAGATTGCAAAATAAGTAGTGCATACACAAATCTATAAACATATAAGCGTACAAATGTATATATGTCAGCCAATAGGAAAAATACAAACATCGTTATACAAAAACAACAATTGTCTCAAATAGCACGAGCAGAGTCAGAAATCTATATGTCAGCCAAATCCTAAATTTGCAGTAAATCACACAAAAACAACATTTTCATTCATGAACGCTGGCGCACTTGCAATAAGCTAAGTCGTTTCATTAATAAAAGCAAACGCTTTACTCGTCTCCCCGAGCATGCGTTTGCTTACAAGCGCAACGATGGTAAAAGCTAGAAATCATAAATTGAACAACTTTTTTATGTTCCCTCTAGAAGGGAAATGTGACAACCCTGCAAGCCCACAAAACTCAGAAATAAGTGACAAAAGTGGCAACAAAGCATTTGTCGATTTAAAATATTTTACAATTCTAAAATTCTAAAATATTTTATTTTATTTTATATTTTTATTTTTATAAAAGCAAAAAACGTGAGCTTCGATCATTGGTTGACCGTGTCAACGGAGATTTCTCATGAAGTAATGAGTGTACATATCTACATACATATGTTGTTTGCAGACAAATTTACAAAAAATTTTCTTTCATATTTTACATGTACACATGATATGCAAATGCCGACGGCTAAACACAACTTTTATGACTCCATAATGGTGTCAAGTACATGAATTAATTTAAGAAATATATCAAAATACTTTATTAGTAATAATTTAATAGCACAATATTTTGATATATTTCTCATAATAAAGTAAAAATGAATTAACATAATATAATTTAAAAAATAATAAATAATAGTTTAATAAAAGGGAATATATTTCAAATGGCATATCAATATTCCCAGTTTGGCAGACATATTATATTCTCTTCAATATTCACTTTTGGGAATGTTAAGAGAGCTATACCTGTAAAGATTCACCGCTGTTATAAAAGCGAGAAATGTTATTTGTTTTATTGCGTATGTGGTGAACTCTCCGATAAAATTTTACAAATGTTCGCTGTCGAACCTGCACCATCTCATTACTCTGAGTTCTCTGGTTCAAGCCTCCAGATGTCGAATGTAAGAAGCTGTGACGATAGAGATTTTACCGAAAATACCATTCAATTTGTGAGATATCCTAATGAAACCTACGTTTGTGAAATTTGTGAATTTATTCAGTGAGTTATCGCACTTTTAGTAGGGAGTGGGTGCGGTTATTATCTGATTTTACCCATTTTCACAGCGAACGGAAGAGTGCTTAAAATACTTGCTTGAGTTAGCTTCAGCGGTTGGGAAGATATTTTCATTAAACTATTTAGGGGGCGGAGCTACTCCCACTTTTATAAAACTTTCGGCCAATAGGTGTTCCTTGTTACTGCTATCCTCTGAACCTAATTACAATTTGCTATCAGTGCTTAGTTATGGCCCTTTTTAGGTTTTCTTTTAATGGTGTTTTGTGGGCGTGGCAGTTCTTCGATTACACCCATCTGCAATACCGACCTCTCTTGGGTGCTAAGAAGCATACATATGTAGCAATTTTAATCAAGATATCTCAATCAATACTTAAGTTATCGCGTACCCAGAAAAAACTTATAAACATACAGGTTAAGCTAATAAAAGCGTTATAAAACGATTGCAGTCGATTGAGCATTTTATCTAATAATGAATGTTGAACTCATATGAAACATGTTTTATATAAAAATTTACAGACATCCGAAAATTATTCCACTTCTTTCACTTTTGAAAACTGAGACAGTTTATAATGTGAAGGCCGGTAGGACCGGCCCGAGGAATATACCGCCCTAGGCAAATGACAAATTCTTTGCCCCTTCTAAGCCTATTTTGCCTTAACAAAAAAATGTATAATTTTTCAAAATTATTCAGGTAATTAACAATACTCCCGTTGTTGTTTATAATTTATATTAGAAAGCTAAAATAAAAAACTATTATTTTTGTATATTATACACAAATGAAATAAATCAAATAATTTTGTAAATTTTCATTTTATATTTGATTTAAATAAATAAAATTTGAAATTTAGTCAAAATGACGCTCTAAAATTGTTTCGCCCTAGGCAATTGTCTAACTTGTCTATATGGGCGGGCCGGCCCTGACTACACCCGTACTTAGCCCTTGCTTAATTCAGTATTTTATGTATAGCGGTTAGTATGTAGGATATCTTAACGGAGAAAAATATGTCCAAGCTTTACTAATCGTTCATATTTTGAGTAGTATAATTTTGTAAAAGAAGTTGGTGAAATCTGTTTACACTTTTGCTTAGCTTTTGTATACCCGTTATTACCTTTCTTTTGGTTGAATACAGCATTTTGTGTCGATTATAAAATAAATATATATATATAAAGGAAGGATACATGTGTGTAACTTTCGTTGTTGATTTAAGTGAGTACCTGCCGGCGACGGCCTTACCTCACGGTGCTCCAAAGCACAACGTCTCAATTCAATGCGTTGATACGATAAGATTCGAGGCCGACCTAAAACCTCTTCCGTTTTCGGGTACGAAACCCAGTTGCTTTTTGCAACTTCTTTTTATAACTGAAAAAAACAGTTAGGCTAAATTTTCAGTTCTTCCTGCATTTAGGTTTCAACCACATCCACCACGAATCTCCCCAAAGGGGCCATAACCCAATGAGCAGATTGGACCGAATTCCAAGGGCTTTCTGCTTCCCGGTGTACCAGAAAGTCTCCGGTAAGACTGTGTAGCCGAAACTACTGCCAGTTGAGCAACCCATTACTCAATGACTGGTGACATTTGCCGCTTGAACTTCAAATGTCTTTTTTATTTGAGATTTCATTTAAAGTCTATAATATCAGTTCAAGCTGAGTATTATAGCATTATTTCTGACATCATTTACTATGCTGATAATTCTGGGCAAAATAAATTAACAGTCATAGTGCATTTGGCTTTTAGTCGCCTTTTACGACAGGCATGCCTTACTGCGGGTAAATTCTTACCCCTACCCGCGGGGGGAATACATGTGTGTAATAATTAAGGGTGTGAAAAATTTGGCTAATAAAAAATTAATAATTAATACGCCATATTAATAAAAAGCACTTGGAAATATTTCGACGCCATTAATTATTATAACTCTTCATTGAAAAATAAAATTTTTTTAATTTTATTAAATTAGATTATTTTGTCCCCACAATAATATAGTTTTTCCTTACTTGGTTTCATATTAGAAGTATATTAAATTATTAAAATTCAATGTGTTCAATATTTTGATGAACTTTAAAATCGGTTTTAACTAGCTAGAGCTGGAATTCATAAGATTGGTGTTACTATCAATTGCGTTTCAATTTTATTATTTACAATAACTTTATATACGAATTTTCATATATAAAATGTTTGATAAATTGATTACATTAGTTTCAATTGTTAAATGGCGTTGTAGAAGTACCGCTATATAGTTACATAATATGAACGTATTTTCATAAAAACATAACGCTACATGCAGGATTATATACAGCGTGTGATTTAAGATAATTGACTTTTAATGAATTACCTTTTCAATCAAACATGACCCAAGAGTAAATTTTATGTATATACATACCTATATATACACACACACACACATATGTGTATACATATGTTTGTGTACCACCATTTTCTCCATATCATCGATCAAATTAGCAGCCTGCTACATAAGGCCTGCAAATCTACCATTATGTAATGTACCTATATGTACATGCGTATGTGTACTTGGACATTAGTGTGTTTCGAAATTTCATGCGTTAAAGAAATCGTGGAATTCCTATATATATGTATATCTAGTTTAAATTTTCAGAAATGTTAAAGTATTAAAGGACGAAAAATTTAAATAAACAACTGCTGAGCAGCTCAAATAATACGAGTATTCTTCCATTCTTATATTCTGAACAGGGTATACTTATTAAGTTTACTACACAATTTGTAACTGTATAAATGATCAGCCATGAGCTGTTCCATGACGAGCTGAGTCGACTAAGCCATGTACATATATGTAGATATGTATCTTCCAAACCGTTAACATTAAATCGGCCAAGTTCGTTCAGAAAATAATTTCAAATAATAGAAATATCAATAGTATCAAATAACAGAAAATAATATAAAATAATCAATAAACCCTTCGATAGTATGAAAATGGGTGAAATCGAATAAGAACCACGCCCACTCGCTATATAACGGTTATGTTGAAAATTAGTAAAAGTGCGATCACTCAAGAAAAAAATACGTCAGACGCGTTAAATTTTACAAACAAGATGATATGGAAGGGCTTCCTAGGAGCTAGTATTAAAATTGAACAATGAGCGTGGCACCTCCCACTTTTAGGTAAAATTCTATATCTCAGGACCTTCCAACCAAATTCGATACATAACTTTACTCGGACCATAATCACGCCTACTTCTCGTATAACGCAATTTTAAATTTCATATAATTCCTCCATTTTACCTTATTTGTATCAAGCATCAAAGTACATATTGAGATGCACCTTTGCAGTAACATTGTGCCTTTATGATATGCTATCTTCAGTTTAAAATAGGTTATCATCGAATCATAACGGTTTAAGCCTTCAGATACCGAATATGTGAACCTTAGTGCATATTTATGACTTTTCAGCGAAAACCGGTCAATCTCTTAGATATATTATATTAGTCTTTTCCTAATAAGAGTGTACTCTCATGTTAAAAATACATAAAATCGAGGCAATACTTTATCTATCCCATATATATAATATATAGATTTTAGACTTGACTTTTTAGAATATATTTTTCTAGTAATAATAGTAAGTAAGTCAATATTACCCATAGCACCTATGTATATACTCAGTATAAGGATTGTAAACTTTCATTTTTCTTTATACCGTAAAATAAGATATCAAAAATAAGCTTTCGTATTATATTGGATATATTATACTTTAATGCAGAAAGTGAGTAAAAGTTGATAACGAATTACCCTAGCTACCATTTACTACAATAATGATTTTCCTAATTTCTGCAGACTTAGATATAATCTTCATAAAACTGCTTGGAAACATTTTTCTGAATATACTTGAGTAATATTACATGTTTACGCAACCAGTCCAGACCTTCTCATGGCCCAAATATATGCAATATAATGATTTCCGATTTTCTAGCTGACCTTAAGCCGTTTTCATAAGCATAATGTGGTTTAGCGCTAAATATGAATGAAATTGGACTTGACCGTGGTCTAAGCCCCTTATCCCTAATATACGGTGATCCATTTTGATGTTTCCTAGTTTTTAAAGAAAAAAACTCGAACATTTAAATTCAATAGGGAATGTTTATTATCATTCGAAAGAACAATCTTTGGCATTTATATTTTGAATATTATCTCTTTCAAATGTTGGCTGTGGCTACGTCTTAGATTTTCCATCCGTAAAGTCCAATTTTCAAAGACTCGTTCGAGCAATTCGACTGGTAACTGGCGAATGACACGCGTGAGGTTTTGCTCCGCATAGGCTTTACATATCCCCACAGGAAAAAGTCTAACGGTGTCATATCACCCAATCTAGGTGGCCAATCGACCGGCCCAAAACGTGAAATTATTTGCTCACCGAAGTGTTCTCTCAGTAAATCCATTGATTGATGCGATGGAAGTTGCACCGTCTTGTTGAAACCAAATGTCGTCGAGATCACGATTATAATTTTTCCTTCTAGCAAGACTGGTTTGAAATTTCTGTTGCCAAATATTTAATTTCCGCACACGAACTTCAGACGAAAATACATTGACATGCCTACTTAACAAATTACAAATAATTCACATAAAGTTATCAAGCGAGCGTGGTATGTGGTATCAAAAGTCTATAGCAATAACAATTATGATGATGAATAATAAGAACAATTTTCAATTTAATGACCAGCACATTTTTAAAAGTGGAGCAGCTAAGCCACAGTTTAAATATTACAAAAGTGGCATAAACACACAAAAACCTAAAAAATAGAAAACGTTTTGCCGAAAGAGTCTAATTGAGCCCCCAAAACCATCAAAATAATACCAAGAATAAAGTGAAGTAATGCTATATATAGTTACTGTGCATACAGTAGTTCATACATACTAATGTATATGTAGTTAAAATTCCATTCTACACCTCGAAGCGTTCCACAACTTTTGCTTAGCTAGTTGCCATCTATGTTTTGGATGAGTACATCGAACGCCTAAGGTGCGGGCGCGGCTTTACACTTGCGTCAGCTTTGGCGGCAGATGTTTGCTATTGTCATCGTTTTTTTTTTTTTTTCCTCAGTTATTTTCGCAATGGCATGTTGTCTTTATCCTTACTTGCGCGACAAACAATTGAACGCACTTCTAAGTGTAGATTAGGTTTTACATAGCTGAGTAAAGGGATGTGGTGGGGTGAGTCATTTTGTCGTCTGATGAGGTGAGATAAATACGTTGCTAAAATTTTAAATATCCATGGTAATGGCACCACTTCGGATGAGGGAGCTATCGTCTTAAACGGGTTGTCCGTTGGTTCTTTTATTATTTTGTTTGCATATATTTACATGAGTAGCGAAATGGAACTGCCTCCAACTTATTAGGCGATTATATCCATTACTATGCGACGGTAATGTGCTGAACTGAGTAAAGTGAAAAACAACTTCAAGGGGAAATGTTAGTAGAATAAAGAAGGAGCGAGGTAATTCGTTTTTGAGATTTAAACATTTCAAGCAATTTAAAATTCTTTCGTTGCATGCAAGACGACATGCCAAAAAAAAAAAATACAGAAAGTCTGAAAGAAGTTCAGCAATGTCAAGTGGCCACTGCGTCAGCGCCCTACCAACACATTTGCTCGAAATGAAACTCTGAGCTTTTCATTCATTTTCATTAGAGTGAATCTATCGAATGCACGTTTGTTGCATACTTCATGGCAATGCGAAGGTACTTTTTCTCTAAATACTTTCATTGGGCTCACGAATTGAGATGTCCAGGTTGGTGAATCCAACTTTCTCTTTGCTTGTTTTTGTGCAAATATACAAGTAGACTGTGCAACTATGGAGCAATTATTTAAAATATAATTTACTCATTTGCTTATAGCCAATTCTAACCTAATTTCAAATACTTTGAAAATAAATCAATTACTCCGCTATGTCTTTTAATTGTAATCTGTAGTAATTAAATATCATTATGGAACTTACGAAGCCATTGATATCTTAAAACCTCTTTGCACATTAGGAATAATCTACGAGCTACTAATAGGATATTTATTTATTTAAATACAGAAATAGTTGTATGTTGAAAGTTTGTATAATTTGAGCTATATAATTCTCGTGATATCATTAATCATGCTTTATCATTCCTGTGTTGCATATAGAAGTTTGGTGAATACCAAAGAAAAAATTAGAGAAATTACATTATTAGTACCAATATAAGAATCGCTTTTGAATTATCGAGTTGTTCAAACTATTAGAAATTCTTTTTAATTGCCATTGAGGACAGTTTTCACATAAGTGTCAATCATAAATGATTTTGAATGAACGGAACTTCTCTTTGAGCATAACTACCCTCTCAAAATGAACATTTTCAGCGATGTAGTTTGTTGACGAGAGTTATTAGTATTAGTATAACTTCGTCACCTTTTAAGACATTGCTAAGCAATGTGACTTGCAGAAAGTTTTACCTGAAGTACAAGTTTCCCGAATTATTGCGATTCTGTTGAATGACATAAAATATCACACACATTTTTAATATGCAGACTTTATGCCGTTTATGATTCGAACAACATGGCCACCACAACTCCGTTTGCATATCTTCGTCCGATTACGCCAATTTTCGATGACCCGGTGCTGTAGTGCGCTGAATATTGTCTTCGAGTTCCTCGAGCGTTGCAAATTGATTGGTGTAAACCTTTGTTTAACATACCCTCAGAGAAAATAATCTAGAGACCGCACGTTCTGGGCCATTTTTCGAAATTACCGAGCCACTATTATATATTTAAAATGGAAGAAGAAACACAGCGGTCTAAAAAAAGAAAAAAAGAATTGTGCACGTTCTGGGCCATTTTTCGAAATTACCGAGCCACTATTATATATTTAAAATGGAAGAAGAAACACAGCGGTCTAAAAAAAGAAAAAAAGAATTGTGAGAAATTAAAGTCTGCAATCAGTAGTTAACTGAGCATTTTTGATAATATGATGCGAAACTCGTTTCTTCTCGATCTCAAACAACAGTGATTATTATGGCGGGAAGATTAGAAACTGAAAAAAACATAATAGCGGTTATTTAAAAAAATATCGAATTTTTCAGTCAATTGAAAAAGTCAAAGCTGTACGACTTTTTAAAATTAGAATAAAGTATGAATTAATACAAATTTTATGGTAAGAGACAAACACAAATTTTGTATGTGTATGTAGGTACATATATATTTATGGAATAACCTGAAGATGTTTACTCTCAAATTTTAGTTCAGCATATTTTGTAATTTCTGGAGGGCCAACAACAAAGCAAGGAAGATGATTCGGCAAATAAAGAAAGTATACGGCGAGCGGAGGCATGGAATGCGCTTTCCAGAAACAGGAAGTGCATGGTAGAAACTTGGGCCATTAAATGAATACATATGAACACTTGTTTTCAGTGTTCGAAACATATGTCGTTTTAAGTCATTAAGTCTGTAGAAAACAAAAATACGACCACGAATCTTCTTGAGTTTTTTATGAAATTTACTTGGTGCATTTGCTTCTCAAATTAGTTTACGGTTTAATTTTATTATTTTTAATTACAATATCTTCTCAAGTTGTATTTCATTTTTTTTGTGCAGGACGCTAATGCCACAGTAAATAGGGAGTATGTCATATTATATATTGTATGTGCGTATAGTAGATATAATAAAAAAGGATTTCAAAAGTATACTAGTCAAGACACTTAGAAGAGCGTATGATCAACAAATGGGAAAATGAAAAAATAAAATAAATGAAAACAAAATAACTTCTTGGAGATTGTTCCATTGCCTGAAGCAACAACTCATGCACAATTTCTACACAGTCGGACAAACAGACGGACATGGCTAATTCGACTTAGCTCGTCACGCTGATCATTTACCATGCATACACTAGGCGTCATGAGTCTAAGACTAAATTAAATGTTAAAAAGAAATCTTAATTGGACTGGCTAATTTGTTTATGCTTACATACAGATGTGAAAATATAAATTATGTGCTATGTGTTATGTGTCTATGTATTTGCCTAAGTAGCTAAGTACTGATTGAAATTTGAGTGGATGCGCAATATCGAATATTTTTAAGATGAAATTCACTTAAGTAGACCTCCACGGTTGGTCTTTTGTGTAAGTGGGTTATGGTGAAGTCATAAATACGTAAGTATACTATTATTCTCCATAAACTAAGATGCCAAAGGTACTAATTACGCCATCCATCATTTTGTGACGTAATTCTTTCGAGTTGAGAAGAAGAAGCATGAAAAACAGTCAAATAGCTTGTAAATTGTAAACAAAAAAGTAAACCATATTTTAATTCGTGAAATATACTTAATTCATTCGTTTTGGTTAAAAAATGTGAACTTAATAGAATAATGATGTGTGAAAATATTTGCATAATTTCCAATTAAGTGAATGGTTGAAATGAAGAAGGAGTTTATTTTATTGCACACAAATACATATGTATAATAATAATAGTTCTGATCAATAATGATAGAATGTAGTTCTAATATATATCTATGAAATTGTAGTGAAATGATTGTAAAATTATATCGAAGATATATTTGTAACATATGTATGTAAATAAATATTTTTAACCTATCGTCAACCTTTTGCAAACAGAGTGAATGATTAAAACAAGGTGTGATTACGGTGTATCTGCTTTCTTTTATTGTACATAAATATATTCCTTATTGTTATTCTTACATAAGTAATAGTTTTTATATAAATATGAAAATAAAATTATTAAATCTATACTACTAAAACTATTTTATTAAATTTACGTTTCCTTTTGTGGATGGATCTTCAAATTCTTTGTTTAACTTCCTTATTTTAAAAAACATTCTAACCCGGAAGAACAATTTTTTACTTTATTGCTGCAATCGGTTCTAGATGTTTCCTCCTTATGTTTTTACAAATATTTTTCACAAATAAGCAAACCGTCGCCATTGATAAAATTAAAAACATATTGTAATGTTTTTCTAAATACTATTAATAATACTTTTATTTAGAAATTACCAGTGAAAGATGGCTGCGAGACGGGCGTATCATCGACTTCCACATTAGCCGCATTTGATATAACGCCTTCATTTCATCCTATTGCATATGATCTAAGGCGGTATTTAAACTCTTGTTGATCTGGGTGATCATGTAGGCCATCCTTAGCGCGTATAATTCCAAAAAAAGGATTTGTTATCATTTCCGTCATTTCGTCAATAATAAAACTTTGTACAGCAATAGCGAGTCCATAGGCATGACAACGCTCTCGGGAATCTAAACGTGATACTCTTACATTCATCACGTCGAACCAATCGTGAAAATATATTGTTACAATAATTTACGTTGTGCTTTGGAGCACCGTGAGGTAAGGCCGTCGCCGGCAGGTACTCACGTAAATCAACAACGAAAGTTGTTACAATAATTATATATGTATAATTATATTTAGTGTAATACCGAACCTGAATTGTGGGTACCACCCCGCGCTTCAGCTTAAGTCTTTTCGCAAATCCTAATATATTAAAAAAGTTTTAATAAATACAACTTATTTACAATTAAGGTACATACTGACCCATTTCAAATTGGTTGAGGTTCCATTCGTCATCCACAAAATGATCCCTGCAAATTAAAGAAGATTTGTGATGAAATTTTTCATTTCTCTAACAAAAAGTTATTAATTTTTTAGCAACTTTTATATCCAAAGGAAAACTGAAAAAGCTTGTTTTCATTATTTTATTTGCATAATAGTTATTGTAACTTGCCACTGCACATTTCATTGTAAAAAATCAATATATTTTATACTTATAAATTTAAATAAATACAACCGCACACTTCGACGGTTTCTGTTTGTTTTTTACTTTGCCTGGGTGTTTCTGTATTTATAGTGTCACATCCTAGAATGACCCAAACATATTCAGGCAACATTCTTCTACTTATTTCACTATACTTTTTTCACCGAAAACTAAGAAATGAAGTTAATTTCACGAAATAACAAAAGTGTTTACGTTTTTGTTTACAACTTGTATGCTTTTCTGTGCTTCTTCTTCTCAACTCGCAAGAAATAGGTCACAACATGGCGGAATAATGTAATCTGTTTTTGTAAGAAATGTCACAGCTTAACCCGAAAAAACTGACTGTTAGTCAGTGGCGTATTCTTTTATTTTATATTCTTAGTACTAATCATGTCACACATACACACGACGCTATAGATAACGGAAAAGTGCTGCCGCACAAAAGAATTACATTCGTCAAAAGTGTGCGCTTATCTTATTTTTGTTCAAGTCATTGTTTCGTACTTTTCGAATTTAAATAAAAGTATAGTAAAATAAATTCTTACAATAGACATTTTAAAATAAACTTCAAATGTTTAAAAATTAACAATTTTACTTTTCTTGTCATGTTCTTTAGAAATTTCGGTAATTATGTACTTAATGACCCCCACTTCGGAGGGGGTTGGGGTTGCAGATGGTATGTGAAGGGAGTCTGTGAAATTCAATTTCAGTGGATTTAGCCGTCGGCCACCCTTCAAAAAAGTTATATGAAGGGTTAAAATTTCGTGAAAACAGCATATTCCCAAATTCAAACCTGGTCGGTCCAAAACCGGGGTGTTCATAATTCAATTGCGTCAAACTCCTTTCTGCACAAACAGCAGCGAAAAGGATTTTGACGCGATTGAATTATGAACACCCCGGTTTTGGACCGACCAGGGTTATTTTTTTGAAGCGCGGCCGAAGGCCGCCAGTGCAGAAAGGAGTTCGACGATCTCCGATATTCATTCATTCCATAAAAACGCGGCACAAAAGAAATTTTGACTATTACATTTCTTCAGTATATTTTTTTCATAAGAAAATGTTTAACACACTGAACTGGTAATTACAGCTAAGAGATCTGAATTCTACAGAATGTTGCCGCTACAACAACAACAACAACAACTAAGTGACTTGAATATGTGATATGTGCAAAGTGTGTAAATAAATATTGAAAAATATACATAAATTATTGAAAAAATTCACTTTCCGCTCACGGATTTGTAATCTACATATCTTTTTTTTAAGGGGTGACCGACGGGTAATTCCGTCGAATTCATAAAAAGGACACTTAATTGTGTCACCCCTTACAACCCCAACCCCCTACGAAGTGGGGGTCATTAAGTACATATTTACCATTTTTACACCTAATTCTGTTTTTACACGGTTTTAAAATAAAAATATATTTAATTTTTTACACGATTTTATTTCTCTTTGTGAAATATAATATGTGCTATCACAAATTTATAGGAATTCCCTTTTTGTGAATACATGCAAGTTTATTGGTCAGTTCACTACTAAAAATGTGGATTCCGAACGAGCAAGAAAAAATCCAGTTTAAAACTATTCCATCGATGATAGTTATTTTATACGCATTCAAAGCAAGCGAATGCGAGTAACTGATGAAGGCAGCAATTAAATTTACATGAATGTATGTATGTATCATTTTAATTTTTTCTTACTATGTTGAATAACCTAATATTTATGTTAACAACATTGCTGCTTTACATAATTGTTTTTAGTTATTGAACTTGTCATACATTTAATTTACATTACTTTTAAGCATAGGTAAATACATAATTCCATTTGGACTGCTAGCGACGCTTGTCCGTTGTGATGCCCAGAACTCCTAGGTACAAAGCGCCTAGAGCTACTTTAAAGCTTAGAGTGCATATATTCTTTTTCTTTAATAACTATGCTTGTGTATTTAATAAAATAAACATAAATAATTGTTCTCAAAAAATCTTCTTTTTCATTCATTTTAATAGGTATTAAAGATAAGGAACCAATAACCTATTTTTGCATACAATCAATGTTTTTTACATGGTTTTTCACACGATTTTTTCTGGAACCAATCCACCGTACAGAATTAGGTGTAGTTACTCATAACTGAATATAGTGCTCTAAACATTTTTAAATATTGCGTGTAAATATATTAATTTGGCGCGCATCGAAATACCTTTTATTATAGTGAACAACTTTATCATCGTCCGAAAATTTACAAACACAAATGTATGATGATCATTCAATACATATGTACATGATAATTTGTCGATAAAAAATTGCTAAGTAATACAACACACAATGACCCAGTGGAGAAATTATCTAGCTCGCAAAAGTACATGCAGCACCCATGTTTAATGAGAAAATTACAGAAACAACAATAACTAATTAAAGGTTTTTGCAAAACTGATTTCACTTGAAGGAAAACGTGAGATGCCACATTATATGATATCTAAAAGAAAGCAATATTTATTTTTATTATTTTTTTCTCAGCTGGGATTGTAAAGCGATTCACATATTGGGTTCTCTGTAGAGTGGAACCTCAAAGCTAAGCCGAGCACCAAGCTGACGAATGCAATAAATCAGCTGCATGCATATTTTCATACCAAATCGATTCTCACAGGCGCCGCAGAGTGGAATACGAGCGTGAAGCTGGTCAATGCGACCAAATCAGTTTTGAAGGTTTTTGACGACTCGCGTGTAGACTAGTTAATTTGTATGATGGTCTCATATTTTGCTTACGAGGAATTACCATGAATATGGTAGAACCAGAGGACTTAGAAGAACAAGAAGGTGCAAATTGAATTTTGTATGATGCTCGATTGGACGGCTAACAGAGCTGAAAAATTCCGATCAGGGAGTTCACCATTAGCAGAAAATGTTAATAAATAGAGAAGGCGCAAATGTTAAAAAGTACTAAATTGAGCTTTTCACAAGAGGGAACATCGACAAATACAACTTCGACTCAATTGAAATACACCACGAAATGATCGAAACGGGGAAAAGGCTATAAATAGACACAACGAATGTTCTTAAATGAATTATGCGATATATACCTCAAATTATATAAGAGGATTATTGGTTAAAGCCGCAGAATTAACAACAAAATAAGTAATTAATAGATAAATTCTTCAACACATTTTGTGCGTTGCATGAAAAATATCTAATAGGCAAAGGATAACATCAAACAGTGGCTAAGCGGCTGCGATTCCACTCTTGCGGTGGCTCAGGTCGTAAGCGTGAAGGAGTTAAGCCACTCCGAATACAAACGCTTACGATCGAATCCTGTAAACCATAAATCTTTATTTCTGATTTTATTTTATTCTTTGAGATTTTAGCTCATTTCAATTCAATTACTTTAATAGCATATTTTATTTCCTGAGATAATTTAAATTATTCAGGAAATTCATATGTTTAGGTTTATTGCATATTCCCTTATTTATGCGTATTTACACAAATGTGACAATCACACATACATTCATAAATACACGTACGCTGATGCCTGCTTTTTCTTGCCCCGCACAAACAGGCAAGAAGGGGACAGGGGCGCACTGCCACATAATTATTTCAGATATATTTTTATTAATCGAGTTTATTTAAAAAAACGATTATAGGTATGCATTTATTTGTATTTATATTTTTACGTATATATTAATTATATTACGAAAATAAGTCATTAATGAATTAGTATTTCTCAATACAAATTAAGCAACATATTAATATATTATGGGTCCTCACTTGACACGCCTCTGTGCATGGTGGCAAGCCAACGAAATAACGGCGAGTTCGCGCGGACATTGTGTTGTTGAAAAAAACTAAATGACGACTTTGTCGACAAACATACATATATACATACGAGCTCGCATACATATTGACGCCGAATTTTGCGCATCGTTGCGGAGTTGACAAAATCGAAAAACTATAAAATAATGATAATAAGTAAACATATAAAAGTACTATATGGAGTGTAAAGGTAGTTAAAGATTTCATATGAATGGCAATTTTATATAAATTTTATAATTTAATGCCATATATAATGAACAAGTAAGGAAGGGCTAATTTCGGATGCAACCGAACATTTTATACTCTCGCAAAGTCAAATGGTATACTCGTTTGAGATTTCTTTGTGGATTGGCTGATATTTTCGGTAGAAGGTCAACTATAGGCACTGGGGTCCACATATTTAGTACTTAGGGGCTTGAACAGTTTAGGTACGATTTAGACAATTTTTGGCCACAAGGTGGCATACTTTAAACGTATTATTCACGCAAAGTTTTACCCCGATATAATCATTGTTGCTTGATATGCATAGTGGAAAGTGAAAGAATCAAGTGGAATTGAAAATGGTGTTATATTGGAAATAGGCGTGGTTGCAGTCCGATTTCGCCCATTTTCGCACTATAACATAGAAATATGAAAATAACGTTATGTACCGAATTTTGTTAAAATTGGTTAAGCAGATCTCAAGATATGGGTTTTCACCTAAAAGTGGGCTGTGCCACGCCCACTGTCTAATTTTAAACGCGGTTCCTATAAAGTCATCTCATACCGTCCCAGAGATAAAATTTAATGTCTCTGGCGTATTTAGTGCTTGATTTATCGCGCTTTTAGTAGTTTTTAACAGTACCGTTATATGGGGAGTGGGCGGAGTTGCCACCCGATCTCAATTTTAGTAGGTAGAGGTTCTAAAAACATTTGCTTCCAGTGAATTTTGCCATTATAGCATTAGTGGTTTAGGAGATATGCACATTAAACCTATTAGAGGCGGGACCACGCCCACTTAAAAAAAAAAGTTTAACTGCAGATGCCCCTCCCTAATGTGATCCTGTGTACCAAATAACAGTCTTGATTCTTATTGCGGAGCTTAGTTATATCAATTTATTTGTTTTTGATTAATGGCGTTTTGTGGGCGTGGCAGTGGTCCGATTACGCCCATCTGCAACACCAACCGTCTCACGGTACCGAGAAAAAAGTCTACCAAGTCAACAAGAGTATCTCAATTTTTACTCAAGTTACAGCTTGCACGGACGGACAGACGGACGGACGGACAGACAGTCACCCGGAATTTAACTCGTCTCTTCATCCTTATCATTTATATATACATATCGATTAGTTTTAGGTGATACAAACAACCGTTAGGTGAACAAAACTATTATACTCTGTAGCAACAGGTTGCGAGAGTATAAAAAGAAATAATAGATTTTGAAGAACATTTATATAATAAGGAAAAAATTAAAATTAAATTAAAATAATTTTAATATAAATGGTTTATAAAAATTAAAAAAGGAATAAAACTACATCTGTGCTATGATGTGAACTCGGGCAAATATTTGATGTGAATTTGCAAAAACGAGCTGTGCTAAACAAGCAGCACCACAGACAATAATTAAATAGTGGTGTCTAATCGGTGTACTTAAACAGCTATTGTCGTATGTTTGCTCGAATCTTATTGGTCGATGATGGGCGTCTGCAATTTTTTTTGTCGCTTGCGCGAATGTATGATTATTTTACAAAAGTCATATTGAGGAACATACGTACATATGTACATGCATATGTGTTTAAGTTCACCGATTAGACACCACTATTTAATCGTTGTCTGTGGTGGTGCTTGTTTGGCGTAACTCGTTTTTGCAAATTCACATCAAATATTTGCCTGAGTTCACTTCCTAGCACAGATGTAGTTTTATTCGATTTTTAATTTTTATAAACCTTTTGTATTAAATGTATTTTAATTTAATTTTAAGTTTTTCCTCATTATATAAATGTTCTTCAAAATCTATTATTTCTGATTGTTATTCTAATTTCACTAACACGCATGCCAAAGAACATCTGCGCATACATATATTAGTCGTTCCTTTAGAAGGTGGTGGCAATTTACTTAGTTCCATGTTAAAGTGGTGTAGTTTGTTGAGTTCGATTATCATGAGGGGAAGGTAGTTTTTTGATGTGGTGTAATTGAACTTTTGAATTTGGGCATTGTCGATGCACAGCTAACATTTGCGCCTTCTCTATTTATTAACATTCTCTGCAATTAGTATTTGCTGTTATTTAACAGAAATGAGAATTTATAACAACTTTCTCTGATAAAATAGGTATGTACCAACATAAAGAGAAAAATGAAATACTTTAAACAAAAAATACAAATGCCACTTCACATATGCATTATTATTTTTTGCCATATAAACAATTTTTATGATGAAAATTGATAAAATATGATTTTTTTGCACCAATGCGGCATGATAAAATGCGAAAGATTATGCAAAAAATATATATATTACCTTTTTAATAATTATTTAATTTGAATTGTTACAGAATTAATAATTTATGTATGTACATACATATGTACATCAATATCGAGTTCATTCGCATTCTCTGGTATGTAAATTACATGTCCGCGTACTGCTCTATTTGTAAGTATGTATGTACAAATATGCGTATGACCTTGCAAAATAAGTAATGCATACACAAATCTATATACATACATATAAGCAATTTTCTCAAAAATCATTCATCAATTAATAACATTTCTTTTTATACTCCCGCAACATGTTGCTACAGAGTATAATAGTTTTGTTCACCTAACGGTTGTTTGTATCACCCGTGGTCCCGCCCCTAATAGGTTTAATGTGCATATCTCCTAAACTGCTAAAGCTATAATAACAAAATTCACTGGAAATAAATGTTTTTAGCACCTCTACCTACGGTGTGAAAATGGGTGAAATCGGGTGACAACCCCACCCACTCCCCATGTAACGGTACTGTTTAAACTACTAAAAGCGCGATAAATCAAGCACTAAACACGCCAAAGACATTAAATTTTATCTCAGGGGTGGTATGAGATGACTTTATAGGAACCGCGTTCAAAATTAGACAGTGGGCGTGGCACAGCCCACTTTTAGGTGAAAACCCATATCTTCAAATCTGCTTAACCGATTTCATCCAAATTCGGTACGTAACATTCTTCTCATATTTCTATGTTATAGTGCGAAAATGGGCGAAATCGGACTACAACCACGCCTATTTCCCATATAACACCATTTAAAATTCCATCTGATTCTTTCACTTTCCACTATGCAAATCAAGCAACAATGATTATATCGGGGTAAAACTTTGCGTGAATAATACGTTTAAAGTATCCCACCTTGTGACCAAAAATTGTCTAAATCGAACCAAAACTGTTCAAGCCCCTAGGTACTGAATATGTGGACCCCAATACCTATAGTTGACATTTTACCGTAAATATCGGCCACTGTGTAAGATATATAATTGAAATTCATATAATAGAATAAATAAATGAAATTATCGATAATAGTATGTCTTTGTTTCAAAAATTGGATTGGTTGAATCGGATCAATAGTTCTTGTAGCCCTCATATATCTAACATAAATATTTTTGAACTTCCGCGTGACTTTATACCGCATATGTGAGTTATCTCAATGAAAATGAGAGAGCGTGTTTTACTCATAACAAGATCAAATTGGGTAAAAATTTTCTTTAGCCCCCATGTAACTAATATCAGGATTTTCGAACATTCGTCTGACTTTACTCCATTTGATTGGTGATGGTATGTGAGGTACCTTAATGAAACAGTGGGAGCATTTTATTAGTCTGTGGCATGTTAGTAGTATGTGGTATTGGAAAAAATTAATAAAATCGGGTTAATACTGCCCTCAAATTCCATATACTACTTATAATGTTTTTCGTTATTCTAACCAGTTTTATGCCGAATATGTCGGTCAGTGAGTATTAATATTTTTTTTTATATATAAAATTGTTTCAAAATATGTTCTCGAAGTATAGCTGAGCAATGTCAAAATTAATATATTTCTCTATCCCCAATATATATATGATTTCCGTCTTTCCACCTGACTTTACACCGTTCCGGTTGATCAACGTGATATTTTAACGAAATTAAGTGGAAAAGATTTCTTAAAAATTATGTGGTTTGACGCTGAATTAGAATGAAATTAGTATATACTAAGTCTAAACCTCACACCTTCATATAATAAATTCCGATTCTCTGGTTGACGTTTGCCACCTAAGCTTATAATATAAAATTTAGCCACTGTGGTGGAGTTAATATCACATTCACACTTATGTTTATCTCACTTCAAGCAATAAAACTGAGACTAAGTTTAATTTGGATGTGGGATGTTTAATTCAACATTTTTAATATACGGTTTGGAGGAATTTTCTAGTCTTTGATTTTCCCAGCTCACATGTACTACTTATGGTATAATTTTTTTCGTCAATTTGATAATTTAATGAAATTAAACGGACAGTTTTTCTTAAAAATAATGTATATCGCTGCATATGAATGAAATTGGTCTAGACTTTGTTTAAACCTTATAACCGTAATATACTGATTTCCGCTCCTCTGGTACAACAGCAACCTCATATACCCCACATATTAAATCTAACCCCATTGGTTCAGTTTATATCACATATAACATGTTTGAGTTAAATAGCTTCTTTTTATAAAAGTTAACATTTATGAGAAAAAAATAGTATTGACACAAAATAAATCTATGATTAATTACTCGGGTACTAAATTGCACCAAAACACTCACCACTTTCACACGTTATCAATTGAAAAAGAACAAATATGGTTAAAAATGTATAAAGGATTTTCCAATCCGCAATTTTATTCTAGTCTTTGAAACTAAAAAGTTGTTTAAAAAAATGATGTGAAAAACGAGATGAGAATATAGATTTCTGGGCAGCGTTGCTACAACGTTGCTCAGTCCCGTAGAGCGGTGATATTGCGGCCTAGAGTACCGGCGCGTCATCGGTGCTTCGTGTCGGTGGCTCCTTAATCGGGACACAGGAGGGGCTGCTGGTCGCCGGTGCTGTATTGCCCGAGTAGATAGTGGTTGTCTACTTGGAGGGCGGCTGCGCGGGGCAGGCGGCCGACCGATGTCACGTCTCGGGTTGCGATGGAACAACGTATGATGCAACCTACCGCATATTTGGCACAGATTGACGGACGTGCACTCCTGAGTGTTATGTGCCGCTGTCAAGCAATTGAAACAATAGTCGGTGAGGGCGGCGGCAAATGATGCATCGGACGCGCTGCGGTTCCCTGTTTGCTGTTGGTGACGGTCGCGCGCTACTTCGAGGAGCAGTTGCAGTTACAGATCGGGGCGCTGGAGTAACCCCAGGTCGCGGCACATTGATAGCCGACCGAATAGCAGGCGTTGGCATATTTGCATCTGCGTCCATAGTTATCTATGTAGAAAATATTATTGGGCTTTATAAAGTTTTAAGATATAAGTTGAAATTGGCATTCTACAACTCTTGGTAGCATGAAAGGGTCGTCACATTGATAGACTCGTTAGTTTATATACTTATATATACGGATTGTTGTCGAGTTTGCGAGTTATTGTCTTTTCGTTTTTTCGTCGATTTATTGAAACGGTTATGAATTGCGTTTTCGGGATTATGATCGGTTTATCGTTTATCATTTGCTTTTTCCTTTATATCTGCGGTTGGTAGAAAGCACCGCTTCATGAGCGGTCTGGTTAGCGTTCCGCTTTGGGTACGGAGATCAACTACTCTTATATGACCGTCGGAGCCATAATCTAGCTTTTCTATGCGACCAAGCCGCCATTCGGTAGGGGGTAGACAATCATCATGAATAATGACACAATCTCCAAGCTTTGGCCCTTGTTCAGGAGTCTTCCAACGATATCTTTTATGGAGATCCTTTATGTACTCTTCTTTCCATCGGCGGCTGAAATCGTGATGGAGAATTTTAATTCTTTCCCAGCGATTTAATAAGGATAGCGACTCCACGCCTGGCTCAGGTACGGCCAGAATGGGTGTTCCTTTGAGAAAGTGCCCTGGAGTTAAGGCTGTGAAATCTGAGGGATCTTGCGAGAGGGTGGTGAGAGGCCGTGAATTGAGAACGGCTTCAATTCGAATTAATAATGTAGTGAATTCTTCATAATTGAATTTGTAATTTCCAGCTACTTTTTTTAAGTGGGATTTGAAGCTATTTACAGCTGATTCCCATAAACCACCCATATGAGGAGCGCTTAGGGGGGATAAACTGCCAATTAATGCCTTGTGGTGCGTACTTTTGTACGATCTCAGGTGAGACTTGTTGAATAAAGTCCACAAACTGTTTTTCGGTGGCTCTTTGAGCGCCGATAAAGGTTTTACCATTGTCGCTCATTATCTTCGATGGAAAACCGCGAGCAAATGCCGCAAGGAAAGCCTCCTTTGTCAGATTAGTACAAAGCTCAAGGTGTACTGCTTTTGTCGTAAAACAGACAAAGACAGCCACATAGCCTTTCATCAGAGTGGGAGACATTAACATGGACGCCTTTATTTGAAAAGGCCCAGCAAAATCGACACCTGTGATAGAGAAAGGCAGAGCAAAGTTGCAGCGTTCCGGGGAAAGTGTTGCCATAATCTGTGTTCGCATCTTTTGCTTGTGCGTGGTACAGATTTTGCACAAGAAAATGCACTTCTTTATTTGGGGCTTAAGTCGGGGAATGTAAAATTCTTGGCAGACCATATGTTGCATGAGACGATGTTCGGCATGAAGCATTAATATGTGGATTGTAATGTGGCAAGTTGAGACTTCTCTGGTACAATTATGGGATGGCGTTCGTTATACGTTAGGCTTGAATTGGCAAGCCGACCATTCACACGAAGAAGACCTTTCGTGTCGAGGAATGGGTTTAGAACTAAGAGTGAACTCCTTTTGTCAATGGGTTTTGATTCTCTTAATAGTGTTATATCGCGGCTGAAGTAGCGCGTTTGAGTTGATGCGACTAGAGCGACCTTTGCCTTTTGCAATTCTAGGTGCGTCAATGTATCGCATTGGGGGTACTCTGAGAGAACTTCCTTAATTTTAATTTTAAGTCGCTCTATGAACTTTAACATATAGGCGATTACTCTGAGGGCTCGGGAGAACGATGAAAATCGCTCAAGGATGTCAGTATCCTCCACTGCTGTGTGAAAGGAGTCGATTTTTCGACTTTCTGGGGCAATTATATTGCGCATGGGCGATTGTGGCCAAGAATCGGGAGATTCTGTTAACCATCGCCACCAGAGAGTGGTGGTGGCAAGATGCAGGGGTTTGCATCCTCTTGTACCTAGATCAGCAGGATTGTCAGCACTGGCTACATGTCGCCAAGTGGCTGATCCTACTAGGTCAAGTATTTGAGACGTTCGATTAGAAATATACGAGTTCTATGCATGTGGTGGTTTTTCTAACCAGGCTAGTACAATTTCAGAATCGGACCACAGATACAATTTGTATTTTGCCATATTTAAATGCATTCGCACCATGGATACTAGTTTGGCTAGTAGTAGCGCTCCGCATAGTTCAAGTCGTGGCAGACTTATTGTTTTTAACGGAGCTACTTTTGCTTTTGCTACTAGCAAGTGGCTTGTGGTCGCAAAGTCGTTTTGTGTGCGAACATATATAGTTGCGCAATATGCCTTTTCAGAAGCGTCACAGAAGCCGTGTAGTTCGACTGTGTGCTCTGGGGCATAATTTACCCATCGTGGGATTTGTATCTGTGAGATATCGTTTAGATTGTTTGCAAACTGGGACCACTTTTCTAAACCAAGTGGTTTTACTTGTTCGTCCCAGTCGGTTCCATCTAGCTATAATTCTTGTATTAGAATTTTCGCTTGTATCATAACTGGCGAAAGCCATCCTGCGGGGTCGAAAAGTTTCGCCACAGAGGATATAATTTGACGCTTCGTTATGGCGGATAATGCAGATATTGACTCTGTAATGTATGAAAACTGGTCAGATATCGCATTCCATTGGATCCCCAGAGTTTTTGTTGTACTTTCCTTTTCGAATTTAAGGAAATTAGTATCTAACAAGTTTTCATGTGGTATATTTTTTAAAATATTAGGGTGGTTCGCCGTTATCTTTTTCAACGGAAACCCTGCGGTTTTGAGGGCTTTTACCACTTGTAATAGTGACTCGTATGCTTGTGGAAGACTGTGACTTCCAGACAGGATATCGTCTACATACGTTTGTGTTTTTAACACCTGGGTTGCCAGAGGAAATTCTGACTTGGTGTTTTCTGCCAATTCGTGCAATGTTCGAATGGCTAGATAAGGAGCACAGTTGACGCCAAAGGTAACTGTTTTTAATTTATAGTCGCGGAGTGGACTACTGGGGGATTTTCGGAAAATGATTCGCTGAAAATCCTGATCGTCTTTATGTACGACTATTTGTCTATACATTTTTTCGACGTCTCCGTTGAATACATATTTGAATATACGCCAATTTAAAATGAGTAGCATTAAATCTGGTTGGAGCGTGGGTCCCGTAAATAGGATATTATTTAGGGAATTCCCCGAGCTGGTGGATCTTGATGCATTAAAGACAACTCTTACCTTAGTTGTTTTTTTGTCTGGCTTTACCACTGCATGATGAGGCAAGTAAAATGAGTAATATTTGCCATTTATTATTTTTTCGCATCGGCTTACTTAATCCATGTGGTCTAAATTGAGGTATTCTTCTAACACGCCATCGTATTCTGGCTTAAGCTCACCTTTTTTAAGTAAGTTTTTTTCCATACTTAAAAACTGCTGTATTGCAGAGGTGCGAGAGTGACCTAGGGCGAGTGTGTTAGGAAATTGTTGTTTTAGTGGTAGTCGTACGACATACCGACCATTACCTGATCTAGTAGTTGTGGCTTTGTAAAAGTCTTCACAATACTGATCTTCAGGGGTTGTGATTGATATGGGGGGGTTCTTCTAACTCCCAAAATTTTTTCAATTGTGAATTGAGGTATTCGTTTGAGATTTCCTGAACCTGAGTGGTCATGGTGGTAACTGGTTCCGAAACTAGTCCACTTAGGATCCACCCAAAAATAGTATTTTGTGCCAGAAGTGTATTTGAAATTTTCTCAATACCTTAAAGTATTATCTGTGGTATGAGATCGCTGCCTAATAGAAGGTCTATTTGAGCGGGAGTGTTGCAGTTGGGATCTGCTAGCTTTAGGTGTGAAACCTTTTGCCAATGCTTGCTATTTATGTGATAGCTTGGAAGCATATTTGTAAGTTGCGGTAAGACTATAGCTTCTGCTTGTATGTGCTTATCCGCTTGGGGGGAAATTAGGGTAATGGGGCAGATTTTATTTGAGTTTTGGACTACTCTTCCGCCCATTCCCGTGATTTCAAAATTGGCTAGTTTTGTTGGAAGTTGTAGCCTAATTTGAGCCCTAGACGCTATGAAAGATCGTTGTGATCCTTGGTCTATTAAGGCCCTAAGTTTAAACAGTTCTCCTCGGTGTTCGATGGAGACGACTGCTGTGGGTAGTAGTAATCTACTTTGATTTTCGCTGTGTAGCGTTTGTTTTTTTAATGCCTTTGAGCAGCATGGTGCTTCTTGGCAATTTTCGGGATTTGCTGTTGCAACTAAACCCGTGGCTCTTTTCATATTTGCGCTGTTTGGGGGTGAGCTGGAATATGTGCTGTAATGCAGCATTGAATAATGTCGTTTATGACAATAAACGCAATTAAATTTGCTTTCGCACTCTTTAAGTGTATGTGCATGTGACAGGCAATTTGTACAAAGTCTTTTTGTTTTTACGAAATTATTTCGATCGATAATATTCAATTTTTTGAATCTCTCGCAAGATTTGAGCTTATGCCCCCCTGTACATAGTTCGCATGACGTTTGTTTGTACTGTTCGGATGTGAACGTTTGATTTTTGAAAAAGCTTCTATTTAAATTGTTGTTGCTACTGGCTTGGGGTCTGTGGAAGCTTCTATTTAGGTCGTGTTGAACGGTTTCCGTTCTGACCATTTTTTTATCTACCCTTTCTGCGATTTCGTATTGGGTTATTAAAAAGTCTTTCATCTGTTGCCACGTTGGGCATTTTTTTCGAGATGAGAGCGATTGCTCCCACAACAGTAACGATTTTTCTGGTAAAGCGGAGGTACATATGTTTACCAGTATTGGGTCCCAGCTGTATGTGGGAATATTTTGTGTCGATAGAACCGACAAGCAATTAGAAACAGTGGATTGCAGTTTTATAAACTCTTCACTCGTTACTTGCTTATCGACCAATATTCTTTCATTTTCATATCTAGATTTAAGAGCTTCCCAAGCCAAATTGAAATTATCGTCGTTTAATGCGAACTGTTTTACTATTACGCCTGCTTGACCTTTAGTTTTGTATCGGAGGTGATACAATTTTTGTGCATTTGATAATTTTGGGTGGTTCATGTAAACGGCTGTAAACATGTCCCGGAAGGACGGCCATTGTTAATAACCACCATGAAATATTTCTGTGTCACATGCGGGCACCTTGAGATGGATGCCTGAACTTGCCTCTTGACTTTGTACTTGTGGCAGCTCTACTCTCTGATGTGGAGTAGGTGCAATTGCTTTTATTAGCTTTAGTTGATCGGAAATCATTGCTTTAGTTTCTTCGAACTGTTCTAAGCAGTTTTCGTATTTGGCGTAAGCCGAAGATTGCGTCATATGCAGCTTGGAGACGTTTCCAAAAATTGTCAAGATTATCTTTTTTGATTTCTAATACCGATTCAGAATTTTTTTGAATCGGCGAAGATGAAAATCGAGTGCAGTATCGTATTAGACTGTCACTCTCAGCAATGAATTTAGTGTAAGAAATGTCTTTACCCCTCTTTTGCTTTGTAGCACCTTGCTTTAAGCGTGTAGCTTCTGCAGGTGTACATGGACTTTTATCATCTGAAATCATCTTTGGTACTTTTAACAATTGAGATATTTTTGATTCTTTTGAGTCTGAGCTCATTTAAAAAGGTTTGCCGAAATAAATTAAAATATTTTCAGTGTAATAAATATATTGAAAACTCTTTTAAGAAAAGAAGATTCTATTTTTCTTATATATTTATTTATTTATTTTTTTTATGAATAAACCTAGTGAATCAATGACGTTTTTAATCTTCGTATTAACTCGTATGAGTAACTGAACTCTTTTAAGATAGTAGGAGTTTTTAATTTGATTAAGTTTAAGCAAAAATTCGCGTATTTAGTTCGTACAATACGAACTCGCCATATTTTTTTTTTTAATTTAATATTATTTAATTGATTATTAATAAACGCAAATGTTTTTATTTTTAATTTTATTTGTATGTATTATTATGCGTCCGTGATTCTTATAGGGTATACCTATAAGCGGATCAGCTGATACATATGTACTTGTCGTTATGCGCAATAGAGAGCTCGTCTTAGAGATCAATGCGCTTTGTACATATGTATGTATGTATTATATTATGCTTTGCGCAATCCTGCTTGTTTTTGTTGGTCAAAGAACAAGGGGTATTGCGAATATTTGCCAATGTGGACTTTGAAGCGAAGTACGTATGTATGTTTGTAAACCTGTGCCGGTATGTATGTAAATGCAAGTGTATATATGTACGCAGTGCGAAAAGACCGCGAAAAGGAGAATAATTGACCGCAGGTATTCTCGTAAAATGTATGTATATATGGATGAACGCTGTGCTGGAAGAGCGAGAAATTGCAATTGGTAATGTGCCGATATTTCACCGTATGCACTTATGTATATATGTATCAAATTATGATCTTGTACACGTATATTAAAAGACAAAATTTAATTTATGTATGTACATATATGTATTGCTCTTGGCAATTATATAAAATGTATTTTCAAATATATATATATATGGTTGTTGTTAGATTAAGTATATATGTAAAAATGTATATGTGCATATGAATATGTGGTATATTGTATGTACGTATGTATATATGTTTGTAAATTAAAATGCATATATGTATTTATGTAAATTTCTGCTTTTTTTTTCTGTTAGGTTCTCAATTTGCCTTAGCTTACTTGGTTTGACGCAATCCTGCTTATTGCTTTGTTAAGCGTAAGGGGTATTGCTGGAAAAGTTTGCAAGTGAATACTTGAAATATTTTGGTGTGTTGTTGGAAACGTAAAGTGTGTTTTTAATACACTAATGTAAGCATACAAGGAAATCACCCTATTTTTCGATAGGTATATATATAATATGTACCAAACTCTTTCGGCTTTTTCCGTAAATTAAACTGCAAAATTGAGACAGTTTGGTGTCCGTTATATTTAAATATTAATTTCGTTTTTTATATGAAAAAAAAACGTAATTTGCCATGCATATATACATGTAAATATACTCATTAAGAGGAAGCAATACAACTCACTCTGATTTCCTGCAGGGGTTGTGGGAGATATAACGTAGATGTTATAAGGTTTGGTTGTCCCAGCTGTTGGATTATATGTTTTTTGTATCGCGCCCGCTGTTGGTTTATATGTATTTTGATTGGTATGTATTTTGTATCGTTTTGTTATTTTTATTGTTTTATGTGTTTTTAATATTTATTGTACTTTTATTTTATTTTTTTTTTTTTGTTTAACAGCATTCTAGTGATGTGTGTATATGCACTGCACTGCACTTATTGCACTTATATATGTACGTATGTATTTTTCTTTTGTAACAGCACTTTGTTTTAAACTAAAGCGTTTTTTGTTTTTTTTCCCTTTTTTTGTAACTGCACGTACACTGTTACGTTACTGTAATTTTTCTTTTTTGGTAACTGCAGTGTATTTCTTCTTATTGTTTTTTCCTGTTTTTCACTTATTTTTGGCCATTTCACAGCCTTTCACTTTAGGTTTTTGTTTTTTATAAATGTTTTTTTTTTTTTTTTTTTAAACAGCCATAGTGCCGTCCACTAGGGCTTGAAGGACCATAATTACTCGGGTACTAAATTGCACCAAAACACTCACTACTTTCACACGTTATCAATTGAAAAAGAACAAATATGGTTAAAAATGTATAAAGGATTTTCCAATCCGCAATTTTATTCTAGTCTTTGAAACTAAAAAGTTGTTTAAAAAAATGATGTGAAAAACGAGATGAGAATATATATTTCTGGGGTGGCGCAGAACAGGATTCGGATGATGCGTATACGACGGCGATCGATCGAAAAAAAGAGTCGTATCCAGTCGTCGATCCCTTTTGTTGGTTGGGTAGAGTGGTGAGATCGTGGGTGTGTTGGTGGTGTGGTGTGTGTTGGTAGCCCTCGGTGAATTGTGTAAAGTTGTATGTATTGGTGTGTGGTGTTTTCAGGAGTGGATGGTATTGTTGTGGTGTGTTGGAATGTATCAGTGTTGCTTGTGAAGTGGTGTGTGGTGCTTGTGCAGGGATGTTTGCTAGGAAGGCTTACAGCTCATTTAGCCAATGATCAATAACATAAGTTAATAAGATACCAAATAATAATCGAGTAATGAATGTTGAATTCTTTCGCAACATTTTTATACTTTCGCAACATGTTGCAACAGAGTATAGTTTTGTTCACCAAAGAGTTGTTTGCATCACCTAAAGTGATAGATATAGATTTCTATATACATATATCTCTTCTAATATTTGGTGATAATCAGTGGTTAGGTATATTTTCCCAGCCATCACTCGCAAAGTCAAATGGTATACTCGTTTGAGATTTCTTTGTGGATTGGCTGATATTTTCGGTAGAAGGTCAACTATGGGCACTGTGGTCCACATATTTAGTACTTAGGGGCTTGAACAGTTTTGGTTCGATTTAGACAATTTTTACTTTAAACGTATTATTCACGCAAAGTTTTACCGATATAATCATTGTTGCTTGATATGCATAGTGGAAAGTGAAAGAATCAGATGGAATTTAAAATGGTGTTATATGGGAAGTAGGCGTGGTTGTAGTCCGATTTCGCCCATCGCACTATAGTATAGAAATATAATAAGAATGTTACGTACCGAATTTGGTTGAAATCGGTTAAGCAGATCTCAAGATATGGGTTTTCATCTCATACCATCCCAGAGATAAAATTTAATGTCTCTGGCGTGTTTTTTGTTTTTTTTCCCTTTTTTTGTAACTGCACGTACACTGTTACGTTACTGTAATTTTTCTTTTTTGGTAACTGCACTGTATTTCTTCTTATTGTTTTTTCCTGTTTTTCACTTATTTTTGGCCATTTCACAGCCTTTCACTTTAGGTTTTTGTTTTTTATAAATGTTTTTTTTTTTTTTTTTGTTTAAACAGCCATAGTGCCGTCCACTAGGGCTTGAAGGACCCTAATTACTCGGGTACTAAATTGCACCAAAACACTCACTACTTTCACACGTTATCAATTGAAAAAGAACAAATATGGTTAAAAATGTATAAAGGATTTTCCAATCCGCAATTTTATTCTAGTCTTTGAAACTAAAAAGTTGTTTAAAAAAATGATGTGAAAAACGAGATGAGAATATAGATTTCTGGGGTGGCGCAGAACAGGATTCGGATGATGCGTATACGACGGCGATCGATCGAAAAAAAGAGTCGTATCCAGTCGTCGATCCCTTTTGTTGGTTGGGTAGAGTGGTGAGATCGTGGGTGTGTTGGTGGTGTGGTGTGTGTTGGTAGCCCTCGGTGAATTGTGTAAAGTTGTATGTATTGGTGTGTGGTGTTTTCAGGAGTGGATGGTATTGTTGTGGTGTGTTGGAATGTATCAGTGTTGCTTGTGAAGTGGTGTGTGGTGCTTGTGCAGGGATGTTTGCTAGGAAGGCTTACAGCTCATTTAGCCAATGATCAATAACATAAGTTAATAAGATACCAAATAATAATCGAGTAATGAATGTTGAATTCTTTCGCAACATTTTTATACTTTCGCAACATGTTGCAACAGAGTATAGTTTTGTTCACCAAAGAGTTGTTTGCATCACCTAAAGTGATAGATATAGATTTCTATATACATATATCTCTTCTAATATTTGGTGATAATCAGTGGTTAGGTATATTTTCCCAGCCATCACTCGCAAAGTCAAATAATATACTCGTTTGAGATTTCTTTGTGGATTGGCTGATATTTTCGGTAGAAGGTCAACTATGGGCACTGTGGTCCACATATTTAGTACTTAGGGGCTTGAACAGTTTTGGTTCGATTTAGACAATTTTTACTTTAAACGTATTATTCACGCAAAGTTTTACCGATATAATCATTGTTGCTTGATATGCATAGTGGAAAGTGAAAGAATCAGATGGAATTTAAAATGGTGTTATATGGGAAGTAGGCGTGGTTGTAGTCCGATTTCGCCCATCGCACTATAGTATAGAAATATAATAAGAATGTTACGTACCGAATTTGGTTGAAATCGGTTAAGCAGATCTCAAGATATGGGTTTTCATCTCATACCATCCCAGAGATAAAATTTAATGTCTCTGGCGTGTTCAGTGCTTGATTTTTCGCGCTTTTAGTAGTTTTTAACAGTACCGTTATATGGGGGAGGTGGGGAGTTGCCACCCGATTTCAACTATTTTCACACTGTGGGTAGAGGTTCTAAAAAAATTTGCTTCCAGTGAATTTTGTTATTATAACTATAGCGGTTTAGGAGATATGCACATTAAACCTATTAGAGGCGGGACCACGCCTACTTTTTAAAAAAAATTTTAACTGCAGATGCCCCTCCCTAATGTGATCCTGTGTACCAAATCACATTCTTATATCTTATTGCGGAGCTTAGATATGGTAATTTATTTGTTTTTGATTAATGGCGTTTTGTGGGCGTGGCAGTGGTCCGATTACGCCCATATGCAATACCAACCGTCTCACGGTACCCAGAAACACGTCTACCAAGTTTCAAGAAGATATCTCAATTTTTACTCAAGTTACAGCTTGCACGGACGGACGGACGGACAGACAGTTACCGGATTTCAACTCGTCCCTTCATCCTGATCATTTATATATATATAACCCTATATCTAACTCGATTAGTTTTAGGTGATACAAACAAACGTTAGGTGAACAAAACTATTATACTCTGTAGCAACAGGTTGCGAGAGTATAAATATACCGGACAACAATGCTAAAAAAGTTTTTTAGGGTGCTGGACTTTGTATAGAGCAAATAAATCTTTCTAGAAAAAATTTCATGGAATAAATATTAGTAATGTAGTATCAAAAGGGCTAAAGACCCTTTTTATGTGGTTATAGATAAACTGCGACCATCGGTTTACATGCTACTGTCTATTATTTCAGTTTTGCGACACATTTTAATATGAAGGTCATGAGGTGAACTGTAAACTCACGAAAATTACACTTTTACGTAGCGCCGTTGGCAGCTTATGAAAGGTTTAGATATTAAGACAGAAAGAAGAAAATCTACATACCTGGTCTACATATGTGTATAACATACTTAATTATATGTAAGTTATTGTTAATTTAGCCTTTATGGGTAGACCCTTCAAAATAGGTACCATAGAGCCCCCTGTTTTAGAAAGCGTTTAACAAAAGTAATTTACGGAGGGATTTTCCGAGAACTTAATTTCAATACAATCAAATAAACTACTAATTTCTAAAATATAAATATAACTAAATATTATGTTAGTGAATAGCTAAGTAATATATAGGTATACAAAAGTACGTAAGCTGTACCAACATGTTGCAAGAGTATAATAAATATCAGTACACTGTGTTTGTAGTTTCAGTTTCACTAGATGTCTTTACAAGCAAAGTGCTTTATTCAAACTAATTTTAGTGTATTACACAGTACAGTGTACAGTGACGAGCAATAGCATAGCAAGGACTTACAAGGAAACAGTGAAAGAGAGCAGCACCTAGGATCCAACTTTTAACACCCGGACGGACTGAATTATATAAGTATTATCTATAAGTATTTTATATATTAATCCATTTATTATTAATTATTCATGCCTAGATTAGGTAGAAAATCTATATTACTAAGTCGTCTTCAGAATAGAAGACGTATGAGAGTTCTTCGTGCAAACTCTTTATATAGAGATAGTGAGCAGTCACAAAATACTGTAAGTAACGCTAATCGTAGATTAGATTCCGATGTACGTCTGTCCGAACAAATTATCAATACAAATCAACATAGAACCAGGAGGGAAAATCCGCAAATTCGCTCTGAAGAGCAAATAAGAGATACTCGAGGTCATAGGTCTCGGCGTGAAGACCCCGATGTTCGATCTGTTGAGCAAATTGCAAATACTCTTCAACGTAGTACAAGGCGGCAAGATCCGCAAATTCGCTCTGAAGAGCAAATAAGAGATACTCGAGGTTATAGGTCTCGGCGTGAAGACCCCGAGGTTCGATCTGTTGAGCGAGTTGCAAATACTGTTCAACACAGAACAAGGCGGCAAGATCCCCAAATTCGCTCTGAAGAGCAAATAAGAGATACTCGAGGTCATAGGTCTCGGCGTGAAGACCCTGAGGTACGATCTGTTGAGCAAGTTGCAAATACTGTTCAACATAGAACAAAGCGGCAAGATCCACAAATTCGCTCTGAAGAGCAAATAAGAAATACTCGATTTCAAAGATCTCGTCAAGAAAATCCTGAGGTACGTTATGATGAACAAAGTAGGAACACTAGGGATCATAGAGAACTTCGCGCAAGAAATCCTGAGTATAGGAATTTAGAGCGCATTCGTGATCAAATGCAAAGGGAACATGCAAGAAGAAATCCTGAAATAAGGAGAGAGGAGCGTGATAGAAAAACACAACGTCGACAGCTTAGTAGGAGGGGTATGAGGGAAGAAATTTTGAATCAGAAATGTCTTAGACAAGGTCAAGTTCGCTTTCGTAGAGATAACCCACTCAATAGACAAATTGGAAACCAAAGGCAGTCCCAACGAATCCGATTAACGAGAGAAAATAATGTTATAGAAACTGATAATAGTGGCAATTTAACAGATTTCAAAAACATTTATTTCCAAAATATAAATAAGGGCCCTACTGAAATATGTATTTGCTGCGGCGGCTTATGGTTTTCACACCAAGTTCGCAAATTGAATTTCGAAACTATTGCGCAAGGTCACCCGAATGCTGCATCCGCCTGCTTTTTAATGTAAAAATTTCCTTCAGAAAATGGAATTACAATTTTTGTGCTACTTGCAAAAATACGATTGTTAAAAAGAACGTTCCAAAAATATGTTTAGCTAACGGTCTAGACTTTCCTGAAATACTGGATTGTTTGAAAGGCTTTACTCCAATTGAAGAACGTCTCATAGACCTAGATTGCCTTTTATGACAATCCGTCCGTTAGGATATCAAGGTCAGAGTTTGCTCAAAGGTGCTGTTGTTAATATACCAATTTCTGTTAACAATATTGTGACATCTCTACCAAGGTCCTTTGATGAGGCTCATGTTATACAAACTCACTTAAGAAGGCGTTTGGAATACAATCATGATTACATGATCGATACCATACGCCCCGCAAAGATTATGGAAGCTTTGCAGTTCTTAGTGAATACCCCTCTGTATCGTGAGCACAATATACATATTAATGAAAACTGGATTTCAGAATTTAATAACCAAGAAGAAGTTCCGTTGGTTGCATCTGCAGAGAATTCCCGATTGGTTCAATCTTTTCATGCAGCACAAACTTCTCATGATAATCCCTCAGGTAATAATATTCCCACGGGTCTTTTACCTTCAGGGCTAAATCCAGGCGGTCAAGAAACTCTTTTGGACAATATTCCTGTAGAAAACTTAGACTATAACTGTTTAGTTATAGCGCCAGGTGAAGGACAAAGACCAATTGACATAATTCAATATAATAATTCAGAAGAGTTGTCATTTGGAACAATATACGTTGGGCAGAAGCGTACATGCTCTGAAACGTATAGCAAGATAATACGTTCTGAAATTCGCCGTTTTGATAGAAGAGCGTGTACCATTCCAAAGTTGTTCTATGATTACAAAAAATTAGAACTGTTATAAATTTAGAATAGTACATCTATTTGCCTTAGAAAGTTTTCAGGTCGCAACCGAGTTACGGCCCAAAATCTATTAGACGGAAACTTTGTTCAAAACTTGATTCAACACGATGATGGTTGCAAGGTTTTGAAAAGCGTTAGATCCTCACCTGCGCACTGGGAAGCTGAGAAGAAAAAGGCAATCGCTATGATTCGCCAATTTCGGCTTATAACCTTCTTTATCTTTTTATCGGCTGCAGAATCTCAGTGGGTTGAGCTTTTGGTCATCCTCTCTAAAACTGTTGATTCTTAAGATATTTCGGAAGAGGAAGCCAACAGTTTAACAACCCAAGATAGATATCGCTTAATTAGGTCAGACGCGGTTACTTGTGCTAGATATTTTGACTACCGCTATCGACAAATTCTAAAGCTTTTTAAAGATAACGCCGGCATTTTTGGCGAGCATTTTGTTACAAATTTCTACTGAAGAGTGGAGTTTCAACAGAGAGGTTCCCCGCATGTACATGGCATGTATTGGCTTAATAATTCTCCCAGGATCAACCTTCCAGATCCTCAGATATTCCCTGAGTTTTATTGACAATTATATTTCTACCGATGGTTCGATCAGCCACTTAGAAAATTATTTGGGTTATCAAAAGCATAACCACAGTAGGTTTTGTACTAGGGAAATAAGAGGACAACAGTTTTGTCGTTTTGGTATACCATATCCACCAATGCCTTCAACGCAAATACTGTTACCTCTTACAGAAGCAAGTCAAAATTCAGAAAGACACAAGGAAAACTTTTTCAAAATTCAAAACTTTTTAAATTCAAATATGACTACAGAGGACATTTCTAATTTAAACGATTTTGAACACTTCCTGTCTGATAGTTGAATAAATATGTCTTTTGATGACTATTTGTTAGCCCTTAGGTCAAGTTTAACAAAACCCAAAATTTTTCTAAAAAGAAAATTACAGGATCGTTTTATAAACGCTTATAATCCTCTGATTTTGGAACTCCATAGAGCAAATATGAATATCCAATATATACTGGATGCATATGCTTGCTGTTCATATATAATTAATTATATTAACAAGTCTAACAGGGGAATTTCTAGGCTCTTAAATGAAGCTATATCAGAGGTAAATGCTGGAAATTATACTATTAAGCAAAAACTTAAACATATAGGTCACAAATTTATATCAGGCACATAAATATCTGCACAAGAAGCAGTATATTGCTGCATTGGGCTCCATCTTTCGGAAGCAAGTAATGCAGACATATTTATAAATACCTCTCGACCTGAGGAACGTGTTCGAATGGTAAAACCTAGAGCGGAACTTCAGAACCTTCCTTCAGGTTCGATTGAAATATTCGTAGCCGGTATTTTAGACCGTTATGTTCAAAGATCCGATCAGTTAGAAACTCTTTGTTTAGCTGATTTTGCATCTAGGTATAAATATTTTAAATCTAGTAGAAGAGCACAAGATAGTGATCATGAAGAAGAAGAGAGGAAAGACGATAATTTACCAGAAAACGGAGTTGTAATGCCTCTTAAAGAAGGTAGCGGTTTTGTGAAAAAACGTACCAAACCTTGTATAGAAGGTATAGAAGGTTAAGCCAGATTTGGCCAGAGTTGAGTATTTCCGCGAAATGTTAATGCTTTACTATCCTTGGCGGAATGAACAGCAAGATCTCATTGAAAACGATAATGACCAGACTTGCATAACACATCGTATTATAATTGAGAAAAATTAAAGAAAATATGATGTTTTTGAGCAAAGAGAACTTGAAAATGTTCTAGAAAGTCTTTATATTGAAATAGACTTGGACGAAGGTGCTCAAAATGAACTACCTATCGTGGAAAATGAGTTCAGAGTGTTGGTACTTACAGAAATAAACCCAAATATAATTTTGCTGGACTTGCATGGCGAAGATTCAACAGATGATAGCACTGAATCTGATTGCAATATTAGACTTATTAAACTACCCCCTTTAATTCCAGTTGAGGAATTATTTTCTTTAGTTCAAAGTCTAAATACTAAGCAAAGAACCTATTTGACACATTTAATGCACCACCTAAAAACAAATCTCCCATTTTATGAGTTCATTGGCGGCGATGATTGATATCTGCAATATATCAAGCTCTTAACCATCGTTACAATTCTACACCTGGATCCAATTCAAGTTCCTTAAAAGTTCTTCTTTGCGCACCTACGGGTAAAGCAGCATTCGGAATAGGAATGACCCTTCATTCAATATTCTCTTTACCTGTTAATCAGTTGAATAGAGCGTTGAGGCCACTTAGCAATGACACAGTGAATTCATTGTATTCCAGACTAATCGATTTAAAATTAATCATAATTGATGAAATATCGATGGTAGGTGCTCATATGTTTAGCTCTGTTGATGCGAGATTAAAACAAATTTTCAAAACAGACAGCCCCTTCGGTGGTATACCGATCATAGCGTTTGGTGATTTGAAGCAACTCTCACCTGTTGGAGATAGGTGGATATTCTCTCCTAATCCCAATGATGCATACAGCACTTTAGTTGGTTCCCCTTTGTGGGAGTTATTTAAATACTTTGAATTAACAGAGATAATGAGACAACGGGAGGATCAGGCCTTTGCAATTACATTAAATTATATCGCATCTGGTACTATGACAAATGAGGACATATCACTCATTGAAACTCGAGTAGTTAATTTCGAAGAAGTTCCCGATGATGCCATACATTTATTTTGGTCCAATGAAGAGACAAATAATTTCAATGCCCTTAAGCTCAGTCGAATCCCAACAGAAGCTTTCCTTTCAACTGCAAAAGACTCAGTTACAAGAATTGGTATAAATGAAAATGATAATATTTTGGAAAGAGTTAAACTTTTCAAAACTTCTGAAACGCAGGGACTGCCCTATGAATTGACACTAAAAACCTCCGCCAAATATATGATTACAGAGAACATAAACACGTGTGATAGCTTGGTTAATGGGGCAGCTGGACAACTTATGCAAATTGATTTCCATTGTTCTTTTCTAACAATTCTGTGGATTAAATTTTTGGAACCTTCTGTTGGTTTGATAGCACGATCAAAAAAGCCTCATCCTCTAGAAAGTTCTTGGACACCAATTGAAAAAGTTCTAAAATCTTTTCAATACAAAAGAAATGAACAAATTTCAATTGAAAGAAATCAGTTTCCAGTTGTTCCGGCTGAGGGAATAACTATTCATAAAAGTCAGGGTGCCACATATAATAAAGACTCGACACAGAATACCTAGAGCTTCAATATACCTATGTCGCTTGTAGTCGAGCTACTTCTGCAGAAGGTCTATTCATCATAGGAAATTTTATTCCTCCTAACAAATTTTCTGAATCGGATCCCGTATTTAGGGAACTGAGGGAAGTGAACACAAATAAAGCTTTGACAACAAGTTTCAATTTTATGATTTCCCGAACATCAGGACATCAAATTTTATTCCATAATGTTTAGAGTCTTCATACTCACATTAGTGATATAAAAAACGACTGTTTGATGCTATCTTCAGATATTTTATGTTTTGTAGAAACTTGGAGTTATCCTTGCGAAAGTTTTGATATACCAGGATTTACTCCAATTAACGAGCTGAGGATAGATAGCACGGAAACAACCAACAGAAATAAACAGGGCATTATAATATATGCAAAGCATAGTATTGCTTGCTCTATAGAATCAAAGGCTGTAAAGAAAATTTATTCAGGCCGCAAAGTTTTAGAAGCGATTTTGTTTAAATGTTTCAATATTAATATTCTGGTTCTATATAGAAATTCAGCTTTCTCTGTCAGACAATTAATTGTAGAACTTCAGGAAGTCCTTACTTCTGAGTTAGGCAATCAAAATGTGCTAATTGTTGGAGATTATAACATTTGTTTAATGTCTACAGGGACTGCAATAAGAAATCTGCTCCAAGAAAAAAACTTTAGTTCCCTGCTTGGTGCAGAATATTCAACTACACCTGCCGGTACACAAATTGATTGGGCATTTTCAAACATGGATCCTTCCCGTGTAAATGCAATTACTTTTGAGACAGTACACAGCTATCATGACAGTATTTGTGTCTCTATTTCGAACTAAAGTTTTCAGACTTAGTGCAATAGTTCTTCATTTTTTTTTTTCCAAATATAATCGAATTGGAATGGTATAGGAATTTTGACAGTAGTTTTTAAGACAATTTAAAGAAAAATATGTAAATAATCTAATTAAGAAAATTTAAATTATATATATAATTTGTTATTATATATGACATTATTGTATAAATATATGATAGAAATTAAATAGTATAAGGGAAAAAGAAATATAATTTGGATATATGTATAAGAATCTCTACAAAAATTTATGTTTAATATTGTAAATATTATATAAAAATTAATATAATAATATTATATCATTTTTAAAGTTGTTAATATTTATTATTTTTAAGCTAAACATGTATAATAATATCGATATAATAAATAAAAAATGTTATTCATTGTTCAAAAACGATTTCTTTTCCTACTTCTCAATACAGTTGTAATGCATTCTATATAAAATCAATTATAAGCGTATACAAAAAGCATAAGAACGATTTCTCATAATTTGAGTAAATTTAGTTTACAAATTGCTATCAGGTATATAAGGGATAAGGGAAGTATTGCCCGAACTTCAAGGCTAGACCTCACAGATCGACCGATTTGTTCGGAAAAATCAGCCATCATCAGTAAACGTGGTTGTCATCCGATTTCGTCAATTTTCACAGTGTGTGAATGGAATGTCTGGGTTACCTCACAACAAATTTGGCTGCAATTGGTGAAGTGGTGAGATAAAGGATTTTATCCAAAGATGGGCGTTACATTGTCAAACTTTTAAACGTATTCCTATATAGTCCTTCCCTACAATCTTGGTTTTGAAATTTAATGGTTGTGACGTATATATTTAGTGAGTTATGTCACTTTTAGTAGTTTTCAGCATAACCGTTATATGAGGAGTATATGAAAAAGTGCTAAAAAGGCTTCTTCCCAGCAAGGTTGGTTGACTAATTTCAGTGGTTTGGTATATACTTGTATGTAAATTAAACTATTAGGGGTGGGGCACCTATATTAAAAGCTAACCGGAAGTTTGAAAATTTTATCTCAGGTGTATGGAAGATACGGGTAGTATTGGTATTTTTGATCTACCTCATGAGATATTTCCAGCCCTCAGAACAAGAATATACTCGTTGGAAAGAAATTAAGGCACAAATACGAAGTAATAACTGCTTCTTGGTATTACAAACCTGTATATAACAACCTGGGTATAATAACTGTATAGAAATAATTCTGAAATTATTATATAAGCATTTTAACAATTTTACCACTTCATTTTAAATATTTATGAACAATAGGTATATCTTTTATTACAGATTTATTTCCCAAATTTTTTGCTAATAACAATTTGAGGACAAATCATAGAAGAATACTTGAAAGATTGGGGCGGTTAAATCGGCAGTGAATAATGTGCAAACGTCAATGTCTCCTTTGTTACGAATTAATGTACTGTGCGAACTGTATAAAAAAAGAAGTAAGCTGATGGGCCTTTGGTCTCTAATCGGAGCGCTCATTGTGCTCTCAGCAACAGGTGGGGATTCCACCAGCAAAATTATAGCGCCACAACGAAGTAGCAGTATTAGCAGCAGCAGCCAAGCCAACGACAACGCAGGTTACACCACAGCAACAGTAAGTGTTGTCGGCGCAGCCGGTAGTCGTGTCAGCGGAAGCAGAAATGGGGTTGGAGGTGGCACTGTTGTCAGTGGCAATGGTGTGATAGTGGCAGGTGGTGCTGGACCTTCGTCTATGTTAAATGGTAAGTAAAACTATTTTATCCACATTAAACAAAGTTTTTTAAGCTTGTTTTAAAAATAAACCTTCTTAAATAGGGCCTGAGGGGCCTGAGAGCTACGTTTTAGAAATATATTTCTTATGGCACATTTGTGTATATTAAGATACATAAATGTACATGTATGAATGTTCATCCAGACAATTTAATTTTCTATTATTATATCAAGATTAGAATACTATCGTTTACATTTTTGGTTATTTTCCTTATCGCTTGACTTTCTTATATATATATATATATATATGTTTGTATGTAGAAACTTATGGAATTTGAAACAGAGAGAGAGGGAAGATTTTGCAATTAACGAGTGTAATAGTTTTGTTTACCCAACGCCTGTTTGTAGTACCCAAAACTAATCGAATTAAATAAAGAGTTATATACTCGTATATATGTAAAAATTTCGGATGAAGATTAATGTCTCTCCGTCCGTCCGTCTATGCAAGCTGTAACTTGACTAAAAACTAAGATATATTGATTAAACTTGGTACACATGTTTCCTGGTATCGTAAGAAGGTTGGTATTGTAGATGGGAGTAATCGGACTACTGCCACGCAAACGCCATTAATCAATCTGTGTTGATTAAAACTGCTAAAAGTGCGATAACTCATTAAATAAACAAGTCAGAGACATTGAATTTTACACTAGGATGGTACAATTAAGCTTTATTGGAGCCAATACAAAAATTGAGCAATGGGCGTGACACTGCCCACCTATAGGTGAAAACCCATATCTCGTGATCTACTTGACTGATGTCAACCAAATTTGGTAAGTAACATTATCATGAGATACTTATATTACGGAGCGAAAATTGCCAGAATATTGCGCTTAAAGTAGGCAAAATTGTGACAAAAAATAGTCAAAATCAGACTACAACTGTGCAACCCCAGATACCGAATATGTAGACCCCAGTTCTTACAGCGAACATTTTATCGAAAATATCGGTAAATCTCTGAGATATGTTATTGGAATTCGGAGCATGTATGTCAAAAATCGGTTGGATCGGGTCAATATTTCTTTTAGCCCCTATATATCTATTAGAAAGATTTTTGTACTACCGGCTGACTTTATACCGCATATATCGGCCAATATGTAAATTAGTTCTAATAACGGTGCATCTGTTGGCTATAATAGATAAAATCGGATTAATATATTGCTGATGGTATGTGAGGTACCTGAATGAAACTCATTCATTCTAATTTTTTATGTTAGCAACATGTAGTAATGCCAAAAATGGATAAAGTCGGATCAATACTACCCATATCACCCATATACCTTATATAAGATTTTTAAACTTCTGGAGAGCTTTGTTCTGCGTATATCGGTCTGTATGTACGATATCGTTTGGAAATTTAAGTGAACGTAATTTATTGGTTATGCTGTAGTCTAACGCCGAAAAAATGCGAATTTAGGAAACGAAGTACTCAATTCCCATATATTGTATGTACATAAAATAGTATCTTTATTTTTACTTTATACTTAATATGTCAGTCAGTGTGTGAGTTATTTATTTATCAAATTGCTTGAAAATATGTTCTGGAGTATACTTTAATAATGTCAAAGGTTAATACAATAAGCCCAGCCCTTTTTCTGCCCCTAATATACCCTGTATAGTTATTTCCAACTTTACTGCGGAATTTAAATAGTTTAGGTTGATCAAAATGTGTGACACTTTAATGGAATTAAGTTGGCAAGTACTCGAGTTAACCGAATTATACATAAATTATCAGTATGAAGAGACGAGTTGAAATCTGGGTGACTCTTTGTCCTTTCGTCCGTCCGTCTGTAAACTGTAACTTGAGTAAAAATTTAGAAGCTTGATGAAACTTGATACACATGTTTCCTGGTACCGTAATACGATTGGTATTGTAGATGGGCTAGATCGGACCCATGCCACGCCTACAAAACGCCATTAACCGAAAACAAATCTACTGGTTTTAGATATATTTGAGGTCACAAATCATGAAACTATCAATGATTTGTTTCCACTTTACATTACAAAAATCAGAAAACATGAAAAAATAATATCTTTGTTTGTAATGCTCATTTTGTTTTAAAAAAATAAGAATACATTCAAGTAAACAGAGAGACAAATATCCAAAACTGTTATATTTCAATAAAACACCTTTTATGAGCTTGCCTGCTTTTAAGGATCAACAGTAATCTGACATCATATGCTCTCTCTGTGATTCACTATAATTTCCAAAACTATCCGAAAAAATATCCAGAAGAAAACTAAATTTTATTAGTACTAAGAAGCCGACATTTGATCAAAATAGAAAATAAGCAATTACCATAAAAATAAGAGCACGTTCAATACTTTAATGAATATATTCGTATTCTTGACCCTTGAAACCATCCAAATTTGCTAATTTGTTCCTGATTTCACCTATTTCCAAACTATGATATAAATATATAGTGCAAATAAAACAACAAATTCTTAAATCAGTTGCTGAGGTATGAAACTTCTCTAAAACTGGGCAGTTCGAACGAATTCACATTTAATTCCCCAATTGGATTGTAGATGTCGTTATGCGTTGGATACTGAATCAGGATTGTTATTTGCGGAAGGCTACAGAAGCTAGTCTACTTAAGAACACAGATAAAACACTGAGTTTACATTTTTAGGGAACACTGTTCAAAGTAATTAAAAGCATTTCTCAAATTCTGGAAAACTCAAATAGATGACTATCAATGTATAAGAATGCAGCATTAATGCACAATTATAAATATTGTACTATTCTAATCGTATTAATGCATCAGTAAACCATGTAAGTACTTGAAAAATATTTCACAACACAGAAGTGTGAAAATAATGTTACTTCAAAAATTTATAAAGTGTTTAAAAACAACGATTTTTTGTTTTAAATCAAACCTCTGACCTTCTGTCTGTCTGTCCGTCGCCGATAAAATCAGTTAAATACTACCTCTAGCTCTTATATGCCAAAATACAAATTTCAAACTTCAGGTTGGATTTATAATGTATATATCGGTCAATATGTAAGATGTCTTAGTAAAATCAAGTGAACCTAGGTTTCATACATTGATCTACGTTATTCTAGCTGACTATACTTATACCGAATATATTATATCAGTCAATGTGTTAGTTATTTTACAAAATTGCGTAAAAACAAGTTCCCGAGTATACTTGAGCAATGTGGACCTTCTTTTAGCCCCAATATAGTGATTTCTTTTCATCTGACGTTAAACCGTTAATGTTGTGTGATATTTAAAAGAAATTAAGTGGATATGTGTTTTAAAACAAAATATGGTTCAGTGCTCAATATGAATTAAATGATCACGATCGAAGCCTTTTTGCCTAACATAATATTTTCCGTATCTAGTTCACCAATCTGACACCCAATATATTATATTTAGCCTCTTCAGTTGCGCCCCCTGAAGCGTCAGTGTTTGCCCTTAAAAAAAGATCCATCGTAAACAAGCTCAGTAAATGATTTTACTTTTCCCATATAATTTATATGAGATTTTTTGCTCTTTTGCAATACATTTTTTATCACCAAAGCAAATAAATAAACCTACATCTTTAAAGAAGTGATATTCTAATAAAAAAATTTTCGCTCTACAAAATAAAATTTTAAGGAATTTTTTTGTTTTTCATAAAAATATTTCTTTAAAAGTTATACACATTTATAGCTATGCATGAGCGTATGACAACACAGAATGTATAAATCACATGTATGAATGCTTAGCCCATTTGATATATATTTTAACTGCGAATAACTTTTTAAGGAATATTTTTATGAAAAAAATCATTACGACCTTTTGTGTAGAGGGGATACTTTTATATCAGAATAGCACTTTTTCAAAGTTTTAGATTAAATTGCCTAATCCAATATATCAAAAAATCTCATATTATATAAATGGGAAAAGAGATATTATTGGAAAAAGTTCGTTCGGCTCCCGGAGCTTCTGGCGCGTCACCAAAGACGTGTGTGGCCTGGCGTTGTGCTCATGGAACACAATTCGGCCTCTGTTGATTAAAGATGTCCTTTTCTGGATGAATGCTGCCTTCAAGCGGTCCAGTTGTTGGCACTAGAGGGCCAAATTGAGCGTTTGGCCATAGGGAAGCAGCTCGTAGTAGATGATTTCTTGCCAATCTCACCAAACACACAGCAAAACCTTCCTGGCCGTCAATCCGGTCTGGGCCACCGTCTGGGCTGTTTCCCCGAGCTTTGACCAAGACCGTTTGCGCTCGATGTTGTCGTAAGTGACCCATTTTTCATCGCCAGTATCAATCCACTTCAGAAACGAGTCGATTTTGTTGCGATTCAGCAGCGATTCGCAGATGGAAATTCCGTCCATCATGTTTTTTTGCGTTAGTTCGTGTGGCGTTTAAGTTGAAAGAAGATCTATAGAACTTGTTTAGGTTGAATCCTTTTTTGGGCCAAAAATTTAAGCTTCAGGGGCGTTTGCAGACATCCTAGTATCACATATTTATATCTAATTTTAACATGTTGTTACAGAGTTAAACAGTTGTTTACCTAAGGGTTGTTTGTATCATCTAAAACTAATCGAAATAGATATAGAGTTATATATATATAAATGATCAGGATGATAAGTTGAAATCCAGGTGACTGTCTGTTAAGATATCTTGAAAAAACTCTGTACACATATTTCGTGGCACCATAAGAAGTTCGGTATTGTAGATGAGAGGAATCGTATCCACCCACAAAACGCCATTAATCGAAAACCTATACAGTACCATAACTAAGACGCAAATTAATATACAAAACTGTAATTTGGTACAACGAATTGTATTAGGGAGGAGCAATTGTGGTTTGAAAATATTTAAAAACTTGAGGCGACCCCGTCCCCCCCACTCAAGCTATATCAACCAACTTTGTACAGGACAAATATTTTCGACACTTCATCGACAGTGTGCAAATAGGTGGATAATCGGATGATAACTCCGCCTACTCCCAATATCAAAACTGGATAATGGGCATGGCACTGCCCACCTTTAGGAGAAAACCTATATTTACCAAATTCATTGCATGACATTAATTCGATATTAGTACGTTATATGGTAATGAGATGATATAGGCGAAATGGGACAACGACAATGCCTACTTCCCATATATGACAATTTTAAATTCCATTTGATTCTTACACTTTAGAGTGTAGAAATCAACTACTAAAGAAGATATCGGAATACAATTTTATACAATGAGTGTCTTTCGTATATGGCATCTTACGTCTAAAAATTTTCGAAATCGGACCACAACTTTCCAAGTCCCGATACATCGTATATGTTGACCTCAGTGCCTATAACTAGTATTTTACCTAAAATATAGGTACATTTTTGAAATATATTAATGAAATTTAGAGAAAATATCGATAATAGTGTGCCCTTGTGTCGAAAATGGTAAGAATCGGGTCAAAACTTACCCTAATCCCCATATACCTCATATAAAGATTTTTGAACCTCAAGTTGTCTTTATACCGTATTTATCGGTCAATATGTGGGTTGTCTAAATCAAGCTCAGAAAGCGTCTCTTTCTCATAACATATCCTTGTGCCTAAAATGTCTAAATCGGGCGAACACTTCTCCTCGCCTCTATAATATAAGAGTTCTCAAACATCCGATTGTTTTTATGCCTTATGAATTGGCCAATCTGTAAGATATCGCATTGAAAGTTTGCGTGAATTGTCGTGATAACAAAAATGAATGAAATGGGGTCAATACTAACCCAAGAACCCATATACCTAATGTACAAATTACAGTTTTCCGGTTGGCCAAAGATGTGTGAAATCAATCTACAACTTACACCGGCTCCCATATACCACATAAATGAATTTCGTTATTTAGGCCGTATATGTCAATCAGTGTGTAAGTTATATTCACAAAATTACGGGGAAGCATCTTTTTGAGAATAACTGAGTAATGCCAAAAGTTATTGCAATCAGTTCAAACCATCTCCTAGGCCCAATGTACCTGATAGAGTAATTTCCGACTTTCAGATGTAAACCTTTTATGTGAGTCAATATGCCATAACTAAGCTCCATAATAAGATATAATACTGTAATTTGGTATAACGAATTGCATCTGGGAGGGACATCTTCAGTTTAAAAAAATGGGCGTACCCGCCCTACAATACAATAATTTTAATATGCATATCTTCTAACTAACCAAAGCTATAATAACCAAATTCACTCAAGACAAATCTTTTTCGCACTTCTACCGGCAATATGAAAATGGGTGAAATCGGGTTATAAGCCCGACCATTCCCCACATGGCGGTTTTGATTAAAACAAGTGGATTATCTCATTAATTAAACAAGTCAGAGACTTTGAATTTTAAAAATAGGATGGTGCATATACGTTGGCTTTATCGGAGCTAATACAAAAATTGGACAATAGGAGTGGCACCGCCCACTTTTAAGTGAAAACCCATATCTCGGATCTACATACTGGACTGATTTCAATCAAATTCGGCATGTAACGTTCTCCTAACATTCCTATATTACAGTGGGAAAATGGGAAAAATCGGACTACAACCATGCCTACTTTCCATATAACACAATTTTAAATTCCATCTGATTGGTTCACTTTCCGGTATACAAATTAAGAGGCAATTAATATAATTGGTATTCCACGTTTTTCTCACTACAATACAAGTATTTTTCGGTCAAAGTTGCTGTCAGTTTATATAAGGAATAATTTTTCACTTTTTAGTTTGAAGTGCTTTAAAAGCGTGTTTTTTTTTAGTTTTTATACCCTGATCAGGGTATATCAAGTTTGCCACGAAGTTTGTAACACCCAAAAGGAAACGTTGGAGACCCTATAAAATATATACATAAATGATCATCATGATGAGCTGAGTTGATTTAGCCATGTCCGTCTGTCTGTTCGTCAGTCTGTATATATACGAACTAGTTCCTCAGTTTTTAAGTTATCGATCTAAAATTTTGTCCTTTTCTCATAAAGAAGCTGCTCATTTGTCGGAACGGCCGATGTCGGACCACTATAGCATATAGCTACCATACAAACTGAACAATCGGAATCAAGAGTTTATATGGAAAACTCTTTCATTTGACGAGGTATCTTCACGAAATTTGGCATGGATTATTATTTAAGGCTATAGATCGGATGACTATAGCATATAGCTGCCATATTAATTGAACGATCGGAGTAAAGTGCTTGTATGGAAGATATGTGTATTTGACGAGGTATCTTCACGAAATTAGGCATGAGTTATCGCTTAAGGAAACAAATTATTCTCCGCAGAAATTGGTCAAATCAGATGACTATATCATATAGCTACCATACAAATTGAACGTTCGGAATCAAGTTCTTGTAAGGGGCCTTTGTATTCGTAAAGGGTATTATAGCTTCGGCGCAACCGAAGTTAACGTTTTTTCTTGTTTTTAAATATATTTATTATGCAGCAATAAGTACACGACATTCAAACATGTACTCATTTCTGCGCACTACTGTATTTGATTTAAAAATGTTTGAGTGGGAGCGTGGCTCCACTTCCTAATAGTTTAAACATCTTACTTCTCCCGAATAACTAAATCTGGATTTAACAAAGTTGTTGAGAATATCGTAATAACACTAGAAACATCAAATTTTAAGATAACGATTAATCGGGAGTCCAATATGTGAACCAGTTAAAAAATTGGACAGCTTTAGAATTTATAACTAAACCAAATTTGGTTCATAACGTTTTCTACTATAACTCATTTGAGAAAAAATGTGTTTGGAGTAGACTTTGTATATAATGGGAAATATGAAATAATCTTGATGGCATTTCAATGCTCAAACTCGTAGAGTTGACAACTTTGCCAAATACCGAATATTTAAATCCACACATAACTATTTCAGAATTGCGTAAATAACAACTGTGCTACTCGTGGACGGGTGGCACGCTTTGTGTTCTTGTTCATAACAGCTCGCTGCTACCCTTTTCAGCATTCCTTTTCACTTTCAAATTCTTTGAACAGTTGCAAGAGCGCTCGGTTTCAAATGAATTCGTTCACAAATTTGAATTATGTTATCTATTTTTTGTATGTAATAGCAAATATGTATGCATAGAATAATAGAAATATTTTGAAAAATGGTAGATAAGGAGAAAATTAAGATACTCAAAAATATTCAACTTACATTTTTAATAACATATAGTGGTATTAAATGTGTTAAAAGAATTCTAATAAAAATGGTAACTTAACTTAACATGAATATTAAGATGCTTTCATATTTATTTCTTTTAACCGCAAAAAGAGTTAGTTCGAATATTATTTTATTTAAAATGAGAATTGTAATTAATTCAAGGATGTTTTATAATAAATAGACAAAAATAGGGAGTAAAGAAATTATGAATTTTTAATACTTAAAGATTAGGAAATTCCTGTTATAAATTTGGCCTTGAAAATATTAGTAGCGGATATTCAATACATTCTGGTGGATTAGGGAATTCCCGTCTTAAGTATTTCTTTGAAACTATTAAGCGGGTAGGTATTATGCATATTGTTCTACCATATTCATGGTAATTCATTGCAAGCAAAATGTGAAACTATCATCCCAACATACAAATGAAATATGCAACACGCGCTAAGTGTTGCGCAGTCGAACCGCACAAATATTTTCGTAAATTTTATGAAAAGGAATGACAGAAAAACTCGATTTAAATTGCTGGTGTGAATGCACAGAGCGACACCAAAAGAGAATTTGCCAAAAATGAGGGTCAAAAGAGTCCCAATGTAAAAGAACACTTAGACCTGTAACAATACATTAGTCACTTCGATTTGTATCGAAGATAAACAGAGAGTGGACCTTACCCCTGTAGTAGATGCAGGGCCAAAATAGGAGAATGTCGTCTGCGCCTCAATTTTACCTTACAAATACAGGGTCCGACGCAGGCGTTGGTTAAAAACTTGGATAAGGGAGAATACCTAAGAGTATACCATAAGGTTAAAGCTTAGCAAATGTTAAAGTGTCATATATATAAGTTCTGAATCAGTTTATTTGCTGCTCGACTAGTGTCTCCAAACCATAAGGTCTTATGGCAATTTAACTGATGTGGACTTCCAGTGCCCCCGTCAGCATCACTTTCCAGAGATTACTTGCAATTATGAAAATATTGAAGCTTCAGTGATGAGCAGATGTGACCTGATTGACAAGAATTCAGATTGGAGCATGATCTATCTAGTCCCCGCTTGGATGGCAAGTGATAGTTTGGTTGTCGTCGAGGTCATCTAACGGGAGGCACAAGAAACTGGCTGTTTCAACGGGGTCGGACCATAGGGAAAAGGGTGTTAGATAAGTTGGATTTGTTGGGCATGCAAAGAGGTGGTTAGTATCATGCGGGGCCTCATTGCATGCAGGACATGTGTTTGGTATGTCGGGGTGCATGTGGTTCTTTCGGCCCGCTTTTGACAATGTACATATTATATGAGTGTAGCAAATAACAATATTGGTTCACACGGCCCCTATGTACTTTTAACGAAACTTACATTTGTCAGTCGCCAATTAATATATAATGCATATGAATGTGATCGTGAATCATGAATCGAAAACTGCAAAACAATAATAATAATTAGTGCAAAAGACAGCAAACTGTTATTATGTTAAGGAAATTCAAGCGTGACATGGTTTTCGTCAGTACATTTTTAATTCTATTTGAACGCAGCAATAATTGCAACCATTTATGTATGTACCAGGTATGAAATGAGCGTTTTTTTGTGAAAATGAAATACTAATTTTGAATAGGAAAGTAAAAAAAAATATATTTAAAGTATTGACCATTGCTTTTTACACATTTTGACCACCATTCAGACCAATCAGACGACCAATTTTCAACTTCTGCGTAAGAATCGAAGTGCTGCTCAGTCAATGCGTGTCCCTATCAATGAAAACAAATGGTAATCGGAAGGGCCCAAGTCTAGTGAATACGGTGGGTGTAGTAGCAGCTCCTAGCCAAGTGCTTTGATTGTATCCTGAATCGATTTTGCATTGTGCACAGGTGCATTATCGTGTAACCAAATTACTTGGCCGTGTCTTCTGGCCCATTCTGTTCGTTTTTCGATCAATACATGGTGGTAAATGATCGTATACGTATACACACGGTTGTCACGGCGTAATGCTTCAAACAGTCACCGACGCAAAACCGTGGACCGAATCTGCTGATACGACCTATCTTATGATAGCGCAATGTAAATGAACACTTACTACCGCTTCTACCGTCCGCTTCTACAGACCGTACTGTAGGATATCCGCGAAAATTTGATCTGGAAAAATCTTTTGCAACGCAGGGTTGTCAATATCGATATTTTGTAGTAATTAAAATAATAAACTTAAATTCATTTGAAATTTTCTTAAAATAACTCAAAATCACAGTCGAATACATTTACTTATAAATAAGTAGACTATTTAAAATAGTTGGATTTTAGTTTAGAGCTTTTACATTATAAAAAATTATACCTAAAAAACTAAATGTGTGAAAAATCGTACATACAAATAGAACAATGGAAACATTGGTGAAATGAAAACAAAATAGAACAACTCATGATTTTCCCTGTTTAGGTTTCTTAAAATAAATCTATTTTTCATCGCCAGTGAAGCAAAATTTCACAACTGTTTTTTCGGTTTTCCATTTGATTTTCATTCAATTCATTTGGTACCGATTTTCCACACTTTTACATCTTTCCCATAGCTTTCAAAAGTCTGAAATTTTTTGTTGTGCAACATTTAACATGGCTGCCATTTGCTTCTGACTCAAAATTTCATCTTCATCCAATGCTGTTTGCAGTTCGCCGATTTCAAACTTTTTGGTGGTCTTCCACGTTTTTCATTTCTCACATCTAAATCCTTATTTCTGAACCGTTAAAACCATTTTTTGCATATTTCTTCTAAAAGAGCATTATCACTATGCTTCGAATGCTTGTCGATGCAACTCTGCAGCACTTTTCGTCAAATGGAAGCAAAAAATTAATGCTTTCGGCAAATCATCACTTTTCAAATGATGTTGTTTGTTCAATGACTGTAGGGTTATTGAATATATTTGACAACAAATGTTCCCTACCAACACATTTGTATCTTAACGCTCACTTCATATCGGAAAGGCAAATATACATATATATATATATATATATATATAATATATAATGTGTGTATTATATTCATACACTTATTTTTGTACAAATATACTTAAGTTGAATACATATTCATGAATCGATTTACTAAACTAAAAAATAATGCAACTCTTTTGAACAGAGGCGACCAAAAAGTATAGCTACCACATAGGGTATAGGACCCACACGACAATAATATCAACAAAAATTACAACATGATAAAAAAAATACTGTAACTCAGAACTATATTTCTATTGAACTATTCACTGAGAGCTAATGTCATCCAGGAGTGGAAGAATGACAAGTATCCCATTAGTTTCCGATGAGTAACCCGGAAGCAGGCGCCCTCAGCGCAAGTCAATATGTTTGTAGTGATCATTTTGCGTTTTTTTTTTTAACAAATTGTTGCAAAACTCCACAAATTAATAAGAATTACAAAAAATTGGAAACTTTCTTTACACATTTGATGAACTCTTGCCCGTTTATCAGAGATAATTTGAACGAAATATTGGCAAAATAGTGTCTGGTCATTAGTGTTCATGAATTTTGTTCGGCTATAGGGGCTGTCGTTATTGGGGAATTTTACTGTACATTAAATCATTCGTATATATTAGGTATTTTCCGAATATTCGCATTCGCAAAAAATATACGCATCAATTTGGGAATGTAAACATCCGAATAGGCAGTGTGCACATTCTCATATACCTAAAGCTCATGCTTCAATTAGTGACCGACGCAAAACCGTACACCGTATCAGCTGATACGACCTATCTTATGATAGCGCAATGTAAATGAGCACTCCCACTGCTTCTACCGCCCGTGTACGTGGATATTCGCGAAAATAGGATTTTCCCCGTAAAAACGAGTCAGCATATTGCTCTCTTACAACGCAGGATTGCCAATCTCGATATATTTTATTGTAAAATAAACTTGATTATATTTATAAATATTCTTAAACTAACTAAACATCACAGTCGAATACTATTATTTATTAATAGGTAGACTATTTTTAATAGTTGGATTTTGGTTTTGATCTTTTACATTATCAAAAATTATCATATTGAGCAATGGCTACATTCCGCGATTTCGACAAATAAGTAGCTCCGTGGAGAAAAAAAGACGTGGGCAAATTAAAAATTTTTTAGTTCGCGTATATACAGACAGATAGACGGACATGGCTTAACCGACTCAGTCTTGTCGTTTATATACAATATATACTTTATGGGATCTCCGACGTTTCCTTCAAGGTGATACAAACAAACGTGGTAAACTTAATATACCCTGTTCAAAGTATAAAAAGAGTGAGGAAAAGCTCAGTTCGAATGTAATTCAACATTTTAAAACCTCGCAAAATTTGCAAGGCTTAACGGTCACTTTCTGTAAAGAATGTGTTTCGCACGCTTCGCCCAACTTATGGTCAACATAATCCGCCTACTAAGCGTACTATTCGCAACACCATCACCCATCTTGAGACCCAGCATTCATTATTGTATAATATTCCACCGAATAGACCTCGTCTAGCACGCAGTGAAGAAAATTTAGCGGTCGTAGCTAAAAGTGTATACGAAGACCGTGGGGAGTCGATTCAGCGCCGTTCGCAGCAACTCGGACTGACAACTTGGCGCATCTTACATCTAAATCTTAAAATGAAAGCGTACAAAATACAGCTTGTTGAAGAACTGAAGCCACTGGAAAAGTTCCAAGAAGATCCAACGTTTTCGAGGCAAATTTTGTTCAGCGATGAGGCCCATTTCTGGCTCCATGGGTATGTAAACAAGAAAAATTGCCGCATTCGGCACGAAGAGCAACTTGAAGAGATTCAAGAGTTGCCATTTCATCCAGAAAAAACAACATTGTGGTTTGAGGGCTGGTAGAATCATCAGTCCATATTTCACAATGATGTTAACCGACTATTTGATGCCAGAAATTAAGGCTCATGATCTTTGCGACATTTGGTTTCAACAAGACGGCACCACTTCCCACACATAAATCAATGGGTTTATTGAGAGAAAACTTCGGATAGCAGATAACTTAACGTTTTGCGCCGGTCGATTCTTCACCAAGATCGTGTGATATCACACAAACAGGACTTAAAAAAAAAACAGAACAAATAGTTTTATTGGCAAAATCAATTAATTTTGTTCAAAATAGTCTCCTGCTTTAATACATCTTTTTGCACGGTCCAAAAGCATGTCGAACAATTGTTTTAGCTCGTTGCCCGGTATGGCCGCCAGTATGCCGGTGCAAGCCTTTTGAATCGGCAAATGCATTTTTCCGAAAAGGTATAAGTCGCACGGTGCCATATCAGGTGAATACGGGGAGTGGTTGATTGTTAAAATGTGATTTTTGGTCAAATAATCGGCCACAAGCGTCGATCGATGAGACGGCGCAATATCGTGCAACAAACGCCAACTTCCATCTTCGCGATATTTGGGCCGAACACGTCGAATACGGCGCACCAAACGCTTCAAAACTCCAAGGTAGAATACCGCATTAACGTTTTGGCCGGGTGGAACAAATTCTTTGTAGACAATACCCTTGGAATCATAAAAACAAAACAGCATTGTCTTCACTTTTGACTTCTCCAGGCGCGATTTTTTGGGTTTCATTTATGTCCTCACGACCACTTTGAAAACGTTGAAACCACTCTTCTACGGGATAGGCAATCATCGCCACAAATTTGTTTCATCAATTCAAACGTTTCGGTAAAAGTTTTACCAATTTTAAAACAATTCAAACGTTTCGAAAAGTTTTACCAATTTTAAAACCAAATTTAATGTTGGCTCTTTGTTCGAAGCTCATTTTCGCACCGATGACAAAAGCATACTGAAACTTAAAACGCAATAACTTCACTTCCAATAGATGAAATGTCATGAAATTTTTACTGGAAGTCGATAAAGGATAGCAGATTCTAACGTACTAGTCAACATATAGATGGCGCCACTAGAGTTTACTTTGTTACTTTTTTACTGTTTACTTTGGAACGCACCTTGTAATAGCTTTAACATTTTTTACTTCGAAGAGATTTTAAGTACGAGAATATGCATGTACATACATATTTCCGTCTTTCGCCCAATAGTGTAAAAAAGTAGTCGATTGTGCGTAAAGTGCCGACTAGAGTTGAAAAGGCGAAAAATATACAATTGTGCGTACTTTACCATCACTGGTACACATTGAGCGATGCAAGCAAGAATATCTCCCGTGCTCTTCGCTCTCGTTCGACAGCAATAGCGCGCGGAAATCAAATATGGTCAAATCGCTATTAATGCTTAAAAAGCAAATATTCTCGATTTGTATTCGTCCTTCTCCAAATATATATGACCAAAATATATTATATTAATAAAAAAAATGTTTGTTGAGGATTGGTATCATGATATTAGGGATATGGGGCTTAGATCAAAGTCTAAATTAATTTAATTCATAACACTGGGCTACAGTGGTTATGTTGTCCTATATATAAGGTCGATTAGGAGATATCTGTGCTCACAACTAATGAAACTATCAATAATTTTTCAAGATTTGCTCTCTTTATTTTTAATTTACATTACAAAATCGGAACAATGTCGAAAACATATGTTATGAGTGTTATGAGTGTTCTCCCGATCCTATCAACCCCGATTTCTTTTCTACATCACTTTTAGGTCCTGGTGAAACTCCTCTCCTTGTTCCTCACTATCAGTTCCTAAATTACAAGAAAATGTATCTAAAAGATTGCGGGGATAGTCTAAATCTATCAACACAAAGTATTTACAGAATTCACTTTCCTCATATTTATTCATTCATATCATTAATAAAATCTGTATAATGAATTATATTTTTTTTGGAAGTGTAGTGTCGTCGGTGCGCACATTTTGTTGTATGTATTGTATAATTAGTTATATAATACATACAAGTACTAGGGTCCCCACTGATCGAAATTCGATCAATAGAAAATACAATTTATTAACAATGTTAATAGAATTTAAATTTTATTGAAGGATTTGAACAACATGTGCGCATCGACGATACTACACTTCCAAAATAAAAAATATTATTAATTGAATGAATGACTTATTGGCAATAAATATCGCCTACCGAACATACAAATTACGTTCACAATTTTGTTTACAAATTGAAAGCAAAGAAAAAAAGTAAGGAAGGGCTAACTTCAAGTGTAACCGAACACTTTATACTCTGACAAAGTAAAATGGTATATTCTTATGAGATTTCCGTATTTATTTAAATTACAGAAGTCAGTCACAGTTATTATGTTTTTTTTTTTGGAAGAATTAAAACTTTTTTTTTATTACATCAATATTTATTATAAATGTTTAGCTTAAAAATAATAAATAAATAACAGCATTACAAATTACATTATTATATTAATTTATAGAGATTCTTATAACATGTGTTTTTTTTAGAGGTATCGAACTTTAAATTATAATAAAACAACGATGGATTATTCGATTGACATGAATTTTATTTATCCGAAAGATAATCTTGTGGCATTACATTTTAAATATGATTTCTGGCATGACCGCCACGGCTGGCATGGATGTGGTCCAATCTAAACGTCCAATTTTCGATGACTTTTAACATTTGTGGCCGTATATCGGCAATAACACGGCGAATGTTGTCTTCCAAATAGTTAAGCGTTTGTGATTTATGCGCATAGACCAATGACTTTTTATAACCCCACAGGAAGTAATCTAGCGGTGTTAATTCACAAGATCGTGGAGGTCCAAAATGTGAAATTAGGCGGTCACCAAACGTGTCTTTCAATAAATCGATTGTGGCACGAGCCGTGTGACATGTTGCGCCGTCTTGTTGAAATCACAGCTCCTGGACATCATGGTTGTTCAATTCAGGATTGAAAAAGTTAGTAATCATGGCTCTATACCGATCACCATTGACTGCAATTTTCTGGCCATCATCTTTTTTGAAGAAGTACGGACCAATGATGATGATGAATTGCCAAACCAAACTGAGAATAAATCACTTGACAGCTGTTAAATCGGTCGCCATCTTGAACAGTAATACCAACTCAAAGTTTCATACCTCGAAAGAAGCACCCTTATGTATATTCGTATATATATTTACTTAACAACATTTAAGGAAATTACATTTCATTGTATATAAATTCACAAGTATGTGAAAATATGCAGCTTTTACTCAATTTTAAAATTTTAATTGCTTTATGTTCTTCGTAACCAAAATAGCTTTCGCCAATCGTGGCAACTAACTTTTCTCTTTTACTGACCTGTAATTTATTTTTATTTGGCAATGGAGTAATTAATTTAATTTAAGTTTGAAAGAAAGTCCTTGGTATCTGAATTTCGAATATTATTGTTTCATTTTTGTATACTACTATTCCTACTTTTGCCAATTTTAATTTTTAAAAATCAATTTCATATTTTTCAATTTCTTCCTTAGTTAACATACTTGGATGTACCATATTGTATTAAACTGCCGCCATATAGTATTTCTTGAACTTTATTTTCTATGAACTTTTAATTTGTTAATTTTTTCATTAAACAAAAACTTTCTTTCAATTCTATTCTCCTTTGTTTATTATGTTTCGAGTTTCTATTATTTGTTTCCTATCTGATTCTATAGTATCTTTTAATAGGTTTAATGATTTATTAAAATGTTCATTAATTACTATTTATATATTTAAGTTTAATGGCATTATGGCCATTTTCTTCTATTATTTTCAATGGTCCACATTGTTTTGCCCGTTCTCAACATCCATAACTCCAAACATCCATTTTAATTATCCCCGTCATCTGTAAAAAAAATTAAAATTTATAACCGTTTAGGTTTTGATTAATTGTCTCTATACGTAAGAGTTTTCAATATTTTATTATTTACTACTCCGTTGGATTTTAGTCGCCTCTTACGACAGGCATCACTTACCATGGGTATGTTTTTGGAAAACCCCGTACCCACTGGGGTAGAACAAAAATCATGTTATAAACAAATTTTTTTTTAGTGCAGTACCCCCATTAAATGCTCTTAAACTAAATGCATCTTCATCCTTCTCGTTTGGGTTTTCTATATTTGCCAATTTCATTGGTGTTTTTTTATTTGCCGGATGAACATTTTGCAGTGTATCTTACTCTTTTGTAATTCTTAATCAGCCCTGTTTCTCTGTTTTTTATGTATTCTTCTCTGTTTTGATGTTTTCTTTGGCGTCAGTTGCATATAACAATTTGCATTCCCATATCTCTTGATAGACTAGGGTCCTCAAATTCCTGTTAGTTTTTCCAACAAGGTTGAGTAAAGTCTCTCAATATCTGCATTTTCTGAATGACTAATTGGTTTTTAGTTTGGACTTCTATATTTTCGGTATTTAAATATTGTATTCATTGTTCTGCTCTAAATTCATTATCCATAATAATTTTCTTAGGTTTACCGAATTTTGAAAAATATCCATAATTATTGTCTTTTGAGCAATCCAGTTTTTATCTGTTATTCTGTAAGCTGCTGCAAATTTGGTTAGCTTATCAATTGCTGTCACAAATGATTGTTTTACATTTATCTGCCTGTATTTTTATTTGTTTCTTGTATTTTCAAAAATATGTTTCTCACTGAGCTTATATGCTCTTCTAATGAAGATGAAAAAATTAGTATGCCGTCTAAATATACGACACATATTTTATTTATGAATTTTCTCAATATTTTTCAACCCGAAAGGCATTCGAACGTATTCATAGGTATAGTCCAGCTGGAGTAACAAAATGTCCCTTTACTGTGCTTTGCCCAATTTATCCATATTTCTCAATATGTCGTTCATAAATCTTTGAAACGTAGCTGGGGCATTTTTCAACCCGAAAGGCATTCGAAGGTATTCATATAGTCCGGCCGGAGTAACAAAAGCTGTTTTCTCGATGCCCCTTTACTGTGATTTGCCCAATTTATCCTAGATTCATTCGATATTTGGTAGAGAATACTTAATCTATAATCAACTATAATATAATATAATATATATAATAACAATAATTTTTCAATTTCCCTTTCTCATTCGATTTTAAATGATCAATGTTGATGTTATTTACAAGGTGCAATTAAAAAGTTTCAGGACTTTTATTAAACGCCAACTTCCATCTTCGCGATATTTGGGCCGAACACGTCGAATACGGCGCACCAAACGCTTCAAAACTCCAAGGTAGAATACGCATTAACGTTTTGGCCGGGTGGAACAAATTTTTTGTGGACAATACCCTTGGAATTATAAAAACAAATCAGCATTGTCTTCACTTTTAACTTCCCCAGGCGCGATTTTTTGGGTTTCGACTCAATTCTCATTTATGTCCTCACGACCACTTTAAAAACGTTTAAACCACTCGTGAATATGGCGATACGGGATAGACAATCATCGCCATAAACTTGTTTCATCATTTCATGAGTTTTGGTAAAAGTTTTACCAAGTTTAAAACAAAACTTAATGTTGGCTCTTTGTTCGATGCTTATTTTCCGACCGACACTACAAATGTAATGTCACATGTAGCGCGATATCTCAGCTCTTATACAAGTCAGCTGTTATATAAATGTTATACGACAACACTGAAGAATACACAATTGAGGGATAACAATTTTAGACAGATGGCACCACTAGAAGCCGCGTTGTTTAAAAAGTCCTGGAACTTTTGAATTATACCTTGTACTTCACTTGTATCCAATGAATAAACTAGCTCCCGCATCGTCTTCATGTGGAATGGAAGATTCACACCATTTTTCAAAACTATTACCATTTTTTCGACTTCAATTGTTTTTACATTTTTGAAAATGAAATCATTTCCTATTAATAAATAATATGGCGTACTCTGTCAATAGCCTCAATAAAGGATGGCAATTTTTTACATTCCCTGTCCTTACTGGGTCTTTTTATTTTACTCTTAAAATTATGCAACAATTTTATTTTTTTTAGGTTATTGTTTTTCGGAAAATGGGTTTGTATGATGAATTTGATGTTCATTACTTATGACATATAGGTATGTATTTTTATATATTATTGTACTTAAGTTTACTTACTTAAAAGTTTAATATCTATTTTTGTATTATTGGCTGTGCAAGCCTATTTTATGTATTTGTTAGTGTGTTTGTCTGTACCTTGCTGTTGTTGTTGCTGCTGCCTTTGCTGCTGCTGTTGTTATTGTTGTTGCCCTTACTGCTTCCTGTTTTCAGCAGGAAGTTCTCAGGCATCACACCGGTTTCTTTGCTTTTTTTTATATATTATGTGTATAGATATATCACTTTGTAGACTATTGTGTTCAGTTCTTTGATTTTTCCAAAAAAAGTTGACTTTAGAAAAAGTTCTATTAAGCTTTTACTTTTCAGCGCCTTCGCTAGATTACGTTGTTGAATTGCTTACTGCTGCCTGGGAGAATGCGCCAATTACTTATTTGAATCTTTGATAAAAAAAACTACGGGAAAGTACCATACTGAGCGACTTACCGTCTAGTTTATTAATAATTTTTCTACTTAATATAAAATTATATTTCGCTTAATTTACTTGGAGTCGTTGTGCTGACTCGACGTTTCTCAACATCGACGACTCGGCATAATATAAGAATATTTCTTATTTGGTAATATGATATTGAATGTAGATGATAATTAATATGAAATATAAATATATATATATATTTGTATATATCCAACGGTAGCATCGAATTTGATTATGCTATTGCAATAGCATATTACAATGTATAGTGCCTATACACATTGGTATGATACATATTAAAAAATACTTCTTTTTGCCTTCGGATTGGTGGAGTCATCTGATGACGCAACTAGCTCATCAAAGATGGACATTAGAAACTAGCTATATTTTACAGTTTTTCTTCGATAAGGGCGAAAACGCAACTAAAATGTGAATAGCGTTTATGGTCCTGATACTGTAGCACCCACTCATGCGCAATTTTGGTTTCGTCGATTCCGTTCTGGTAATTTCGATGTCAAAAATGCACCGCGCTCTGGAAGACCAATTATCGAAAAAATCGATCAAACAATGGAAATCGCCGAGTCCAAACATCGATTACGATTGTTCAGGATCTAAACATTGTACAAAAAACCGTTTGAAACCTTTTGAATAAGGCTGAATACGAAAAGTAATAATTAAAGCATTCAATTTCATGCAAAAATAATGGATTTCTTTTTACTACACCGAATATATTTTATTTAATTACATTTCTCTTAAAAACTGCTGTCAGAATTGCTACGCCAATCTTATGCCATTATGTTTGAGAAGAAGAAAGAAATGTTGCGCTAAGTGTGAAAGATATCTCGAAATTGAGACACAAATACTATCATGATTGCTATGAACTGTCTTATAAATAACTACATTAACATGGGAAGAATCCGTGTTTGAAAATGTCCAATCAATTTGTGTACCTGCATGTGTAGTTGAATATTATACACCAAGAAGAGAACTAAAGTTTTTTTCTTGGAGAAAATTTACTATTATAGTCCCTGTGGAATTCGGACAAATGTTAAAATCTCCAACAATTATGATACTTTCTTTGCACAAAGCAGAAATAAGGACTTCCTGAAGTTCTGCAATTAAATGTCTAATAGAAAAAGCAGAATTTCTGTATAGAACCAAAATATTAATATTGAAACATTTAAACTAAACTGTTTCTAAAACTTTACGGCCTGAATAAATTTTCTTTATAACCTTTGGTTCAATAGAGCAATACCATGCTTTGCATATATTATTATACCCCTATTCTCAACTCGTAAATTGGAGTATATCAAAATTTTCACAGGGATAACTGCAAGTTTCTACAAAATATAAAATATCTGAAAATAGTATCAGGCGGTCGCTTTTTATATCATTAACATGAGCGTGGAGACTCTGAACATTATGAAACAAAATTTGATTTCCTGATGTTCGGGATTAATTCATTACTTTTACAATAATAAGATTTCAAAACATTTTTAATTGGTGTCCAAGAACTCTCTAGAGGACGAGACTTCTTTAATCGAGCTATCAAACCAACAAAAGGTTCCAAAATTTAATCTACAGAGTTGTTGGAAAATAAAAATGAAATGAATTGCATAAGTTGCCCCATTAACCAAGCCATCACAAGTGTTTTTATCCCCTGTAATCATATTTTTGGCGGAGGTTTTTAGTTTTAAATGCATAGGGCAATCCCTGCTTTTCAGTAGTTTTTAAAAGTTTAACTCTTTCCAAAATATTCTCATTTTCACTTATACCTATTCCTTTAACTGAATCTTTAGCAGTTGAAAGTATAACCTCAGTTGGGATTCGATTGAGCGTAAGGGCATTAAAATTATTTGCCTTTTATTGGACCAAAATAAATGTATGGCATCATCGAGAAGTTGCTCCTAATTAACTAATCGAGTTTCAGTGAGTGATATGGCATTTGCAATAGCAAATGCCTGATTCTCCCGTTGCCTCATTATTTCTGTTAATTCAAAGTATTTGAATAATTCCCACAAAGGGGAACCAACTGAAATACTGTATGCATCATTGGGATTAGAAGAGATTATCCACCTATCTCCAACTGGTGAGAGTTGCTTCAAACCACCAAACACTATGAAGTATACCACCGAAAGGGCTATCTGTTTTGATAATTTGTTTTAATTTCTCATCAACAGAGCTAAACGTACGAGCACCTACCATCGATATTTCATCAATTATGATTAATTTTAAATCGATAAGTCTGGAATACAATGAATTAACTGTGTCATTGCTAATGGCCTCAACTCTCTATTCAACTGATTAACAGGTAAAGAGAATATTGAATGAAGGGTCATTCCATCTATTCCGAATGCTGCTTTTCTCGTAGGTGCGCAAAGAAGAACTTTTAAGGAACTTGGATTGGATCCAGTTGTAGAATTGTAACGATGGATAAGAGCTTGAAATATTGCAGATATCAAACGACTCTTTCCTACACCTGCACCGCCGCCAATGAACGCATAAAATGGGTGATTTCTTTTTAACTGGTGCATCAAAGGTGCCAAGTAAGTTTTTTGCTTTATATTAAGACTTTGAACTAGAGTATAATTCGTCAACTGGAATTAAAGGGGGTAGTTTAATACGTCTAATGTTGAAATCAGATTCAGTGCCATTATCTGGTGAATCTTCACCATGCAAGTCCAGCAAATTTATATTTGGATTTAATTCTTGAAGTACCAACACTCTGAACCCATTTGCCACAATAGGTAGTTCATTTTGTGCACCTTTTTCTATGTCTATTTAATTATTAAGACTTTCTAAAACATTGTCAAGTTTTCTTGGCTCAAAACATCATTTTCTTTGATTTTCCTCAATTAGAATACGATGTGTTATGCAAGTCTGCTCATTATCGTTTTTAATGAGATCTTGCTGTTCGTTTCGCCATGGATAGTAAAGCATTACCATTTCCGGAAAGAGTTTCTATCTGATTGGGTCTTTGAACATAGCGGTCTAAAATACCGGCTACGACCGTCTCAGTCGAACCTGAAGGAAGGTTCTGAAATTCCGCTCTAGACTTTAATATTCCAACACGTTCCTCAGGTCGAGAGGTTTTTATAAATATTTGTGCATTACTTGCTTCCGAAAGATGGTTATGTTTTAGTTTTTGCGTAAGGGCATAATTTTCAGCAATAACTTCTGATATAGTTTCATTTAAGAGCCAAGAAATTCCTGTGTTAGACTTGTTAATATAATTAATTATATAAGAACAGCAAACATATACATCCAGTATATATTGGATATCCACATTTGCTCCATGCACGCAAAATCAAAAGATTGTGAGCATTTATAAAACGATCCTGTATTATTCTTTTTAGAAAAATGTTGGGTTTGTATAAGCTTGATCTCAGAGCTAACCAATAGTCATAAAAAGACATATTTATTCTACTATCAGACAGAAATGTTCAAAATCATTTAAATTAGAAATGTCTTCTGTAGTAAGATTGGAATTTAAAACACTTTGAATTTTAGAAAAGTTTTCTTTATGTCTTTCGAAATTTTGAATTGTTTCTGTAAGAGGTAACAATATTTGCGTTGAAAGCATTGGTGGATAAGGTATATCAAAAGGACAAAACTGTTGTAATATTATTTCCCTAGTACAAGGCCTACTGTGATTATGCTTTTCATAACCCAAATAATTTTCTAAGTGCCTGACCAAACAATTTGTATAAATGTAATTGTCAATGAAACTAATGATGTCAGGGAATGTCTGAGGATCTTGAAGGTTGAAGTAACCGCATCTGACTGAATTAGGACATTACCTATCTTGGGTTGTTAAACTGTTGGCTTCCCCTTCCGAAATATCTTTAGAATCAACAGTTTTAGAGAGAGTGACCAAAGGATCAACCCACTAAGATTCAGCCGATAAAGTAATGAAAAAGGTTGGAAGCCCAAATTGGCGAATCATAGCAATTGCCATTTTTTCCTTCCCAGTGCGCAGGAGAGGATCTAACACCTTTACCTCTACATAGCGAAGTTGATAATTTTCCAGTCTAGTCCTATGTTGAACAGTATTTACAATATAATGTGTTAAAGAGACCGTACCGTAGGGTTTTCCCACCTAGTTCTATGTTGAACAGTATTTACACTTTGTTCAATATACCTTACCTCGGAATTTTCGCGCTGAGATCTGTGTTCATGAGTACTTGGGGTATTTGCCGCCTGCCGGCGACGGCCTTACCTCACGGTGTTCCAAAACACAACTTATCAATACAATGCGTTGATAAGAGCCCCAAACAATACGAGCTATTTGCAAGTATTTATTTGGATACCAGTGGCAGTGTGTCTGGGTCCACACTACCATCTTGGTATGATTCGAGGCCGATCTAAAACCTCTTCCGTTTTCGGGTACGGAACCCAGTTGCTTTTTGCAACTCTATTTTGAACTGAAAAAAAAACAGTTAGGCTGAATTTTCAGTTCTTCCTGCATTTAGGTTTCAACCACAGCCACCACGAATCTCCCCAAAGGGGCCACAACCCAATGAGCAAATTGGACCGAAGTCCAAGGGCTTTCTGCTCCCCATGGTACCAAAAAGTCTCCGGTAAAACTGCGTAGCCGAAACTACTGCCAGTTGAGCAACCCATCACTCAATGACTGGTGAATTTTGTCGCTTGAACTTCAAATGTATTTTTATTTGCTTTTTCATTTAAAGTCTATAATATCAGTTCAAGCTGAGTCTTATAGCACTATTTCTGACATATTATACTATGCTGATATTACTGAGCAAGGTACATAATAACAGTCATAGTGCATTTGGCTTTTAGTCGCCTTTTACGACAGGCATGCCTTACCGCGGGTAAATTCTTACCCCTACCTGCAGGGGGAACTTTGTTTAACAGACCGCACCTTAGAATTTTCCCGCCTAGTCCTATGTTGAATAGTATTTATAATTTGTTTCAGAGACTGTGTCTCTGGACTTTACCGCCTAGTTCTATGTTAAACAGTATTTGTACTTTGCTCAATAGACCTTATGTCGGAATTTTTGCGCCGAGATCTATGTCCACGAATGTTTCTAATTTGCTCTTCAGAGCGAATTTGTGGATTTTCCCGCCTAGTCGTATGTTGAACAGTATTTATAACTTGTTCAATAGACCATACTTCTGGGTTTTCTTCCCTAATCCTATGTTGAAAAGTATTTCCAGTTTGCTCAACAGACCTTACTTCAAGATTTTTTCGCCTAGATCTATTTTCTCGAGTATTTCTATTTTGCTTTCAGTATTTTGTGATTGCTCACTAACTCTGTATAATGAGTTTGCCCGAAGAATTCGCATGCGTCTTTGATTTTCAAGACGACTTAGTGAACTTTTTTAAAACTTTTACTTAACATATGCATTATTAATTATTAACAAATGTCTTACCAAAATATTTAAAATAATTATTTTCCGATTTACAATTTTATGGGTCCGTCCACCCAGGTGTTAAAAGTATGATCCTACGGTCGTCTCTCGTATTTGATCTTTGTTATAATAATAGTAACCCAACGATTAGCCTCCTCCCGCCCAACCGACGCAAGGGGCGCAATCCGCATACGTGCGGAATTACCCGAGTCAGAGAAGGCAAGAGAGTTTTTAAGTGTTGAGATCTAAACTTGTTCAGCTACAGAAACAAAAATTTCAACAGCTAAGATTTATAGTTACAATATAGTAAATTATTACATTTTCATTCATTAAGAGAAAACAATAAAGTCTTTTTAATTTTGAAAAGTGAGTCAGATAAGTCAAATGTGCTGGAATGAGAATTAAAATCATGACATATACGGCGGAATGGCTCGTTTAGTTCAAAATTTGATCTACAGGATTTTAACTGTAAAGGTCTAAACTGCCTCGAAAAGCGAATCGGGATATTAAATTTAATTTCAAATAGGAGAAAAGAACTGCATACTGTTCCATTCAAGATTTTCACTAAGAATATTATGCCAAGCATTTCCCTAAGTGTAGGTAGATTAATAAGTTTTAAACGACTGGTGTATGGAGGTAGACTTACCCTAGAATCCCATCGGAAATACGCTAAGGCGAAAAGTAAAAATTGTTTTTGAACAGACTCCAACTTGCCAGAATGGATTTGGTAGCTAGGGTTCCTTACAACGGAGCCATATTCCAATATAGGTAAGTGAGTGTTTTAGTAATATACGGATCTCTAAATTCTTTAGACCAACGTTTAACAAAACTGAGGACAGCTTTTGCTTTCAAGACCAAGGTATCAATATGAAGACAAAAATTAAGCTTAGGGTCCATATTAACTAACAAATCAACATAGTTAAAAACTTGCTCCAGAATATGGTGTTTTATTATATAAGAAGAGGGGTGCACAGATCTATGGGAAAAGCACATCGTCTTACATTTATTCAGATTCAATGGCAAATCATTTCTATCACACCATGCAACCATATTGTTTAAGTCTGTTTGCAACAGACACCTTTCCTCAGTTGAAGTGTATGATTTAAAAAGCTCTACGTCGCCAGCGTATAATACAATACAATTTTTGAGAATTCAATTACTGAAGAGATATCGGTTATAAACAACAAGAACAAAATCGGGCCAAGATGACTACCTTGCGACTACCTGAACACCTGAAGAAACATTAATTGTATCTGAAGGTGTATCCTCAAATATCAATCGTTGTGTTCTATTATAAAGATAGGAAGCTACCCATTGAAGAAATCTTGGCTGAAAGCCCAGCAGATTAAGTTTATGTATGAGAATCGAGATATTTACTTTATCGAAAGCTTTGCGAAAGTCTGTGTATATAACATCCGTATGCTTATGTTCCCTAAAACCCAATGATACATGGTTAACAAATTCAAGTAAGTTTGTTATAGTCGAATTCCCTTTACGAAATCCATGCTGAGATGAGGAAATTAACGGAGAAATCGAAAAGGTTATATGGTCAGTGATGATAGCTTCAAGAAGTTTAGATATAACTGATAGTTTTGCGATACCTCTATAGTTTTCAATGTTGGATCTTAATCCACTTTTACGCAAAGGAATTATAAATGACTGTTTCCATATTGAAGGAAATATACCGTGTTTAAGAGAGGAATTGAATATCCTTGTCAAACGCAAGTAAATATATTTGGCACTATTTTTTAGGAAGCATGAGGGTATCATGTCTGGGCCATAACTAAAAGATGGTTTTAACTTATTTAAATTAAATAGGACGTCTTCTTCAGAAATATTTGGAGCGTTAATTAAAGTATTCGAACACAGCTCGTGCTGATAAGAAAAAGTTTTGGAAGAATTATTACAGTAGTTTGACTTGAAAAATTCTGCAAACATATTGGATATAATATCATTGTCACTTGAAATGATAGATTTGTATTTCATTGCGGACGGAAATTTGGAAATCCTGCGTTTGGAGTTGACGAAATCATAAAACGATTTTACTTATTATGATACTTACAACATTCTTTTTTACTTTATTTAAGTAATTATTATAACATTCTTTGTTTAGGTCAAAATATTGTCGATGCAATACGGAATATTTAGAATAGTCGACAAGTGAACCGGTTTTTTTAAAATGTTTAAAGGCTCGAGTTTTTCTGTTTTTCAATTTATGTAACTTTTTCGACGCCCACGGACTTCTACTTTTATGGTTCTAATACTGCTCTGCTTGAATCCTTGTTATCGTTCTGATACTGCTCTGCTGTCGGGGTTATTGAAGTATTTTTTTTGTTCTGACATTGTCCGGTTACAAGCCTTTTTAGCCGTAAATCTAATGTGGTTTGTGACATCAATCTATATCTATATATTTATATGTATATATAAAAATTACGTGTCACGTTTTGTCCAGGGTTATCTCCTAAACTACTGAACCGATTTTAGTACAATTTAGCACAATTTAGCACACCAGGTTGACTCAACATAAATCGTAGGATAGTTTAAATCTCAAATTTAAAAAATTAATAAATCTACATCTAAAGCGATTTCGTTAATTCTTGTTCTTTAGAATATTGCTTGAAGTACGAAGATGGTTCTTAAGCAGAGAAAAATTTTAAAAAAATTGTCTCGAAAAGCCTAAGAACAACACTTTTCTATAGATAATTTCAATATTTATAACTCAAGAACTGTTTAACCGATTTGCCTGAAAATTGGTGTGGAGATAGCTTAGAATCGTCTATTTTAAATAATTCGCTATTCTACTTGATGAAAATGAAAACGTAAATTATCTACATATACTCGGAATGACATCACATAATCTTCGGTTGAATTTATTCAATTATTCAGAGTAAGTTCATTCACCTCAGTTATGCAACGGTACACGTTTGGTAATCAAACAGATTACAGGAAATATTATTGCAGCAACCATTTTGACTGGAAAATTTAATGAAGAAATGGTCCTCTTGCCACGTTTTCCAATGATACTGTAAGAATGCGCGATACTGATAGGGCAGAATTAAATTAAATTTGAAAATATTTATAATTAAAAACTACATATATTATTGGTAAAAATTAAGATCTAGACTTTTTCATTATCTCAAATATTTTCAACGAACAACTTTGAAAATTACTTATTTGTTTCAAACTTAAATATAAAATTATTAAAATAAAAAAAATCAACACATTATATTTATATTTATTTGTGCTTAATAACAAATGGAAGAAGATTAGTATCAATCATTTTCAAATTTGAAAGTGATCCGAGGGGTTATTCTTCCACCGGAAAAAGCGTTTTCGTTTTTATTCATAAATACAATTTTACTGTATTGAGTAGTTTATAATTAAGACCAGAAACTATCCGGAAATTGTTGGCCAACAATTCTGGCCGTTTACGACGGATGTTTTCGCGCAAACGCCTCGAAACGCTCAAATAATACTTGGCGACTTTTTTGTTTCCAAAACTTAAGTTACCTCTTCGTTTCCACTCGATTGGCCGTAAAAGAAAATACGCAGAGGGAACTAAAGGCGATTCCGGACAGCGCCTACAACGAATGTTTCGATGGAATGGTAATCGAGGTGGCATATGTGTATCGCTTCAGAAGGAGCATATTTTGAAGGCGACAAAATAAATATTGATGAAGATTAAAATTGTTCTGTTTTATTTTCAATTTTCGGAAACTTTCTGGTTTTAAATACCTTAGCCACAGCAACGCGTGGACGGGGTTCTCTTGTATATACATATATATTTAACAGTATATAGTAAAACTGTTTGAATAAAGTTAGTTCTTCACTGCTTAAGATATCTAGCGTAACTAAAAATTTTAAAACAGTATATATATTTATATTATTGTATACACAACATACGTTCTTTTTATTACCTACGAGTTTATATAACATAGATATTATTTACCATAATACAATACTTGTATATAATATTTAGTCACATATGTAGTTTCCCTAGAAATTTGTGATTTGTTTCATTGTAATGAAACTCTGAAATTATCAGCTAGGAAAACTCTTCCGTAATTTGCTTTCGTTTAACAGTGGAATCTACCGACTCTGAAACCCCTACTCAGGTTTTAAGAATATCTGCTGGTTACATATAAATATGTATATACGTGGATCATGTATGTATAAGGATTTTATTATCTAAATATTTGTTTCAATACCTTAACCAATCATGAGATACCAACGGCGCTAGGTAAAATCCGCTTTAAAAACCACAAAGAAATTGTATTCATCAATGTGTTTACATATACATATTTGTATGTAGGTACCTAAAATGTAATTTTGTTCAGACTTAACGTCGCAAAAATGAAATAATTGACTGTAGCATTTAAACAGACGAAGTCACAGTTTATCTATTTTCACATCTTAATGAGGATGTTTTATAGGGAAAGTACGAATGTTGACCCGATGTTACCACTTTATGCCGCCAGGCCACACTGATATAAAGAAAGATACTTCATGAATTTCATTATCATAAATATCTCACAATCAGCTGTAGTCACTGTGGCCCATCTACTGGATATCCGTGGGCTTGAAAAGTTATTATTTCCGTCTTAGTTACGGCACTTTATACGTTTTCGATTATTGGCTTTTTGTGGCCCTGGCAGTGATCCGACTGAAAATACTTCTTATGGTGCTAATGAACATGTGTATCAATTTTCATATCTCATCATTATTTTTACTCAAATTACAGCTTGCACGCATGGACGGATAAACAGACAGGAACCCGGATTTCAACTCATCTCGTCATCCTCATCATATATATATATATAACCCTATATAGCTCGATTATTCTTAGGTGATACAAACAATCGTTATGTGAACAAAACTATTATATTCTGTAGCAGCACGTTGCGAGAGTTTAAAAATAAATTAATCAATAATAAATGAAGTAATGGGATATTGTCAAAACACACGAAGAAATTATCTTTCTAATTGAAGTGCTGTTGATGTCGATTCAACCAACTTATTAACCTTGGAAAAAAATGGTAAAAAATTTAACTATCAAACAATGTACTTGAAATTTACCTATAAATTTCTAACTCAGCAAAATGAAATGAATGTTGTCAATTAAATTTTCGTTAAAAGTTGCAACAAACCAACCGCATGTAAAGAACGGAAAAAATTCAATCACCTCCTATTTCGTAATTAACAGTAAAAAAATCGCAACCACAAATCCGCCGTAAACGGTACACAACTATCCGATATATGTATTTGCAACTTATACAGAACAGTCGTGTACTTCTGTATATGACTGTGTTGAGTGTGTCGCGCAAAGGTGAAATAACATCAACTAATGAAAACGCGCCACCGTTTTTTACCAGTGTTCCCTTTGACGTACATGCGAAAAAATTACGTTGTGCGTCCTCTCCTTTCCAATGATATACAATATATCCATAAATGCAATTTTATAAATAAATAACTCACACACTGACCGATACATACGGCATAAAGCCAACCGAAAGTTTCAAAATCTTATATTAGGTATATGGGAATAGGCGTAGTTTTGACCCCATTTTATCAATTTTTGAATTACTACATATTGCATCTGAGTTGTTCTCTGAGTTTCAATAAGGTACTTCACATACGATCAGCAATATGTAGAGAGTAAAGTGAACCGGTAGTTTGATAATCATGATATTAGTTACATGGGGGCTAGAGCAAAATTTGACTCGATTTTATGCCAAAAGGTGCATCGGTTTTAGAAAAACACTTCCACTCAATTTTATTAGGAAAACTTAAGTATTGGCCAATATATGTGGTTGAAAGTCAATTTGATAGCCGAAAATATTTCTATTAGGTATATGTGCGCTAAGTGATGTATTGACTCGATTCTAACAATTTTCGACTCACAGACATATCGCTATAAGGAAAGGATTCTATTGGAATTTCAAAAATATGTCTCACACATTGACCTATATTTTCGGTAAAAAGTAGGCACTGTAGTACACATTTTCGGTATAAGGGCGCTTGAACACTTATGGTCCGATTTGGACAATTTTTAGACTTGAAATGGCATATCTTAAAGGCACTATTTTTGCAAAATTATATCCCGATATATTTAGTGCTTGATTTATATACTGGAAGGGGAAAGAATCGGATGGAATATAAATTTGTGTTACTTAGGAAATGGGGTGAGTGTAGTCCGATTTCACCCATTTTCGCACTGTATTACAGGAATGTAAGGTTATGTTACCCACCGAATTTAATTGAAATTGGTCGAGTAGGTCCGGAGATATGTGATTTAGTCAAAAGTTGGCGGTACCATACCTATTGTCCAATTTTAACACCGGCTCTTAATGTCCCTGACGCATTGAGTTATTGATTTATCGCTCTTTAAGTAGTTTTTAGCAAAACCGTTATATGGGTTTCACCTAAGTATATTTACACTTTCGTTAGAGCTATTACCAGAATTTGTCCTGTGCTAATTATTATCATATAGCTAGAACAGTTACGAAGATATCTATATACATTAAATCTATTAGGGGCGGGGCCACTCACAAATTTTCAAACCACAGGTACCCCTTACTATTGCGATTCGTTGTACGAAATTACGGTAGTAATTGAACCCGGTTGATTTGTTTTCCCGCATAATCAGTTAAAAATATGTGTTATTCAAAAAAATATACCTTTTATTTATTCCGGTTAATTGCACAAAAAACTTTCATTAAAAAATAATCTGGCATTTCCGCACATACATATTTTGCAGCATTTTTGAATCGCTTGTTATTTCAAGTAGATTAAATATGCCAAAAAAAATTTAAGACTTCTCAAATTAACATCTTAAAAATGTAAGCAAGAATCTCTAAATATAATATGTGAACGCAAGTGCTGTATAAACATAATAATAAGAAAAATTGCTGTACCTTAAAATTATTTTATTTCTCTTTTTGTTTTTGTTCCTCGCATATTTTCCGTTTAAAATTAAAAATATTATTACTAAAAACTAAATAAATACTTAAAGTGCACATATAAACTTTTTTCTGTCTAGGTCTTTTTCTGTTTGAATAAATGTGTGTCTTCTATATGGGGGAACACTACCGAGATATTAACACTTAAAATCGCGTTAATACTTTAAATAAAAGGCGATGTGTTTCGTATAAGTATGCAAAAGTTTATTTTTGGCATCCGTTATTATAATTAATATAAATGGTAATCTTTTTTTTTTTATAAATAATTAATTATTAAAGAAAAGAGTTTGAAATACGGAACGATGTCGATCGAAATAGCTGCGCAAGGAGCTGTCGTATCGAATGAGGAAAAATGTTGATGTGGCGACGAAAAACGAATTAGAACAAGTAAGGAAGGGCTAAGTTCGGATGTAACCGAACATTTTATACTCTCGCAAAGTCAAATGGTAAACTCGTTTGAGATTTCTTTGTGGATTGGCTGATATTTTTGGTAGAAGGTCAACTATAGGCACTGGGGTCACATATTTAGTACTTAGGGGCTTGAACAGTTTTGGTTCGATTTAGACAATTTTTGGTCACAAGGTGGCATACTTTAAACGTATTATTCACGCAAAGTTTTACCCCGATATAATCATTGTTGCTTGATATGCATAGTGGAAAGTGAAACAATCAGATGGAATTGAAAATGGTGTTATATGGGAAATAGGCGTGGTTGTAGTCGGATTTCGCCCATTTTCGCACTATAACATAGAAATATGAAAAGAACGTAATGCACCGAATTTGGTTCAAATCGGTGAAGCAGATCCCAAGATATGGGTTTTCACCTAAAAGTGGTACCACTCCCACTTTCTAATTTTGAACGCGGTTCCTATAAAGTTATCTCATATCATCCCAGAGATAAAATTTAATGTCTCTGGCCTGTTTAGTGCTTGATTTATCGCGCTTTTAGTAGTTTTTAAGAGTACCGTTATATGAAGAGTAGGCGGAGTTGCCACCCGATTTCAACTATTTTCACACCGTTAATAGAAATGCTAAAAAATTTTGCATTAGCGGTTTAAGAGATATGCACTTTAAACCTATTAGAGGCGGGACCACGCCCACATTTTTTTTATAATTTGAAGAATAAATATTTGCGAATAAATATTACTTTGTGAAATGTCTGAAATGTGTTTTCAACGATAGTTTTTCTGTTTCCAAATGAAAAAATTTTTGTGTCCAAGAGTAAAAAGTGAAGCGATAAAAACCAATGTTTGGAATGCCTCAAGTCTGATTTAAAGAAAGTCCGATTCATTTGTTTGTCGACCGACGCTTTCAATCACAAAGCAATCAAAATGTTTCCTGTCGTCATTCGTTTTTTTCTTCCATTGTCTGGAGTGAATGAAACGTCGAATATGATTTTTTCATTGATTAAAAGAATTTTGGAAAATTTTTATTTGACTGATAAATTGATCGCTTACTATGGTGACAATACGCCAATTAATTTCGGTCGCGTTGATCGGAAAAGTAAAGAAAATGTTTTTGCAAAATAAAGAAATTAAAATCGAACATAGTTGGTGTAGGTTGTGCATCGCATATCGTGCATAATGCGTTTCGTAACGCATGTAATTGATGTTGAAATAGAAAACATTATGGTTCAGATCTACACACATTTTTACATCTACACCATTCGCACAGAAGTATTAAAGTCAAACTGGGAGATTTCTGAAGACGAATACTGCAAAACACGGATCATTGGCTTGAGAGAAGCTTTGTGGTAAGTCATTCGAATGTTCCAACCTTTGAAAACGTATCTCGACGACTTTCCTTCACCCCTCAAAAAAGGCAGATGGATCCGCCATTTTATCAGTAATCCAATATCGAAGCTTTGTTCATGAACTGGAGAAAAAATATTTTTATTAACTGAAATTTTTCCAAAATCGGGAAACTATTTAATTACTATCTCATTAATTTTAGGCCATGCTTTTCAGAGAAAAAATAAAGAAAATTGATTCGATGATATTCCAGCAGTTGCAAACACTTGCAACATTTACTGAACAATTTGCAAACGATTTCGAAGTAAATATTTCATTTTACAGCTCAACTTTAGTTTTCTCATTTTTAATTGTCTTCAATATGTCAATCAGGTGATTGCTACGAATATCTTGAGGCATGGACTCAACAGTTTGCTGCTACAACAATTCGATTGGGTTCTGGAAAAAATTTTAAAAAACGTTTATTTTCCTCACAGAAAATAATATTTTGAAAGCATCATACACTAATTCACATAAACTGTTCGAACAGTTCACTTATATTTCTCAGTATATAAGTGACAAACGAATTGATGTTTGGAGCAAAGAGCTGACATCCGGGGACAAACGTTGGGTCAAATTTTTTACTTTTCTTTTGAAGCAAAACATACCATTCGTTGAGCTTTCAGAGATCGTTGAATATGCTCTAACACTACCAGGAACATCGGCACCAGTGAAACACATATTTTCCACCAATAACATAATGTGCACATACGAAAAAACTCGCATACAAGTCAACACCGTGAAATCGATTTAATTTGTGAAGAATAATTAAAAATTTTCTTATTTGGAATTTTTCACTCACATAAAATTGCACCTCGAGCTTCTTAGAAAAATCAGTCAACAAGAGAAATACGTCAGCCCGAAGACGTCTTCAACAATTCCGGAAACACCGTCCACTTCATCAACTGGTATACAAACGATTGAATCTTTTAATAATTTTTAATATTACTTTGCTTTCTCTTTTATTATTTGCATTCTTTTTGAATATATTTGTGTTACTCTCTCACCTATTATCTGTCGCGATTTTCAGTGAATTGTAATATGCAAAAAATCGATGACTACAACAAAACCGTACCGGATTTTGCCAGAAAAAATATGGTCACTAAGTATAAGTACATTATAGATGTGATTCAAACTACATTGTTTCCAGGCGCAAACCAATTTCTAATTGAGCGCAATATAAGTTTATATTACGATTGTGATCAATTTAAACATGTCTCATAATAATGTAAGGAAAAGCCAGCTTTTACTAAATTCATTGTTTACATTTAATATAAGTATACACAAAATGAAAGTTTATGATACTAATTTTCATTTTGTAAAAAAGTCGTTTAAAACAAGTAGGGAAGGTCTAAGTTCGGGTGTAACCGATCATTTTACACTCTCGCAAGATAAAGATATATACGCGATTTTCGTATATATATTGATTAAAATTTAGAAGTATTGCATCGCTTATTAACAGTCACGGGCAAGAAGATACACTTTTATTAGATCGAGACTCTCTCGGAATTTCATTAAGATTTCTTACATACTGACCGGGCGTGATTAACTCAACCCGAAGTTCAAAAATATTTATATTGGGTATTTTGGGGCTAAGTATTATTTCGATTTTATCCATTTTTGGCACAAGGGCATGCTGTTATGCCATAAATGTTCTCTTAATTTATTTTCAAACCGTGTAAAAACAGAATTAGGTGCATTAAAGAATGGTTAATTTTAACAATTTTTATTGTAAGATAAAGGATATATATAAACCTGGCTTTTATTTTGCTATTAAAGGGTTACATCCCCTTGTAATTTTCTTATACCATAGCGAATGTATTTGAAAGTTTTTTTTCCCGAAGGTTGATCTGGCAAATACTTTCGAAGATATGTACGTATTTGTAAGTAATTTTTAACCTAGTGCTAGCAGCTTCTAAAACTTTTACACGTTTTTCTCGAAACGCTGTTTTCAGGGTCGATAACGAAAAATTCTCCGCACGGCAGGACCCATCAATTTTTTAGCTAATGATCGAAGGAATACATTTTTTGATAATTATTTCGATTTTATAAGCTTTTTTTTGAAAAGCCGCCATTTTGTCAAAAATCCAAATTTTGACCAGCACGTCGATTATAACCTGCGCTCATCAATAGTAATAACATTTATTTTTTAATTTGAAACTTTAAAATCTATATATCTTTGTCACCGCCAGACACTTTTGTTCGGAGGTCCTCCTGGAGATCAGCTACGATCATTTGTCAAATAAACCACCGATTATTAAAGAACATAAAGTTCTCTTAATGTACATTTGTCATTTATTTACTAAATAAAATGTTCCTTCGAAAAAACACATTTTTTTGACTTGCAAGTGGATATAACCACTTAATGCTGGTTTAGATAAAAACAAGTAAAGAAGAGCTAAGTTCGGGTGTAACCGAACATTTTATACTCTTGCAGGTGTTGGTAAAACTTTATATTAAAAAATGTTGCGAAAAATGAAATCGTGAACAAATTATAATGAAAGTTGGTATCTTCTTGACTTACTATATTTTTAAGGTCATAAACTTAGACTTAGTTTTATTGCTATATTTGAGTTCGCGTCAGCTAAAGTTATGTAAAAAACACCTTCAAATGAGATATGTATGTTATATAATTACTCGACCGAAAAGGAAAATTTTATTAATTTGAGTTGATGTGGAAAATGTCAACCAGAGGATCGGAATTCATTATATTAGGGATATGAGGTTTAAACCAATTCCATTCTAATTCGGCTCTAAACCACATAGTTTTTAAGAAAACTTATCCATTTAATTTCATTAAAATATCACACATTTTGACCAACTTAAATAGTTTCAATACAGGTAATAAAACGGAAATCATTGTATGGGGTGTATTGGGGATAAAGGAAGGGATGGGCTGATTGCTTTAATTTTTACATCGCTCAGGTATACTTGAAAACATATTTTGAACCAATTTTATGTATAAATAATAATCACTGAGCAACATATTCGTTTCCAAAACCACATACCACTAACATAGCATAGACTAATAAAATGCTACCAGGGTTTCATTAAGGTACCTCACATACCATCACCAATCATACGAAGTAAAGTCAGACGAATGTTCGAATATCCTGATATTAGTTACATGGAGGCTAGATAGAATTTTCATCCGATTTGATCCATTTTACGCACAAAGATACCTTGTTATGAGTAACACATGCTCTCTCATTTTAATTGAGATAACTCACATAGTGGCTGATATATGCGGTCTAAAGTCACGCGGAAGTTCAAAAATCTTTATATTAGGTATATGAGGGCTAAGAAAAGTACTGACCCAATTCAACCCTTTTTGGACACACAGACATACTATTATAAGAAAATTATCTTCTCAGAATTAAGTATACATCTCACACATTGACCGATATTTTCGGTGAAATGTCAACCATAGGTACTAAGGTCCACATATTCGGTACCTAGGAGCTTGAAAAGTTTTGGTTTGATTCGGAAAATTTCTAGTCACAAGGTGGCACCCTTTAAAGGTATTGTTCGTTTAAAGTTTTATCCTGATATACTGATTGGTGATTGATTTGCATACTGGAAAGTGAAAGAATCATATGGAATTTAAAATTGTGTTATATGGGAAGTAGCCGTGGCTGTAGTCCAATTTCATCCATTTCGCACTCTAATATAGTAGGCATTTCTGGATAACGTTACTTACCAAATTTTAAATCGGTCAAGTAGGTCCCGAGATATGAGTTTTCACCTAAAGGTAGATACAATGAAAATAAAAAGTTTGTATAATTATGGTTCTCATTACATCATTCATTTTTTTAATGCATTTCTTTTCATATGTTTATGTAAATTATTTTAACTTGTTTTGAATAAACGTTTAAGGGTTATTAAATAAAACATACGTAATTATATGATACCATATACTGTGAAAAATAATTTTTGCAGTAATGATAAGTTTACAGTCACTTCAGCTGTGATAGATCTAAACTCATAACTGACAATTTTCATCCTTTGATGGATTTATGGTCAGCAATGTCTTAGCGGAATCCATGAGAGTGAGCTCTAAAGAAATATAGATAATCAATTTCAAATACCGATGTGTTGAAGAGAGATGCAAACTCACCCGTTATACGTTTTTTGTTCAGTTTTGTAACACTGTCCTAAAGAAAACGATAAAATCGTTGTTCTACACGCTGACAAATTTGTATACTCTTACAACATGTTGCTACAGAGTATAATAGTTTTGTTCACCTAACGGTTATTTGTATCACCTAAAAATAGTCGAAATAATGATGAAACGTGGTATACATGTTCCTTGGCAAGCAGTGAGGATGAGTTCGTAGATGGGCGTAATCGAACCACTGCAATCGAAAACCTACAATATAACATGCCATCTAAGCACTAATAAAACTGTAATTTGGTACAGGGGATCGCAGTAGCAAGAGCCGTGGCCCCGTCGTAAACTACTTAAGATAAAACAATCAAATTCGAAGGTTACTCAAATCGAGAGATTGGGCGAAGAATCGGAAGATCAGAGGCAGTTGTGCGCTCCTTTTTAAAAAAAGGTGAGAATTATGGCGTAAAAAAGCCCACGAAAGGCAATAAAAACCTAAATTCACGCCAAATAAACCAAATTAAAACGGAAGCCACAAAACATTTTTTGAACTCCACTCAAATAAAGGAGAAGTTGGATTTACCGGTGACAACAAGGCACATTGCACACATTTTACGCATGTCACCTAACGTAAAATGGAAAACACCGGTGTGCAAGCCTATATTGAAGCCGCACCACAAACAAGCTCGCTTAGACTTCGCCAAAGAGCACATGCAGTGGCCAATAGAGTGGAACAATGTTGTGCTTTCCGATGAAAAAAAGTTCAACCTGGATGGTCCAGACTCGTACAGTTGTTACTGGCATGACTTGCGTAACAATGACGTCCGTATGTCAAAGAGAAAATTTGGTGGTGGCAGCGTTATGGTGTGGGCTGCTTTCTCATCGAGAGGAAAAGCAAAAATTTGCTTTGTGCCGCCCAAAATGAACTCAAAAATATACATAGAATTGTTGGACTACGCTCTCATTTCATTTTTGGAAGATAAAATGGATGAAGATAGCATTTTTCAACAAGATAACGCTGCCATCCACGACTCTAAAGAGTCTCTGAAATGGTTTGAGGAGCACAACATCTCTCTTATGGAATGGAGAACCTTTGGGGCACATGTCGCGAAAAATCTACGCGCAAAAAGCTCAAATTGGCTATTAAGGAGGCTTGGGAAGATTTAGACCGAACGCAAAATTTAGTGGACTAGATGCCAAACCGTATTTTTGAGGTTGTAAATAAAAATGGAGGACCAATAAATTATTAAAAATTAAATAAATGTAGCCTTATTAAAAATTAAGTTGATGCGTTTAAACGAATAAGTGCCTGTTTTTGCTATCTGATTTAAAATGCAACGATTTAAATATAACAACAAAAACAAAAGTGGGGGTTTGCACTCAATACGAATTTCCGTTAGTTTAACAAACAATATGAGAGAAAATTTGTTGTAATTAGTGCAATGCAAAGAAAGAGAGAAGTTAGCAAAATTAAAACTAAGAGTGCGTTTATACGTATATGTGGCACTGTATAACATTCGTATATTTCAGTGAGAACGTGGGCGAAACTGGACTACAACCACGCCCACTTCCCATATAATGCAATTTTAAATTCCATCTGAATAATGAATATATTCGGATGAAACTTTGCCCTTGAGGTATGATATCTCGGGTCTAAAAATTGTCAAAATCGGACCATAACCATTTAAGCCCTTATATACCGGAAATGTGTACCCAGAGCATATGTCTGACTTTTTGCATTGATCAGTTTTTAAGATATATGTATATTTAAAACTCGAAGAAAAGGTGTTTTTGTTAATAATACACCCTTGTGTCAAAAATGGGTTGAATTGGATCAGTAGCCCCCATATACCTAATATAAAGATTTTCGAACTTCCAGTTAACTTTTTGCCACATATATCGGCCAATGTGCTTGTTTATTCAATGAAAATGAAAGAGCATATTTTTCTAATAACAGTGAATCTTTGTGCCTAAAATGCATAAAATCGGGTAAAAACTTGCCTGTGTTCCTATATAACTGATATTCAAGACCGGCTGCCTTTTATATTTATATATACATATATAAAATTATTTGAAAACAAGTAAGGAAGGGCTAAGTTCGGATGTAACCGAACATTTTATACTCTCGCAAAGTTAAATGGTATATTCGTATGAGACTTCTTTATATATTTTAATAATTAGAAGTAGGAACTGTTGCCTTAGTTATTTACTTTTCACTCACAGTGAAAATAATTAGAGCAATTTGTAAACTAAATTTACTCAAATTATGAGAAATCGTTCTTGTGCTTTTTGTATACGCTTATAATTGATTTTATATAGAATGCATTACAACTGTATTGAGAAGTAGGAAAAGAAATCGTTTTTGAACAATGAATAACCTTTTTTATTTATTATATCGATATTATTATACATGTTTAGCTTAAAAATAATAAATATTAACAACTTTAAAAATGATATAATATTATTATATTAATTTGTATATAATATTTACAATATTAAACATAAATTTTTGTAGAGATTCTTATACATATATCCAAATTATATTTCTTTTTTCCTTATACTATTTAATTTCTATCATATATTTATACAATAATGTCATATATAATAACAAATTATATATATAATTTAAATTTTCTTAATTAGATTATTTACATATTTTTCTTTAAATTGTCTTAAAAACTACTGTCAAAATTCCTATACCATTCCAATTCGATTATATTTGGCACTAAGTCTGAAAACTTTAGTTCGAAATAGAGACACAAATACTGTCATGAGAGCTGTGTACTGTCTCAAAAGTAATTGCATTTACACGGGAAGGATCCATGTTTGAAAATGCCCAATCAATTTTGTACCGGCAGGTATAGTTGAATATTCTGCACCAAGCAGGGAACTAAAGTTTTTTTCTTGGAGCAGATTTCTTATTGCAGTCACTGTAGACATTAAACAAATGTTAAAATCTCCAACAATTAGCACATTTTGATTGCCTAACTCAGAAGTAAGGACTTCCTGAAGTTCTACAATGAATTGTCTGACAGAGAAAGCTGAATTTCTATATAGAACCAGAATATTAATATTGAAACATTTAAACAAAATCGCTTCTAAAACTTTGCGGCCTGAATACATTTCAAAGGCTGTAATTTGATTCTATAGAGCAAGCAATACTATGCTTTGCATATATTATATTGCCCCGTCTATCCTCAGCTCGTTAATTGGAGTAAATCCTGGTATATCAAAACTTTCGCAAGGATAACTCCAAGTTTCTACAAAACATAAAATATCTGAAGATAGCATCAAACAGTCGTTTTTTATATCACTAATGTGAGCGTGAAGACTCTGAACATTATGGAAACTTATAACTTGAAACTTCTTGTCGAAGCTTTATTTGTGTTCAATTCCCTCAGTTCCCTAAATACGGGATCCGATTCAGAAAATTTGTTAGGAGGAATAAAATTTCCTATGATGAATAGACCTTCTGCAGATGTAGCTCGACTACAAGCGACATATATTGAAGCTCTAGGCATTCTGGGTCGAGTATGAAATACAACTTTATTATATGTGGCACCCTGACTTTTATGAATAGTTATTCCCTCAGACGGAACAACTGGAAACTGATTTCTTTCAATTGAAATTTGTTCATTTTTTTATATTAAAAAGATTTTATAACTTTTTGAATTAGTGTCCAAGAACTTTCTAGAGGATGAGGCTTTTTTGATCGTGCTATCAAACCAACGGAAGGTTCCAAAAATTTAATCCACAGAATTGTTGGAAAAGAACAATGGAAATCAATTTGCATAAGTTGTCCAGCTGCCCCATTAACCAAGCCATCACACGTGTTTATATTCACTGTAATCATATATTTAGCGGAGGTTTTAAATGTCAATTCATAGGGCAGTCTCTGCGTTTCAGAAGTTTTGAAAAGTTTAACTCTTTCCAAAATATTATCATTTTCATTTATACCAATTCTTTTAACTGAGTCTTTTGCAGTTGAAAGGAAAGCTTCTGTTGCGATTCGACTGAGCTTAAGGGCATTGAAATTATTTGTCTCTTCATTGGACCAAAATAAATGTATGGCATCATCGGGAACTTCTTCGAAATTAACTACTCGAGTTTCAATGAGTGATATGTCCTCATTTGTCATAGTACCAGATGCCATATGATTTAATGCAATTGCAAAGGCCTGATCCTCCCGTTGTCTCATTATCTCTGTTAATTCAAAGTATTTAAGTAACTCCCACAAAGGAGAACCAACTAAAGTGATGTATGATTAATTGGGATTAGGAGAGAATATCCACCTATCTCCAACAGGTGAGAGTTGCTTCAAATCACCAAACACTATGATCGGTATACCACCGGAGGGGCTGTCTGTTTTGAAAATTTGTTTTAATCTCGCATATACAGAGCTAAACATACGAGCACCTACCATCGATATTTCATTTATTATGATTAATTTTAAATCGATTAGTCTGGAATACAATGAATTCACTGTGTCATTGCTAAGTGGCCTCAACGCTCTATTCAACTGATTAACAGGTAAAGAGAATATTGAATGAAGGGTCATTCCTATTCCGAATGCTGCTTTACCCGTAGGTGCGCAAAGAAGAACTTTTAAGGAACTTGGATTGGATCCAGTTGTAGAATTGTAACGATTGTTAAGAGCTTGATATATTGCAGTTATCAAACGACTCTTTCCTACACCTGCACCGCCGCCAATGAACTCATAAAATGGGAGATTTGTTTTTAGGTGGTGCATCAAATGTGTCAAAAAGCTTCTTTGCTTAGTATTCAGACTTTGAACTAAAGAAAATAATTCCTCAACTGGAATTAAGGGGGGTAGTTTAATAAGTCTAATATTGCAATCAGATTCAGTGCCATTATCTGTTGAATCTTCGCCATGCAAGTCCAGCAAATTTATATTTGGGTTTATTTCTGGAAGTGCCAACACTCTGGACTCATTTTCCACGATAGGTAGTTCATTTTGAGCACATCCGTCCAAGTCTATTTCATTATAAAGACTTTCTAGAACATTTTCAAGTTCTCTTTGCTCAAAAACATCATATTTTCTTTGATTTTTCTCAATTATAATACGATGTGTTATGCAAGTCTGCTCATTATCGTTTTCAATGAGATCTTGCTGTTCATTCCACCAAGGATAGTAAAGCATTAACATTTCGCGAAAATACTCAACTCTGGCGAAATCTGAGTTAAACCTTCTATACCGAACAATACAAGGTTTGGTACGTTTTTTCACAAACCGCTACCGTCTTTAAGAGGCATGACAACCCCGCTTTCTGGTAAATTATCGTCTTTCCTCTCTTCTTCTTCATGATCACTATCTTGTGCTCTTCTACTAGATTTAAAATATTTATACCTAGATGCAAAATTAGCTAAACAAAGAGTTTCTAACTTATCGGATCTTTGAACATAACGGTCTAAAATACCGGCTGCGAATGTTTCAATCGAACCTGAAGGAAGGTTCTGAAGTTCCGCTCTAGGTTTTACCATTCGAACATGTTCCTCAGGTCGAGAGGTATTTATAAATATTTCTGCATTACTTGCTTCCGAAAGATGGAGCCCAATGCAGCAATATACTGCTTCTTGTGCAGATATTTCTGTGCCTGATATAAATTTGTGACCTATATGTTTAAGTTTTTGCTTAATAGTATAATTTCCAGCATTTACCTCTGATATAGCTTCATTTCAGAGCCAAAAATTCCCCTGTTAGACTTGTTAATATAATTAATTATATAAGAACAGCAAACATATACATCTAGTATATATTGGATATCCACATTTGCTCTATGGAGTTCCAAAATCAGAGGATTATAAGCGTTTATAAAACGATCCTGTAATTTTCTTTTTAGAAAAATTTTGGGTTTTGTTAAACTTGACCTAAGGGCTAACAAATAGTCATCAAAAGACATATTTATTCTACTATCAGACAGGAAGTGTTCAAAATCGTTTAAATTAGAAATGTCTTCTGTAGTCATATTTGAATTTAAAAAGTTTTGAAATTTGAAAAAGTTTTCCTTGCGTTCTTCTAAGGTTTGACTTGTTTCTGTAAGAGGTAACAGTATTTGCGTTGAAGGCATTGGTGGATATGGTATACCAAAACGACAAAACTGTTGTGCTCTTATTTCCCTAGTACAAGACCGAATGTGGTTATGCTTTTGATAACCCAAATAATTTTCTAAGTGGCTGATCGAACCATCGGTAGAAATATAATTGTCAATAAAACTAATGACATCAGGGAATGTCTGAGGATCTTGAAGGTTGATCCTGGGAGAATTATTAAGCCAATACATGCCATGTACATGCGGGGAAGCTCTCTGTTGAAACTCCACTCTCCAGTAGAAATTTGTAACAAACTGCTCTCCAAAAATGCCGGCGTTATCTTTAAAAAACTTAAGAATTTGTCGATAGCGGTAGTCAAAATATCTAGCACAAGTAACCGCGTCTGACCGAATTAAGCGATATCTATCTTGGGTTGTTAAACTGTTGGCTTCCTCTTCCGAAATATCTTTAGAATCAACAGTTTTAGAGAGGATGACCAAAAGCTCAACCCACTGAGATTCTGCAGCCGATAAAGTGATAAAGAAGGTTGGAAGCCCAAATTGGCGAATCATAGCGATTGCCTTTTACTTCTCAGCTTCCCAGTGCGCAGGTGAGGATCTAACGCCTTTCAAAACCTTGTAACCATCATCGTGTTGAGTCAAGTTTTGAACAAAGTTTTCGTTTAATAGATTTTGGGCCGTAACTCGGTTGCGACCTGAAAACTTTCTAAGGCAAATAGATGTACTATTCTTAATTTGTAGTAGTTCTAATTTTTTTAATCATAGAAAAACTTTGGAATGGTACACGCTCTTCTATCAAAACGGCGAATTTCAGAACGTATTATCTTGCTATACGTTTCAGAGCATGTGCTTATTTCGAAAATAAATGTTTTTGAAATCTGTTAAATTGCCACTATTATCAGTTTCTATAACATTATTTTCTCTCGTTAATCGGATTCGTTGGGACTGCCTTTGGTTTTCAATTTGTCTATCTATTTTATTATCTATTGAGTGGGTTATCTCTACGAAGGCGAACTTGACCTTGTCTAAGACGTCTCTGATTCAAAATTTCTTCCCTCATACCCCTCCTACTAAGCTGTTGACGTTGTGTTTTTCTATCACGCTCCTCTCTCCTTATTTCAGGATTTCTTCTTGCATGTTCCCTTTGCATTTGATCACGAATGCGCTCTAAACTCCTATACTCAGGATTTCTTGCGCGAAGTTCTCTATGATCCCTAGTGTTCCTACTTTGTTCATCATAACGTACCGCAGGATATTCTCGACGAGATCTATGACCTCGAGTATTTCTTATTTGCTCTTCAGGGCGAATTTGTGGATCTTGGCGCCTTTGAACAGTATTTGCAACTTGCTCAACAGATCGAACCTCAGAGTCTTCACGCCGAGACCTATGACCCCGAGTATCTCTTATTTGCTCTTCAGAGCGAATTTGGGGATCTTGCCGCCTTGTTCTAAGTTGAACAGTATTTGCGACTTGCTCAACAGATCGAACCTCGGGGTCTGCACGCCGAGACCTATGACCTCGAGTATCTCTTATTTGCTCTTCAGAGCGAATTTGTGGATCTTGCCGCCTTGTTCTATGTTGAACAGTATTTGCAACTTGCTCAACAGATCGAACCTCGGGGTCTTCACGCCGAGACCTATGACCTCGAGTATCTCTTATTTGCTCTTCAGAGCGAATTCGCGGATCTTGCCGCCTTGTTCTATGTTGAACAGTATTTACAATTTGCTCAACAGATCGAACCTTGGGGTCTTCACGCCTAGACCTATGACCTCGAGTATCTCTTATTTGCTCTTCAGAGCGAATTTGCGGATTTTTCCGCCTGGTTCTATGTTGATTTGTATTGATAATTTGTTCGGACAGACGTACATCGGAATATAATCTACGATTAACGTTACTTACAGTATTTTGTGACTGCTCACTATCTCTATATAAAGATTTTGCACGAAGAACTCTCATACGACTTCTATTCTGAAGACGACTTAGTAATATAGATTTTCTACTTAATTTAGGCATGATTAATTAATAATTAATGGATTAATATATAAAATACTTATAGATAATACTTATATAATTCAGTACGTCCAGGTGTTAAAAGTTGGATCCAAGGTGCTGCTCTCTTTCAATGTTTCCTTGTAAGTCCTTGCTATGCTATTGCTCGTCACTGTACACTGTACTGTGTAATACACTAAAATTAGTTGGAATAAAGCACTTTGCTTGTAAAGACATCTAGTGAAACTGAAACTACAAACACAGTGTACTGATATTTATTATACTCTTGCAACATATTGGTACAGCTTACGTACTTTTGTATACCTATATATTACTTAGCTATTCACTAACATAATATTTAGTTATATTTATATTTTAGAAATTAGTAGTTTATTTGATTGTATTGAAATTAAGTTCTCGGAGAATCCCTCCGTAAATTACTTTTGTTAAACGCTTTCTAAAACAGGGGGATCTATGATACCTATTTTGAAGGGTCTACCCATGAAGGCTAAATTAACAATAACTTACATATAATTAAGTATGTTATACACATATGTAGAGCAGGTATGTAGATTTTCTTCTTTCTGTCTTAATATCTAAACCTTTCATAAGCTGCCAACGGCGCTAGGTAAAAATGTAATTTTCTTGAGTTTACAGTTCACCTCATGACCTTCATATTAAATTGTGTCGCAAAACTGAAATAATAGACAGTAGCATGTAAACCGATGGTCGTAGTTTATCTATAACCACATAAAAAGGGTCTTTAGCCCTTTTGATACTACATTACTAATATTTATTTCATGAAATTTTTAGAAAGATTTTTTTGCTCTATACAAAGTCCAGCACTCTAAGAAACTTTTTTAGCATTGTTGTCTGGTATATTTTATAATAACTTTAACATGATGGCTGAGAAAATATACCTAACCACTGATTATCACCAAATATTAGAAGAGATATATGTATATAGAAATCTATATCTATCACTTTAGGTGATGCAAACAACTCTTTGGTGAACAAAACTATACTCTGTTGCAACATGTTGCGAAAGTATAAAAATGTTGCGAAAGAATTCAACATTCATTACTCGATTATTATTTGGTATCTTATTAACTTATGTTATTGATCATAGATTTATTTTGTGTCAATACTATTTTTTTCTGCGAAATGTTAACTTTAATAAAAAGAAGCTATTTAACTCAAACATGGTATATGTGATATAAACTGAACCAAAGGGGTTAGATTTAATATGTGGGGTATATGCGGTTGCTGTTGTACCAGAGGAGCGGGAATCAGTATATTAGGGTTATAAGGTTTAAACAAAGTCTAGACCAATTTCATTCATATGCAGCGATATACATTATTTTTAAGAAAACTGTCCATTTAATTTCATTAAATTATCAAATTGACGAAAAAAATTATACCATAAGTAGTACATGTGAGCTGGGAAAATCAAAGACTAGAAAATTCCTCCAAACCGTATATTAAAAAATGTTGAATTAAACATCCATTATTAAATGATATCGTGATTAAATTACAATCAAATTTGGTATCTTCTTGACTTATATTAAAGGCCATACACTTAGTCTCAGTTTTATTGCTTGAAGAGAGATATACTATATCTCTCAATATCTAATTCAGCGTCAAACCACATAGTTTTTAAGAAATCTTTTCCACTTAATTTCGTTAAAATATTATATCACGCTGGTCAACCGGAACGGTGTAAAGTCAGGTGGAAAGACGGAAATCATATATATATTGGGGATAGAGAAATATATTAATTTTGACATTTCTCAGCTATACTCGAGAACATATTTTGAAGCAATTTTATATAAAAAAAAAATATTAATACTCACTGACCGACATATTCGGCATAAAACTGGTTAGAATAACGAAAAACATTATAAGTAGTATATGGAATTTGAGGGCAGTATTAACCCGATTTTATTAATTTTTTCCAATACCACATACTACTAACATGCCACAGACTAATAAAATGCTCCCACTGTTTCATTAAGGTACCTCACATACCATCACCAATCAAATGGAGTAAAGTCAGACGAATGTTCGAAAATCCTGATATTAGTTACATGGGGGATAAGGAAAATTTTCACCCAATTTGATCTTGTTATGAGTAAAACACGCTCTCTCATTTTTTACTCAAGTTACAGCTTGCACGGACGGACAGACAGTCACCCGGATTTCAACTCTTCTCTTCATCCTGATCATTTATATATACATGAAATGAATTGAGATATCTTTATGAAACTTGGTAGACATGTTTTTCGGTATCGTCAGACGGTTGGTATTGCAGATGGGCGTAATCGGACCCCTGCCACGCCCACAAAACGCCATTAATCAAAAACAAATAAATTGCCATAACTAAGCTCCGCAATAAGATACAAGACTGTTATTTGGTATACAGGATCAAAATAGGGAGGGGCATCTTAATATTGATTTTTTTAAGTGGGCGGAGTCTCGCCCCTAATAGGTTTAATGTGCATATCTCCTAAACCGCTAATGTTATAATAACAAAATTCACTGGAAGCAAATGTTTTTAGAACCTCTACCTACGGTGTGAAAATAGTTGCAATCGGGTGGCAACTCCGCTCACTCCCCATATAACGGTACTGTTAAAAACCACTAAAAGCGCGATAAATCAAGCACTAAAGACGCCAGAGACATTCAATTTTATCTCTGGGATGGTATGAGATGACTTTATAGGAACTGCGTTCAAAATTAGACAGTAGGCTTGGCACAGCCCACTTTTAGGTGAAAACCAATATCTCGAGAACTGCTCAACCAATTTCAACATTCGGTACATAGCGTTCTTTTCATATTTCTATATAATAGTGCGAAAATGGGCGAAATCGGACTATAACCACGCCTATTTCCCATATAACACCATTTGAAATTCCATCTGATTCTTTCACTTTCCACTATGCATATCAAGCAACAGTGATTATATCGGGGTAAAACTTTTGCGTCAATAATTCGTTTAAAGTATGCCACTTTGTGACCAAAAATTCTCTAAATCGAACCAAAACTGTTCAAGCCCCTAAGTACTAAATATGTGGACCCCAGTGCCTATAGTTGACCTTCTACCGAAAATATCAGCCAATCCACAAAGAAATCACAAACGAGTATACCATTTGACTTTGCGAGAGTATAAAATGTTCGGTTACATCCGAACTTAGCCCTTCCTTACTTGTTTAATATAAAGTTTTGCCAACACCTGAAGGTATTTCCCCGCCTTTAATCCTTGCAAGTTGCAAGAGTAAGAAATGTTACACCCGAACTTAGCCTTTCCTTACTTGTTTAACACTATTTTATGGCATTTTTACTTATACACATGATATTGATATAATTTTTATTTTATTTGTTTGTTTAATTTTTTTTTCACTATGACAGTTTGTAGTGTCTAAATCAGCTGTGATACATTTCCCTACTGACAAACTGATGGCGCTAAATCAGATTAGTACAGGGAAATTACGAGATTAACAAGAGTCATTTTTACGTGGCCAAATTTTACTAAATATAGTAGATTAGTGAGATAATCTACTCAACAGCATAAGTCTCGTAATTAAGTGTCAGTCGGAACATGGTATTAGGTATGATCGATCACGCTACGAATGACCAGCGACAAGCTTCTATGAGACCTCAATAACGGACAGAAGGCTTAATATTACAGTTCGAAAATAAGCTAAATCGGATCTGCAACCACGCCTACTTCTCATATAATACAATTTTTAATTCCATTTGGTTCTTTCCATTAGAATATATAGCTAGCCCCCAGACACCGAATATGAGGACATCAGTGCCTATGGCTTTCTTGATACCAAAAATATCGCTCAATCTGTCAGATATTGTTTAGATTGCTTCTAATATAAATTTATCAGACGATTAATTAAGATGAGTACCGATAGATGTGTTTCTCTATTGTTCATCGCTTTGTTTAAAATAAATATCTATTTCAGTTCAACAAGAGAATGCTTAAGATATTTACGACTGGGTAAGCATAAATGTTTGTCTTCCAAGGATGCCTTGTTTGCTTTATAATAGATCTACATACTCGTTGATGTAGACTTTGTCGAATTATGTGAGTGTTCGTTTTATTCAAATTTGATTAATTTATGTAACGCAATACTAGCACACCACTCCTTTATCAAAGGATATTTAAGGTTTAAAGTATGTCAAAATGAATTGGGAATAAAAAGGCATAATAGTGGTGAATTTATTCAACTCAAGTAGCGGCCAGTCCGCTTTTTCTTGATATTTTATAATTTCATTATATATAAAAAAAAAAATTAAATATATCATCAGACTTTTGGGCATAGGAACCGAATTCAAATCCAACAAAGGACTGTTCATATACTTGTAAATACCTGCATTCCATAAAATATGTAAACCAATGTAGCACCGAATCCGAAAAAATTAAAGTAGTGGAGGAATGTATTAAGTGGTTTGATTATTAAGTTATGGCTGGATTATTTATCTTAGCTTAATGAAAACGAATATTGATTACTTAAATAAGCAAAGATGCTTATTAAGAAGCTGTATTATTGCTAAGTGCAAATATACAGTTTTGTTTATAATTAGCGTAAAGCTACTTTGTGGAGGTTGCCTTTAACTCCCCCTGTCTAAGAGGAATCGTCCCCGATTCAATATCATTTTTCGATAGGTTATTTATTTGATCCAAAATAGCGTTATATGATATTTTTTGATATTATAAATTTCTATTTATTTTAGAAGTTTTATAAGATTTTTTTTAATTTTACAATCCTATAAATTATGTACATTATTAACAATGTTTAAAAACATTCTTTCGTTCAGCTACAATATTTATGTTTTCAAGTTTTATTTCTTTATTTTTTGTTTCAATTTATTCTATAATTTCAAAAGTATTATTATAATTGTTCTTTAAATATTTCCAAATTTTACAATCGACATTTTCATATATAACATTGTTAATATTTGTATAATTCTCAAAAGTAACAAGGTAAACTCCATTTATGGCATAGCCATCAACTGTGTTATTTCCAAAGGCTAATATTACTCCTTCTTTTTCTTTGAATTTTTACTTTTTTTCTGGACAAAATATCTAATAGGCAAGTATTTGTATTATTAATTTTACAATAGGTGTTTATCATTTATATTATTATATTCTTTTTTGCATTTTGCAATTTCTTTGCCAATTACTAATTTACCGTCTTTTTGTGTGATTGCTCTTACTTCATAGTATTTGCAATCATTTATAATTTTTGGATATTTAATATATAATTTATAACAATTACATCTTTATTTTGTAATATCTTAAAGTTAGAAATATCCATTAAATCAGTTATAGTCAATCGTCCGTGTTCATTTTGTATCATATTTTTTATCTCATCTAAATGTAAAATTACAGGATTTAAAATTCCTATTTTTGCCATAGCTATCGTATAAACCATATTTTGTAGTTTAGTTATAAAAAATTGATATTTCCTTTTCGTTAAAAGTTTAGCATGAAAATTTGAGAGCTTGTTGTTATTTTCAATTAGTTCGTTTAACTTATTATTTATTAACACTAAATCGTCATGATCTGGTGTTCCTGCTATTCACTTCCATAGTGTGCCTAATTCATTCATCCCTCTTTTATATCTTGTATCTTTCTTTTGTATAAGCTCTAATAAAGTTTCGATAATTTCAATTCCTGGTTCTGTATCTAAATCATTAATATATGCTACCTCATTTTCATTATTCCCTTGTAAATTATTATATCTGTATTTTTTATTACTATAACTTTTATCTGAATTTATAAGTTCTCTAAAATAAGTTAAATTAGTAATATAAAAAATGTCGCCATAGTCATTATATAAAGCTACGTCTCCGTACTTTAATAAGACATAATCCTCTCTTGTATAGTCCACGATGTCCGTCATTGTTTGAACAATTAATATTAGAAATATTCTTTTCTGAAAATATATATTCAAGATTTAATATTATCTTTATGTACTATTCTATTTCTGTAGTTAATTGTAACCTTATTCCCTAAATCTTCTTTTATTACTTGTTTCTTGTATTTAAGCTTTAGCTTATTTCTCTCCCCTATTATGTTTTCATATATAACATCTCCACATAAATATGTGTTGTCTTTCTAGCATCCTATAATAGTTTGTGCTAATAAAAGTTGGTTTGGTAAATTATCATTAGAGACCTTATAATAAAGGACTTCGAATGGTTTCTTATCAGTTACCGAATGTATAGTTTTTTTGTATTGGTGAGCAGCTCTATATATAGATTCCGAAAAGCTGATTTAATTATATTCTTGTTTTATACATCGTGATATTTCAATTATTGTTGAATGTACCCTCTCTATCTGACCATTAGTGGTGCTATGATTTGAGTTGCTGAAATAAATTTCAATCTGAAGTCTCTGCATCAGGGTCTTAAATTGTACCGTAGTAAAGCATGGTTCATTATCAATTGTCATTATCTTTACATTAGGGAACCCTTGTAATTCTCTAACACTTATCGTCTAAATTAATCTTATCTTCAATATGTTTAATAACCAAAAACTTTGAATAACTATCGATACATGTAATGAATTTTAATGATTGTGCATATATATTTATATCTATAAATATTTGTATTCCCTTCTCTTTAGGTATAGGGACCTCTCCAATAGGTATTTTTATGGGATGTCTATCATATTTATTTTCATTACAAATTTCACAATTTCTAATGTACTCTTTAAATTGTTTATGCATTTCTGGCTAATAGTAAATATATGAGATTTGTTTAATATTTTCTTCAGAGCCCCTGTGCGCTCTGTTATGCGTTTGCTCTATTGTTGTTCCCTGGTCTTCCTTGTTTGGTATATCCATGGAAAAAATTTTTGTAAATAAAAACTTGTTAGTAAATGTTTCTTTTGACTTAACCTTTAAGTCTTCAGGTGTACAATATATTGCAGTTACAAGATTTGGTTGTAACCAAAAAAATAAATTAATTTATAAAATTATTAATAGATTCGTGAATGGTAAAGCTACCTTTACTAAGAAGTATTTGTTGCTTGGTTTATAAATCATTTTTGGAGATGTTTCTCAATAATGGTATGCCATCTTTTAATTTTTACATTAGGATTTCTCGAAGAGGCTGCGAAAGTCAAAGGTGTGTGATCTGTATGTATTTCTAAGGCTGATACTTCATAAAGGTAGTTTCTTAGAGTTTTTAATGGCCAAACTATGGCATAAAGCTCTTTCTCATTCGTTGCATAATTATTTTCTGTGGAATTTAATGCATCATTTGAGGCATCGGTTGCTAATACAAATTTTGTATTAAAGTCTGGTTGAGTTAATTCTACTTGATTGGTTAGTAATTGTTTTATTTTTCAAATGCCAAAATTGCGTTCTGTTCTAATCGAACTTTAATTTTCTTTGACATATGTTGCGATACATGTCCATTTTCTCCTGATAAATGTTTGTTTAATGATTTAGCAATTGCTGCGAAATCCTTGATACATTTCCTATAATATCCAATCATTCCAATGAAACTTCGAAGTTGTCGTACAGTTTTTGGAAATTGAAACTTACAAATCGCTTAAACTTTATGCGGATCCGTTTTGATTACATCTTTTCATATTTTCATATTCAATTTTTTAAGTATGTTGATTACTCGATTCAAATGTTTTATATGATCGACTAAGTTGCGTGAAAAAACAATTATATCATCAATATATACGTGACAGAGTTTTCCAATACATTATCCAACCTCGTTGGAAAATACTTTGTGCATTCTTTAAACCAAATGGCATTCTTATAAATTCGTATTTTCCATTATTTACTGAAAATGCAGTTTTCTCGATGTCCTCAGGCTTCATTAAAATTTGGTGAAATCCTGATTCTAAATCGATTGTGGAGAAATACTGTGATCCTCCGAGATTTGAAAGTATATCATTTTGTATCTGGTATCGGATATGTATCCGAAATAGTAATTTAATTTATGTTTTGAAATCCACTACCATCCTTAATTCATTATAAGGACTTTTACTTGGTCGTAGAACTTCGTTTTTTAAAAGATCATCGATTTCTTTATTCACAAAAGCATTTGATGCTAAAGGATACTGATACTGTTTACTCCAAATTGGAGTATTTACTGAGGTTCTTATTTCCGCATGAATATCTGTTCGAAACGGTAAATTCATGTTTATTGAAGAATGTATTTAATTTATTTTATTTCTTATTTTTTTCCTCAGATATTAAATTTTTTCTTATTTATACCGGTACTTTCTTCGGCTGGTGCTTCAGAGAATTCTTCCTCCAAAGTCATTTTGTTTAGATAATTTTCTTTACTATTTACTATTTTTACTACCATCGTTACCATACCATTTTGTTGGTGGTATTACTATCGGCTGGCGTTGTAGAACTTTCTTGTTACACAATATATTTTTAATTTTTGTTGCCGGTATTACCATCGGCTGGCGTTGTAGAACTTTCTTGTTCCACATTATAATTTTTATTTTTTTTGCCGGTATTACCATCGGCTGGCGTTGTAAAACTTTCTTGTTCCACATTATATTTTTTATTTTTAATATTATATATTCATTATGCTGGTATAAATCTTCAGCTGGCGCTGCTCCCAACGTAATTATATTTTCTTTAATGTTTTTATCTTTTAAATTTCCTTTACTCTCATGTTGCTCAGATTCATATCCTAAGCTAAATATGTCTTCTTCCTTTTCATTATTTGTTATCAACTTTGTTTCTTTCAAGTTGATCACTGCATTAATTTCTTTCAGAAATTTGTATCCAATTAAAAGTCTGCTTCTAAATTTTCGATTTCGTAAAAAATTTGTCTTTTACCAAATAGAGCAATAAAATGATAATAACGTATTATCGAAAATCCATTAATTGTTTTTACTCTTTTATATATATTTAATTCGTTTTTATTCTCATAAATTCCTGATTTTATACAGCAACTTGTTGCTCCCGTATTTACTAGTATTTTAAGGTTTTGGCCATTAAAAATGATCCTCTTTAATATTTATTTGGTGGTTGATTACTTAGTTGTGCGCTGGGATATGGTCGTTTATCTGTAGTATTTATTCTTGTATTCTGTACATTATTATTTACGTTATAATGTGGTCGGTTTTGGATTCGAGAACTTAGATCGATATCCATTGGGATAGGTCTTGCCTGAATGTTTTGTTGTAAGGGCCTTTGGTTGTAGCCTCTTTGAAATTGGGTTTGTGGAAACCGTAAATTATTATTGAAATTTCAGTTATTGATGTTAGTACGTTGTCTGTAATAATTCGGATTTTTCCCGAATTGTAATGCGAAAATTGCTCGCATATTATTTGATTCTAAGTCGCAAAATGCTCATCTCCTGTTCGATAATATGAGCTGATCGCTTGTCCGCGTAAGCAAAATCGAGTCGTGCCAAAATGGCATCGATATTAAGAACCGTTCCGTGATTGGATAAATTGTCGTTAGCATCGTTTGAAATTTTATTTCTTAGTATAGTTAATGCAGCAAAATATCTACCGCTACCCTTACATAAAAACTTATTGCGTTATTGGCTGATTCCCTCCAGCTAACTTATTTAGTTTGTTTTCCATTAAATTCTGGTAGTGACTTGACCACCTCAAGTGACTCATCACAATTGATATGTGGATCGATCACTTCTATATTATAATCTACAACTGTAGTTGACTGTGTTAAATCCTGTAGTTGCCTTCGCAACTCTTCTATCTCCAATCTAATAGAAGCATTTGTTGCAGTTATTAGTCTAGCAACACGATTCTAGTTTTCACTATTTAGAGCCATTTTTTATTATTTTAGTTTTTGTATGTTTTAAATAAGACAAGTTTCAGTTCTATGGTCGCCCTTGCAATGATTACAATAGTACAGCCATTCGTATATTAGTGTATTTAAAAAAAAAATATTTCCCACTTAAAAAAAAATATTTTCTTCTATGTTTTCATCTTTTTTTTGTTGTTTGAGGCACCTGTCATTTGCCAAGGTTTTGAACATATAGTTTTTTTATTTTATTTATTAAAACTTTCAACGTTTTGGCATACAGTTTTTTAATATATATATATTTTTAGTTTTTTTTATAATAATATTTTATTCTGGAGGGTCTGGAGTTCAGAATCGCGTTTATGTTATAAACCGGAGGGTTCCCTTTGCGGTGGTGAATCGCGGTTTCAAAATATTTGTTATACTTGTATGTCTGGTCGAGCCTTCATTTATAACATGCTTTTTTTTATAAATTTGGGTACTTGTAGTTTCAGATTTACAATGCTCACAGTACTTAGGCTTAAAATATTTTATATTATTTATTATTTCCCAAAAGTTTTATACAATTTTATTGTTTTAAATTAAATATTATATATCAGAAATATATTAAAATATTAACTTACTACTTTTCGTCCTTTTCTAAAGGGGTTTGTTGATTTCTGTTTTTATTCCTTTGCCAGTGTTGATTGCTGTTTAGCTTCCCTCGTCGTTTTGTTTTTAATTAATTGGGTCCCTCGTTGACAACGCTTCGGCTTAGCGTGCAATGCCTTAGTTCTTCTTTTTTTGTGTTATTCTGTTTGTTCTAGTTTTTTTGTTATTGTAAATCGTTTTTTTGCTTGTGGAATTTAGTAATTTTAATTTTGTTGTAAAATATTTATTCACTTGTGGAATTTAGTCATTTTAATGTTGTTGTAAAACATTTATTCACTTGTGGAATTTAGTAATTTTAAAGTTTTGTTAAACATTTATTCACTTGTTGAATTTAGGAATTTTAAAGTTTTGTAAAACATTTATTCACTTGTGGAATTAAGGAACTTTCATGTTGTTTTAAAACCTTTTTTCTCCTGATAAATGTTTTTATTTTTATTTATTTTTCTCCTCCCAAGAGGATACTTGATTGTTAGATTTGCGGTGCCGACACGCGTCACTGTGATTGTCCTTTCGGCTAGGGATACTTGTTATTTTCTCCCTCTTTTTTTGCCTAGGATACCACATAACAAATGTAACACATGCCCCACGTTGTTGGGCGCCAATTGACTATTTAAGATGCTTTTTAAGAAGCTGTGGTCTTAGCTTTATGAAAAAGAATATTGATTACTTAAATAAGCAAAGATTCTTTTTAAGAAGCTGTATTATTGCTAAGTGCAAAGATACAGTTTTGTTTATAATTAGCGTAAAGCTACTGTGTGGAGGGTGCCGTTAACTTACAAGCATTCGTGTACTCAAATTTAGCGCAATATACTATATATACATATTTAGGTATGCACACAATTTTAAAATCATTAAGTTTTCATTCTAGCTAGCGCCTGCAAACTCAATAATAATTTTGTACCCTATCTTTTTACGCAATGAATATGAATACACATTGATCATCAATAAGCCTTTTTTGTATAGCAGAAAATTTTGTATTAGAATATCATTTTTTCAAAGTTGTAGGCTTACTCGATTAATGAGAAATATAAAAATAATCCACTGTTATATACAAGAAAAAAGAAAGATTTACGTTGGAAAATTTTTTAAGTCAAAAACTCTAGCTTGAAGGGTGTCTCCAAAAAACAAAAACAGGAAAAAGTGAACTTCAGTTACATAACATTCCATATAAAAACCTGATTTAAATCAGTCAGTTTGTATGGTTTGTAAGGCATATGTAGCCTTGTGTGATACATTTTTGTATGACAGATATATGCTATAGTGGTCCTATCAAAAAGTCTCGATGACTGTAATATTGCCTTGGATAATATTCCGATCCAAATTTCGAGTAGATATCTAAATAAAAAAAAAAAGGTTTTTAAACGAAGACATGATTTTGATCGTTCAATTTAAGTGGCAGCTATAGCTATAGTGATCCGATATCGGCGGTTTCGACAAATTAGCAGTTTCTGGAGGGTAAAGGACATATGCAAAGATGCAGATTGATATTTTAAAAACTTTATTTGTTTATATATATTTTATAGAGTCTCCGACGTTGCCTTCTAGGTGTTACAAACTTCGTGAATATACCTCGTTCCAGGTATAAAAATCAACTTGAAAATAGCGGACTCCGCATGTAACTGTTGTACATATCTATGTGCTAATGCACTGTATACTGTATATCAGCTATGACCCATGTTGTACAGAGTATAATAATTTTTTTCACCTAACGGTTGTTTGTATAACCTTAAACCACTCGAGATAGATATGGGGTTATGTAATATATAAAAATAATCAGAATAACGAGACGAGTTACAGCCCGGGTGACTGTCCGTCTATCCATGCAAACGATCACTTGAGTAAAATTGAGATGTCGTGATGAAACATGGTACACGTGCTCCCTCTAAATGGATAAATGTACATATCTCCCAAACCACTAAAGCTATCTCAACCAAACTAAGAAGATGCCTTTTTCACATTCCTTCATACACTGTGAACATGGAGAAAATCAAATAATACCCACGCCCACTCCCCATTTGTTGAAAATTACTAAAAATGCGATAAGTCACTGAATAAAGGAGCCACAAACATTAAATTTCACAGCCAGGAGGGTTTTATGGGATCCGTTGTAAAAATTAGACTATGGGCATGGTACCACCCACTTTTAGGTGAAATCCTATATCTCAAGAACTACTAGACCAACCAAATTTGATGTGTGAGGTTACACATTTTTATCATACATTGACAAAATGGGCGAAATCGATTGACAACCACTTCTACTTCCCATATAACAAACTTTTAAATTCTATCTGATTCTTTTACCTTACAGTACACAAATCAAACATCAATGCAATTATTAGGGTAAAATTCTACAAATAGTACCCTCAAAATATTTAATTTAACGCCCGAAATTTGTCGAAATCGGACGATAACTTTTCAAGGACCTAGGCACCAAATATGTGGACACCAGTACATACGGCTATTTTTTTATCGAAGATATCGAAACTATTTTTGTATCTTTGTGCCAAAAATGGGTAAAATCTGGTCAATACTTTCCTTAGCTCTGTCTCTCTCTCTGTCTCATATAAATATTTTCGAACTTCCGGTTGACTTTATACCGCATCTATCGGTAAATTTTTAAGAAATCTAAATGAAATTCCGAAATAATCTCTTTCTAATAATAGTGTGATTGTAAATAATGTAAATATTCAGACTACCCAGACGCTTACTAACATCAAATGTAGTGTGTCCAATATTTTTTAGGAAACCATAAATCTTAAAAAATGAACTTATAATGTCATATAAAGCTTTGGGGTGTAAAAAAAAGTTTCATCAAGACAATACACCCACACAAAGGTGTTTTAACAATGACAAAATTTAACGAATTAAAGTTTGAACATACACCGTATTCATCAGATTTAGCTCCCAGCGACTACTACCTCTTCAGAAACCTGAAACAATTCCTTCGTGGAAAGCGTTTTTCGTCGAATGAAGAAGCTATTACAGCCGTAGACGGGTATTTCGCAGTGTCCGGAATGTCATTATAGGGAAGGCATACATTTATTGTAGGATCATTGGAATAAGTGTATTGAAGTTAAGGGAGAATATTTTGAATAAAAAAATATGCAATATTTCGTACCAAAACAGTATTTTTTCATTTCGAGCGCAGAAACTTTACAACCAACATATATATGCTAGCTATGGTGATTCGTTGACCAATTTTACAGATTTTCTGCACTAAACTATAATATATCCAATGTTATACGTTTGATTAATTTTGCTAAAATATCATACATATTGACCGAAGTACATATACGATATAAAGGCAACTTGAAGTTTGACATCGTTGGTGTTAGGGTAGAATTGATCCGATTTTATCTATTTTTGTCGTTACGACATCATATTATCAGAAAAAAATGCTCTATGAGTTTCATTGAAAAATTTCACAGACTAACCGATTAATTTTTATATTAAGTATATGAGGGCTAGGCGAAGTACTGACGCAAATTCTTATATTTTTAATAAACGTGTACATCATTACAAGAAATTGACTCTCTCCGAATTTTAATAATATATCTAATAGATTGACTCACTTTTTGGTAAAAAGTCAGTCATAGGAACAATAGTCCACATCTTCGATATCTAGGGGCTTACCTTAAATGCACTATTTGTGCAAACATTTATTTTAACATATTCAAATGGACGCAGTAGGCATGGTTGGTGTTTGATTTCGTTAATTTTCATACCGTAATAGAGGAATCAGGATAATATGACGCATCGAAGTTCGTAGAAAGTGGGTGAAAGGTGGGTGGTGCTAAGAGCTTGTCAAATTTTGATAGTAGCTTCTATGAAGTTCTTTCGTAATATTTTGGGTGCAAAATTTAATGTCTCTGACTTTATTTATTGAGTTATCGCACTTAGTTCAACGTAATGTGAGGAGCGGGCGAAGTTATCATCCGATTTCACCTATTTTCATACTGCCGGTGGAGGTACCAAAAATACCCAATAAACGTTTGCATGAAGACCTCTTATACCATCTATATTATAAATATATACATAATTAATTGTATCAAAATTATTAGGAGAGGAATTGAATCCGGGCGCCTGTCTTTCCGTCCATCCGTCTACCTTTGAAGTAGATAACTTAAGAAAAAATTGAGAATTTAATAGATTGCAGATGGACGAATTCGGACGAATGCTGCGACCACAAAGTATCGTAAATTAACACTGTATATAGTGCTATAACTAAGCCGCAAATTAAGATGTAAAACTACAGTTGGGTAAGGATATTTTAAGTGAGCGTTATCCCACCTCTTATAGGTTTAATACCCATATAACAAATATCATATTCGCTGACTTTTTACTGAAAATATCGGTCAGTATGTGAAATATTTTTAATAAATTCAGAAAACGTCTCTTTCCGATAATAATGTGTATTTTTGTAAAAAATATATAAAATTGGGTCAATACATCCCCATATATTTAGTTAATAAGCGGACTTTCAGACTTCCGTTAATGATGTAAAAAGTTAATAAATGAAAAGCATGGACCACGAAATAATTTTGTTCGATGGTAGGAATTTAATCATGCAGTGATCAGAGTACTTTAGTATAAATACGATAATATAAACTACATACATATACTGACTTTTATATTTTTAATTCAAAGATATGTGCAAAAACAGTACCACCAATGCATGTCACTCTGCCTCCATTCATAAATATTTGAATTCATATGCAGCATATCTCATAACAAAGTTTTACAGACATCTCGAATTATTCCTATTGCCTTTAATCCTTACAAACTGCGTAAGTAATTAATGATCGCCTGAACTCAAGCTTCCTTACTTGTTTATCAATATTTTTGATATGAAATATATTTGATGGTTTTTAACTGGTAATTATTTGTTACTATTCTATGTTAGCTGTTGTTGAAGAACCCGAATTTACTGAATACATCGAAAATGTAACTGTACCTGCTGGAAGAAATGTTAAATTGGGCTGCTCTGTAAAGAATCTTGGATCGTATAAGGTAAGTCGACTTTGGCTCAACTTTAATATTTTTATGTTTCTAATTGAAAATAATATAAATATACCCATTGACATGAAAGCCCCAATTATGAGCTATGATTAACGTAGTCAGAGTTGTTGTAAGTAGTGTGTAGTAATTTACTATACGAGTAAAAAGCAGAGTCAGCAACAATTTTAAGCCGAATATAGATAATCCGATTCTGACATGATTGGACATACCTACTCGTATACATGTACAATTACCTTAACACATTTAGGTATGTATGCTTACTACCTTACCTATTAACCTACCTGAAATAGATCCATAACAAGTCCCAATAACTGATTGTCATATTACATATTTGCAGTTATTTCGTTACCCTTTCTAACGTTGCCTTTGAGTAATTTTAACTGTTTAACGGCAAGTGATAAGTGTTATTGTGGTTTTCATCTGCTCATTAGTGCGCAAAACAAGGCATATTTAGAGATCAATGCCTTGTTTGCTGAAAATATTCTTGTGAAATTCAGAAGTATCATTAAAGTGGGTGATATATTTCTGCAATAAATTTAAGAAATTATCAAATTTAAAATGAATGTTTTAAGCAAATATTTATTTTGACAAAATTATAATTGAATTTTGCTACTTTTTAATAAAAAACAAGGGAGTAATTATCACTGTTCTAATGTTGCTTGCCTCTAACAACGCTAGTCATAATTATATATATTTGTACTTACAATAGATATGCAACGGAAAGAGAAAGGTTGGATAAATGATGATATTGAGAGAATTACAGACTTCGGTTAGGTAGATGAAGAATCTTGAAGGGATGGTGGGAGGAAAACAATCTATTGAGGGTGGCCTGCTTGCTTGAAAATCAATTATGTGATGGCACTAATAGAATATTTTGCTCCTGTTCTGATAAAGAAGTTATTGATTTGATGACAAAATTTGTAGGGGCTGATGGAACAGGGCATGGATCTTAAATATACTGGAGAGCATATGAAGCATCATTGATTTTTTGTTGCATTTGGATGGTTAAAAATTGTCACAACTCAAAATGCAATCCAAAAAAGATTTGAACTATGATAAACTCTCGGGCAGAAACAAAGAGATTCGTTTACGATTTTACACTATATATTGCCAAGCACCCGTCCTTTTTGTGGTTTTGAATCAGCTTCGGTCTTACTCTTAAATTTGGTGGAATATCTTCCAAAGGCAAATGATGTAAGATTTATTGTTATAATTAGTGTACGTCGGTAAGCCTTTGATATATCAATTCAAAAGGGGATAGCTCTTCTTCTATGCAGTGGAATAAATGCCTTAAATGGAAAGTCCATCTTTGCTGTTCTCCATATAAAACTGTTCTCAAAGGAATATTTAGTATATATCCATATGGCACGAGCAACACGAGTGCGACAAATATTATATTATTTTAATATTTTTGATTACCTAATATTTATCCTTGTCATACTTTTCTAAAACATTTCTATTATATAACGTATATTTGCATAGATATCTTATTTACATATTACATATAACAAATAGATAATAAATTTTAAATTTTCGAAACTGAGTGCTATTGCAATTATGAAAAAAATTTCCAAATGAAAATGAATTCCACCCCGAGCACGGGTGACATGGTCCTCCTCGTCGTCCCCTCACCTACAAAAACCCTTTTGGGCAAAAAAAAAGAGTGTTTGTGTAGACATAATCTAAGCGATTTCCGCTAGTACCCAAGCAGGTGGGTGTGGCATCTCCAAATTTTGTGTTACTGTTTTTTTTTTATTTTTGGGTTTTTTGTTCACACAATTATCTAATATATCTTTACTAAGCGATCTAATTTGAAAATACATTCGAGATCTAAAAAACGAACGTTTAATTATGTCACTATAATATTGGTAATCGGCTTCTTCCGAATGTTTTTCGATATAATTCAATAATATTATCGGCGTAACACTTTGGGTGAATAATACGTTTAAAGTATGCCTTGTGACCAAAAGGTACTGAATATGTGGACCCCAGTGCCTATAGTTGACTTTTTACCGAAAATATCGGCCAACATAGAACAAGGGGGCAAAATCCACAAAGAAATCTAAAACGAGTATACCATATGACTTTGCGATATAACATGTTCGGTTACATCCGAACTTAGCCTTTCCTTACTTGTTTGATTAAAATTTAATTTCAAATTGAAATATTCTTGAATTCTAAAAAGAAAAACCATTTAATAACATATGTAATAAATATTTTTATCAATTGTTAATAAGAACATGACATTTAGTAGCTTTTATAACTAATTTTTAAGCTATTGTATTTCATGAATAAAATAACACAAACATATTTAAGAGACTATGGCAACCAACCAATTTGAACCAACTTCGTCATCAAACATATGATTTCAAAGTTGTCGTAACCTGGTTTTCTATGAACGTTGTGCTATGTCGAACAAGATATCCGGATATACTTTTTATTATTTTTTAAGTTAAAGTATCTGAATATACAAAATCAAAAATAGGTGTTGATGAGAAGGTGAAAATATAAATGATTTTTTTTCAAGTTTCCAATGACTTTGAATTAAACATAATTCAGTTAATTCAAAATACTTTTTCCGTGCGGTTGGTTCTATTTATTTGGTTTAGAAAATGCAATAACAAATTGAAAGCGTTTATCATTGGAAAATAAAGGCCATATCCGATAAATATGGAGTTCAAAAGTCGTCTGCTTGTACTATAAATTTAAAATCGAGGAATACGTCCAAAAAATACATCGCGCGAAATCAGTACGTAAGTCCCTTGAACAAAGTGAATTTCTTCTAATGGCGCAGGCCTTCTACAAATAGTATATAACTCAACGTCGTAGAAGGAAATCTTTTTTGCCAGTGATGGTTGGATGACTAAATTCAAAAAACGCTTTTGAGTACGTCTTCTTAAAGAATACTAGTATTATATGATGAAAAGCTGTCATCTAACGTGAAGCCATTATAAACAAGCTAGAGAGCGTAACAAAAATAATAAGCTTTCCTTCAATGCAGAAAAGCGGTATTTATTGAAAATTACTTCCTAAACAATATATGTTCTTCCTGTAGAAACATTGCACCAGGAAGAAAGAATGCCAAAGAAATGTTAAAATTATTAGCGTACGTCAATGCTTCGAGAAACAAAAAATTATCACTTTAGTAATTGGAAAATCTCAGAACCAGAGACCTTTCAAATACAAATTGCTACCTGTATCCTATATGGACTCGAAGTCTTCTTGGATGAATAGTTTCATCTTTAACAAGTAAGGAAGGGCTCAGTTCGGATGTAACCGAACATTTTATACTCTCGCAAAGTCAAATGGTATACTCGTTTGAGATTTCTTTGTGGATTGGCTGATATTTTCGGTAGAAGGTCAACTATAGGCACTGGGGTCCACATATTTAGTACTTAGGGGCTTGAACAGTTTAGACAATTTTTGGTCACAAGGTGGCATACTTTAAACGTATTATTCACGCAAAGTTTTCCCCGATATAATCATTGTTGCTTGATATGCATAGTGGAAAGTTAAAGAATAAGATGGAATTTAAAATGGTGTTATATGGGAAGTAGGCGTGGTTGTAATCCGATTTCACCCATTTTCGCACCATAACATAGAAATATAAAAAGAATGTTACGTACCGAATTTGGTTGAAATCGGTGAAGCAGATCTCAAGATATCGGTTTTCACCTAAAAGTGGGCTGTGCCACGTCCACTGTCTAATTTTAAACGCGATTCCTTTAAAGTCATCTCATACCATCCCAGAGATAAAAGTAAATGTCTCTGGCGTGTTTAGAACTTGATTTATCGCGCTTTTAGTAGTTTTTAACAGTACCGTTATATGGGGAGTGGGCGGAGTTGCCCAGTTGTGAATTTTGTTATTATAGCATTAGCGGTTTAGGAGATATGCACATTAAACCTATTAGAGACGTGACCACGCCTACTTTTTAAAAAAAAATTTTAACTGCAGATGCCCCTCACTAATATAATCCTGTGTACCAAATAACAGTCTTATATCTTATTGCGGAGCTTAGTTATGGTAATTTATTTGTTTTTGATTAATGGCGTTTTGTGGGCGTGGCAGTAGTCCGATTACGCCCATCTGCAATACCAACCTCACGGTCTCACGGTACCCAGAAACATGTCTACCAAGTTTCATAAAGATATCTCAATTTTTACTCAAGTTACAGCTTGCACGGACGGACAGACGGACAGACAGTCACCCGGATTTCAACTCGTCTCTTCATCCTAATCATTTATATGTATATAACCCTATATCTAACTCGATTAGTTTTAGGTGATACAAACAACCGTTAGGTGAACAAAACTATTATACTATGTAGCAACAGGTTGCGAGAGTATAAAAAAGGGTTTTTCGATCACTTTGTCCCAGAGGTATATAAAAAAGAACGAAAAAGTAAATTTCACTAAGTCGGGTTTTAAAGGTTATAGAATTTTTGTATGAATTTAAAAGTAAGCACTGCTTATCTTAGTTAATGCTCCAAGTCAAACGCCGGAAAATGGTTAAGGCTACCGATGACGAACTGACTTAGGTTATTTTTATACCACCTAATGTAACGCCATTTATTCAAATTATGAATCAAACCGGTATTGGGTTTATGAATCTTGTTTATAGAAACTGTTATTTTAATTATTGCTACAAGAACAAGAAATATCTCAGAATCTTTAAAATGTATTAATATTTTCGATGCTGTATCTCTATTGTAGTTTTCTTAGGAAAAACTGTCAAAGAATTCTATCATAAGATTATGGAGAAATATTTTAAATTATGGTTCTATGGGCTTGAATAAAGTATCATCTTCTTTCCAATAACAGAACTGATTAGACGCGAGGGCGAAAACCTCTTTGAATTAACATTGACCATGGCAGCAGCAGTTTTCCCTGTTGTAAGATTTTGGTATTATTTAATTTAATAACGTTTAGTTTTATTTTACAAATTAATTTCCCAGTATGTAGTTGGAATCATAAATATTCATTTAAGAAATTGTGATGCTGACTTTGCAGATTCCAATGCAAGGCACAACGCAGATGATGTGCGTTCCACTACTCAATAAGACAATACCAGAGAATGTTAATAAATAGAGAAGGCGCAAATGTTAGCTGTGCTAAAGTGTAAACTATTAAAAGGAAACATCGACAAAGTTCAATTACACCACATCAAAAGTACCTTCCCCTCATGATAATCGAACTCAACAAATTACACCACTTTAACAAGGAACCAAGTAAATTGTCAACACCTTATAAAGGAACGACTAATATATGTATGCGCAGATGTTCTTTGGCATGCGTGTTAGGGAAAATTATAATAACAACAAGTAAGGAAGAGTTAAGTTCGGATGTAACCGAACATTTTATACTCTCGCAAAGTCAAATGGTATACTCGTTTTATATTTCTTTGTGGATCTTGCCGCCTTGTTCTATATTGACCGATATTTTCGGTAAAAAGTCAGCTATAGGCTATAGGCACTGGGGTCCACATATTCATTACCTAGGGGCTTGAACAGTTTTGACTCGATTTAGACAATTGTTGGTCACAAGGTGGCATACTTCCAACGCATTATTCACGCAAAGTTTTACCCCGATACAATCATTTTTGCTTGATATGCATAGTGGAAAGTGACAGAATCAGATGGAATTGAAAATGGTGTTATATGGGAAATAGGCGTGGTTGTAGTCCGATTTTGCCCATTTTCGGTTAAGCAGATTTCAAGATATGGGTTTTCACCTAAAAGTGGTCGGCGCCACGCCCACTGTCTAATTTGAACGCGGTTCCTATAAAGTCATTTCATACCATCCCAGAGATAAAATTTAATGTCTCTGGCGTATTTCGTGCTTGATTTACCGCGCTTTTAGTAGTTTTTAACAGTACCGTTATATGGGGAGTGGGCGGAGTTGCCCCCCGATTTCAACTATTTTCACACTGAAGGTAGAGGTTATAAAAACATTTGCTTCCAGTGAATTTTGTTATTATAGCATTAGCGGTTTAGGAGATATGCACATTAAACCTATTAGAGACGTGACCACGCCTACTTTTTAAAAAAAAATTTTAACTGCAGATGCCCCTCACTAATATAATCCTGTGTACCAAATAACAGTCTTATATCTTATTGCGGAGCTTAGTTATGGTAATTTATTTGTTTTTGATTAATGGCGTTTTGTGGGCGTGGCAGTAGTCCGATTACGCCCATCTGCAATACCAACCGTCTCACGGTACTAAGAAACATGTCTACCAAGTTTCATAAAGATATCTCAATTTTTACTGAAGTTAGAGCTTGCACGGGCGGACGGACGGACGGACAGACAGTCACCCGGATTTCACTTCGTCTCTTCATCCTGATCATTTATATATATATAACCATATATCTAACTCGATTAGTTTTAGTGATACAAACAACCGTTAGGTGAACAAAACTATTATACTCTGTAGCAACAGGTTGCGAGAGTATAAAAAGAAATAATAGATTTTGAAGTACATTTATATAATGAGGAAAAAATTAAAATTAAATTAAAATAATTTTAATATAAATGGTTTATAAAAATTAAAAAAGGAATAAAACTACATCTGTGCTATGATGTGAACTCGGGCAAATATTTGATGTGAATTTGCAAAAACGAGCTGTGCTAAACAAGCAGCACCACAGACAATAATTAAATAGTAGTGTCTAATCGGTGTACTTAAACAGCTATTGTCGTATACTAGTTTCAAATGATCAATTTGTATGTGAATATTCTTGAAATTGCCTTTCCTTCATTCGCATGTGCAAATATGTTTGCATATATGTACACATATGTATGTACATATGTACGTATGTTCCTCAATATGACTTTTATAAAATAATCAAACATTCGCGCAAGCGACAAAAAAAATTGCAGACGCCCATCATCGACCAATAAGATTCGAGCAAACTCTTACCATATTTTCTAAGTATTTCATATTACAACGACAACAAATTCATTCATAAGGAACAGGCGTATGCTACAAAACGAAGAGCGATCGTTTATAAATATGTACTGCGCTCTTTTTCCTGTGCGCCTGGTCAACCAAATTTGGTTTTCATATGGAATTCCTACCGCAAATGCGCGAAATAAAAATGAATGAAATTGAATTTGAATGGCTACAGTAAAATTGAAGAATCAGCAAAATTTTAATTTAACAATTTGTATCACTGAAAATCCTACCATCCCCTTCGCATTTGTATGTTGCCCACAAGCTGCTTCCTCACAACATTTGCTAAAAATCAGAAATTGAAGAATTTGTCTTATGTTCCCTTCAAAATGGAGAATTGGCAACACGACCTCTTAGCGAATTGAAATATTATTTTAATTTATGCATTATATATGACATTATATTATAAAATTTACATGTATGTGAAATCTTTAACTACTTCTACCTATATATTCTAAGCACACTGCGTATAGTACTTGTATATGTTAACTTATTGTCAATATGTTATAGTTTGTCGATTTAGCCCATTTTATCTAAGTTCAACGGCATGAAAATGCAGCCCAATCGGTAGTCGTAGTATTTTAAAAGAGCATAAGTCAATTTTCAATAGCAAAGCACTGCAAAAACGACAAACGCGACAACATAGCAGACCGGCATTGTCGCAAAATTGTCGATTCAAACAAATTTTGTCAACTCCGCGACGATGCGCAAAATTCGGCGTCAATATGTATGCGAGCTCGTATGTATGTATGTATGTTTGTCGGCAAAGTTGTAATTTGGTTTTTTTCAAGGTTTTGTCAGAACTCATTTTTTTTGCTCCTGTGTTTTTTTGTCTCTGTGCGAACTCGTCGTTACTTCCATGGCATGCTTATTAGGGCTTATTAACGTAATATTATAATATTTAGGTAAAATATAAATATACATAAATTCGTACTTACTTAAACGTTTTTAAAATAATTTTGATTAATAAAAAAATATCTGAAATAATTAAGTGGCAGTGCGCCCCTGATCCCTTCTTGCCAGCGGTCGAAGCAAAATCGCGGCTACTTAGTCGTTGTTTTATTGCTATCCTTTGTCTATTAGATATTTGCAACGTACAAAAATTGGTTGTAGATTTTATCTATTAATTACTTATTTTATTGTTAATTCTGGGGCTTTAACCAATAATCCTCTTATATAATATGAAGGATTATTTGAAATTACAAAAATTATGATTTTTGGTAATATACAAATGTAAATCAGTATGCGCATAATTCATTAAAGAACATTCGTTGTGTCTATTTATAGCCTTTTCCCCGTTTCGATCATTGCGTAGTGTATTTCAAACGAGTCGAAGTTGTATTTTTCGATGTTCCCTCTTGTGAAAAGCTCAATTTAGTACATTTTAACATTTGCTCCTGCTCTATTCATTTACATTCTCTGGTTTTATTGTGCAGCAGAGACAGTTCTAGTTAGAGTGTTATCATGTTAAGAGCAATTGAGGCATAAGCAAGAAGTTGTAAGCTTGAATAACGAGCAATAAATGTTAAGTAGTTGGAATTAGAGGTAAAGATAAGTATACAGCCATTAAATTGGGACTTTTATTTAACAATCCACTGATCGAACTAAAGAGTGAGTTACATGGTAGACGATTTATCGAGAAATCCGTTACAATATATTATTAAACTCTTTCGAAACGGATGGACCGATTTTTGTGTGCTTAATGGGTAGGTCTGAAAATCGGCCATCATATATTTTCCATACTCATACTTGTTAAGGGTGATCCACTTCAAATAATACTTAATTTTTTTGCACTTTATTTTTCGTTTTAATTTTTTTAAGATGCAGCATTGAAAAATACATACAATTCCAAACATTTACACTTTTTATTCTATTTTCTCTCTTTGTTTATCTTATTTACTTCTTTATTCACAGCTGTGTTGCGATTAGCTTTTTATTTGTTACAGTGCTTCTAAAACTGCTCCCTATATTGCTTTTTCAAATTGTCTTGGTTTTAAACTTTGATAAAACAAAATTGTTCTTAATTGAATTTATTATTATTAATATTTTATTAACACACTAATTTATTATTTATCTATTAAATTTTGTTCTACTTACTCTTTTATTTGATCTTCATTCTTGTGGTTTATTATGTCTTGTAACTTCCCCAATTGTAACATTAAAGGCGAGTCAGATCGCTACGTTTCATGCTGGCTTTGTGATGGGCTGGACTGACTGGTAGAATCTTAGATTCTATTCTCGACTGTAAGGGACTGCGTTGGTCCTGTTTAAATTGTAGATCTATTGAAATCGATCTATTTAAAGTTTATAGGGAGACACACAATGGCTTTAACGAAATCGGTCGTGATCTTGTAACCCTCACTGAAAAGTTTAGGCACTATGAAAAATTGTTCAAATCTTTTAAGTGCCTGAATGATTCTCACGAATCCTCTAAACCTACTCCTAAGCGTAAACGTCCTTCCGATGAAGTAACACTTAGTTCTTCTGTTCAGAAAAGAACGTCTCCTCCCAATGACCTAGTAAATCTCTCTTCTCCTTGCCCTCAAGGTGATAAGCCGTCAACTTCCAAAGAGCTCAATTCCCCAAAAGCTCTATCTAATAGTAATAAGTACAGAAACTTGGTTAAAAACTCACATTTTTGATAATGAGATTTTAAACAGCGAATTTCAAATTTTTAGATGTGATCGACTGAACAGAATCGGTGGAGGTGTTCTATTTGCCGTGCATTCCTCTATCCCATCTGAAAATATTCTTGTTCCAGAGACCGACTCATTTGAATTTAAATGTATTAGAGTATACGTTAATAGTTGCTTTATTTATTCAACCCTATCTTATATACCACCCCATTCGGACTTATCTGTATACATACAGCATGCTTCTTTAATAAATAGTGCTACCTCGATGGCAAATAATGCAGATTCAATAATTGTATTAGGTGATTTCAATTTACCGTGTGCTTCGTGGAAACCTGTCGATGACTATATCGTGCCGATTTGCAATCGGTCATGTTTTAATGAGTTTTTCGAAAAAATGTCCGAGTTGGGTCTAAACCAAATTAATTTGATTCCGAATAAATTTGGTAAATGCTTAGATTTAGTATACGTTGATACCTCTGCAAAGTGTTCCGTTATTCAGAGTAATCCTCTTGTTCTACCAGAGGACTCATATCATCCTGCTTTGAAAATATCTGTCGAAATCTCAGGCATTATACAGGATAATAATCATCAAACTTCGCTCTTCTGTACTCGGTTTAACTTTGCAAAAGCTAATTTTAAAAAGTTAAATACAGAACTTTCTACAATAACATGGCCTAATTATAATGGTGACATTGAATTGAGTGTCTCTCATTTTAATAACATTATTATGAAATTAATTTATTTGAAAAGTATGTTCCAATAGTAATTGTTAATAAAAGCAAAAGCACGGACTTAGGTTTTCTAAAGAGTTATATAAATTGAAAAACAGAAAAACTCGAGCCTTTAAACATTTAAAAAAAACCGGTTCACTTGTCGACTATTCTAAATATTCTCTATTGCATCGACAATATTTTGACCTAAACAAAAAATGTTATAATAATTACTTAAATAAAGTAAAAAAAAATATTGTAAGTAATCCAAAATCGTTTTATGATTTAGTCAACTCCAAACGCAGGATTTCCAAATTTCCGTCCGCAATGAAATACAAATCTATCATTTCAAGTGACAATGATATTATATCCAATATGTTTGCAGAATTTTTCAAGTCAAACTACTGTAATAATTCTTCCAAAACTTTTTCTTATCAGCAAGTGCTGTGTTCAAATACTTTAATTAATGCTCCAATTATTTCTGAAGAAGACGTCCAATTTAATTTAAATAAGTTAAAACCATCTTTTAGTTATGGTCCAGACATGATACCCTCATGCTTCCTAAAAAATAGTGCCAAATATATTTACTTGCCTTTGACAAGGATATTTAATTCCTCTCTTAAACACGGTATATTTCCTTCAATATGGAAACAGTCATTTATAATCCCTTTGCGTAAAAGTGGATTTAGATCCAACATTGAAAACTATAGAGGTATCGCAAAACTATCAGTTATATCTAAACTTCTTGAAGCTATCATCACTGACCATATAACCTTTTCGATTTCTCCGTTAATTTCCTCATCTCAGCATGGATTTCGTAAAGGGAATTCGACTATAACAAACTTACTTGAATTTGTTAACCATGTATCATTGGGTTTTAGGGAACATAAGCATACGGATGTTATATACACAGACTTTCGCAAAGCTTTCGATAAAGTAAATATCTCGATTCTCATACATAAACTTGATATGCTGGCCTTTCAGCCAAGATTCCTTCAATGGGTGTCTTCCTATCTTTATAATAGAACACAACGAGTGATATTTGAGGATACACCTTCAGATACAATTAATGTTTCTTCAGGTGTTCAGGTAGTCGCAAGGTAGTCATCTTGGCCCGATTCTGTTCTTGTTGTTTATTAACGATATCTCTTCAGTAATAGAATTCTCAAAAATTTTATTATACGCTGACGACGTAAAGCTTTTTAAATCATACACTGCAACTGAGGAAAGGTGTCTGTTGCAAACAGACTTAAACAATTTGGTTGCATGGTGTGATAGAAATGATTTGCCATTGAATCTCAATAAATGTAAGACGATGTGCTTTTCCCGTAGATCTGTGCACCCCTCTTCTTATGTAATAAAACACCATATTCTAGAGCAAGTTTTTAACTATGTTGATTTGGGAGTTAATATGGACCCTAAGCTTAATTTCAGTCTTCATATTGATAACATGGTCTTGAAAGCAAAAGCTGTCCTCAGTTTTGTTAAACGTTGGTCTAAAGAATTTTGAGATCCGTATATCACTAAAACACTTTATACAACTTTGGTTAGACCTATATTGGAATATGGCTCTGTGGTATGGAACCCTAGCTACCAAATCCATTCTGACAAGTTAGAGTCGGTTCAAAAACAATTTTTACTTTTCGCCTTAGCGCATTTCCGATGGGATGCTAGGGTAAGTCTACCTCCATACACTAGTCGTTTAAAACTTATTAATCTACCTACACTTTCTAGTCGTAGGGAAATGCTTGGCATAATATTCTGAGTGAAACTTTTGAATGGAACTGTTTGCAGTTCTTTTCTCCTGTCTGAAATTAAATTTAATATCCCGGTTCGCCTTTCGAGGCAGTTTAGACCTTTACTGCTAAAATCCTGTAGATCAAATTTTGAACTAAACGCCATTCCGCCGTATATGTTATGATTTTAATTCTCATTCCAGCACATTTGACTTATCTGACTCACTTTTCAAAATTAAAAAGACTTTATTGTTTTCTCTTAATAAATGAAAATGTAACAATTTGTTATATTGTAACTTTAGATCTTAGCTGTTGAAATTTTTGTTTCTGTAGCTGAGCAGTTTTAGATCTCAACACCTAAAAAACTCTCTTGCCTTTTCGGACTCGGCTAATTCCGCACGTATGCGGATTGCGCCCCTCGCGTCGGTTGGGTGGAAGGAGGGTAATCGTTGGGTTATTATTATTATTATACGAACAGCCCCTTATTTTTAAGAGCGTTTTTTATATTATTCTATCAAGAAGTCGTTTTATTGAATTTGCATCATGTCCTGCTAATTTTATTCTCATAGCGAATTTTACATTATTTCTTTGTGCATCTCGAATATGGCCAATGGCCGTTTCACGAACGAAACAGCGCTTGATCGTGCTATAAATCCGCCAAAAGCTATGCTCACCAAATCTTTTAAATTGTGTAAACGTGCAGATGTTTTTGGTGCCGTTGCAGTAACACTACTCTATTCAGTATTACAACGCTATTTTACACAGGCTCAATCGAAAATAGATGCCCACAAGCAAAGCACACCAATTGATGCCGGCCCCGCTTTATTCAAATAAAATAAATTAGGTCGTGTATATGGTCAATCCAAGGCCGACTGAATTCTTTTATCTTTGACTGTTGTTGGTTAATGTTAATTTTAAGATGTACATATGTAAAGTGAGTGGACAACAGTATCCAACGTATAAAGATACATACCTTACACTAAGCTTGCACAAATGTTGTGGGATAATTACAAAGATTCGATGACTGATGATATATTTTATCGACATCGTACAAGGTGCAACGGTCTAACGATATCACTTAGTGACGCAGCGTACGTGAAGCATTGGTTGCTATTGAGGATCATTGTATTGTCATTGTGAATATACCAATTAGTGATTTCGGTATGAGTTCACCAAATCGAAGTGCATCTAATTTGGCAGCAACTTTTTCTAACAGTGTTCCACTACTAAATGATCAATAAGTGCGACAACCGCCATCTTGTGACATAATTCTTTTGAGTTAAAACAAGAAAAAACGTTAACTTCGGTTGCGCCGAAGCTATAATACCCTTCACAAAAACAAAGGCCCCTTACAATAACTTGATTCCGAACGTTCAATTTGTATGGCAGCTATATGATATAGTGATCTGATCTGACCAATTTCTGTGGAGAATAATTTGTTGCCTTAAGCAATAACTCGTGCCTAATTTCGTGAAGATACCTCGTCAAATAAAAAAATGTTCCATGCAAGCACTTTACTCCGATCGTTCAGTTAATATGGCAGCTATATGCTATAGTCATCCGATCCATACAATTTCTTCGGATACCTCGTCAAATGAAAAAGTTTTCCACACAAGCACTTCATTCCGATTGTTCAGTTTGTATGGCAGCTATATGCTATAGTCATCCGATCTGAATAATTTCTTCGGAGATTACATTGTTGCCTTAACTAATAATCCGTGCCAAATTTCGTGAAAATACCTCGTCAAATGAAAGAGTTTCCCATACAAACACTTGATTCCGATTGTTCAGTTTGTATGGCAGCTATATGCTATAGTGGTCCGATATCGGCCGTTCCGACAAATGAGCAGCTTCTTGGGGAGAAAAAGAAGTGTTCAAAATTTCAGATCGATATCTCAAAAACTGAGGGACTAGTTCGCGTATATACAGACGGACAGACAGACGGACATGGCTAAATCAACTCAGCTCGTCACGGTGATCATTTATATATATACTTTATATGGTCTCCGACGTTTCCTTCTGGGTGTTACAAACTTCGTGGCAAAATTAATATACCCTGTTCAGGGTATAAAGAAGAAGCATAGAACAGCATATAAATTGTAAACAAAAACGTTAACCATTTGTGAACTCATAAAATAAACTTAATTTATTAGTTTATAGTGAGAAAATTGCTTTTAACAATTGTCACAGCCTAAGCCGAAAAAAGTAACGGTAAATTTTTGTCGTAATCTTGTATTCTACCATTCTTGCGAAATGATGAGAAAAAACAATTTACGACCACATTATGCTGGCAGTTTCGACAGGGCAAGGGGTATTGTGTTTTTTTTTTTGGATGCAGCAGGTGGAACTGACAAAACATTTCTTATTTCGCTACCTCTTGCTGAGATACGATCAAAAAATGGCATCCAATTGACCGTTACATCATCTGGCATTGCAACAACTTTAATAGATGGAGGCAGAACAGCTCATTTAGCAATTGAGCTGCCAATACATTCAAAATAAACCAGATGCAGTGTGCAAAGTAAAAACACAATCGTCCACACCGTGCTGAAACAGTTTCAATTATTCTTTGGGGTGAATGCACTGCGACAGACAAACATTCGCTTGAGGTGTTGGATAGGATATTGAAAGATATAGAAAACGACGACAAACTATTTGGCGACGTTCTGATAGTCCTTTCAGGTGATTTCAAATAGACACTTTCCATTATTCCACGTTCAACGTACGCTGATGAAAACAATGCTTGCTTAAAATCATCGCGACTGTGGCCTAATGTTGAAAAAGTACAACTGACAACGGGATCTGCGCGTTTACATGCTTCAAGATCCATCTGCCGAAACTTTCTCAAAATAACTCTTAGATATTGACAATGGAAAAGTAGCGGTACATGTAAATACTCAATGCATAAAATTACCGACGGATTTTTGCACAATCATCAACTCACAAAATACTCTTATCTATAAATATATTTCGATGTACACACAATATATAAAAATCTTGAGAAAGGCTGGCAGAAAGATCGATTTCGGTAGCAGAAAATGTAAACTTCAATGGACTAAATCAAATATATAACAAGGGACTTGACGTGCATTATCCAATTGAGTTTTTGAGTTCATTGGATATGCCGGGCATGCTACCGCACCATTTGTAACTGCAGGTTGGATATCCGGTTGTTTTGTTTCATAGTTTGAACCCACCACGGTTTTGCAATGACACAAGATTAGTTATTAAAAAATTAAAGAAAAAAATTAACGAAGCCACCATTTTGAATGGCAAGTTTCGAGGCGAAATTATATTTCTGCCAAGAGTCCCTATGATTATTGTCTGTTTGTGACTTAGATTTGCTACACCATGCTTTTCCCACGGACAACTTTATGGCATGTTTTCACGTGAGCAAACCACCCAGTTTGTTTGTATTCGCTAAAGACGGACTGACCAAAAAGATCGTACAGTCCATTACGATGAGAGATTAATCTTTGTTTATTTTTAATTGAAATTAGTAGTATGAACTATTTTCGATATATAGGTAGGTACCAATCAATAATTGTTATTTGATATATATTTCATCTTCATTTCTCTTTTAATTAAAATTACACACACTTATTGTGTTAGTTATTTTTAAAAATATATCCTAAAAAAATTATTAAAAAAATACTTTCCAAAAATTACATATATGGCAAAACAATATAGATATATATAAAAAAATATCTTGGTTAATGCTTCAAGTCAACCATCTGAAAACGATTTGATTTTTGGGCAACTCTATTATCTGTTTAATGACAAAAGTCAAAACCAACGGCGGTAACAAAAGAGTTCATTTGGTTAGCAAAGAAAGTACATGACATACGGAAATTCAAGTTCACTTACTATAAACCGTTTTAATACTATATATATATTCTTGATTAAAGTAACTATGTATATAGTTTTATTGTTGATATTTCGGTGTGTGGTATTTTAGTTCAAAAATGGAATAAAACTCACATTCGTAAATACATACATACGAGTACATATGTAGTGAAGAATATGCAAGCACTTTTATTTGAGGAAGCCGTATTTTGTGTTTGACGAAATGCACAGAAGCGAAGCAACAACGTTAACGAATTTGTGACGGCAAATGTTTTTGTACATCGCAATTGTGCATAAACGAAATGATAAGTAGACAACGACACGGGGTCTATAGCAACGATAAAGGAATTAAAAAAATTGCTACGAGAAAGGCAGTTTGAAACGACTGGCACACGAGATCAGTTATTACAACATCTTAGTTCATACGAGGAGACGGAAGAGGTGGACATCCAAGACATCAACGCTACGGAGGAGACATCCGAAATATATATATAGGTATATATAAATTACGCTACTGCAGCAAGATATGAAGCAGTTACAAGAAATGATAGCACAAATATTACAAACACGAATCAGCGCCACTGATACAATCAGAACGCAAGATTTACGAGCAGTACAGAACGAAGCGAATGAAACGGCGCAGCCGGCCAAAATCACACCACTGAAAATATTCCAACGAACGATGACAGGGCGACATGATACGAGACTCTCTCATTTTCCCTTTTTTACTCTGATTATGAAGATTAGGGAATTTGAACAGCTTATTTCAAAATAGGCAGGATGCCAGAAATAAACCCGTATCTTCCGAGTTGAAAGAGTCGTGGAAGCCTATAAATGGGATGATAAATTTTTGTTATTGGCTATTTATATGAGATTAAAAAGTGTTGCACGTATATGGTTGGATGCATCATTCACATTGCACACAACTTGGGTAGATTTTGCCAATGCGATACGGCACGAGTTTGGTTTAGTACGAGACGAGACGGAAATTCATTTCGTTATGCCCAGTGCAACAAGGAAGCAAAAAAACTGAAAAATAATATTGTTTTCGAATGTCGGCACTAACATAGTGTACGATACAAACTGAGGGAATCAGCCATTATACGCTACGCAAGAGCTGGACTTAGAACTCTAGCAAAGCATTGCAGCAATGAAGTAAAACAGCGAATTAAAACGATCATGAAGCGCAATTGAAATGCTACAATTGCAACGCAGCTGGGCATTTCTCTAGCAACTGTCCATTGCCACAAAAACGACATCGCTCTACAACGTGCAACATAGTTCATCCAAATGAAGGAAATTGAGAAAAAACGACATCAGCGTTACGACGACTTGAGGAACGAATTTTGACGAATGTTTCAAGAAACTAATTCACATGATAACGCAACCATATATTGACACCGGTAGTCAGTTCAGTATCATTTGCAGATCACTAGCCAAACGCATCGACGCTGTACCACAAAAATGCTGCTTACATATAAAAGGAATTTCCGGAGGGGTACGTACGTTTACGGAGGCTATTATCGTAAACATAACTATCGACGGAACCATCATCAAAACGCAAGTCTACATCGCCAATGAGGAGTTTTTTGAACAAGATGTCTTATTAGGGCAAGATGTTATGAAATGTGAAAATGGTCGCACCATCTTCAAAAGAACATGAGCAATACAGACGACGGTAATAACTAAGAGCAATTTTTTCAAACTTTTGCAAAGTTTTCTGGAAATCTACGCCGATGTTTTCTCTAGTGGGCTGAAAGGTATTGGTAAAGCTCATGTGGTCTAAACTAGCATCAAACTCAAGCATCCTATCGCATCCCAGAACCAAAGCGTGACATCGTCAATAATATGATTGAAGAACTACTTGAACACGATATTATTACGAAATCGACATCCGAATACACAAGTCCCGTTGTTCTAGTCAAGAAACAAAACGGAAGTTATCGGTTATGTATCGATTATCGACGCATATATAAGATGACGAAAAAAGAAAACTTTCCAGTCCCCAATATCGAAGAACGGTTACATGAAGCAAAACGTCTTCGATACTTTTACGTTTACGATACACTCGATTAGAATAGTGGCTACTATCAGATAGCAATTGCACCCAATAGCCAGAGATACACTGCTTTTATCATAACGGATGGCCTATATGAGTTCAAACGCATTCCGTTTGGACTGAAGAATGCACGAGCTGTGTTGAATAAACTCAATGCAGAAATACATAGACGAGTGGAAACAGGCGACATGCTCCACTATATGGCCGACATCCTAGTTGCCAGCAACTCCTTCGACGAGATGTATGCAAAGCTTTCCCGCATACTCCAAGTACTTCGCTCTTGAATGTTAACAAATGTGAGCTGTTCACGCAGACAACAAAATTTTTGGGTCATCAGTTAAATCCCGAAGGTATTAGTCCGGGCAACATTAAAACCAACGCTATCGTACATTTTCACAGCCTATATTACAGAAGCACGAAAGTTTTTAGGTCTCAATGGCTACTTCCGAAAGTTTGTCGCTGGTTATTCCATTATTTCTGAACCGTTGCGCAAATACACCGAACTCCCGTGGGGACATCAGCAACAGTCAGTATTCAACGAATTAAAAACCGCGTTATCATTGAAACCAACAATGCAATTGCAAGCGTTTTATTGCAAGCCGCGAATGAATAATTGCACCCAATACGCGATCCAAAAGTTTTGCAATGAACAGCTTATTCTTAATGCAGTGCTACGCCACGCGCTAACAGGAACGCTGAATGCCCTAACCGTATTACCCTATCCATGCTTATTACCTTCTACCGAAGTCGAAAAGCTTTGGGGTGGCAAATTGCGCCAAATACAATGGAGCATTTACACTGTGCCAAATAAGACAACAGGGTGTTTCATTTCAGCTACCTTATGGATACACACCACGAGACATCCTGCAAAACCAATTCAACTCAACCAGGCACTTTAAGACGATGATGGTGACCTGATGCGTGACACCGCTCTGTTGCAGCTACGAGTTGACACTGCTCAACGAATGAACGACATAAGAATACAAACCAAGAAACTATACGACGCAAAGCATACACAACCGAAGACAACGAAGATTATCTCGTATTGACTACGAACTAGCCAATAATCACGTAAGGTAGACCCATGATACAGAGCACCTTTCATCATTAGCAAAGCCCTGCCAAATGATAGCGATCATTAGTAGTTGAAGACTTACCTCATGCCATGCGAACACAAAACGTCATTACACGGCCGTATTTGCATCAGATCAACTTAAGACCTGGTGCCAGTTACCATCAGATTATCCAGACGGCGTGGACGATGAGAACGGCAGCACCTCAAGTGATGGCATCTCTACCATCTGTTTAATGAGAAGCGTCAAAAACAAACCAACGGCGGTAACAAAAGAGTTCAGTGGGCAACGAATGAGAGGACAAGACATACGTAAATTTAAGTTCATTTATTATAAACCATTTAAATACTATTCATATTTTTGATTAAAGTAAATATATACACTCGCCAGAAAAAGTCTCGATTCTCGCTAATATCTTATTTTCTTTTGTTAAAAAATAACTCTTTTATACTAAATTTTAGAGCATAATCATTTTAAGTGCTTTATTACTAGTCTTTTGGATAATCCCATATCACTTAAAACAATTAAAATCTGACACCATAGTTTATAAACAAATTTACAAAAAATAGTAATTTGACAGCGCAGAAAAAGTCTGCGTACAAGTATTAAAATGGGAATTCCCTACGTAATAACCAAATGTAAAAGAATCGGAAAGTTATAGTTGTACTTGTTTTCGCAAAAGTAGTAATTTTAAAAGATTTTTGATCTATTCAGCTTGTTATTAAATTTAAAGATTCGAATCTCGTTTATAAGAAAATAAATAAGCTGCTCTGAAACGGAAATAATTGTTAAATATTTCGAAGAAAGAAAAACATACCATGAAATCGGTCGAACTGTTGGAAGAGCACATTTCTTCAAACATAATAAAAAAATTACAAACATATCGGCGCTTTTATATCTCGGCGGGTCCAGGGCGGCTAAAATTATTAGCAAAGCGTGAAACTCGTAACGTTTTGCAAAGTGTAAAGCAAAACCTGCATTTACTGCATCCAAAATCGATTAAAATGTTAAGAAAAATTTAAAGAAATCCCTCTGCCCTGACACCATTCGCAAAATTAAAAAAAAAAACAAGTAAGGAAGGACTAAGCTCGGATGTACCCGAACATTTTATACTCTCGCAAGGTCAAGTGGTATACTCGTTTTAGATTTCTTTGTGGATCTTACCGCCTTGTTCTATGTTAACCGATATTTTCGGTAAAAGGTCAACTATAGGCACTGGGGTCCATATATTCACAGTACCTAGGGGCTTGAACAGTTTTGGTTTAATTTAGATAATTTTTGGTCACAAGGTGGCATACTTTAAACGTATTATTCACGCAAAGTTTTACGCCGATATAATCATTGTTGCTTGAGCTCTATACTGAAAATTGAAAAAATCAGATGGAATTTAAAATGATGTTATATGGGGAAATAGGCGTGGTTGTAATCCGATTTCGCCCATTTTCGTACCATAACATAGGAATATGAGTAGAATATTATGTACCGAATTTAAAATCGGTTAAGCAGATCCCAAGATATGGGTTTTCACCTAAAAGTAGGCCGTGACACGCCCACTATCTAATATTGAACGTCGTTCCTATAAAATCACCTTATACCACCCCAGAGATAAAATTTAATGTCTCTGGCTTGTCACCCGATTTCACCCATTTTCACACCGTCGATAGAGATGCTAAAAACATTTGTTCCCAATAAATTTTGTAATTATATATATTTTGTAAATTATAGCTTCAGTTGTATATGAGATATGCACATAAAACTTATAAGGGGCGGGACCACGCCCACTTAAAAAATGTTAACTGCAGATGCCCCTTTCTAATGTGTATACCAAATAAGAGTTGTGGAGCTTAGTTATGGAAATTTATTTGTTTTTGATTAATAGCGTGTTGTGGGCGTGGCAGTAGTCCGATTACGCCCATCTGCAATAAAAACTATTTTACGATACCAAGAAACATGTGTACCAAGTTTCAGAAAGATATCTCAATTTTTACTCAAGTTACAGCTTGAACAGACGGGCGGACGGACAGACAGTTACCCGGATTTCAACTCGTCTCTTCACCCTAATCTTTTATATATACATAACCCTATATCAACTCGTCTCTTCATCCTGATCATTTATATATACATAACCCTATATCTAACTCGATTAGTTTTAGGTGATACAAACAACCGTTAGGTGAACAAAACTATGATACAATGTAGCATCAAGTTGCGAGAGTATAAAAACAGGGCTTTATGGTCAAGTCGCCCACAAGAACTCATTCATATCGCTAATCAATGCATAATGTGGTCGCGAAAAAGCACTCAAATAAGCCCCAGGAGTTTTGCAGAAATAAATGTTTTCCGATGAGAGCATGTTTTACGTCTTTGGATTTAAGGGGCGTCAGATTTTATGACGAAAACGGTTTATTTGACATGTACTTTGTACGCAGACTTTTTCTAATGGATTTTCTATACGTCTGTATGTTTTTTTTTGTTTATATGTTACTGTCGTCTATTTAATCACTTTTATTTTCATAAAACTACATATTTAATGTCCTTTAATGAATATGAAATGAATTGGTTTTTATAAATAGTATATTAAGTTATTTTTTCCAACAGTTTATTTTTGTTGGTACCTTGTACGCAGACTTTTTCTGCCCAGTGTATGTACATAGTTTTTTTCTTGATATTTCGGTGTGTGGTCATTCACAATCGTTGGATTAAAATGTCATAAGGCTTATGAAACTTCGCTACAGATTTGACTTATGAAACTATTGCTACAGGATCGGATAATATCTCAGAACCTTTAAAATGTATTTATATTTTTGAAGGGGGCAAATGTCAACAATTCTATCATAATATGGTGGAGAAATATTTTAAATTATAGTTCTGTAGGATTGGATGAAGAAGATGATATACCAATGACAGAACTGATTTGGAACGACAACGAAAATCTAATTGAATCAACATTGCCCCTGACAGCAGCAGTTTTCTCTGATGTATGACTTTGGTATTAGTTTTTATAAAAAAATAAAGTTATAAAATGTTGTTGCTGTTGAATTAAATTATATCTTATACATATATATGTTTATAAAAATGAACCGCTTTTTCGTTATTAGTCGCAGAACGTCCGAACCACAGAACGGAGAGACGTGAACATTTAAACGGTTTTTCGTTTATTCCTGCCGTGGTTGTAGACCAGATTTGCGCACCGTAATATGGGAATGTCAGAATAATATTATAAACCTAATTTCGTTGAAATTTGTCAAGTAGCACATAAAAAATAGATTTAACGAGGATTTCAATAGGACGGACAGACTGTCACCCAGATTATATATGTACAGATTGGTTGAAAAGTTTCCGCGCTCGAAATGAAAAAATACTGTTTTGGTACCAAATATATTTTTTATTCAATACACCCTCTCTTAACTTCAATACATTTATTGCAATGATCCTACAATAATTTTATGCCATCCCGATAATTTTCGGAAGCTCTGCAAAATACCCGTCTACGGCTGTAATAGCTTCTTCATTCGACGAAAAACGCTTTCCACGAAGGAATTGTTTCAGGTTTCTGAAGAGGTAGTAGTCGGTGGGACCCAAATCTGAAGAACACGGTGGATGCGCAAGCAATTCGTACGTTAATTCGTTGAATTTGGCATTGTTAAAACACCTTTGTGAGCAGGTGCTTTGTCTTAATGAAAAATTATTTCTTTGTGCTGCAAACCAGATCTTTTCTAACGAATTTTTTGATCCAGCTGATATTAATAATCAATCAACAAAATTTCTTTTGAATCCCTAAAAACTGATGCCATAACCTTCTTTGTAGATCGTTGTGACTTCTGGCTGTAGATCCAAGTCTTAACCATAGTTATAAAACAACGCAAGAAATCATTTTTATTCTGCTAAAGTGCTCTAAATGATGCTGAAAAATTTGTTTTCGATTCAGTTTTTGTTGAATTGTTAACGTGTGCGGCACTAACTTTCCAAACAGCTTTTCCATATGTAATTTTCCATGTAAAATATGATGTACTTATTCGTCTGAGATGCCTATGTCAATAGCAATTTCACGCTTAGTCAAACTTGGATCTTTACTAACAATATTATGAACTTGCTCAATGATTTCTGATGTGGTTGCGAATTTTGGTCGTCCTTCGCGTGGATCGTCCTCAAGCCTAGTACGACCACTTTTAAATTCACCAGCCCAAAATTCAAAAGTGCGTTTCAAAGGTGAGAAGTCTTTATACATTTCTAACAATTGTTCATAAAGTTCATTTGATTTTAAACTTTTTAAAACAAAGAGTCTAATCACTGCGCGACACGTTAACTTAAAATGTCTTGTAAACAAAGAATTAAATGATAGAAGTACTTGGAACTTTGCATGTTTTCTCACGACAGATATACCAACTTGAGAAAAAAAATTGGAGCTAATAGCGATATTTCTTGGTGAGACCAACTAACTTTTCAACCAACCTGTATATAACTCCATATCTATATCGATTAGTTTTACGTGATACAAACAACTGTTAGGAACAAAACTATTATGCTATGTAGCAACATGTTGAGAGTATAAAAAGGAGCATATCAGGGCATGCCGGGTACAGCTAGTATACATATGTTGTATATTAAGCTGAATGTATTTGGTTATTTGTTTGAAAAGAAAGGTTTTAATACAGGTAAAAAAAACCGTTTGCTTTAACCTTTAACATACGACGTGTTAGTAAATTTTACGCTATTTATCTATTTTTCTCTCTTAACTTCATTCTATTTTACCCTTATGAATTTATATTTTAAATACCTTCATATTTTATTATTCTTGCATGATCAGTATTGCTTCGCTTGTGGCACTAAGGGGTAATGCATAGAAAGTAGAAAAGTGTTGGTAAAATTATCACATGTCGTTTTTTGTGCGATTTTTTAATGAAAAAAAATTAACAAATACGAAGAATAGTCTAACATTTTAAAATTTTTAATGTAAACTTTTAATTACATAAGAAAAAATGGCACATTCAAAAGATCTGAACAACAGAGTTTTTGAGTTTTTGTAGAATATGTGAAAAAAGCGATGACGAAATTTATGATGATACAAGCGTACAAGTATTTGACGGCAAAGTCGTTGATCCAAATTTTTTCACTGAAACTTGCAATGACAGTAACTCTGAAATATCCGAAATAGGTAATAAAGAGCGTATGACCGCTGCATATATTTCAGAAGTGGAAAGTTTTGAAACGAACGAGGTTGAAACAAATAATATCGATGTTTCTGAAAGTACTTATTACTACAGAAGAAATCGCTTTAAGAGGTTGGCAGAATCACCACAACGTTTTAAGAACTTACATCATATTATAAGATTACCAACTCCACTGGGTTCTACACACAGTCAATGCGAGCCAAAAAATAGAATATGTTGTACTAGTTATGGTTTTTTTGATGACGATATTGATAATATAATCGTTGAGCACACCAACAGGAAATTAGCATCAAAGTTTCAGTCTGCAAATAAAATTGAATTGAAACCTTTGAATGAAATTTGATTGCCTGCATTTTTGGGACTATTACTTTATTCATCTGTATAGAATGCGCACCTATTCTGTTTGCAACTGATGGAACAGGCAGAAATATAAAATATTCAGAGCTACCTTGTCTAAGCTTCGATTTCTCAATTTCTTTTCGTGTTTACGGTTTGACAATTTTGATGATAATTGTAATTATAGAAAGAGTTACGCCAGAGGCAGAGATGATTGTAATGTTGACACACAGACAGTCAGTCACTCGGAATTTAACTCGTCTCGTCACCCTAATCATTAATATATACATAACTCCATATCTATCTCGATTGCTTTTAGTGCTCATTTGTCGGAACGGCCTATATTGAACCACTATAGCATATAGCTCCCATATAAAGTGAACGATCGGAATCAAGTGCTTGTACGGAAAACTTTTCCATTAGATGAGATATCTTCACGAAATTTGGGATGAAGATAAATATTTTTGTCCTTATAAAGTTTGGCGCTGACAGCAAACCGATATGCATATAATTGTTATAAGAAATGCACCTGTGAAGGGTATTATAGCTTTGGTGCAGCGTTTTTTCTTGTTTTGAAGTGCGTTAGTTCAAACGTCGTGAACGAATGAAGGAAAGCTATGTTTAGAATAACAATGCAAGCTTGCAATTTTACTACTCTTTCTTTGCATCCTTCCCATTTTTTGTTTGTGATGTAGTGCTTCGCAGTATTGTTCTGTGTAACTCTTGAATATACATATCTCTGTAATTTTCTTCGACTGTCATATTTGTTTGTTGTTGCGCGTTGGAATGGTCCGTCAAATCATGGACGGAAAGTGCTGTAATAACTTCCGTTTTTTTTTTTTACAAATTCCATTACTAATATTTTTTACAGCTCTCTTTGTATTTTTCAAAAATTCACATTGCAAACACTTAAATTAAATACGTACGGAAGGGCTAAGTTCGGATGCATTTTATACTCTTGCAACTTGTAAGAATCAAACCCGGCTAAATACCTTTAGGTGTTGGCGAAACATATTTTAAAATTTTGCGAAACAATTCAACATACATTATTCAAGGAAATCGTAAGCTGAAATTGTATTAAAATCATCTTCAAATGAGATATATGGGATATAAACTGAACTGACGAAGCTAAATTTAATATAATGAGTTGATTGGAAAACGTAAACCAGAGGATCGCAATTCATTATTTTAGGGATGTAATACATTTTTAAGAAAACTTGTTCATTTAATTTAATTAAAGTATCACACATTGGGTCAGGTGGAAAGTCGAAAATTATTGTACAGGCTATATTGGGAACAGAGAAAGGGATGGGATAATTGAGTTAATTTTGACATTGCTGAGGTATGCTATTTTCAAATATAATATAATATATAATATAATTCACACATTGAACGACATGTTTGGCATAAAGTTTGATAAAGTAACAAAAACCAATATATGTAGTATTTCGGAGTTGAGGTAATTCGTAGACTAAATTCACATATTTTCGGCATTAAACTATATTATATCCAATATTATACGTTGAACTATAGTACAATATCTTGTATATCCAATAGTTAATTTTGCTAAGCTATCTTACATATTGACCGATGGCATAAGGCCAACTGGAAGTTTGAAAATCTTATATTTGGTATTTACCCGAGCTCCCTGAGTTTCATACCATCACCAACATATATATAGTAAAAGCAACCGGATGTTTGAAAATTCTGTGATTAGTTATATGAGGGCTAGGGGAAGTTTTCATCCGATATTACTCATTTTAGGCACAGAAATGCACCATTATAAGAAAAATACATCCAGTTAATTTTATTAAGGTAGCTCACATATTGACCGTTATATGCGGTATGAAGTAAGCCGGAAGTTCGAAAATATTTCGATAAGGAATATAGGGGCTAAGGGAGGTATTCACCCGACTCAATCCATTATTATCAGAAAGAGACTCTAAATTGCAATAATACATCTAACAGATTGACCGTTATTTCCGGTAAAAAGTAAGTAGCAGGCACTGGAGTTCCCAAGTCAAGCAGTTGGCTGACATAAAATCCCTTTGTGCCACCCTGGTTGTAAAATTTAATGTTTTGCCGCATTTAGTTATTGATTTACTGCACTTTTAGTAGTTTTTAACAAAACCATTATATGGGAAGTGAATCGCATGATTTCATCCGTTTTTAAAGGAAGTGTCAAAAGAAGAGTCAAAAGTATTTACTCTAGGCAATTTAATAGTTATATAGCTTGAATGGTTGAGGAGATATATACATTAAACTTATTGGGGGCCGGAGCCACGCCCACTTTTTACAAACTTTTCAATCATAGTTTCCCCTCTTTAATGGAATTGTTGTACTGAGTAACAGCCTTGAATCTTATTGTGGAGCTTAGTTATTCCATTTTATAAGTTTTCGATTAATGGGTTTTGTGGGCGTGGCAGTAGTCCGATTTTGCTCATCTACAATACCAAACTTAAACTTTTTATGGCGTCAAGGAGCATGTGTACCAAGTTTAATCAAGATAAAGATACTGTTAAGATTGTTAATAAATTATATTTTATATTGGTCGAATTTCCACCACAGGCAACCCTAGTATGTATTAATGTATGTACTTACAATTTTTTTTTACAAATATAACCGAGTTTTTTTAAGAATTTCAAAAATATAATTTTGAACTAATTTAACTAATGAGTCTTGTATTTAATGCCGCGAATGTGAAACAGATACATTTGGAAAAAAGCTTAGTGCTATATGTTTTGCATTCTTTGAGATGTAAAAACTTTACTGCTGTTTTCTACCAATAATAATGGAACTTAAGAACTAGCGCTTCCAAATTCGTTTTGTATAGCTGATCCATTTTGAGGTTTCCTACTTTTTTAAAGAAAATTCAAGTTTAATGGGGAATGTTTATTACTATTAATCTCTTTCAAATGTTGGCCTCGGCTACATCTCAGATGGTCCATCCGTTTAGTCCAAGTTTCGATGACTCGTTCGAGCATTTGAATGACACGCGTGATGTTTTGTTCGAAGGTTTGAATCGAAGCGAGAATGTCCGCATAGGCTGTGAATTTTACATATCCCTACAGAAAAAGTTTAACGATGTGATATCACATGATTCTGGTGTCTAATCGACCGGCCCAAAACGTGAAATTATCTGCTAACCGAAGTGTTCCCTCAATAAATCCATTGATTGATGCGATATGTGGGAAGTGGCGCCGACTTGTTGAAACCACATGTCACCTAGATCCCGAGCTTCAATTTCTGGCATCAAATTGTCGGTTATCACAACGCGATAACGGTCGCCACTGATATTTAGGTTCTCATCGGCATCATTTTTGAAGACATATGGATCGATTAATTCACCGGCCCACAAACCACACCAAACCGTTGTTTGGGATCTTCTTGGAACTTTTCAAGAGCCCATAGAACGAAGCATGTCGCTTGGGAAGGTCGAGCGGCTTCAGTCCTAGCACAAGCTGTATTTTGTACGCTTTCAATTTAAGATCTCGACGTAAGTTATTCCAAGTCATTCCATACGTTAGTCCGCGTTGCTGCGAACGACGCCGAATCGACTCTCCACGGTCTTCGTGTACACTCTCAGCTACGGCCGCTATATTGTCTTCACTGCGTGCTGGACGTGGTGTTTTTGATCGAATAGTATCCAATAATGAATGCTGGATCTCAAGATGGGTGATGGTATTGCGAGTAGTACGCTCAGTATGCCGATTATGGTGACCATAAGTTGAGCGAAGTGCGCGAAACACATTCTGTACAGAACGTGAATTGTCGAAATAAAGTTGTTCAATTTGTAAACTTTGTTTAAGCGTGAGTCTTTCCGTGAAATCCCAAACAACACCAACAATAACATGACAGCTTGACACTTGTATCATTCGTTACATATACATACATTTTATATATACATATATAATATATTATTTGAAAAGTGGAGCCTTACGTGTTAATGGCTCAATTTTTAGATAACACCTAGAAATTCAGCTATTTTTATACATATGCAACCTGTTGCTACATAGTATTATAGTTTTGTTCTCCTAACGGTTGTTTGTAACACCTAAAACTAATCGAGAAAGATATAAGTTTTATATACAAGTATAAATAATCAGATGAAGAGACGATCCGGATGTCCATTTGTCCGTCCGTCCGTTCATGCTGTAACTTTTGTAAAAATTGAGATATAATGAAATTTTGTACACGTGTTCCTTGGCATCATAACAAGTTTGGTATTGTAGCTGATAAATTGCCATAACTAAGCCCAAATTAAGATACTGAAATGTAATTTCCTATAACAAATCGCAATAACGAGGGTCACCTGTGGTTTGAAAAATTTTTAAAACAGGCCGCATCCTAATAGGGTTAATGTATGGTATGTATCTCCCAAATCATTCCAGCTTATCACCAAAATTTGTACAGAACAAAGCTTTTGACACCTCTTGCGATAGCGTGAATATAGATAAAATCTGATGATAACCACGCACTCTCCCCATGTTACGGTTTGTTAAAAACTAGTAAAAGTGTGATAAATCAATAACAAAATGCGTCAGAGACATTAAATTTCACATCCAGCATGGCACAAGAGGGTTTTATGGGAGCCAATGTCAAAATTGGACGATGGGTGTAGCACCGACCATAGTTAGGTGAAATCGCATATCTCCTTACCTATTCCAAACATTTTGGTACATAGTATTATTGGTACATAGTATTATTTTCCTGTGTTACAGTGTGAAAATGGGCGAAATCTTAGAAAAACCACGCTTATTTCATATATGACACAAATTTAAATTCCATGTGATTCTTTCACTTCCCAGTATACAAATCAAGAACCAATCAGTATATCCGGATAAAACTTTAAACGAATAACGGCTTTGAGGTGTACCACTTTATGACTAAAAATTGTTTAAATCGGACTAAAACTATTCGAGCCCCCAGATACCAGAAATACAGATCCCAAAGCCTACGGGTGACTTTTTGTCGAAAATATCGGTCAATGTGTGAGATATATAATTGAAATTCGGAGAGAATCCTTTCTTGATAATGGTTTGTCACAAATAGGTTGAATCGAGTCAATATTTCTTTAGCCCGCATTTACCTAATATAAATATTTTTGAACTCCCGGTTGACTTTATACCCCATATATCGACCAATATGTGAGTTATCTTAATAAAATTAAGTGAGCGTTTTTTTTCTCTTAACGGTACATCTCTAAGCCTAATTTGGATAATACCGAGGGAAAACTTGCCCTATCCCCCATATAACTGATATCAGGAGTTTGAAACATCCGGTTGACTTTATTCCTTATAAATTGGTGATGTCATGTAAGGTATCTTAATGAAACCCAGAGAGTATCTGTTTCTGTTAATAACATGTAGTACCTACCTCCCATATACCTAGTAAAAGATTTTCAAATTTCCGATTGACCTTATACCGTATACCATATATCGGTCAATATGTAAGATATCTTAGCAAAATTAACTCAACGTGTAATTTTGGATATATTTTAGTTTAATGTCAAAAATATCTGAAATTATATTGTACTACATATGTATAATAATTTCCGTTATTCTAACAAGCCTTATTGTATGAATGGGTAGGATATTTTTTCATCCACTTCCCTAGTACTTATTAGGAGGACTTCTGTCTTGTGCTCAGCTAGTAATAGGCTCCTTGAGGAGAACCATTGCCGCAGACTGTTTACGCATTCATTGCATTTGTTCCGGAGGTCATCTAGGTGTTTAGTGACTGCTACCACTATAAGGTCATCCGCGTATGCGATTAATTTCACGGCTTCTGGTTGATTTATTCTTAGCACCCCATCATACATCACGTTCCATAGAATGGGACCTAAACCCGAGTCTTGCGGTATCCCACTCGAAATAGAATAGCTTTTCATCAGTGTCAAATATTAGTCGTTTGTTTTCGAAATAACTTATAATAATGTTTACAAGGTATTGGGGAGCGTGCATTTTATACAGATCCTTGATTATGTTTGCCTATTTTGCCGAGTTGAAGGCATTCTTCACATGCAGGATGATCAGCGCGCAATGTTTTTTAGTCCCATCTTTCTATCTTTTTCCACTTACTGCGCATTTCGCAGTGTCAACGACATTGTTTAGTGCATCAATAGTGGACCTCTTTTTCATAAAGCCGTATTGTCTTTCTGATAATCCGCCGGCTTTCCGGATTGCTAACTCCAAGAGGTTTCTTACTATGCTTTCGTACACTTTGCCAATCATGTCAAGCATGCACAGAGGTCGATATGATGAGGCTTCCTCCGAAGTCTGATTTGGTTTGGGAAGTAGAACCAATCGCTGAACTTCCCATGGGTCGGGGAATATACATTCCTTTAAGCACGCATTGTACATTTTTGCGAACAAATTCGGTTTTAAATTCATAGCTTCTTTTAAGGCCCTGCTTGGTACGCCATCTTTACCAGGCGCTTTGCTACTTTTAATTTCTGCCGCTATAGCCAATATTTCTGCTTCACTAACAAGTAGTGGTGGCTCTACAACTTCTGTTCTTGGTTTATCATAGGAAATCAGATGGTGTTTTGGAAATAATCTTTCTACGATATTCTTAATAAAAAATGCGCTGTTGTGTCTTATTTATAAACTTTGACATGCTTATTTTATACGCCGTACCCCAGGGGTCTACGTTTGCTTCCTCACAGAGCTTTAGAAAACAGTTTCTTTTGCTGCGGGCAATGGCTGACTTTAGAAGCTTCTTTTGTGTTTTAAACTTTTCTCTGAGGATGTTTGCATTTTCCCCACATTGATTACACTGTAGACGTCGTCTAGCTAAATTAGAGAGCTTTATCAGCGTAGTTATCTCTTCATTCCACCAATAGGCTGACTTTCGTTTATTGTGTACTATTCTACGCATAGTTGCATCGCATGCTGTGGCCAGTTCTTTTCGCACTGCGGATACCAAGTGAGTGGCTTTCTCGCCTGGTGTATTTGCTGAGCCCCAAACTATCTCAAAAGGCCACCATCAAACTCCTTTTGTTTCTAGCTACGTTTTTGGCAAGTGCTCTTGCTGCAGGTTTCGGTCTCTCCGGAAAACGAAACATCAGCAATAATAGCCATGTGGTCACTATTTGTAAATATATCCGACACCGTCCACTTTATGTGCCTACTTAGAGCGTCGTTTGCAAATATTGCATCGATTATTGGGCCTTTGTTTCCTTTTTGGAAGGTATTTTGCGTTCCGCTATTCATTCTCGTCTAACTCAGTTATTCTAGTAGCAGACGTCGACGATGGTTTGTGCGTCTGCAATCCCAGGCAGTTAACCACGCATTGAAGCTGCCCGCGATGATGACTGGCGATTTCCTTCTGATTTTTAGAGAAAGTTCCAGGAGGAAGTTTTCAAAATATATTATTAAGGCGCTGGGAGGAGCATACATAGCAACAAACAAAGTATATGCCAGGTATGTTTGCCCATGCGAAACAGTTATGGTCTTTGGAGCAGGATATAAAAGGTTGGCCATTATATGACCATATTGCAGCCTTGCCAGATATGTCTGTGGTCCAGGTGCTTTCCGAACGCTGGGAGTACTGCTCGCTTAGTAAGGCGACATCAATGTTTTCCTCAAATATTGTCTGTTTAAGTAGATCTTGTGCTGCAGCAGTGGTTTAAATTTAGCTGCCGTATCCTCATTTTTCTAACGACTTTATCATCTCCAAATATTTGGGGCAAGTTGTACTCAATACGGAGTGTGCTCCTTTACAAAGCATGCAGCTTGGGTCATTGATGCATGACTTCGCTATATGTCCACTGGCGCCACAACGTGTGCATATGGGCGACCTGTCTACGGGGTTGCAGCATTTGCGCACCATGTGCCCCAGGTGGAAACACCTAACGCAACGGGGAATGTCTGTGTCGACGTTTTCGCGGACTCTTTCGCAAAAACTACTTAAAGTGGTCTACAATATCGCGTTGACGATGGCCGAAGATTTCCCCAAACTACGGAAGTTCCATTAACCAATTGAAGTGGCCCAATAAATATAAAAAATGTATGCTCATTAGCCATTTTTAGTTCTGGGTTGCTAAACTTTGGCGACATGTAGAGTGCCCCGAACTTTCCTCGCAACCCTATTGGTATAAGGAAGCTCTTGATTAAGACTTCTTTTAATTCTTTTAGTTGATTCGGGCGCTGTGGCAACCATTGAAACAATTTCGGATGTTCTACGCTTTCCAGATTTGTACAAACTTATACATGTTGCTTTAACAAACTGATGGCAGGTATTGCCTTCGACGAGATTTGCAACTTTGGCGCATTAACGTTTAGGGTGGCAATCTGTGAAGTCTTTCTGAAAAAATATGTTCCTTAAACTAAGCTTCTTTGTTTTTCTCAAAACGCATCTTACTCCTTGTTCGATTTTCTCCACCTTTCGGACAATTTTTTGCAGAAAATTTTCAGTTGTTCAACAATTGTATTCAAGGGTATCTTTACTATAATTGGATTTTTCTACAACGCTTGAAAAAACTAAATCGCTGTTTGCTTTTAATTTGTTCGCCGCAGCTTTTTTCCCATGATCGCTAAAAACAATTAAACATTATTAGTAGCTAGCCCAGGGCAGCTATTCTTTGACAACTTAAGCAGTGGAGTAATCATACTTTTAGGCAACTATATTCTTTTCACCAGCCAATCCCTGCTTCATAAAGTTTTTCTCTACAGAAGATGAAATTTTCTCACAATTAGATTATGCGAAGGTTAATAGCTACAAACACAAATTATTAATACAATACAAATACACAGGTCACAAAACATTTATTTTCTATTAATACAAACCTTAATATTGTAGAAACACCAAAAACTAGGAGCAAAACGTTAATTTAAAATATTATTTCGCCAATTTCAAAATGACCAAAGTATGCATGGCAGCTTTAAAAAACGCGTGGTGCTAAGTTAGCATGTGTTCGAAAGAACACATTCGCTTACTGATATCGACTTAATCGATTTCACAAATTAATATTTAGGAATTGATGCCAAATAAAATTTTACTATATTTCAACATTTCAAAACTTGTATTTCGGAAGAATGTTTTATGGAAAACTCCAAAACGAACTTTTTTATAGAGCGCTAAATTTTGCATAAGTATACAAAATTTAGTGCAAATGAACAAAAAATCCCACGTTAAACACATAGAAAAAGTAAAATGACTTAGGGACGATTTAAATTCAAAATAAAGCATTTGTTTACGTTGGATAATTTTCAAAAACTGAAACTTCAGGCATCAGCAAAAAAATATGCATAGGAAATAACGGACACCGTAATACACACATATTATATATTGTATGTTATCAAGAAACTGTTGATCACTTCAAACCACCATAGCATCCGATTTTATAATCTCGTAACTCGTTCAACGGAGAATAACTTTGTTCAACCAATAGATATTTGTATCATTTATTGAAATAATTAGATAGATAGAACAGGATTACGAGACGAATTAATTTCTGCCAATATGGAGGGTTTCCTGTAATTGTAAGCAAGCTTGTTAAATAGAATACTATATCATCGAGACACTGCTCACTTTTCGGTGAAATTTCAAACTGCTTATCTAGTTTGAACCAAATTTATAACGTTTACTTTACAACTTTACGTTATGGTATAAAAGTAGTTGAAACTTTATTTCTCTCACGCCCATTTTGCATACAATGCCATTTTGGATACCATCTGCTTATTTTCCTTTATAGTAGATCAGTCACAGTCACTAACAAAGTTCACAATCGAAATAAAGTTAGCACTAATAATAAGACCTGATACCAATTTTGCCAAATGTGTTCGTCCTTCCAATCGGCGTCAAACCATGAAAATCGCTTAATTTGTGTAATATCTTAATTAAATTGAGTCCACATGTCAACAAAATGAAATCGGTCCAGACGTTCTCTTTCGTTCTTCTGGTTGACCTTAATTATTGTGCTATCTTTTTATACTAGTTCTACACATCCAGTAATTTCCATCGATTGTAGATATGATTGCAACCGGGATAACGTATAAACTACATTTAAGAATATGGTTATCTTGATGAGATGACAAAAGCTGACGCCGCGTTTGTTTTATAATTTCAATGATTACCTAGTCTCTTTGACAGTGCGATAAATGTTATATCATTAGACTTTTAATTTAATTTAAAGGACTCCAGGCTACTTTAGAATCAGTAGGACTATTTACATATAGTGCTTCATCCAGAATCAAACAACCTATCCCAAATTTTCCCACTCTATGTATGTATGTACATAGGCAAATGAATAAAATTTACATATTAAGTTTGTAATAAATTACTGAAATAAACCCTTAATAATGTAATCCCCAAAAGCACATTATGCATATCTTAGTAGATGATTTTTGCTTCATACATATGTATGTACACAGGTATACTTAACGCGCACGTCTTGTTCACTGCGTGGTCAGAAAGCAACATTGTATAAATCTACAATTAACCAATCCTAAGATTTTTACTAATACACACGCAAAAATGTCCCACTTGGTACGGGTTGCCTCGAAAATTCTACTACTAAAATCACACTTGGTACGGGTTGCCTACTTATATTGTAGTACTAAAGTCACACTTGGTACGGGTTGCCAAACAATATTCTGCTACTAAAACGTCCAAATGACACAAATCTGCTATAGTTGCCGCGTTATGTTTTAAAATTTATAACTTTAAGAATGTTTTAATTACATATTCAAATATTATATTTTTCGGTTGTTTTAATTCCTGAAGATTAAATTTACATACTATTATTTAAATTATTATTTATTGTACTGAAATATTATTAAATGTTTCCAATTTTATCAAATATATTATTGTGTAACGATGATTTAGAGTATTGTATTTTGTAAATATCATTTATTACTTAGTAGATTGTTTTGATTATTGTTATTGTTCCTGAATTGTACCTCATTTTGTATATATATTTTCGTTTTTGTTCAAATCAAGTTGAATATTTCAACTTATATTCTTAATGTTATATTGTTAATGTAATTAATATTCATGAACCTTAATTATGTACCTCATTTTATTTATGTATCTTTTCGTGTCATAATTGTTATGAAAAGTAGATTGTTTTATAATTGTATATACTATATAGGTGAATTTAGGCCTCCTGGGGAACCGAACACCTCAGAAGTGGTGAGGAAAAGCAATAAATATTATATATAATAATCTTTTGTTTCGAGAATATTCTTGAAAGTTTTCATTAATATTCTCCATTACAAATGCATGTTCACAATCAAGTTGTTAAACTACAATACATTCTTTTTATTTGCTTCCCAGTGTCAAAAAAATGCAGATTCGATCAGGTGATCACGGCTTACTTGTAGGCTTATACAATGGAAAGCAACTGGCACTGTCATCGTTTCTACGGTAAATTAGCCATCGTTGCTGTTTGGTCCGATTGTATCTAAATCGGTTGTTTCGTTTGCCTACTGTAGTAAGGTTACTCGTGATCGATAAAAATACCATTCAAAAAGTTTATTTTTATAAATTTGCCGACTTAAGCCTGATCTCTAAACAATGACTTTGGAAGAACAAATACATAATAGGAGCCAGGCAGAGAAGATACATAAATTCGATACAACTCGTGTACAGGTCGTCGTCGGTATGGTTTTGAATTCTCGATGAGTAGGTATTGTATGAATTTTAACCCACGTACTTACATCTGTGGTGGAACAACGATGTTATTTGCCATTGGAGTGATTGCCGCCAACCATTATAGACACGTTAAATTCCTATTGAACTCTTGTTTGAATAATTACGCAGTCATTGCTTTTGTAAAGTGTCAATTAGTCCCAAATAACTAAAGGCAGTTAAACACACTTTTCTATTATTACATACAGTAAACCAAACAAAAACTTGTACAGGGAGATGTTTTGATTTTGAAGTGATTTATCTCCTACACTATTAAAACTTTAGAGTTGCATACAAAAGTGAGAAAAAATCAAAATCTAAAATTTTTGAAGACCAAAAAACTTGTACAGTCTGCATTAATTGACATTACAACACTCTTTAAGAATAATTAATACTTTGGTCTCTATTATATCACCAAACTATTATCACCAAATTTTGTATAAGTTCAAAAAGTATATGTGTCCCTAAGTGCAGCCTTAATCTCATATTTGATTTTAACTTTGAGCTCTTGTAACTTTATCTCCATATAGGCCCACAGGTGTTTAATGGGATAGAGATCTGGACTCTGGAGAGAATGCGGCTGCACCAATTATTCCTGCACAGCCCCTATTCCTTAACCATTAAAGCAGAATGCTTGGGTCGCTATCCTGAACAAAGCTGTAACCACTATTTAAATTGAGTTTAGCTGCTGACGGAGCCAATTTAGTTTTTAATATTGCAAACTAGTTAATTTTTTTCATAATTACTTCGTTGAAAACAATGTTACCGACGCCATTTGCTTCCATTGCATCCTATTTGCTCCTATAGCACCTCAACATAATGCGACCTCCACCATGATTGACAGTATTATTTAAATTTTTATATTTCTGCGCTTAGACTTCATTACGCCATACAAATCGACGACCACCAGATCCAAATAAATTAAATTAAGATTAATCTGTAAAAAATTACAGAATCCCGAAATTCATTTTCCCAGTGCATACCAATATAGTTAACATTTCGCAACATTTCTCTTCGATAAGCGTGGCTTGTTTCGTGGTGTTTTAGTTCTAAAATTGAGTGAAGCCAAGAAGTTCCAAACAATTTGAGGGTAGACTTTCGCAATGCCAGCTTCCTCCAACTCCTTGGCATTTGCGACAGCGGCTATTTTGGTATGTTCCTTGACACTTCGAGCAGCTTTACTTTCAGTCAGGTGCGTGCAAATTTTTGTGGGGGTTCCACTACCATCAAGTCTTCCAACTCCACCAATCTTTTTGAGTTTAGCAATTATGTGCTGAACAGTAGTTTGAAGTTTTTTGACAGTATCGCCTATTTCGCGACTAATTTGGTTCTCTTGCCATTATTTGACTACTAGAGCTTGTAAATCTTGAGATGTTTGTTGTCTTCGAAAACTATAACCGCACAAAATAAATTCGCTTACCAAAAAATACAGTTTGATCATACGAAAATAATAGCAGACAAAAAACCCGGTAGCTACTAGATGACTGCATTTAAAGTGTTGCCAACGTAAGTGTACAAGCTTTTTTTGGCCCCTCAAAAGTGAGATATTTTAATTTATTGAAATGGTTAATATCAAATATAAAAATTAAAAATTCAGTAGTATTTCGAATTATCGAATATCCGTTTAACAAAAACCGCTAAAACGAACAACAATTTTTTTACATTGAATAACTTATTAAGCGTGTAAAAGCAGGGTAATTTTGTTAAAGAGTATGATCTTCCTATTTCGTCATCCAAGATGAGGATACTTTGGCAATGAGGAATGGAATTAAATTCTTAAGTTCGGCTTTTCCAAATGTAAATAATGTTTAATTATATGTGTTGCGTCAAGTGACTTCATGAATACTAACTTAAATATTAAATTAATTTAAAATATAAAATGAATTATTAAAATATTGTAATTGAATTATAAATTTTTTTGTTATAAAAAAGCACTTACTTTAACAACCCTATGTAAAATACTCACCTTAATCTATTTCAATAATTAATGGAAGTTCGAAATGTAATCATATGATACTTACCCCTTTTTGTACATATTTACATTACCACTAGTTTAAGCCGTTAGCTTAAGTTTAGGCTAAGCGATTCTAAGAAACGGAATAAAGATTGAGTTGTAATTTAAACGGAGAATCGTGCGGACGTAATTTATTTGTATCGGATATTTTAATTTTCATTATTGCAGGCAACTAGGTTTTCGTTTTATAATCGCGCACCCCTATTAATAACTTCTTTTCGTTTCTCAAAAACTCTTGAAAATTTTCATGGCTCCCGAGCAGGGACTAGTGTGTGATTGTAAAATTTAATATAAGTATATATACATAAAAGTGCTATTAATAGTGCATAAAATTGTTTTCGCAACCAATTGCCTCTGTTTAAGTTTTCGGTTTTCGGCTTTTTGTGGTTCAATGAGAGTGACAAAAAGAAATCAAACAAAACATTTACACAATGAAAAACATTAATTAAAAAAAAAAATTATAAAAAGGATTAACATCCAAACATATATACATATATAATATATACTGATATATGATCAGTATCGTGGAGTGTGCTAAAATCTCGTAATACATTTTATGTACTTATACGTAATACCTAAAATACTAAAATAGAATAAAAAACAACAAAGTGGTGAAGAGGTCCAATAAGTTAAAGTTATAAAAGTGAACAGATACCTAAAACACAAAAAAAGAAAAACAAGGTGATCACATAAAGTGTGCAGTTTAAAGAAAACACGAATAAGTGTACGAAAAATAGAAAATACAAAAATACGGGTGCGATTTACTGAACGTGGAGCAAATAACAAAAAAAAACAACAAAATTAACACAAATTAAACGCACCCATTCAGTTTTTGGCTCTCCATTTTCATTTACATTAAGGTGCTACCTTTCTGTAAATTGCATAATCTAAAATTTTTAATACGGTCAGTTTTCCGCAGAATATCTCGGAGACAATTTTTTCGCTTTCAATTTTTACAATTGTGCTATTGCTCATATTGAGTTTATTTCTTTCGATTGGCTTTTCGTGTAATTGGGAATTGATATCATTCTTTTTCGTTCTCGTCAATCGATTTCCAATATTTCCAGATTTATTTCTGTTGCCAAAGTTTTTCAATTTATCTCGAATTTTAATTCAAAAAGCCAAAATGAGCAAGCCAAAGCCAACTATCGCCAACTTTTCTCCAAGTAGGGAGTTTACAGACTTAAAATCGTTAAAACGTCAAAGGACGGTGGCGAAAAGTAGCATTTTACGTATTAAAACGGGCCTTCTGGAAATAACCATGTCGTTAGATCCAATTGAATTGGAATGTCGGCTCGACATATTTAATTCACACAGTGAAAAGTTAATGAAATGCCTATCTAAAATTAAAGAGATTGATGAGGACCGAGGGGAGTTAGAGAACATAATTGTTGAAACGAAATCAATAATTAAAATTATTTTAGCCAAAAATAGAACATCAATTGCCGAAACATCTTTCGTAACGTCTCACAACTCAAAACTCCCAAAAATGAATTTGCCGGAATTTAAAAATGTCATGAGTTTGTTTGAGAGTTTGGTTAATTGCCTATCTGGAGAAGCTTTGGAAACAGTAAAAGCGTTTCAAATGTCGAATGAAAATTATCCGAAGGCATTGGCAAGTCTCAATAAGGTTTACGATATTAAAAGTTTGATATTTTTCAATACAATTTCGAAACTTTTTGAGCTGCCAACTATCCCAAAGCCATCAGATCGATGAAGTGTCATTGCTATCGCTTGGCGATGAGAAACAAATCACAAACGCCATTATTATACACATAGTCATGACAAAGGTTGACTCTGCCACCTGATCAAAGTAGGAAGAACAGCTGGTTTGAGATAAGCTACCATTGTGGAAGGATTGCGAAGCCACCTTGAACAGACGGTACCAGCACCTATCAGCAGAAGGAGCGTCGTGTTCGAGGACGAAACCCGTAGCCGCAACCAGCACGAATCACAGGAAGCAGCAACACATGGACAGGATGAAGTCAGCTTATTTGCTGCAAATATTAAGCAGCCAACGCGTCAACAGTGCAAGTCGAAGGAGCACCATTTAAATGCCTGAGCCACTTCAAGGCGCTTCCAGTACAACAAAGGTTTAAGTTTGTGAAATCGGTGCCCTTATGCATAAATTGTTTGCATAAGGGACATATTCTTTCTAAATGCAGAGCGAATCAATGTCGTGTATGTAATCGATCTCATCACACGTTGTTGCCCCAGTATCCGGTTTCCTTCACCACTACACCTCATCCGCAACCATCCACCACACATGCTATGAATACAGCCGGCATACTCGCTGTCGGCACTGCGCCTGCACTATTTCTCGCAACACGGTGTTTACAAATACTCAGCGATGCTAATACGACTAAGTATCCACTCGGTTCATTGGCCATGGAAAGAGACTTTTATGTTGATGACTTATTAACAGGATCTGAAAATTTTGAGTCTCTAGATCTTATAAGAAGTGGGGTAATTAAAATATTAAACTCGGCCGGATTCACCTTAGGGAAGTGGCTTTCAAACCACCCTAAATTTTTCGACAGTAGGTAGGTAGGTAGGTATAGTGGCTGTCCAATGACGCACCTAGGCCTATAGGAGGCCCATTGTGATACCACCGGGACTAATGTACCCTCACTCTATCGTCTCCTCTCTGAACCAACCTGTGCTCCTGATGAAGTTCATCAGTACAAATAATTTTATATTAGCAACTTCTGATACGTCGTCAAGGAATCCACGACCGATAGTTGCGATTCTTCTCCTATATAGAGCTTTACATACGCATAGAAGATGCTTTAGTCTCCTCTTCCTCTACTTCTTGACAGCTTCTACAATAGTCGTTCCTTGTTGTGAGCACACTTTTTGTCAATACCACTAGGCTTTCTTTAATTGCTGTGATCTCCGCCTGGAAGACACTGCAGTGGTCTGGCAAACGGAAGGCGATGTTGGTGTTTAATGTTGCGCAAAAGACACCACCTCCCACTCGATGATCCAGTTTGGATCCATCCGTGTAGATGCTAATTCCTGTATTCCTGTCCACCTCGCCCCTTTTCCACTCCTCTCTTGTGGGGAAGGCAATATTGTGGACCGAATTTAGCTTCCGTTCTATTGGATTGTGGAAATCCGTGGTTTTGGGTAGGAACGGGAATATACTGAGTATCCTTGAATGCCCCTTGTTGCATGCGACTAGTTGGGAGGATTCCCTCAGTCTAAGAGCTGACTTTGCCGCCACTTGTTTACAGAACAGGTCTGTTGGCAGTAAGTGTAGAATGACGTTAAGAGCCTGGCTTTGCGTTGTTCTAAGAGCTCCACTAATGCATATACTGGCTGCTCTCTGTATGCTTTCCATACGCTTTACCGCGTATTTCTTTTCCATTATTGGCCACCATACCAATATACCGTATGTCATGATTGGTCTGACAACTGCTGTATAGAGCCAATAAGTTACCCGAGGTGTAAGTCACCATTTGGGGCCCACCATCCTTTTACAGGTGTAGAGTGCTGTGGCTGCCTTCTTCACCCTAGCATCCAAGTTTTGTTTCCATGAAAGCTTCCTGTCTAAGATTAGTCCCAGGTAGCTTGCCTTATCTCCAATTGTTAGTCTGCAACCATTTATTATTGGCGTAACTTCTGGAGCATTATTTTTTCTGGTGAACAATACGAGCTCTGTCTTACCAGCATTTAAATTTAATCCGCACGATACTGCCCAGCGATTTATATCGTCCAATATCGTTTGCATAAGGTCTGCGAGAGTATTCGGATATTTGCCTCTGACCGATACTGCCACATCGTCAGCGTAGGCCACAACATGTACCCCCTTCTTTTCTAGATCCATCAGCAACTTATTCATTGTCAGGACCCAGAGAAGTAGGGATAACACGCCTCCTTTAGGTGTACCTCTTTGGACAGATCTGCACATCGTTGACGCTCCCATCGTTGAAATTATTGACCTGGTCGTTTCCTAAGAGGTTCAGAGATGTCCAGATCCTTAAGCCCACTCAGTATGGCCCTAGGCTGGATATTATTGAAGGCTCCTTCTATGTCTAAGAAGGCAAATAGAGTGTATTCTTTGACTTCCAGAGATTTTTCAATCTCCGCCACGACAGTGACTGCACTGAAAAGTCATATAGCTTCAATGACAAAAACTCAACTAAAACACTAGGAATCCATTGGTTGCCGAAAGAGGACTTGTTTCGATTTGTTTTAGATGCCAATTTTAATGATCTGCGAGCCACTAAATGAAACATACTGTCAGTCTCTGCTCGTCTTTTCGATCCTTTCGGATTATTAGCCCCACTAGTCACCAAAGCAAAAATCTTATTGCAAGAGCTTTGGATCCAAAAACTAGATTGGGATGAGTCGATTCTATTGCGCCTTGACACTAGCTGGCAGAATTTCAAAGCCAACTTACTGCAGCTGTGCTATTTGCCAAATACATGGCTTCTCCGCCGCTTCAATAAGAGCGTACGGATGCTGCATACACATACGAAGCCAATCTGCTAGTGGTGTCAAATGTATGCTGCTTACTGCAAAATCTAGAGTGGCTCCGCTTAAGACCAAGTCTCTTCCGCGTCTCGAACTCTCAGCAACACATCTTCTTGCCATATTATGGTCACGAGTAGCGCCTATGTTGAGTCGACGACTCGAGAAAATTACATTTTAACAGACTCGGAAATCGTGTTGCATTAGGTTAAAACCCATCCATCTACATTACAAACCTTTGTCGCAAATAGAGTGTCCGAAATCCAAAAATTGACTGACAAAGTACATTGGCGACATGTGCCAACAAAACAAAATCCTGCGGATCAAGTGTCTCGGGGTTGCAACGTGCACGAATTGAATAATTTGATATGGTTTGGCGGTCTACAGTTCCTCCTAGAAGACCCCGCTTTGTGGCCAATTAACACTCACTTCCAGCTCTCTCCAGAAGACGAAGCATTAGAGAAAAAAAAAAAAATACTTTCACACTGGCTGCAAATGTGAAAGATAATGCAATAATGGACCTTATCGAAAAATTCTCTTCTCATCAAAAATTGCTTCGTGTGGTCGCATATTTATTACGGTGACTAATTACACTTGAGTTTTTTGAAAATTGTTCAGGTGGTCCAACATTCAGAATTTGCGAAGGAAATCCAAGAACTTACTAAAGGCACCACTCTACCCGCAAACTTGCAAATCTAAATCCGTTTTTGCATAAGTACTCGGATATGTCGCCTTCATTCAAATTAATCCGAGTAGGAGGTCGCCTATTAAATGCACCTCTCCCATACGATGCCAAATTCCCATTATTACTTAATAAAAATTCGCACTTCTTTATCACTTGTTTACGGTTCCTGCACTTTCGAAATCACCACGCTGGGGCAAAAGCGTTGGTTGCGCTTCTTCGACAACACATATGGCTGATTAATGCCAGAGAAGCATGCAGTAGAACCATAAGAAACTGTACACACTGTTTTTCTTACAAGCCGAAGTTGCAAACCCAAATAATGGGAAATTTGCCAGTCGAAAGACTTCGAGCGCAACGACCCTTTCTTATATGTGGCGTAGATTTTTGTGGTCCAATATATACTACATTAAAAATACGCGGTCGACCACCCGTGAAAACGTATATCGCAGTTTTCGTTTGCTTCACTTCAAAAGCAGTACATTTAGAATTAGTTTCTCACTTATCGACTAATTCCTTTATTTTCGCCCTCAAAAGGTTCATTGGTCACCGAGGGATGCCCCAAACAATATACAGCGACAACGCAACTAACTTCGTCGGCGCCGACCGCAAGCTGCGCGAACTCAAGGAGGCGTTTCTGTCCCAGTCACCAGAACTAATGGCATTCGCCGCCGAAGAAGGGTTCAAATTCGTCTTTATACCACCGAGGACGCCGCAATTCGGCGGATTATGGGAGGCGGCAGTGAAGTCCGCCAAACATCTCATCGTACGCGCAATGGGCAACGTGCTGCTCTCAGCCGAAGAGCTGGGAACACTGCTGTGGAACACGAAGTGGAGGCCATCCTCAATTCGCGACCCCTCGCACCGTTGAGTCAGGACCCCAACCGCACCTACTCATAGGGTGCTCCCTCCGAGCACTACCACCAGCACAAGTGGCAACGGATCCAAATCGTTGCTGCGAGAGATGAGAACTTGTTTTGATGTCTCAAGCAACAGTTTTGACGACAATGGTCCAATATGTACGTTACGAACCTTCAGGAGCGCAACAAATGGTTGTATCCAAAGCGGAACCTTCAGCCCGACGATCTCGTCCTCGTTCACGAAGACAACATACCACCGCAGCAGTGGGTACTACGACGAGTCGTCGGAACCGTAGAAGGGCAAGACGGCAAGGTACGAATGGCAGACGTGGCAACCAAGGCAGGCATAATTAAGCGCCCTATTCACAAGCTCGCCCTGCTACCCATCAATGTTGAAGGCTCATGATCCTGACAAAGTGGCTGGTGTTGCGTCAAGCGACTTCATGAATACTAACTTAAATATTAAATTAATTTAAAATATAAAATGAATTATTAAAATATTGTAATGGAATTATAAAGTTTTTTGTTATAAAAAAATTACTTACTTTAACAACCCTATGTAAAATACTCACCTTAATCTATTTCAATAATTAATGGAAGTTCGAAATGTAATCATATGATACTCACCCCTTTTTGTACATATTTACATTACCACTAGTTTAAGCCGTTAGCTTATGTTTAGGCTAAGCGTAATTTATTTGTATCAGATATTTTAATTTTTATTATTGCAGGCATTTGGTTTTCGTTGTATAATCGCGCACTCCTATTAATAACTTCTTCTCGTTTCTGAAAAACTCTTGAGAATTTTTAATATCCTTAGACCTTTTCAAAATGCGGAAAAATGTCGAATTCATAAAACTTACCGACTAAACTTCAGGGAGAATGTAATTTATGTGTTCTAACAACCCAAACGACGACTAATCAATTTTTTAAATAGGCTTAGAAACTTATACGAGTATGTATTACTGATATGCAAATATTTTGATCTTATGAATTAGCTTTTTAAGAACATTAATTCCTTTGAGGTAATATGCGTAAACGCTTTGAATTGCCCCTTTTTAACAAATAATTCGATAAACTATGTACTAATCTGCAATTTTCGGTAACTTTACTCATTTTTATTAAAAAACATACATATCTCGCTAAGCGACTTGAATTAACGAAAAATTCCGTATAACGAACTGCCTTGACAATTAATGTGTTCGTTATTTCGGAATACTGCTGTACATAACATTCACATATCGTTACTTTTGGTTGCAGCTCAAAATCTGAAATAGTTTTAGAGAAAAGTTACTCCAATGTCAAAACATCTGTCAAGTTTACAAGGTTTGGTTTACTGTATATCATGAATAAAATGATTCGAAACTCCTCTCTTTACCTTCTGAGAAAGCTCATAAACTTTCAGTGCTGCCAAAAAAAACCACGAGTTCATGAGCTACTGAGCAGATGACAAGCAAAACAACGAACTACCACTAAGAATTCCGCAGAAATAAATTGCGAAATCACTGGGTTACTTGTGAGATCAGATTTTTTAGTGACTTTTACGCGTGTTTCTTATCTTTATTTAAAGAGATTTAATATAGTTTTGATTTTAAGAAAGAGTGAGTATTTTATCCCATAGTATTGTTTTGCTTAGCAGTACCAATTGTCAACGTATATACATATTTTGGTTAGAAACCCCAGCAAATGTTATGTAAACTTTGACTTGCGAATAAATTATCAAAAAATATTTTTTTATTGATTATAAAAAAAGTAATGTTAATACTTAGGTTATTTAAAAGTTGTAAGTGTTTTAAAATATGCAAATATTTTGTAAAATTGAACTTTAAAAGTTAATTTTGAAGATACATTAAAAGATCTCAAAACTTATTTCTTTCCTTAGTGGCACCACTGTCAAATGTTATAAAAAATGTGGACTTTGACAGCGCTCTCTTGATTCAAAGAGGTTCGTATTATGTTATCCTTGCTATATATCAGTGGTTGGCATTCGTACATATTCAAACGATTTATTTTTTGAGAGTATATGCTTGTGAAGAGCGACTCAACTGTCCCAGTGGTACGTTCTACTAGTCCCCTACGTTTTTCAGTAAAATTTTAATTAGGACCATCACTGGTTTCCTTTAAATCGTTTTTGTAGGAAAATAGTGAGCAAAATAATTTCGAAGACTTCTGTACTAACGACACAATTATTTATAATTTTACTAGTAGTGTAAGAAAAAATAATTAACGAAAAATATAAATAATTGTCTTTTTAATAATTAACAAATATAAAGTCATAATATCAAAAAATCTAATTCCCACTCAATATTAAAGGGATGAAATCAGGTTTACTTACAATGAAAGTTAAGTGCTGAACACACAGACGACGACAAGCGACATGGAGCATATGTCAAAAATTAAAACACACATGTTCTTATGGGCACATTAGTTTAGACAACAGCACGACTTAACGCCAGCAGGCTTACAATTGTAGCTGTTGCTAAACTAAAACCATTTCTAATTTTTCTGACGGCAATGGGCAGATGCAGTGTTGCCACTAATTTGTGAAATGTAAATTTATTCAAAGCTCTAAAAAATTTAATGCTATTTTTCCTACATAAGAAATAAATTGCGAAATCAGTGAGTTATTTGTGAGATCAGATTTCTTAGTGACTTAGTAAAAAAAGAGATTTAATATAGTTTAATTTTTAAGAAAGATCGGGTATTTTGTCGCCGTTAATTGTTTTGTTTTTACCAAAATCAAATGTCAACGTATATACATACTTATTTTTGTAAGAATTCCCCGCAAATGCTATTCACTTCCGAATAGATTTTCAAAAAAAAAAACTCGTTTATGTTATTATGTAAACAAGAAGTAAGGTTATTAAAACATGAACATAGGTGTTTTGAAATATTCAAATATTTTTCTATATTGAGCTTTAAAGTTAATTAAAATCCTATGTGATTAAAATATATATGTACATATAAATATACATATAGGATATCTAGCGAAACTAATTTTAATAATAATTTTAATTTTGTAAAATAGAAACCGAAAAATACCCATGAAATACATTAAAAGATCTCAAAACTTATTTCTTTCCTTAGTGGCACCACTGTCAAATGATATAAAAAATTTTAACTTTGAATGCGCTCTCTCGATTCAAAGAGTTTCGTATCATGTTATCCATTGGGACACCGACGAAACAACATTGCGTATGCTCATATCGCGCATAGGGGAATGTTCCCCGCACGAAATTTTTTTGGCATTGTGAACGCTTTAGGGTGTTATGAATAACATTTTGTGTTTAACGTTACATAATGACAATAACTTCAAGGTTTTTAGGGTCTAATATATTTATTTGAATCGTACAATATATAAAATAAATCATTAAGCATGCAAGTACTTGTTTAAACAAAGAATGAAAGAGATTCACAAAATTTAAGATAACAGAGTTTTCACTGGGTGTCTTGAATTTTGTGCTCACCTACACAGTCGCAGTTCTTCTCATACCGACCACTGCTATACACACATAAATGTTCAGGTAAACTACCTTAACCCCTTTAAATACCATTTGCAGGGGACCAAAATATATACATATACGTTGACATTTGATACTGCTAAGCAAAAAAATACTCTGTGACACATATCGATTCTCTCTTAAAAAACTTATATTAAATCTCTATAAATAGAGGCTCTAAATATCGTAAAATTTAGTAAAAAAAATTGTTTACCTGATAACCCACTGTTTTAGCAATTTATTTCTGCGGGATTCGTTGTTATAGATTGTTGGTTTGCTTCTCATCTCTTCAGAAGCTCATGAACTTTCAGTGCTGCCAAATTATACCACGAGATCATGAGCTCTCTCAACAAGCAAGGAGAGGAGTTTCGGATCATTTTATCTATGGTTTCGACAACGATTAAACGATAGAGCATAATCGTACGTGTGAGTAGTGAGATTTGTTACCGCTTTTATATATTATATTAAACCATTATTCAAAAAAACGTTAATTTTGAGACAGTCTCACGTTGGAAGGAGTTGGGCATCTCTTTACTCCTGTTAGACAGCCAGGTTAGGTTAAGTTATACCTATAAAAGACAGTGCAGCGACGTTTTTATAGGCTTTGAATATAAGAAAGAGCATATAAGGTGTACATATGTTAGGATGCTCTAAGGGAAGTGCAGCTATCGAGAAATGGTACGGCCAACCGAGTTACCAAGTCAAGCAAATTAAAATTTTTAATTGGGAAATTTAGAGTTATACTGAACGTTTAAAGTGAGTTGTTTACAGCAGATGTATAGAAATGCCCAACTCTCCTGTCAATAGAAATGAGATTGCAACTCACATACCCGACTTTGACAGTTTTCTGGATCGGGTAGGTTTTGACTTTTCGGAATTGGAACAGTCAAATTGAAATTCTTACAAAAATATATGTGACCGGAGAGATTTGTTGCCGCCGTTCAAGATAAAAAAAATGTCAAACAATGGAACTAAAGAAAATACCAAATTTAAATGTGTTTGATGAAATGTTTTGTAATGTGATGCATCATAGTAGTAATTTTCAATTGAAAAATAAAAAAAAAATTTATAATAATATAATATTGGGTGTTTCCATTTAAATACCAAAAATTATTGTTTTGACTGATCTGGCTACAATGTAAAATGTTATAAAAAACGCTAATATTGAGGAGCCCTCACACTGGAATAAATTGGATACATATATTTAAAAGCAGTACGTCTGAGAGACGTATTATTATATTTAACGTAACTTTCAAACGTTATATATCATTTTCATTTCACCTGTAGGGGACTAATTTCACACAAACTTTTAGTCAATCGAGAATTTTAGGCCTTTTTGTACGAAATTTATGAAGGAGAAGTTTCAAGTTTAAGCAATTCAGATAATGAAAGTCTAGTCATGGAAGATGATATCTGCAGCGATTATGAATGATTGGATCAACTTATTGATTGAATTTGAGTAATTTTGGCGCGGTATCAAATGTCAAATTCCATCCTGGTTTCTGACCAAAAGATTTTGGCAATATATTATATAATATAGTTACATACTATAAGTATACATAAATTAACAAATAGGTAGATAGACTTAACAACTAATTATGCTAGATCAAGTGTTCTCCATAAGTTCCTTCTCATCTATCTATAGCCAAAATAATGGTCAAAAAGTAATGAAAGGCTTAGTTCGGTTGTAGTTCGAACATTTCCTACACTGCAACTTGCAAGTATCAAAGCCGGCGAAATACTTTCAAGTGTTAATAAAACCTTATTTTAAACAAAATTATTATACTCTGTAGCAACATGTTGCGATAGTATAAAAATGTTGCGAATCAATTCAATATTTTTTGTTCGACAAAATCGTGAATGGATTACAATCAAATTTGTATCTTATTAACTAATATTATAGATTATAGACTCAGTTAGTTTTAAAACTATAAAACTTTACTTGCCGTCAGAGAAAATTATATTAACATCATATTCAAATATAATAGATATAAACTCAATCGCAGAGGCTTTATTTAATATATTGAGTTGATGTGTAAAACGTCAAACAGAAAATCCATTCATATTAAACGCTAAACCACATAATTTTAAGGAAAACTTGTACACTTAATTTTATTAGAATATCACACATTTTCACCAACTTAAACGGTTTACACTAACTTTTGACATTGTTCAAATATACTTGAGAACATATTTTCAAGATACGTTGACCGATAAATTCGGCATAAAGTTTGTTAGAATAAAATATAATATAACATCACTATTTTTAGTATATGGGAATTGGGGTAATTCGTCGATCAGTTTCACATATTGTTGGCATAAAACTATAATATACTCAATATTATACTTGCAGTTAATTTTGTTAAGATATCTTACATATTGACCGTTATATACGATATAAAGCCAACTGGAAGATCGAAAAATTTTGTATTAGGTATATGAGGTTAAAGGAATTATTTGATCCGATTCAACCCATTTTTGACATACAGGCTTACTATTGTCAGATAAGGGTTCTCTGCGAACGGCAATAATATATATATCTCACAGATTGACTGATATTTTTGATAAAAAGTTCGCAATAGGGACTGGATTTACATTTTCGGTATCTGAGGACTTTAATAGTCTTGGTCCGATGTGAACAATTTTTGGTCAAAAACTGACACCTCAAAGACACTGTTCGTTCAATCCCGATAAATTCATTTGTGCTTGATTTGTATACTTGAGAGTGAAAAAATCAGATGGAATTAAAAATTGTGTTATATGGGAAATAGGCGTGGTACTCTGTAGCAACATGTTGCAAGGGTATAAAAATAATACATGGATTGTAAAAATACCCACAGTTTTACATTAAACTATCCCATACGCTAAAGATACGCACTTGCCGCTTTATTATTTGTCAACTCATATTTTTCTCAAAGTTATCTTAACTATTATTAAAATTGCGTATGTGATGTCATACCAGTGGTCAGAAAGCAAAAACCATTAAAACGTACTCTAGTGAAACTAACCAAAGCTTAAAAAGAAAATATTTTACCTACTGTCCATCTAAAAAACGTAGAATGTCAAAAATTGATTGCAATAAATGCCTCCAAAAACACATTTGACTCATATTTTTGTTTTTATGTATCTCATATAATGCGCTTAATCAAAATTTTAGAACAAAAAAATGTTTATGTTTACTTACAATTAAAAATGTAGCGGCAATTGAGGTCGTACTTTTAATTTTGTCCTGTGCAAATTTTGTGGTTATAGTTTGGTCGGCTTGGAAAATATGTATATTAAACTTATTAAGGGACGGAAACAACGCCCACTTTTTAAAGATTTTCAAACCAAAGATGCTCCTCTCTAATGTGATACGTAGTACCATTACAGTTTTGTATCTTAATTTGCAGCTTAGTACTTTATAGGTTTTTGAATAATGGCGGTTTGTGGGTGTGGCAGGGATCCGACTCCGCCCATTTGCCAAGGAACAAAAGATATCTCAATGGTTACTTAAGTGACAGTTCGTACGGACGGACAATCATCCAGATATCAACTCATCTCGGCCCCTGATCATTTACATATATAAATATATAGCTCTATAACATATCTATCTCGATTGGTTTAAGACGTTAACAGCAACCGTTAGGTGATCTAAACTGTTATACTATGTAGCAACATGTTACGAAAGTATAAATTACAATTTAATTTGGTATCTTATTAAGTTATATTATAGGCCATTAGCACACTTAGTTTTATTTCATATTTTATTACGCGTCAGAGAAAATTATATTAAAATTATCCTCGAATGAGATATGTATATATATATGTGACATAAACTCAACCGAATGGCCTAATTTTAATATAAGTTGATGTGGTAAACGTCAACCAGAGGATCGGAATTCATTATATTAGCGATATGATGTTTGGATCAAGGTCTAGACCAATTCCATTCATATTCAGTGCTAAACCATATACAAGTAGTTTTTTGGAAAATTTGTTTACTGAATTTCGGTTTAAAGTCAAGTAGAAAGTCGGAAATTGCTATAAAGGGTATTGTTTAAAACTCAATGAAGAATCTTTGAACGCTGGTGGGGGAAAATAAAAATTTTCATTGAGCTGATGCTATATTCATTCTAATTTTTATATGTATGTTCATATTTGCTTGTCCTTATATACTATTTAGAAATCTTACTTATCGAATTAAATGTATTTGTATGCAGCAGCGAACTTAGACTCACTGCGGCGCTAGGCCAGGTGCGATGCCTATGTCTTATGCGGAACGTACTTGTTCCCTATGTGGCAGGGAATCGTGGAGTTAACATCGTAATTGAATACATTCATTCCCTAATGCCTTTTTTTTAATCATCAGGATACTTTTTGTCTAATTTATTTGAAAGATCTTTTTATTGATACGTATCTATTTCAGATAAATTGTAAAAAAAAATTAAAATTTTCGTAGAGATTTTGTAAAGAATTTTTATGTCCCGCCAATTGTTCGCTGCAAGTATGTAGAATTCGGTAACAGTTGAAAAAGTAAACATGGAGTACAAAATACAAAATAAAAATTCTCCGTTCTTCAAAGTACGTTCGATTAACTTTTAAAATAAAAGCTCGTTCTAGAATTTTTTACATCCGTAACTTCAATTTGTGGTACAGCGTACATTGTTATAAAATCTCGAGTTTTCTCGTGTAAATTCCATCGAAAAAGATCACTACTTAATGTAAAATAACAGTTCTTCACTTTGTTTCTCCGGCATCTTCTGATGGAGGAAAATCTGACGGCCTTTCGTTCAAATCTGTATCTTGCAATAAAAAAAAAGGATTTGATTGTACTACAAGTAGGTAGGTAGGTAGAGTGGCTGTCTAACGACGCACCTAGGCCTATAGGAGGCCCATTGTGATACCACCGGAACTAATGTTCCCTCACTCTATCGTCTCCTCTCTGAACCAACCTGTTCTCCTGATGAAGCTCATCAGTACAAATAATTTTATATTAGCAACTTCTGATACGTCGTCAAGGAACCCACGACCTATAGTTGCGATTCTTTTCCTGTATAGAGATTTACATTCGCATAGAAGATGTTTTACAGACTCCTCTTTTTCTACCTCCTGACAGCTTCTACAATAGGCGTTGTAAGGTACACCTAGCCTGCTAGCACGTCTACCAATTAGACAGTGACCTGTTAGTACTCCTATCAGAGTTCTTATGTCATTCCTTTTGAATTTTAGTAGGCGGATTGTGCGACTCACGCTCCATTCCTGCCACGTCTGCTGGTTGAGCAGGTTATTGATTGTCTCCACCGAGACTCAACTAGATTTGTAGCATGTTCGCTAATTAAGTGTTTTCAAGTTGCCAGAGGCATACAAATACCCTCTTTTTCAGGGGTTAATTGTAGAGTGGTACCTGTTCTGGCTAGTTCATCTGCTTCGCAGTTACTAGAGATATCACTACGCCCTGAAACCCATTGCAGGTTTATCGTGAAATAGGATGTTAGATCCTCTAATAGATCAAGACATCCCTTCACTATCTTTGATGAGACCATAGGAGACTTGAGTGATTTCAAGGCCGCTTGTGAGCACACTACAACAAGGCTTTCTTTGATTGCTGTGATCTTCGCCTGGAAAACACTGCCGTGGTCCGGTAAGCGGAAGGCGATTTTGGTGTCTAAAGTTGCAGAGAAGACACCACCTCCCACTTGATTACCTAGTTTGGATCCTTCCGTGTAGAAGCTAATTCCTTCATGCCTTATCACCTCGTCCCTTTCCTAGTTCCTAGGTTTTGGGTAAAAACGGGTATAAACTAAGTTTTCTAGAGTGCCCCTTGTTGCAGGCGACTAATTGGGAGGATTCCCTCAGTCTAAGAGCTGACTTTGCTGCTACTTGCTTACAGAACAGGTCTGTTTACAATAAATGTAGAATGACGTTTAGTGCCTGGCTAGGCGTTGTTCTAAGAGCTCCACTAATGCATATACTGGCTGCTCTTTGTATACTTTCCATAAGCCTCACCGCGTATTTCTTATCCATTATTGGCCACCATACCAATATACCGTATGTCATGATTGGTCTGACAACTGCTGTATAGAGCCAATATGCCTATCCGAGGCAAGCCAGTGCGGCTTGCACACATTTCCATTGGGCTCTGGGGGTTTTTCCTTCGGAATCACCCTCTTCCAGCACCCCAATGACAATGCGGTTCCGGGCCACATCAGCAAAAGATATTGCGGGCCTCACGCCCTTTTCTTCGGCCTCTTATTTGACGGCTTAGCCTCTTCAGCTGACCTTTGTCTTTTAGCTGCCACTGCCGGCGCTTCCAGCTTGAAGTTAGGTAAGACAGCTCCCGCGCAACCAATTGATTCTTAAAACTCTCTTGTGAGCTCCTCATTGGTTGGCGGTTGCAGCTCCAGCTTCAGAAGGTATGCAGCGTGTCGCTTCTTTGCATATCTTGCCTTCGCTGGGTCGTCAAGCTTAAAGGTAAGCCATTCTCTGGCAACCAAGCTTTGGCTACAGGGTTTGGTATGGGCTGCCTCCGGTGCTGTTGCTTTCCTGGCGCCAGTCTTGGCTTCTGCAAATTTAGTGTTTACCTTTGCTCCAGGACCAAGCTTCGCTCCTGTCCCCGCCTTGGCTGTTGTCGCGCTCGTGCCAAACGCTACTCTCCTCTGGGAACAACTCGCTCCCTCCGGCCTTTTTAAAGGAGGTCCGGACTCCTTTTGGTTTAAATTGTTTTTATTTTGTAACTGGCTCATATTTTGGCCCCACGAGTGAGGGGGAAAGTATGTCCGCTTGCGCAAAGCCCCCGCTACGCAAGTAAGCCTATCTTATTACGGAGGGCGCCAGGTATCCGTAAATTCCGTGCGAGACTGGACTATTTAAGGGCTCCCAGCCAGGTTGATCTTGGGCACTTGTGGCAAGACACCTTGATCCAGCCCTATTCACACCTCCTATCTTCGTAAGACCTCCTATCTGGATGCTGCACTATTGAAAAGTACCGAACACCCAGATAGGAAGCCTGACTAGCTCGTCCTTGCCTACGTCGTAAAACTGTGGTATCTATCCCCAGTCGGCACCCTCGTGGACGGTTCAGCGGAGGATTTTGCCAACCAAGCGTTATAATAAGTTATATCATAATATTTTATAGTAAATTTTCTATTACCATAAAAGACTTAGAACTAATTTTTAAAATTAAATTTTAGTATAGTTTTCCGGCTCTAAAATTTTAATGTTCTAAAAATTATGCCGCCCCTGAATCATGTCGTCCTAGGCCCAGGCCTCACGAGCGGAAACCCATCACTGTGTGTTTATATGTATTGTCACATGGAAGGAGATTGTTTTCAATTGTACAATTCAACACATGTGTGTGTGTGTGTGTGTGTGATCGCATGTTATCGATTTAATGTGATACAAAGGTATGTAATATGGGTTTCCTTTGGATTATATTTTTGTGTGTACCCATTTAGTTTACAATTCCTGTAATCATGTATTGTCTCGGCATATTCTATAATAGACATGTCCACAGATATTTGAACATATTGCCGAGGGAAAAAAATTATTATTTAAAATTAGCTTAGGCAAATAACGGGTGATTCAAGTAGAAGTACTTTTTTCAATAGTCTTTTCCTGACAAATCACGCATGAGTCGTGTCAAGCCGTCTTGTTAGTTTTGTTCTGTATTGTTTGGCATTTCATCACGGAAAGACTTGCGAAGATTTTCAAACCAAAGATGCTCCTCTCTAATGTGATATGTAGTACCATTACAGTTTTGTATCTTAATTTGCAGCTTAGTACTTTATAGGTTTTTGAATAATGGCGGTTTGTGGGTGTGGCAGGGATCCGACTCCGCCCATTTGCCAAGGAACAAAAGATATCTCAATGGTTACTTAAGTGACAGTTCGTACGGACGGACAATCATCCAGATATCAACTCATCTCGGCCCCTGATCATTTACATATATAAATATATAGCTCTATAACATATCTATCTCGATTGGTTTAAGACGTTAACAGCAACCGTTAGGTGATCTAAACTGTTATACTATGTAGCAACATGTTACGAAAGTATAAATTACAATTTAATTTGGTATCTTATTAAGTTATATTATAGGCCATTAGCACACTTAGTTTTATTTCATATTTTATTACGCGTCAGAGAAAATTATATTAAAATTATCCTCGAATGAGATATGTATATATATATGTGACATAAACTCAACCGAATGGCCTAATTTTAATATAAGTTGATGTGGTAAACGTCAACCAGAGGATCGGAATTCATTATATTAGCGATATGATGTTTGGATCAAGGTCTAGACCAATTCCATTCATATTCAGTGCTAAACCATATACAAGTAGTTTTTGCTATAAAGGATATTGTTTAAAACTCAATGAAGAATCTTTGAACGCTGATGGGGAAAATAAAAATTTTCATTGAGCTGATGCTATATTCATTCTAATTTTTATATGTATGTTCATATTTGCTTGTCCTTATATACTATTTAGAAATCTTACTTATCGAATTAAATGTATTTGTATGCAACAGCGAACTTAGACTCACTGCGGCGCTAGGCCAGGTGCGATGCCTATGTCTTATGCGGAACGTACTTGTTCCCTATGTGGCAGGGAATCGTGGAGTTAACATCGTAATTGAATACATTCATTCCCTAATGCCTTTTTTTTAATCATCAGGATACTTTTTGTCTAATTTATTTGAAAGATCTTTTTATTGATACGTATCTATTTCAGATAAATTGTAAAAAAAAATTAAAATTTTCGTAGAGATTTTGTAAAGAATTTTTATGTCCCGCCAATTGTACGCTGCAAGTATGTAGAATTCGGTAACAGTTGAAAAAGTAAACATGGAGTACAAAATACAAAATAAAAATTCTCCGTTCTTCAAAGTACGTTCGATTAACATTTAAAATAAAAGCTCGTTCTACCTCTATTAACATTTCTAGAATTTTTTACATCCGTAACTTCAATTTGTGGTACAGCGTACATTGTTATAAAATCTCGAGTTTTCTCGTCTAAATTCCATCGAAAGAGATCACTACTTAATGTAAAATAACAGTTCTTCACTTTGTTTCTCCGGCATCTTCTGATGGAGGAAAATCTGACGGCCTTTCGTTCAAATCTGTATCTTGCAATAAAAAAAAAGGATTTGATTGTACTACAAGTAGGTAGGTAGGTAGAGTGGCTGTCTAACGACGCACCTAGGCCTATAGGAGGCCCATTGTGATACCACCGGAACTAATGTTCCCTCACTCTATCGTCTCCTCTCTGAACCAACCTGTTCTCCTGATGAAGCTCATCAGTACAAATAATTTTATATTAGCAACTTCTGATACGTCGTCAAGGAACCCACGACCTATAGTTGCGATTCTTTTCCTGTATAGAGATTTACATTCGCATAGAAGATGTTTTACAGACTCCTCTTTTTCTACCTCCTGACAGCTTCTACAATAGGCGTTGTAAGGTACACCTAGCCTGCTAGCACGTCTACCAATTAGACAGTGACCTGTTAGTACTCCTATCAGAGTTCTTATGTCATTCCTTTTGAATTTTAGTAGGCGGATTGTGCGACTCACGCTCCATTCCTGCCACGTTAGTCTGCTGGTTGAGCAGGTTATTGATTGTCTCCACCGAGACTCAACTAGATTTGTAGCATGTTCGCTAATTAAGTGTTTTCAAGTTGCCAGAGGCATAAAAATACCCTCTTTTTCAGGGGTTAATTGTAGAGTGGTACCTGTTCTGGCTAGTTCATCTGCTTCGCAGTTACTAGATATATCACTACGCCCTGAAACCCATTGCAGGTTTATCGTGAAATAGGATGTTAGATCCTCTAATAGATCAAGACATCCCTTCACTATCTTTGATGAGACCATAGGAGACTTGAGTGATTTCAAGGCCGCTTGTGAGCACACTACAACAAGGCTTTCTTTGATTGCTGTGATCTTCGCCTGGAAAACACTGCCGTGGTCCGGTAAGCGGAAGGCGATTTTGGTGTCTAAAGTTGCAGAGAAGACACCACCTCCCACTTGATTACCTAGTTTGGATCCTTCCGTGTAGAAGCTAATTCCTTCATGCCTTATCACCTCGTCCCTTTCCTAGTTCCTAGGTTTTGGGTAAAAACGGGTATAAACTAAGTTTTCTAGAGTGCCCCTTGTTGCAGGCGACTAATTGGGAGGATTCCCTCAGTCTAAGAGCTGACTTTGCTGCTACTTGCTTACAGAACAGGTCTGTTTACAATAAATGTAGAATGACGTTTAGTGCCTGGCTAGGCGTTGTTCTAAGAGCTCCACTAATGCATATACTGGCTGCTCTTTGTATACTTTCCATAAGCCTCACCGCGTATTTCTTATCCATTATTGGCCACCATACCAATATACCGTATGTCATGATTGGTCTGACAACTGCTGTATAGAGCCAATATGCCTATCCGAGGCAAGCCAGTGCGGCTTGCACACATTTCCATTGGGCTCTGGGGGTTTTTCCTTCGGAATCACCCTCTTCCAGCACCCCAATGACAATGCGGTTCCGGGCCACATCAGCAAAAGATATTGCGGGCCTCACGCCCTTTTCTTCGGCCTCTTATTTGACGGCTTAGCCTCTTCAGCTGACCTTTGTCTTTTAGCTGCCACTGCCGGCGCTTCCAGCTTGAAGTTAGGTAAGACAGCTCCCGCGCAACCAATTGATTCTTAAAACTCTCTTGTGAGCTCCTTATTGGTTGGCGGTTGCAGCTCCAGCTTCAGAAGGTATGCAGCGTGTCGCTTCTTTGCATATCTTGCCTTCGCTGGGTCGCCAAGCTTAAAGGTAAGCCATTCTCTGTCAACCAAGCTTTGGCTACAGGGTTTGGTATGGGCTGCCTCCGGTGCTGTTGCTTTCCTGGCGCCAGTCTTGGCTTCTGCAAATTTAGTGTTTACCTTTGCTCCAGGACCAAGCTTCGCTCCTGTCCCCGCCTTGGCTGTTGTCGCGCTCGTGCCAAACGCTACTCTCCTCTGGGAACAACTCGCTCCCTCCGGCCTTTTTAAAGGAGGTCCGGACTCCTTTTGGTTTAAATTGTTTTTATTTTGTAACTGGCTCATATTTTGGCCCCACGAGTGAGGGGGAAAGTATGTCCGCTTGCGCAAAGCCCCCGCTACGCAAGTAAGCCTATCTTATTACGGAGGGCGCCAGGTATCCGTAAATTCCGTGCGAGACTGGACTATTTAAGGGCTCCCAGCCAGGTTGATCTTGGGCACTTGTGGCAAGACACCTTGATCCAGCCCTATTCACACCTCCTATCTTCGTAAGACCTCCTATCTGGATGCTGCACTATTGAAAAGTACCGAACACCCAGATAGGAAGCCTGACTAGCTCGTCCTTGCCTACGTCGTAAAACTGTGGTATCTATCCCCAGTCGGCACCCTCGTGGACGGTTCAGCGGAGGATTTTGCCAACCAAGCGTTATAATAAGTTATATCATAATATTTTATAGTAAATTTTCTATTACCATAAAAGACTTAGAACTAATTTTTAAAATTAAATTTTAGTATAGTTTTCCGGCTCTAAAATTTTAATGTTCTAAAAATTATGCCGCCCCTGAATCATGTCGTCCTAGGCCCAGGCCTCACGAGCGGAAACCCATCACTGTGTGTTTATATGTATTGTCACATGGAAGGAGATTGTTTTCAATTGTACAATTCAACACATGTGTGTGTGTGTGTGTGTGTGATCGCATGTTATCGATTTAATGTGATACAAAGGTATGTAATATGGGTTTCCTTTGGATTATATTTTTGTGTGTACCCATTTAGTTTACAATTCCTGTAATCATGTATTGTCTCGGCATATTCTATAATAGACATGTCCACAGATATTTGAACATATTGCCGAGGGAAAAAAATTATTATTTAAAATTAGCTTAGGCAAATAACGGGTGATTCAAGTAGAAGTACTTTTTTCAATAGTCTTTTCCTGACAAATCACGCATGAGTCGTGTCAAGCCGTCTTGTTAGTTTTGTTCTGTATTGTTTGGCATTTCATCACGGAAAGACTTGCGAAGACATATTTCTTCAAAAATGATACCAGGTACAACGTAACCGTCTATGGCGATCGTTATCGCGCCATGATAACCGACTATTTGATGCCTGAACTTGAAGCTCGTGATTTGCTCGGCGACATTTGGTTCCAACAAGTCGGCGCCACTTCCCACACATCGTATCAATCAATTAATTTATTGAGAGAACACTTCGGACAACAAGAGCGTGTGATATGATACGTTTTTCCTGTAGGGATATGTAAAATTTAAAGTCTATGCGGACAATCCCGCTTCGATTCAGGGCTTCGAGCAAAACAACACGAGTGTCATTGGCCAGCTACCAGTCGAAATGCTTGAACGAATCATCGAAAATTGAACTCTACGGATAAACTATCTGAGACGTATCCGCGGCCAACATTTGAAACAGATAATTTTCAAAAAAATAAATGCCAAAGAATGTTCTTTCGAATGATAATAAACATTTTAATTTGAATTTTTTGTGTTTTGTTCCTTAAAAAAAATAGGAAACCTCGAAATGGATCACCCTTTATATATACATCCAAAGAACATATTGACGAAAGAAAACATTTTAGTCGACTGTATATTCGTATTTCAGCCATTTAAACTTGAGTTTTCACATAACAGTTCACAATTACTATGAGTCTTCCTGTGTTGTATTAATGATAATTTACTTGTAACTATTTGTTCATATTCATCGCAAGAGTGCTCTGTCGGCTTTACTTAATTCTCATCGGATGGCGGTGTACCCTTGATTTTACGATTGTTTATATGTGGCTTACCATACTCTTCACTGCTTGGCGGACGTCTCATACGTTTCTTCTCTTTGACCCTTGGCGGCCGTTGATTTGCGCTTACCTCGTCTACCCCTAGCACCACGTCGTCATTTGGCTCTGCATCATGGGGATAAGAGTCCAGTGTTGCAACTGTGACAGCATAAGCTACCGGTCGTCGTACTTTATTCTTACTGCGCTTAGTATCTTCACACTGTGTTTTAAACTCCAAGGTAATTAGCAGAAAATCCTTTGGACATGTACTCGTATTCATCAGTTTATAAGTTTGTTTATTGATAATTTTGGAAGGGCTCATTAGATCTTTCTTTCTGGTACAGAGGCGACATTGGTTGCCATCAACATCATTCTCCATGGTAACAACTTCGCGTGTCTTACTTGTTGGCTGTTCACCATCGTCTACATAATATTCTTCTTCTTTTCCATTTGCTTCATCTTCGTCTTTTAAAATGTTTTCGATTACTTCAGCTTCGTCTTCATCTTCAAGTACTTCAACTTTCAAACCAGTTTCCCCACACTTCTTCACAATGTGGGCCTGCCGGGAAAGAAAATTCCCAAGTTATTTTTTCATTAGCATCTTTAAAGTTAGCCACTTTATTTGATTTTTCTGCAGAACTATCCAAATTCTTTTGTTTGTTTATTATATCAAATTTTGGAATTTTAAATTCCTGTAGTTTACAAGACACTCACTGATTGTGTTGTATTTAATTTTCCCGGTCTTTTTTCAAGGCAATTTTATATTACGTTCGAACTTCTTCCATTTGAACATTCATTAAGTCTTTCGAATCGACTTCTAAATGGATATTACTTGTTTATTATATGCTTCTTCTACATATGCAAGACGTATTTGAAGCTTAGATCAAAATATTAAAGTTTAAGATCTCTCATTCTTTCGAGAGAATCCAGTTAATTCTTTTGTATTTCGACGAAAATTTCATCGCCAAGCTCAAAACCTCAAAATAATATTAACAATTTTTTTGTGCTCGACCTTGAAACCTTCGTTCTTCGTCATAAGCAATATTTGTTGGTTCAGACCATTTGTTGCTTACTGTTGAAGCTTCCTCAAGCGCAGCAAGATCGTCCAAGTGCTTTTGTCTCTTTAGCAAATTATCCATGTGGATTTGCTTTTAAAATTTTTTTTTATACTTTATATTCTGTATATATGTACTTCCATCAGTTTAACATGAATGATTTTAAAAAAGTACATTTTTCTCACATTCACATACCCTCACAATTAATGTTTTTATTATCAGGAAAATTTTGTTTTGACAGGGCAGAATTCAACTTGTCTTGATATAATATTTCGTTTTTTACTTTTGTTTCTGCCTTCTTAAACGATTTTCACTATACATAACAAGTTACATTTATATGATTGTCATACCTTTTTGCTTTATTTTATTAATGTTTATATTATATCCAAGTGCTTTTGTCTCTTTAGCAAATTATCCATATGGATTTGCTTTTTAAAATTTTTTTTATACTTTATATTCTGTATATATGTAATTCCATCAGTTTAACATGAATGATTTTAAAAAAGTACATTTTTCTCTATCATACCCTCACAATTAATGTTTTTATTATCAGGAAAATTTTGTTTTGACAGGGCAGAATTCAACTTGTCTTGATATAATATTTCTTTTTTTACTTTGGCTTCTGCCTTCTTAAACGATTTTCACTATACATAACAAGTTACATTTATATGATTGTCATACCTTTATGCTTTTTTTTATTAATGTTTATATTATAGGTATATGAATCTAATATATTTAATTCCACTCACTTTACCTTGCTCCGTTTCCCTCGTATCAACTGCAATGCGGCCAAAAAATTCGTCAACTGGCAAATACAGCTGCGTTTGAGCATTGCGACAGATCACCAACGATTTTTGCGTCATAATTGTTTTTGTTAATTCTGTGCATTCCAAAATAGCAAAAATAAATGCGATGTTTGACCGTTACTTTTTGCTTACGATTTCATGCGCATACATTTTTCCATAGGTGGTTCGGCGTTCGCATATGGTAAGCGAGTCGGCATAGTAATACTGGGGACTCTTTTGACCCTCATTATCGGCAAATTCTCTTTTGGTGTCGCTCTGTGCATTCACACGAGCAAAAAGAGTCCAGCAACTCAAATCGAGTTTTTCTGTCATTCCTTTTCATAAAATTTTAGCAAATGTCTATGCGGTTCGTCTACGCGACTCTTAGAGTATGTTGCATATTTCATTTGTATGTTGGGATGATGGACTCACAATTTGCTTGCAATGATTTACCATGAATGTGGTAGAACAATATGTATAATACCTACCCGCTTAATAGTTTCAAAGAAATATTTAAGTCGGGAATTTCCTAATCCAGCAGAATGTATTGAATACCCGCTACTAATATTTTCAAGGCCAAATTTAACAGGAATTTTCTAATCTTTAAGTATTAAAAATCCATCCAAAATCCATTTTTTTGAATTAATTACAATTCTTGTTTTAAATAAATTTATATTCGATACTATTATTCTATGCATATATATATTTACATATTACATACAGAAAATAGATAACAGAATTCAAATTTCTCAACGATACCATTCGTTCATAAGTTAACACATAAAAATTAAGAAACTTGCTTGCTGGCTGTAGCTTTGTAGCTTATGGGTTCAACTTTTAGGTTTAGCTATAAATTAATTTTGTAATATCAGTTAGTTCTTATCAGACTCAATAAAGCACCGAAGTGCACTACACCATAACTTATATGCAAGTCCTTTTGTCGACAATTGCGAAACTGTACGCGCATTTAACGCAACCCCCCTTAAAACTTCTGCACAGACGCAACAGTTCACTTGGAGAATACTAATAACATAACAGGCATAACTGGCGCCCAATGTGGGGCATACACAACAACGATAGCCAAATCCCAAACCAAACGAATTTAGCCATGGACGTAAACCAAGTGCAAGCATTAATAGTGACCGCTGTTAATGAAGCATTAGCATAGCAAGATTTCAAGCAATTTAAAAGAATTTCTCTGGACCCACAGATTAATTGCAATATTCCTCTGGATATAATAAAATCAGTCCCAGAATTTAATGGCGGATCAGAAAAATACGTAGATAGAGGCAATCAGCCGTGGATGCGTACGAATTATTCAAACCTTTTGACGGTAGCTGCACGCATTACCAAGCGGTAACAATCATTAGAAATAAAATCAGAGGGGCAGCCAGAGTGGTATTAGTGTTACATAATACTGTCTTGAACTTTGATGCAATCATAGTCAGACTAGATTGCTCTTACGCTGACAAAACCTCCCTACGACTTCTGAGGCAAGGCCTCGAGATGGATAGACAAGGTGACTTGACCTTAATAGAATATTATGGCGAAGTTGAGAGAAAACTAACTTTGGTTACAACCAAGATCGTAATGACACACGAAGCGGTGCAGGCAACGCTTCTGAATGATGAGGTTAGGACTGACGCGCGCCACGTCTTTATTTCAGGTCTTAAAAAATCACTCAAAGTCCTATTGTTTTTCCGGCTCAGCCGAAGGATCTAGCATTTGCTTTAGCATTAGCTAGAGAATCAAAAGCTAGCATCGAACGTGGCATGTTTTCGGCCTCATATGCTAAAGCTATATCAGAAAGAGAGCAGGGGAAATAGGACCATAGCAACCGCGCCTATGCAAAGCAGGGAAAGTATAATAGAGACACACGGGGAGTGAAAAAACCCCTTATTTCGTTAGGAAGCAAAACAGCAATGGTTACCATGAAACGAATAAAATAACTCAGCAGGGATAGACCCCTGAGCCAATGGAAATTGACTTTTCTTCCAAGTTTAGGCAGCACACTAACTCCTCCAAACCTCAAGGGGGCAATCAACACGCTCAAAAGAGATCAAAAACGTCCGATAGAGCGACAGGGCAAAGGCGCCAAAAGCTGAACAATCTTGTTCAGAGGGACCCTAATGTTGAGAAACTAAGATACGAAGCTGCAATTGAAACTGAGTCGCTGTGTGACAATGACTCACTGCACTTTTTAGGGAGAATTTTAAAAATATTAATCGATACAGGGGCGGCAAATAATTTCATGAAGGCCGTAAAGGAGCTACAAAAAGTAATTCATGTCGAAAAATCCTTCACTTTTTGTCCAAATTTCACGATTTTTTGTAGTTGACACGCTGAGTTCCTTTGATGCCATTATAGGCTTTGAGGTCAAAGGCGTTTTCGACCTCTAACGAGGCATTACCCTTTAACACTTCGATAATGAACCAATATATGCCAAACTATATCCGTATCCAAACAGAGTCAAGCAACTGCTCAAAGATGGTATTATTAGACCCTCCAAATCCCCATATAACAGCCCTGTTGGGTTGTTGACAAAAAAAGGGTCTGATAACAATGGCAATAAAAATAAACGGTTGGTAATCGACTTTAGGAAGATAAATGAGCGAACCATAGCCGATCGATACCCGATGCCGAGCATTCCAATGATTCTTGCGAATCTAGGAAAGGCAAAGTAGGGTTGTGAAAACCTAGATTTAAAGTCGGAGTACCACCAAATTTACGCAGAACAGGACCGCGAAAAAACGTCGTTGTCGGTAAACGGTGCAAAATACGAGTTTTGCCGTCTACCTTTTAGATTGAAAAATGCAGGGAGCATTTTTCAAAGAACCATTGACGACATTTTGAGGGAACACATCGGAAAGATATGCTACGTTTACGTGGATGACGTCATAATTTTTTCCGAAAATGAGTTCGACCACGTGAAGCATATCCACATAATTATAAAATGCTTATGCGATGCCAATATGAGGGTATTACAAGAGAAAACGACGTTTTTTATAGAGGGCATCGAATTCTTGGGCTTTATAGTAACCAAAAACGGGGCCAAAACTGACCCCGAAAAAGTTAGAGCCATACGGGAATATGTGAGCCTAAGAGCGATCATTCCTTGGCCTAACTAGTTATTACAGGGGATTCATTAAGGACTTCGCGTCAATAGTGAGGCCTTTAACCAACATTCTCAAAGAAGAAAATGGCACTGTGAGCAAACATATGTCCAAAAAGGTAAAAATTTATTTTAATGAAATTCAACGAAACGCCTTTGAAAGTTTGAGAAATATCCTGGCATCCGAGGATGTTATTCTCATGTACCAAGATTTCAAACAGCCTTTTGACTAAACCACTGACGAATTCATGGACGACATCGGTACGGTTCTTCCTGTCTCTGATAGGAACACAAATGCGAAAATCAAAAGATGGAAATTATACATTGACGAACACAATGCAAAAGTGGTCTGCAAACCCGGCAAAGAAAATTTTGTGGCGGATGCTTTGTCCCGATAGAATGTGAGCAATCTGAAAATGAAGTGCAGTCAGATGCTGCGACAATTCACAGTGAAATATCATTATCTTACACGATCGATTCGACAGAAAAGCTTTTAAATTGCTTCAAGAACCAGTTCTTCGGCAGAAAATTATGCCACCTAATAAATTTTACAGATAAAAACGCTCTATTCGAAATAATTAAACTACTCATTAGTACCAACTCAGTAAACGCGATTTACTGCGATTTACCGACGTTGGCCAGTATACAACATGATTTGCTGTTAAATTGTCCGGCAACTAAGTTCTGACACTGCAAGAATATCGTTGTCGACATTACAAACAAAGGTGAACAAACTGAAACTATCATCACTGAACAGACTCGCGCGCATAGGGCTGCTCAGGAAAATATTTAACAAATCCTTCGTGATTATTATTTTCCGAAAATGGCAAAGTTTGCCAATGAGGTGGTGATCAATTGCAAAACATGTAAAAAAGCGAAACACGACAGGCCCCCCAAGAAACAAATGCTTGGGGTAACACCAATTCCATCATATGCTGGAGAAGTGCTCCACATTGACATTTTTCAACGAACAATAAATAGTTCCTATCTAGTGTTGACAAGTTCTCGAAGTTTGCCGTTGTACAACCGATCGCGTCTTGAAAGATCTAACCCCAACAGGCAAAACAGAGTTTTTGAAGTTGGCGAAAAAGTGTTCGAAAAAAACAATAAAAGGTTAGAAAATAAGTTAACACCGCTTTGCACAGAGGAAACGATTCAAACAGACATGGGAACGTCTGATCTTATTAAAGGGAGGGCAAGTGTGGTAATAGTGAAGCACACAACGATTCTTGCTCCCTCTTCTCTACCTTTGCAGGATTAAATTTGCAGTCCTTTTAATGTCCGGTTTCGTATATTGTCGGGTTATCGACTACTCTCATTCCAATTTTTATGGGAACAAAGGGACTATTTAAGGCATTCGAGTAACTTGATAGCATTTGCTAGCATGTTAGATGACACTGAAGAATTAGCAGAATTATTCCCTCAATCGCATATGCGAAAGTTATTAGACGGGGATATAGAACATATTAGAAATTTGTTGTCCGTAATAAAAGTGCACCATAGAATGGCAAGAACTGTGGATTTCCTAGGCTCAGCACTCAAGGTAATAGCCGATAAATGTGGCAACACTTCAAGCTGTAAAGCTGTAATTTTTTTGCTGTGAACTTTTGTGTTTTATTTTGCAAAATTCTTAAACTTTAATTGATTTTTTAGGAATTTAATACAATATTTAGTGATTGTGAGTTGCAAGTTGCAAGCTAAGTATTAAATGTTCTTAAGTTTTTGGTGCGGAGTCAGCTTTTTGTTTAATTTTGTTTTATTTTATTATATTTTCTCTCTTTATTTATCTCATTTACTTCTTTATTCACAGCTGTGCTGAGTGCAGCTTTTTATTTGTTCCACTGCATCTACAACTGCTCGTTATATTTCTTTTTTTTCAAACTGTCTTGATTTTGAACTTTGATAAAAAAAATTGCTATTATTTTTGCGTTTGTTCTTAATTGAATTTATTATTATTAATATTTTATAAACACACTAATTTATTATATATCTATTAAATTTTGTTTTACTTACTCTTTTATTTGATCTTCATTCTTGTTCTTTATTATGACTTGTAACTTCCCCAATTGTTACATTAAAGCCGAGTCAGATCGCTATGTTTCATGCTGGCTTTGTGATGGGCTTGTCCGTATTAAATGTGCTGGACTGACAGGTAGAATCTTAGATTCCATTCTCGGCTGTAAGGGATTGCGTTGGTCCTGTTTAAATTGTAGATCTATTTAAATCGATCTATTTAAAGTTTATAGGGAGACACGCAATGGCTTTACCGAAATCGGAAAAATTTAGGAACTACGAAAAATTGTTCAAATCTTTAAAGTGCCTGAATGATTCACATGAATCCTCCAAACCTGCTCCGAAGCGTAAACGTCCTTCCGATGCAGTAACACTTAGTTCTTCTGTACAGAAAAGAACGTCTCCTCCCAATGACCTAATAAATCTTTCTTCTCCTTGCCCTCAAGGTGATAAGCCGTCAACTTCCAAAGAGCTCAATTCCCCAAAAGCTCTATCTAATAGTAATAAGTGTCTCACAATTCCAGAGGCTCCCCCTAATAACATCTTTTAGTAACATCTTTTAAAAACTTAGCAGTTATTCCATGATAATATCAATATCCGTAAATTTAACTTCAATTATGATAGAAGTATATTGGTAAATTACCAAAAGCAAACACCGATATAAAAAACTCAGTGGTAAAAATTCGCTAAGAATTTATTATCAATATGTTAGAGGTCTTAATACAAAATTAACCGACTTGTATTTAAACAGGATTTCCAAATTTCCGTCCGCGATGAAATACAAATCTATCATTTTAACTGACAATGTTAATATATTTAATATGTTTGCAGAATTTTTCAAGTCAAACTACTGTAATAATTCTTCCAAAACTTTTTCTTATTACCAGTGCTGTGTTCGAATACTTTAATTAACGCTCCAATTATTTCTGAAGAAGACGTCCTATCTAATTTAAATGAGGTGCTTCATGCTTCCTAAAAAAAGTGCGAAATATATTTACTTGCCTTTGAAAAGGATATTTATTTCCTCTCTTAAACACGGCATATTTCCTTCAATATGGAGACAGTCATTTATAACTCCTTTGCATAAAAGTGGATTTAGATCCAACATTGAAAACTATAGAGGTATCGCAAAACTATCAGTTATATCTAAATTTTTTGAAGCTATCATCACTGACCATATAACCTTTTCGATTTCTCCGTTAATTTCCTCATCTCAGCATGGATTTCGTAAAGGGAAATCGACTCTAACAAACTTGATTAAATTTGTAAACCATGTATCATTGGGTTTTAGGGAACATAAGCTTACAGATGTTATATACACAGACTTTCGCAAAGCTTTCGATAAAGTAGCTCCCTATCTTTTTAATAGAACAGAACGACTGATATTTGAGGATACACCTTCAGATACAATTAATGTTTCTTCAGGTGTTCAGGTAGTCTTCAGTAATTGAATTCTCAAAAAATTTATCATACGCTGACGACGTAAAGCTTTTTAACTCATACACTTCAACTGAGAGAAGGTGTCTGTTGCAAACAGACTTAAACAATATGGTTGCATGGTGTGATAGAAATGATTTGCCATTAAATCTGAATAAATGTAAGACGATGTGCTTTTCCCGTAGATCTGTGCACCCCTCTTCTTATGAAAACACCATATTCTGGAGCAAGTTTTTAACTATGTTGATTTGGGAGTTAAAATGGACCCTAAGCTTAATTTCAGTCTTCATATTGATACCATGGTCTTGAAAGCAAAAGCTGTCCTCAGTTTTGTTAAACGTTGGTCTAAAGAATTTTGAGATCCGTATATTACTAAAACACTTTATACAACTTTGGTTAGACCTATATTGGAATATGGCTTTGTGGTATGGAACCCTAGCTACCAAATCCCTTCTGACAAGTTAGAGTCGGTTCAAAAACAATTTTTACTTTTCGCCTTAGCGCATTTCCGATGGGATGCTAGGGTAAGTCTACCTCCATACACTAGTCGTATAAAACTTATTAATCTCCCTACACTTTCTAGTCGTAGGGAAATGCTTGGCATAATATTCTTAGTGAAAATCTTGAATGGAACAGTTCGCAGTTCTTTTCTCCTGTCTGAAATTAAATTTAATATCCCGGTTTGCTTTTCGAGGCAGCTTAGACCTTTACTGTTAAAATCCTGAAGACCAAATTTTGAACTAAACGAGCCTTTCCGCCGTATACGTCATGATTTTAATTCTCATTCCAGCGCATTTGACTTATCTGACGCACTTTTCAAAATTAAAAAGACTTTATTGTTTTCTCTTAATGAATGAAAATGTAACAATTTATTATATTGTAACTATAAATCTTAGCTGTTGAAATTTTTGTTTCTGTAGCTGAGCAGTTTCAGATCTCAACACTTAAAAAACTTTCTTGCCTTTTCTGACTCGGCTAATTCCGCACGTCTGCGGATTGCGCTCCTCGCGTCGGTTGGGCGGGAGGAGGGTAATCGTTGGGTTATTATTATTATTTGCTCCGCTGACGCATGACTTCAGTGGCCTGACTAACTCGGTCAGCTGCGGTAACCTGATATTTGACTATGCTGCATTATGGGTTCAACTTTTAGGTTTAGCTTTAAGTTAATTTTGTAATATCAGTTAGTTCTAATCGGACTCAGTAAATCACAGAAGTACACTGCACCATAACTTATATGTAAGTCCTTTTGTCAACAATTGCGAAACTGTACGCGCATTTAACGCAACACCGCTTAAAACTTCTGCACAGACGCAACAGTTCACTTAGAGACTACTAATAACATAACAGGCATAACTTATATTTGTTTGAAACCGAGCGCTCTTGCAACCAATCAAAGAATTTGAAAGTGAAAAGGAATGCTTAAAAGGGTAGAACCCTTCGTCTTTCCTCATTGTCCCCTCACCCACAGTAAACCGGTATGGGTTACAAAAGAGTCTGTGTATTAACTGTGACTAAGCACCCATGTAGTAACGGGGTAAGAACTTACCGCATGGCCAATCACCATCTCCAGTAATGCAAGGACTCAATACATATGCGTATGAGTATGTTCGTATGTTATCGATGTTAAGTGATATGTGATATGGGTTTCGTTTAAATTATATTTTGTGTGTACCCATTTAGTTTACAATTCATGTAATCACATGCTACATATGTATGCATCTCATTAAGATGTGTGTTTATAATTCTATATGCATTTTTGAGTCTTTATTATTGCACACGTATTGCATGAAATGCATATGTTTGTATGAATATATTGTCTCGGCATATTCTATGATAAACATGTTCTGGAAGATTACATTAATTTTTAACATTCCTCTGGAATACTTGATGACATACTTTCAAGCAAATTTATGAATATATAACACACACACTGACGGAAATATTCGGCATCAGGTTAGTTAGATTAACGAAGATCATTATTGTAGTATATGGAAATTGGGGTAATTTGTTGAAAAATTTCACATATTTTCGGCAAATTACAGTTTTGTATCTTAATTTGCGGCTTAGTTATGGTACTTTATAGTTTTCGCTTAATGGTGCTTTGTGGGTGTGGCAATGGTCCGATTACTTACATCTGCAATACCTACATTTTTAAGGAAATATGTGTACCGAGTTTCATCACGATATCTAAATTTTTAATCAAGTTACTGCTATGAATAATGCTGGATAATATACGACCGAACAGACTACGTCCAGAACACAGTGCAGAAAATAAAGCAGCTGTAGCTGAGAGTGTACGCGAAGACCGTGGAGAGTCGATTTGGCGCCGTTCGCAGCGACTCGGACTGACTTAAGGAACGACTTGGCGCATTTTACCTCGAGCTCTATGAGCTCTTTAAAAGTTCCAAGAAGATCCAAAGTTTTAGAGACAAATTTTATTCAGCGATTAAGCTCACTTCTGGCTCAATTGGTATTACAATTTTAATACAATATTAACAAAATTATCGCATTTGGGACGAAAAGCAACTTGAAGAGATTCAAGAGCTGCCATTTCATCCAGATAAAACAACGGGTTGGTGTGATTTGTAGGCCGGTGGAATCGTCGGTTGATATTTCTTCAAAATTGATGTCGATGAGAACGTAACCGTCAATGGCGACCGTATATGTTGCGTATTACAACTATTTAATGCCAGAAATTGAAGCTCATGATCTCGTTGACATTTGGTTTCAACAAGTGTGCACTACTTCCTACACATTGCATCAATAAATGGATTAATTCAGAGAACACTTCGGTGAGCAGATAATTTCACGGATCTAAATAAAATATAAATAATATAAAAATATGTGCAATTATATTATACTCATATAACAATTTCCGTTATTCTAATAAACATTATTATGTTAATGGCTTAGCGATTAATAAGAATGGAATTAATCTAGACCTTCGTCTTAATCTTATATCCCTAGTATCATAGATTCCGATCTTCTGGTTGACGTTTTGCACATCAAATATTAAATTTTGCCTCTTTGGCGCTGAGTTCCGCACGTACTTTGCTATTACATATATTGTTCTGCTTCTTGTTCGTAACAGTTTCTTTTAACTGCAAAGGATTTAGTTCGAATATAACTTTATTTAAAATAAGAAATGTAATTAATTAATTAATGTTTTGTGAGAAAAAAAATAGGACGTAAAAAAATACGGGAATTTAATACTTCTAGAAAGATTAGCAAATTCTCGTCATACATTTGGCCTTGAAAATATTAATAGTGGATATTTAGTAATTCCTGAAGAATTGGGGAATTTCGGTCATAAGTTTTCCCTTGAAAATATTAATAGCGAGTATTTTAAATATTGTTCTATGAGCCCACCATACAAGTACAAATGAACTATGCAAACGCGAGGCGGCGCCGAAAAACGCTTAAAAACTGGTTTTCTCGCATTGATCAGCTTTACGCTCTCTGTAGCAACATGTTACAAGACTATAAAAAAGTTCCGCATTTTTTTGTATTATACATAAGATCATGAAAAACACGAGGTTTGTAAAATACGTAAATTGAACCTATAAAAGAGTAGGAGAGAGAGTTTTGTGGCGAAATTCACATTCCAACTCCTTCTGTCATAAGCGGGCATTAGTCATTTTAATATCCAGTAATTATTTGCTTATTTACTAATGTCTTGCAATCATTGTGTTGTATTTGTATTCTTTTTGTTTAATATACATATATTTATTTATTAAATCTGAATGTTTAAAGCCTAGTAACAAGTAATAAGTATTAAATATATTTAATACTAGACAAGCTCAAGGCTGAGGTTGAGCCTTTTTGATAATAAGTTGCATGTAAGTGTTTTATGAAAAGTATTGTAATCTACAAAAAGGTTCATCATTCGCATTGCGATATTGCTTTGAAGAGACTCAAAAATTTAATTTATAGCTGCAAACTACAATATATACTGTAAGTATGTAAGACAACTGCTTATGAACGTTTCTTCATTTAGTGTGAACCTGTGTGAATTCGTGCCAAGTATATGTATATCCTGCAGTAAAACATCGAACCGGTTCAAACTAGATAGTTGTGAAACTGGTTTGAAATTCGATGCAAATAATAAATTTTTTACAAAAAAAAAAAAAACAGTCAACGGGCATTCATTGCAGACCATTTATTGTAGATCTATTCATATTAAGGTAATTTGTTAAAAAATATCTCTGCGACCTTAAGATGTTACATAAATGTATGAATATATTATGTTATTCCTATTATTTCTCCTCACTTAATTAATATGTATGAGTGCGTTGCTAAAATTGTGAAGTAGCCGCGCGTTTTTTATTTGTTCAGTGACTTGTGATCAAAATATACATATTTGTGTTTTCGCAACATTATGACAAGCAAAAAACTTTTAAATATCACAATAGCAAGAACAAAATCGACAAGCAAGGAAGGAAAATTCTGGTATAACCAAACATTTTAAAATATCAGAACTGGCAAGGACCACAGGTATAGAAATGCTTTTAGGTGTAAAACTTTATTAAACAAAACTATTACATTGTGTGCAACATTTTGTAAGAGTTAAGAAATTTTGCAAGTATATTCAATATTCCTTCTTCAATTAAATCGTGTATTGATTACAATCATGTTTGGCTTACACTGTTCTCAAAACCTTACATATAGCGTTTTCTTTTCTCTGGTTTGCATTTTTTTGTTCTTTTGTCATGTAAAAAATGGAACATTTATACTTGTATAATGTTGCCATATAATGTGGCAATATTTTCGTCGAGAAAAGAAAACGCTATTAGTTTTTTTACTACTATTGCTTGAGGTCCAAGATATTTAATAAACTCAGGTAGGGAATTACATATATTAGGTATGTAATGAAAAATTCAATCAGAGGGAGGTAAACCAGTGTACAATTGCCTTACTTTAAAAAATTTGTAACTTGTGAGTTTACTTTTTTATCTCTTTTAACTCAATGAAGAATTTTTAGATTCTTACCGCTGGTGGGGGAAAAATAAAGATCTTCATTGAGTGATAATTTATTTCATTCTGATTTTTATTTGAATATTCTTGCCTTTTTATACAGTTTTTAAATCTATCTTGAGTAAATAAATGTATATGTATATGAGTATGTTTGTATACAATGCACTGAACTGTATCAGCATTATCAAGGATAAGCATGTTCAAAGATATTGGAACAACCAGTATATTAGGAATACGGGCTTAACACCAAAGTCTAAAATGATTTCATTCATATTCACTTAAACTCATTTTAACATACACATTCACAAATTTTAGCGGTATAAAGTCAACCGGAAAGTCGAAATTCACTACATTATGGCTAGGGGAAGGTCTGAGCTCACTTTAACCAAAAATTAGCTGAACTTATGTGTATTGATGGATTTATTTCAACCATTATCGTCTCCAAACTACAGTATATCCAAGATTATACGTACACTTAATTTTGCTAAGATATCTTCGATATTCACCGATATTCAAAGTGTAGGGCTACAAAGCTTTTTTGTAACCGCGCAAATATCGAAAAAGCGAAAAGTTTAAGCGAAGTTGTAACAGCGATAAAATACAAAGGGCCGAGTTATGATGCTATGTGTGTTTAGCTATTAGACTAACTTTATTCGCAAAATTCTTCTCCTTAAATAATATTCTAAGCAATATTGCAATACCGTTCAATACATAATTTCCGCTAAGTACATAGTTTCGTTTTCTATTAGTGCATATATACAGAAGTATGTAAGTTATATGAATTATCAAACAGATCATAAAAGGGGAATAACCCAAGTACATACTTTACTCTATTACTTCTTCGTATATAATGTAGTTATTAACAAAAGAGAAATATAAAAAAATGGGAACGCAGCATTGCAAGAGGCTGCTTACACATTAAGCTTCATGTTAAATGGGACTAGCTAATGTGCACAAACAAATAATCATGTAATTGCAACAAGCAATAAATATGTAAGTATGTACACAATGCAAATACAATTATTAACTGCATTGAGGTGAATGACTTCTAATGCTTGCCCTTGAATACTAGGCAAATAAGTACAGAACAAGAAATAGCAAAAATATATAGAGCATATGACCGTATAATGCAGTGGTTCTCAATCGGTGACCCAACATCCCGGCCCCGTTGAAAGGCATTTCAAACAGGTAGAAAGGCTAGCTTGTGAATTGGTCGCCGAATGATTCCCTTCGTTGTTCGAATGTCCACCACACGCACTTTAGAGTCCTTTCCTGGAAAACAGTTTATAACTCTTCCAATATGCCATTTTTGTGGTGGTAAGTTGTATTCATGGATGATAACCATTGAGTTATTGTTGATGTTTGGTCGCTCCGAAAACCACTTTGATCGTACTTGAACTGTTCCAAAACATCTGTTTAATGCTTGTGACCTGATTCCATCGTTGTACGTTGCTGATATTAGCTGACAAACTCCGCTCTGGGAGTGACCTAAGTGCACTGTCAATAATAAAATGCCCCGGAGTTAATACTTTATAATCATTTGGATCCGATGACATTGGTGTTATTGGACGAGAATTTAATACAGCTTCTATCTCAACCAGGACTGTTGTTAGTTCCTCAGCTGGGAGTGAGGCCGATTTGACTGCTGCCTCCCAAATACCGCCGAAATGAGGTTGAAATTTATAAATTCACTAGCTGATACCCGCGACTTCGTCTGCGTTGTTGCAAATCCTTGAATAATCTCTCCAAAATTCGTGACATTCATATTTAGTCCGTGTCAATTTCAATACAAATGATGCATAATCGTTCGTAAAACTATTACCTATAGCTGAAACCCGCGACTTTGTCCGAGTTAGAACTATCCAATTTTTATGAATAAATTATGATTTAATAGTTTAAATGAACAATTAACGATATGTACTACCTTGTAATAATAAAGAAAAATTCTATGTGTATTCATCAATGGTACGCATTTTGTTTTTTATTATGAATAAATTAAACAATTAAGTATAAGTTAAAACGTGTTTTTTAGAGATACGTATTGTTTTTAAAAAAGTTAAAAAAATGGTTTTTTTATAGCTCATATAATATTTTTAATTACACAACTTAAATAATCTATACAATTTACAAAATAAAATAGAAATTTTTTCACTTTCAATTAAATCTATATGCTATTTAAATAAAAACATAAAAACAATAAAAATAAAAACAAATAGATAGGATATATATATTTATAAACTTATAAAAACTTCAAAAATGATTATAATAAACTTATTATAATGCCTCCTTATAAACAATATTAGATGTACAGTTATCATTTGTTAACATAACAATATTTGAGGCTTCACTTACACGTGAACATGCAACATATAATTGTCCATGACTAAAGCATCCTTGACTCAAATCAATACCAGTTTTCTTTAAAGTTTGACCTTGCGATTTATTAATTGTCATTGCAAAGCTAACATTAATTGGAAATTGTAATCTTTTGAATTGAAATGGATAATTTGATGGAATGATAGGTATTCTAGGTATAAATACTGTTTCGCCTTTACCATAACCAGTCATAACTACTGCTTCGATGATATTTTTTTGTATAGAAATTACTCGTAATCTCGTTCCATTGCAGAGTTTTGGTGGACTTAAATTTCGCAGTAGCATAATAGGAATACCAATTTTCAAATCTATTTGATGTTGTGGAAGACCAGGTGCGTTTATGCTATTTAAAAATTCTACCGGGTAATGCACGGCTTGTTCTGATTGACATATTGTGTTTATAGATAAATATGTTGTTGAATTGCCAGGAATCTTTTCCATTATAAGCGTATTAAGTAACGATACTCGATCATTTCTTGGTGCTAATATAGATCTCTCGCACACCCACGAATCTTCTTTGGAGGATTGTGAATATCGTCATAAATATCTGATATTAAAGTTTGAGTATCGGCAACGACATGACAGAGAGCAGATGGGATTTCAATGTCGTGGTTAGAATTTATTTCTGGATATTTTCCTTCGCCAATATCTAGGAGATTTTTACAAAATTCTGCGCCACTGGATTGTGCTCTCATATTTTCTTTTAGATGAAGCTTCTCGATATTATTCCATAGTACTGAACGTTTCAAACATGCATTAACCTCATCTGCTCGTGTGCCTTTAGCTATAACAGGTAATGTTTGTCTAAAATCTCCTGCAAATAAAAATACTACTCCACCAAATAATTGATTATTATTTCTTAAGTCTTTCATTGTTCTATTCACTGCTTCAATAGATACTTTGTTGGCCATAGTGCATTCATCCCACACAGCAAAAACACAATCTTGTAAAACTTTGGCTTTATAACTATTTTTTGATATACCACAGACTGGATTTTCCATATTGATAACTTCTATAGGAATCTTGAACATAGAATGGGCTGTTTTCCCTCCGGGAAGAAGAGTTGCAGCTATTCCTGATGATGCTACCGCTATAGCAATTTTCTTCTCTGAGCGTATTTTTGCTAATATAAGGTTAATCAAAAATGTTTTACCAGTACCACCTGGAGCATCTAAAAAATATACACCTCCATCATTTGTATTTACTTTTTCGATAATAAGTTGATAGATTTGATTTTGTTCATTATTTAATTTTGGTTCATTATTATTTATCATATGTTGAAGTTCAATTGGATTGAAATTAGTTTGCTCAATATATCCTCTATTTAATGTATTAATAGATTCGTCAACTAAATATGGAGATGGTAAACCATAATGATCAATGGTGTTTCCACCTATTGACAGTACTACGTTTTGTAATGCAAGAAGTGCACGATTAGTTATATCATCAATATAAGAATTTATATCAGCATCTGGGTATTGACGTTCAAGATTTCTTCTAAAATCATCTATAAAGTGACTTTTGAACTTATTCCAATTCGCGCAGCTTAGACGCACTGTTGCTTATCGTGGCATCTGCTAATGTATCGTGCCAGTGATTATCATTTTCTAATAAACCAAGAGCTAAACATGCTGCTTGATATGTTGGATATACGATACCGTTTACTGTTCTTAATTTTTCAAATGAAGTTGGACCTCTGACAATATACAATAACATTCGTAGATAATAGCATTCTTGATTGTTTGGGTGTACTGTATAAACTCTTCCAAGAGTATGCTCATGAAAAATACCAGGATAATTATTGACAGGAGTACCACGGCGTCGCCGTTGAAACGTTCCATTGTTCTTGTTAAATGTATAGTAAGCTGGTACCTCTTCATAAAGTAAGGTAGTTGCGAATTCGTCACTCTGACATAACTTGAAAAATGCCATCAATGTTGTATTTTTTGGATTGTCCATTGCTTCTTGGATATTACATGGATCAAAGTAAACTCTTTGACCATTTTCGAAATGTACATCTAAGTGTGTAACTGATGGAAAGCGTTCATGAATAGAAAACGATAGCATACGCCATACTGCTTCAGAAGTACTAATGTATCTTCCATTTTGATATGAAGTTATCTCATCTTTATCATTTTGTACACTGAATATAGCTAAGTCTGAACCTTTATTGACGTATTTGCATATATACTTTATAGACTTGACACTATTGCAAAGTTCGACATTGATATGTGCCTTAAATGCTCGTAATAATACTGGTGAAAAAGGAACAATCCACCGATTGTCGATATTAAAAGTCTTCGTCCGTGACTGAATTGATGCTTGTCTGCCGCCATTTTTAGGTGATCGACGTCTATAAAATGGGTATCCATCTTCACCTGTGACAGTTTCTGTTGTAAACGTCTTTGGAAACTTCTTACTACAGATACCATTTTTCATACATGGACACTGTGGATTATGAGCACGATATGGACCATGCACCATATGCGTTTTTACAATTTCAAATAATTCGGGATCATCTTCTTTATCTGGCAATTCTGCAGAAATAACATCATCAATTTGTGCTGCTGTAATTTTTATTTCTAACCATATTAAAATATGAGCATGTGGTAATCCACGTTTTTGCCATTCAACACTGCACATATAACAGCGGACAGAACCAAAAATGTTTCCTTTAACTAAAAGATCCATCATTCGTTTAAATTTTTGTTTAAAAACTCTCGACACTATGTCATGACGATCGGAAGCTAATTGTCCCGTGAATAATTCACGGGTGATTTCATCCCATTTAGGATTTGTTGTAAAAGTTATAAATAGATCAGGCCGTCCATACTTTCTAACATAACAGAATGCACCTTGTGTACGTTCATGCATGTACCGAGGTCCTCCCGTTAAAGATGAGGGCAAAATAATTATCCGCATCTTCATTTTGATTCAAAGCATCTCGTAGGTGAATATAATTTTCGACTCTGAGGTTTTTCTGATTACATCGAAAATACAATAGTCTTTCTGTTTCAATTTTTGCATATACATCTACTATGTATTGATTAAATAATTGTTTGTACTGATGTAAATGATTGTATTCGTTTTTTCGAATCATTAATCGGTAGCAATAATATTGTAGTGCGGAAACTTTTTTATTGAAAACTGTTCTACCTGTATTGGGATTAACTTTATTAATTGTGATATGGTATCCGTCCTCACCACGAACAAACATGAGCGGATATTGTAATGCATCATATGATCTATGTGTTTCTGCAATTCTTTGCAAACTGTCATTTTTTCTATGAAGTATAATATCTCGTTTATCACATTGTTGATCTACCAAGAGTATAGACACTTCGTTTGTTGCTGGTTCATTATGGCGACCTCTATGCTCTGTTGATGGACGATGATCCGCATTTATAACAATTTTGTAATTACATTCATTTGAGTCAGTTGGGAATAACTGAAGCGCCGTTTTGAAATCACGGACGTAAGGATTCGTTTCATCAAGCATTTACTGTAAGCACTCTAGCAACGAAGCATTCAGAACTGGAAAATGATGTAATCTCGTATCCCTTTGCTGCTTATAATCACTCAGAAAATATATTTGTAAGAATGATTCTCGCTGATTATTTTTTGGGAGAAGGGAACCGATTAAGTGATACACTTGTCCTTGGATTTTAAACGTTGGCATAAAATTCCCTTCATTTACTTCTTTTGCACCAAATGATGTCATTTGGACGGCAGAATTATAACGTCGAATGTTGTTAAGAAAATGCTGCGAGTATATGTGATCACCGCACAATAATGATTGAAGTGGTTCAGGTGGCTGCTCAATTGGATCTAGACGTACTTTTCCTCCAGAACAACAAATACCAGTTGATTCTTCTTTCCATTTCAAAGCTTTACAATACTTGCACACGTCAGTCATTGAACCAATTTCTGCTTCAGTGGAATAACTTACATTGGGATCATATTCAAATCCGCTATTATATTTACCTTGCCATAGACTATTACGTCCAGTAGTTTTTCTTATTTGATCATTTCTAAGGCGTCGTGATCTAGATTGATCTGACTCTTGATTTCGTGTATTTGCATGTCGTATACGATCGTCTTGTAGTCGATGTTCTCTTGATTCATCTGACTCTTGATTTCGTGTATTTGCATGTCGTATACGATCGTCTTGTAGTCGATGTTCTCTTGATTCATCTGACTCTTGATTTCGTGTATTTGGATGTCGTATTCGATCATCTTGTAATCGCTGTTTTTTAAATTCATGTGATTCTTGCATTCGAGTTATTGCATGTCGTTTGCGATCTTCTTCTAATCGTTGACATCTGACCGCTGCAGACTCAGTAGCTCGAATGGATTGTATTTTTCTTGCTTTATTAGTGTTCTTCGAAAGATTTGACTTTTTTCTAGGCATAGCTAGTTCACAAATTTATGTGCATTATTTTTTAATTTTATTGATTCAAATTTGAATAAGTATCTATAGGAAGCCGCTTAGGCGGATAGTTTTCTGTGAACAGACAGACAAAGAATTTTATAGGAATAGATTATAACAATATAATTTCTTATAAAGAATTGAATATCGACTCTATTGAATGAATTTGGTTTTTTTTTACGGAAAATGTTTTCGGTGACTACAAAAGCGTTACTTACATTTGAACTTAACCTGAGGAAAATACTATTTGTCCATATCAATATATTTCGTTATTAAATAATAATTATATGTTTTAGTTCATGTCTCATCGTTTGGTAACTCAACTAAAAAAGCAAACTGTGTTGAAAAAACTTAAATCCGTTGAATAGATCCCGTTATCAAATGTTCTCTTGATTCATCTGACTCTTGATTTCGTGTATTTGCATGTCGTATACGATCGTCTTGTAATCGCTGTAACTCAACTAAAAAAGCAAACTGCGTTTATTTACATAAAATATATCCTATGTTACTCCCAAAGGCTTCCTGCACATGTCTGCAAAATTTCATTAAAATCGGTTCAGCCGTTTCGGAGATTACCCGGAACAGACAGAAAGACAGACAGACAAAGAATTTTATAGGTATAGATTAGCACAATATTTTATAATTGCATCTTTGTTTTCGGTTTTAAATAAAAATAACTTTAATTCAGCTAGTTTGTTGCAAGCACATACAACTGTCCCATTACTTGGTTCATCATCTTTGGCTTGTAGCGTATACAATGTGTGCACGATCTGACGATACGTCTTGCTAAATCGAACGCATTGACTATCCAAATCTGAAGTCTTATCAGTGCTACGAGTGCCTTTGGTCCTGCATGGTAGTGTTTCCGATGTAGACGACAAACGTAATGCACAACAAATTCGCATTTGTTTTGCAACAGCATTGGGTGATTCCTTTCTTCTAGAATATCTGCTGATTCCAATCGACCTCCAACTTTTAATATTTGAAATCCTTCGGTATACTCGAGAAAAGGATTTAAATAACGTAACGGGCCATTTATCGTAAGTTCTTTCTGTAAAAGATGAATTTCATTAGCGAAATGTATGTGTTAAATAATCCAAATTAAGCAAAGAAAGGCGTGATGTAACTCTCGTGGAAAAAGTGTTAATGAGCCATTAAGACTGGCACCATGCCGAAATTTATTGATGAAGCGGAACATCCAAGCTATTATTCGAAGGCTTTCCAAAATGTAATTGGTGCTAACAATTGTATTGAATGCTGATTTTCGTTTCTCCATATTGACAACTTCCATGTCGATATCGTCGCAGCTGTTATTTGGCCATTTGTCTAAGTTTTCGTATAGAAACTTTGGTCCAGTGTACCATACTGAATTAACAAGTTCGTTTACAGTACATCCTCTAGAGGCAACATCCGCCGGGTTACAATGGGTTGGTACATGTCTCCAATGGGCGCCTTTGGTTAAATCTTGAATTTCCGAAATTCGGTTACCAACAAAGGTCGAAAGTGTTGCAGAATGCATCTTAAGCCAATGTAATACTATTTGTGAGTCTGTCCAAAGAAAATATTTGTTAGAAATTGTTGGTTTAATTTTTGCTAAAAGACGAGCAAGAGGAAGAGCGCCGCAAAGTTCTAATTTGGGTAACGATTATTTTTTGATGGGTGCCACTCTGGACTTCGCAGTGAGTAGGCGAATGGTAGTAGTAGTGCCACATTTGTTGATAACGGGAGTATATATTGCGCAGCCATATGCACGAATCGATGCGTCACAAAACCCATGTATCTGAAGAGATTCCACATCTGTCGGAGAGCAGTGCCTCGGCACTTTAATTTGTGAAAGATCCGATAAGAAGTTAAGAAATATTTTTCAAGCAAATTCGATGTTCTGTGACACAGATTCATCCCAATCCAACTTTAGTAGCCATATTTCTTGCAACAAAATTTTTGATGTTATATAATTATTAATACTTGGCGATACATCTTGACTATGTCGGCAGTGAGTGCAAACCTGTGGAAAACGTCGTGTGTCGAAAACAAATAAGAAGAAGAAAAAGTTCGCATTGAATTGTAGGGCCAGCGTCAAATACAACTCGAAGCTTTGTTGTTGTACTTGTTGGTTTTAGCACACAGTGATGTGGTATATAATAATGCGATTCGCTGAGATTTGGATTTTTTACAACGCTCATATGACCCAAACTCTCTTAGTCGCTCATAAATCCAACGTATTGTGCTTTCAATTGTGGTGATTTGGCTAATGCCGTAGTATATGACTCTCCCAAACATGCCGGATCATCCTTGAAAGGTAATTTGACACCTATTCTGTCGCAAGGTCTTCTTGACACAGTTGCATTGTATATGTGATCACAACTCTGTTGTTCACAAGTCCAAGCCTCTGGTTTGATAGTGATTTCTTCCAATTTCCATAACTTTTCCAATTTGGCATCTAAAGATTAATTTGCTAAAAATAAACAAGATGGTTTGGATATGTTGTTACTACCCGTCTTATAGCATCCCGAAACAATCTAGCCTAAGAGTGTTTTTTGCAAGATTGGTAAATTACTGCCTCTTGTTTTATAAATACCCGAGTAGGTGTTTGTTGGACTGAAGTAGAACCGCGGTGGAGTAAACTGTGGTGTTGTCGTGTACAAACCTTGCACCTGTGTGATGATGGACAATTGGCTACTCTATGTCCCTTTGATAGGCAATTGATGCAAAGTCCAATTTTCTTTGCATGGTCGAAACGTTGAGTTATGTTTAGTGACTTAAAGCGATCGCAATTAAAAACCTGATGGTTGTTACTGGAACAAAAAGTAGAAGTTATGTTGGAGCAGGAAAATGTATAGCCTCGTGGTTGATTCCTTCATTTCGAAGCGAAGTATTTGTTAGCACCTTGAGTTGACGAAGTACTAACATGCGTGTTGTCCAGTGATTCCAGGTATTGGCAGTGTCTTTCCAAAACTGTTGGGCAATCCTCCCATGACGCCAGCGTTCTGAAATCTAGCGACTCCTTCCACCTTTTGTTGGTCTGTTTATCAGACTTCTGCAAAATTAAATGAATAAGCATAGCTTGCGCTATTTGGCTGTCGGTACCTAGCGATGTCAAGGAACCATAAATAGCTGAAGCTTTATCAATTCAACTTCTTAGCTGAATGCCATTTGGTTTCATAACTGCTGGTAAATCAAATAACGAATTTATTCCCTCCAAAAAAATTAGGGTTTTGTTATCATACCGTACCTTCAACCGTTCTAACGCCTTCGGGTAGTTTTCATTTGTCACTTGAAGCACATTTACAGTTTCTAAGGCTTGACCTTAGAGACAATTTCGCAAATACTTGCCATCAAACGTAGGAAGCTTAAGTGGTGGAAGTTTTGAACTTGATTGTACCACGCAAGTTGTGTCCGAAAGTGAAACGTTGTTATCTTCTGCCAATTGCGATTGGATAACCAATTTAGTTGTGATGTAAAGTTCTTCCATTTCAGCACGTCCACCATCATCAGCATCCAATCTTTCGATGTCAGTTTGAATTGAGAGAATCTGCTTAAAATAGGACTCCACGATGCCCAAACGGCATTTGGATTCCGCAGCTGAAAGAGCCTTTCCACCTGGTCGCAAGCTAGCGTCTACGATATTTTTAATGCACGTAATATTTTTCTTGGTGTGTTGTTGTCTTAGCTCATCCAAAGACTTTGCAGAACAGGATCTTGTATGTTCATTATAGAGGCTTCAAAATTATTTTAAATAACAATACTTCTACTTCTAGTGAGTAGTTAAGCAATAAGTGATTAGTTAATTTTACCGCAAAATTTATGAAATCAAGTTATACTTATGTGTGGGTATGCAACGAACATGCGAATATGAGCTACAGGCAATGGTAACGACGAGACTTAGCGGTGGCAAACTGGTGTGCTGTGCTTTGTGCGAGCAATGCTGGTGACTCCAATGGTAAAGATGTCCAAGGGTGACGATAATTTCCAATGACGATAATATCCAATGACGACATGTCCAGCGACGATAATGTCTAACGATGCAGTCTAATACTGACTACACTCGAAGTTGTAACAGCGCTAAAATGCAAAGGGCCGAGTAATGATGCTATTAGACTAACTTTATTCGCAAAATTCTTCTCCTTAAATAATATTCTAAGCAATATTGCAATACCGTTCAATACATAATTACCGCTAAGTACATAGTTTCGTTTTCTATTAGTGCATATATACATAAGTATGTAAGTTATATAAATTTAACAGTTCCTAAAAGGAAAGTAACCCAAGTACATACTTTACTTTATTGCTCCTTCGTATATAATGTAGTTATTAACAAAAAAAAAAAATATAAAAAAGGGAAACATGTAAATGGGACTAGCTAATGTGCACAAACAAATATTCATGTAATTGCGTGGACGAAAACATAGCGGTAGCATATGTGTACAAATCAAGCGCGAGCAAGCAATAAATATGTAAGTATGTACACAATGCAAATACAATTATTAACTGCATTGAGGTGAATGACTTAGAATGCTTGCCCTTGTATATTAGACAAATAAGTACAGAACAAGAAATAGCAAAAATATATAGAAGATATGACCGTATAATACAGTGGTTCTCAATCGGTGACCCAATACAAAGTATAAGTGCAAACTGAAGTTTAAAAATCCTTTTATTTGGTATATCTGACCTTATTTTATCCATTGAATTCAACAACCAGATAAACGCTCATTTTTAGTTCTTTTACCAATTGTGCAAGCTGTGGGGGTTAACAAAGAGGCTTGTGGTCCTTAATATGTATATCGGGTACAAAATTAAACAATTACGACTGCTTGATGTATATATTGCAGAGTAAAATAATAAAATAAAATTAAAAATTGTATTATGGACATGGGAAGAAGCATGGTTGTATTCCGAGTTTGCCCATTTTCACACTGTGGCATATACATAGAAGTCAAGGTAGCTGGCCGAGTTGTTCCTCATTAAATTTAGTTTACACGCCTTAAGTGATTTATGGGATAGTTACTTTAAGTCAGTTAGCGACATGGTCACGTTCTCTCTTAAACACATGTTAATTCACAGTTGTATGTTTGTTTGCAATTCCCTGCACTAAATCACAGTTTTTTGGCTTAATTATAGCACTTTATAGGTTTTCGATTAACGGAATTTTGTAAGCGTGGGCAGTAAACAGTTTGATAATAAAAATATGTACCAATCATCAAGATACCCCAAAGTTTTACGACAGACTAAAATTCAACTAGTCTGATCATCCTGATAATTTTTAGATGTATAACTTTGGATATATCTTGAATAGTTTGAGGTGTTAAAAACAACCGTTAGGTAAACAAAACTATATTACTCTGTGTGGCATATTGGGAGAGTATATAATTAGAAATATAAACAAGTGAGGAAGGACTAAGTCCAGGTGTAACAGGGAAATACTTTCAGGTTATGGCAAAACTTTATGTTTAAAGATGTTTCAGAAGAATTCAACATTGATTTTTTGACTAAATTGTGAATTGATAACAATCAAATTTAGCAGTTCAATAATTTATTTATTATAGGTCATAGACACACTTAGTTTTATTATTCCCTTAATAGGGTATATTAAGTTTGCCACGAAGTTTGTAACACCCAGAAAGAAACGTCGGAAACCCTATAAAATATATACATAAATGTCAGGATGATGAGCTAAGTTGATTCAGCCATGCCCGTCTGTCTATTCGTCTGTCCGTCCGTCCGTCTGTTTGTATATATACGAACTAGTCCCTCAGTTTTTAAGCTATCGTTCTGAAATTTTGCACTTGTCCTTTCCTCACTAAGATGCTGCTCATTTGTCGGAACGGCCGATATTAGACCACTATGGCAAATTGCAATTCTGCGGAGAATACGTTGTTGCCTTAAACAATAAATCATGCCTACTTTGTGAAGATACCTCGTCAAATACCATCACCAATATATGCGGGATAAAGTCAACCGGATGTTTTAAAATCCTGATATTACTTATATGGCGGCTAATGCAAATTTCCAATCGATTTTATTCATTTTATGCACAAAGATACATTATTATATGAAAAACACACTCTTTGAATTTCATTAAGATAACTGACATATTTGCCGATGTATCCCGTATAAAGTCAGCCGGAATTTCGAAAAGGTTTACTGACAAAGGGAGTTATTGATCCGATTAAATCCAATTTTGATAAACAGGCAAACTATTATAGCAAAAAAATATCTCTCCGAATTTCTATAAAATATCTCATATCTTTGGTTATAGTAGCTTTAATGCTTTAGGAGATATGGCCCTGTGCCAAATTACTCTTTTATACATTATTAACTGTCATAGCACTTTATAGGACTTCGTTTAATGGCGTTTTTTGGATGTGGTAGTGGTCCTTTTACGCCCATCTACGAACTCGTCCTCCCGTTTTTGACAATGAACAAACTATATATTATGGAGCAACATGTTGCAAGAGTATAAAATTAAAATATAGATATTAATTCCAAAATAGTTAAATATACGAGAAGTCTTCCGACATGATGACTTGAATAAAGAATAGATACAAGTTTAAGTAAATGGAATGTTAAAGGCTTTTTCAGCACTGCAGACGCATTTACTTTTGGGTGGATCTGTGCGTGCATGACGAGAATACCGAAATTGTTGTCTATGGAATTTTGTATGTGAAACAACTCAAGCTGCAAAAAGTAATAAAGGGCTAAGTACGGGTGTAACCGAACATTTCATACTCTTGCAACTTTCAAGGATCAAAGCCGGGGTAATGCCTTCAGGTGTAATATAATATAAAACAAGTAAGGAAGGGCTAAGTTCGGATGTAACCGAACATTTTATACTCTCGCAAAGTCAAATGGTATACTCGTTTGAGATTTCTTTGTGGATTGACTGATATTTTCGGTAAAAGATCAACTATAGGCACTGGGGTCCACATATTTAGTACTTAGGGGCTTGATGAGTTTTGGTTCGATTTAGACATTTTTGGTCACAAGGTGGCATACTTTAAACGCATTATTCACGCAAAGTTTTACCCCGATACAATCATTGTTGCTTGATTTGCATACTGGAAAGTGAAAGAATCAAATAGAATTTAAAATGGTGTTATATGGGAAATTGGCGTGGTTGAGGTCCGATTTCGGTCATTTTCGCACTATAACATAGAAATATGAAAAGAACGCTATGTACCGAATTTTGTTGAAATTGGTTGAGCAGATCTCAAGATATGGGTTTTCACCTAAAAGTGGGCTGTGCCATGCCCGTTGTCTAATTTTGAACGCGATTCCTATAAAGTCATCTCATACCATTCCAGAAATAAAATTTAATATCTCTGGCGTGTTTAGTATTTGATTTATCGCGCTTTTAGTAGTTTTTAACAGTACCGTTATATGGGGTGTGGGCGGAGTTGCCACCCGATTTCAACTGGTTTCACACCGTAGGTAGAAGTTCTAAAAACATTTGCTTCCAGTGAATTTTGTTATTATAGCATTAGTGGTTTAGGAGATATGCACATTAAACCTATTAGGGGCGGAACCACGCCCACTTCATTTAAAATTTTAACTGCAGATGCCCCTCCCTATTGTGATCCTGTATATCAAATAAGAGTCTTGTATCTTGTTGTGGAGTTTAGTTATGGCAATTTAATGGCGTTTTGTGAGCGTGGCAGTGGTCCGATTACGCCGTCTGCAATACCAACCGTCTCACGGTACCAAGAAACATGTCTACCAAGTTTCATAAAGATATCTCAATTTTTACTCAAGTTAGAGCTTGGACGGACGTCTCTTCATCCTGATAATTTATATATTTATAACCCTATATCTAACGCGGTTAGTTTTAGGTGATACAAACAACCGTTAGGAAACTATTATACTCTTTAGCAACAGGTTGCGAGAGTATAAAAATGTAGCGAAAGGGTTCAACTTCATTGTTCAACGAAATCGTATCATATTAGCTTATTTTGAAGGTCATAGACTCATTAAGTTTTACTATTTTTTTTTACTTTCCGTCAGCAAAATTATATTAAAACAAGTAAGGAAGGGCTAAGTTCGGATGTAACCGAACATTTTATACTCTCGCAAAGTTAAATGGTATATTCGTTTGAGACTTCTTTATATATTTTAATAATTAGAAGTAGGAACTGTTGCCTTAGTTGTTTACTTTTCACTCACAGTGTAAATAATTAGAGCAATTTGTAAACTAAATTTACTTAAATTATGAGAAATCGTTCTTATGCTTTTTGTATACGCTTATAATTGATTTTATATAGAATGCATTACAACTGTATTGAGAAGTAGGAAAAGAAATCATTTTTGAACAATGAATAACATTCTTTATTTATTATATCGATATTATTATACATATTTAGCTTAAAAATAATAAATATTAACAACTTTAAAAATGATATAATATTATTATATTAATTTGTATATAATATTTACAATATTAAACAAATTTTTGTAGAGATTCTTATACATATATCCAAATTATATTTCTTTTTTCCTTATACTATTTAATTTCTATCATATATTTATACAATAATGTCATATATAATAACAAATTATACATATAATTTAAATTTTTTTAATTAGATTATTTACATATTTTTCTTTAAATTGTTTTAAAAACTACTGTCAAAATTCCTATACCATTCCAATTCGATTATATTTGGAAGAAAAAATGAAGAACTATTGCACTAAGTCTGAAAACTTTAGTTCGAAATAGAGACACAAATACTGTCATGATAGCTGTGTACTGTCTCAAAAGTAATTGCATTTACACGGGAAGGATCCATGTTTGAAAATGCCCAATCAATTTGTGTACCGGCAGGTGTAGTTGAATATTCTGCACCAAGCAGGGAACTAAAGTTTTTTTCTTGGAGCAGATTTCTTATTGCAGTCCCTGTAGACATTAAAGAAATGTTAAAATCTCCAACAATTAGCACATTTTGATTGCCTAACTCAGAAGTAAGGACTTCCTGAAGTATAGAACCAGAATATTAATATTGAAACATTTAAACAAAACCGCTTCTAAAACTTTGCGGCCTGAATAAATTTTCTTTACAGCCTTTGATTCTATAGAGCAAGCAATACTATACTTTGCATATATTATAATGCCCCGTTTATTTCTGTTGGTTGTTTCCGTGCTATCTATCCTCAACTCGTTAATTGGAGTAAATCCTGTTATATCAAAACATTCGCAAGGGTAACTCCAAGTTTCTACAAAACATAAAATATCTGAAGATAGCATCAAACAGTCGCTTTTTATATCACTAATGTGAGCGTGAAGACTCTGAACATTATGGAATAAAATTTGATGTCCTGATGTTCGGGAAATCATAAAATTGAAACTTGTTGTCAAAGCTTTATTTGTGTTCAATTCCCTCAGTTCCCTAAATACGGGATCCGATTCAGAAAATTTGTTAGGAGGAATAAAATTTCCTATGATGAATAGACCTTCTGCAGAAGTAGCTCGACTACAAGCGACATATAATATATTGAAGCTCTAGGCATTCTGGGTCGAGTATGAACTACAACTTTATTATATGTGGCACCCTGACTTTTATGAATAGTTATTCCCTCAGCCGGAACAACTGGAAACTGATTTCTTTCAATTGAAATTTGTTCATTTCAATTTATATTGAAAAGATTTTATAACTTTTTCAATTGGTGTCCAAGAACTTTCTAGAGGATGAGGCTTTTTTGATCGTGCTATCAAACCAACAGAAGGTTCCAAAAATTTAATCCACAGAATTGTTGGAAAAGAACAATAGAAATCAATGTGCATAAGTTGTCCAGCTGCCCCATTAACCAAGCCATCACACGTGTTTATATTCACTGTAATCATATTATATATTTGGCGGAGGTTTTTAGTGTCAATTCAAAGGGCAGTCTCTGCGTTTCAGAAGTTTTGAAAAGCTTAACTCTTTCCAAAATATTATCATTTTCATGTATACCAATTCTTTTAACTGAGTCTTTTGCAGTTGAAAGAAAAGCTTCTGTTGGGATTCGACTGAGCTTAAGGGCATTGAAATTATTTGTCTCTTCATTGGACCAAAGTAAATGTATGGCATCATCGGGACCTTCTTCGAAATTAACTACTCGAGTTTCAATGAGTGATATGTCCTCATTTGTCATAGTACCAGATGCCATATGATTTATTGCAATTGCAAAGGCCTGATCCTCCCGTTGTCTCATTATCTCTGTTAATTCAAAGTATTTAAATAACTCCCACAAAGGGGAACCAACTAAAGTGCTGTATGCATCATTGGGATTAGGAGAGAATATCCACCTATCTCCAACAGGTGAGAGTTGCTTCAAATCACCAAACACTGTGATCGGTATACCACCGAAGGGGCTGTCTCTTTTGAAAATTTGTTTTAATCTCGCGTCAGCAGAGCACCTACCATCGATATTTCATCAATTATGATTCATTTTAAATCGATAAGTCTGGAATACAATGAATTCACTGTGTCATTGCTAAGTGGCCTCAACTCTCTATTCAACTGATTAACAGGTAAAGAGAATATTGAATGAAGGGTCATTCCACCTATTCCGAATGCTGCTTTACCCGTAGGTGCGCAAAGAAGAACTTTTAAGGAAGTTGGATTGGATCCAGGTGTAGAATTGTAACGATGGCTAATAGCTTGATATATTGCAGATATTAAACGACTCTTTCCTACACCTGCACCGCCGCCAATGAACTCATAAAATGGGAGATTTGTTTTTAGGTGGTGCATCAAATGTGTCAAAAAGCTTCTTTGCTTAGTATTCAGACTTTGAACTAAAGAAAATAATTCCTCAACTGGAATTAAGGGGGGTAGTTTAATAAGTCTAATATTGAAATCAAATTCAGTGCCATTATCTGTTGAATCTTCGCCATGCAAGTCCAGCAAATTTATATTTGGGTTTATTTCTGGAAGTGCCAACACTCTGAACTCATTTTCCACGATAGGTAGTTCATTTTGAGCACCTTCGTCCAAGTCTATTTTATTATAAAGACTTTCTAGAACATTTTCAAATTCTCTTTGCTCAAAAACATCATATTTTCTTTGATTTTCCTCATTTATAATACGATGTGTTATGCAAGTCTGCTCATTATCGTTTACAATGAGATCTTGCTGTTCATTCCGCCAAGGATAGTAAAGCATTAACATTTCGCGGAAATACTCAACTCTGGCCAAATCTGGGTTAAACCTTCTATACCGAATAACACAAGGTTTGGTACGTTTTTTCACAAAACCGCTACCGTCTTTAAGAGGTATGACAACCCCGCTTTCTGGTAAATTATCGTCTTCCCTCTCTTCTTCTTCATGATCACTATCTTGTGCTCTTCTACTAGATTTAAAATATTTATACCTAGATGCAAAATCAGCTAAACAAAGAGTTTCTAACTGATCGGATCTTTGAACATAACGGTCTAAAATACCGGCTACGAATATTGCAGTCGAACCTGAAGGAAGGTTCTGAAGTTCCGCTCTAGGTTTTACCATTCGAACACGTTCCTCAGGTCGAGAGGTATTTATAAATATTTCTGCATTACTTGCTTCCGACAGATGGAGCCCATTGCAGCAATATACTGCTTCTTGTGCAGATATTTCTGTGCCTGATGTCATCAAAAGACATATTTATTCAACTATCAGACAGGAAGTGTTCAAAATCGTTTAAATTAGAAATGTCTTCTGTAGTCATATTTGAATTTAAAAAGTTTTGAATTTTGAAAAAGTTTTCCTTGTGTCTTTCTGAATTTTGACTTGTTTCTGTAAGAGGTAACAGTATTAGCGTTGAAGGCATTGGTGGATATTGTATACCAAAACGACAAAACTGTTGTCCTCTTATTTCCCTAGTACAAGACCGACTGTGGTTATGCTTTTGATAACCCAAATAATTTTCTAAGTGGCTGATCGAACCATCGGTAGAAATATAATTGTCAATAAAACTAATGACATCAGGGAATGTCTGAGGATCTTGAAGGTTGATCCTGGGAGAATTATTAAGCCAATACATGCCATGTACATGCGGGAAAGCTCTCTGTTGAAACTCCACTCTCCAGTAGAAATTTGTAACAAACTGCTCTCCAAAAATGCCGGCGTTATCTTTAAAAAACTTAAGAATTTGTCGATAGCGGTAGTCAAAATATCTAGCACAAGTAACCGCGTCTGACCGAATTAAGCGATATCTATCTTGGGTTGTTAAACTGTTGGCTTCCTCTTCCGAAATATCTTTAGAATCAACAGTTTTAGAGAGGATGACCAAAAGCTCAACCCACTGAGATTCTGCAGCCGATAAAGTGACAAAGAAGGTTGGAAGCCCAAATTGGCGAATCATAGCGATTGCCTTTTACTTCTCAGCTTCCCAGTGCGCAGGTGAGGATCTAACGCCTGCAAATAGATGTACTATTCTTAATTTGTAGTAGTTCTAATTTTTTTAATCATAGAAAAACTTTGGAATGGTACACGCTCTTCTATCAAAACGGCGAATTTCAGAACGTATTATCTTGCTATACGTTTCAGAGCATGTGCTTATTTCGAAAATAAATGTTTTTGAAATCTGTTAAATTGCCACTATTATCAGTTTCTATAACATTATTTTCTCTCGTTAATCGGATTCGTTGGGACTGCCTTTGGTTTTCAATTTGTCTATCTATTTTATTATCTATTGAGTGGGTTATCTCTACGAAGGCGAACTTGACCTTGTCTAAGACGTCTCTGATTCAAAATTTCTTCCTTCATACCCCTCCTACTAAGCTGTCGTCGTTGTGTTTCTCTATCACGCTCCTCTCTCCTTATTTCAGGATTTCTTCTTGCATGTTCCCTTTGCATTTGATCACGAATGCGCTCTAAACTCCTATACTCAGGATTTCTTGCGCGAAGTTCTCTATGATCCCTAGTGTTCCTACTTTGTTCATCATAACGTACCGCAGGATATTCTCGACGAGATCTATGACCTCGAGTATTTCTTATTTGCTCTTCAGGGCGAATTTGTGGATCTTGGCGCCTTTGAACAGTATTTGCAACTTGCTCAACAGATCGAACCTCAGAGTCTTCACGCCGAGACCTATGACCCCGAGTATCTCTTATTTGCTCTTCAGAGCGAATTTGGGGATCTTGCCGCCTTGTTCTATGTTGAACAGTATTTGCGACTTGCTCAACAGATCGAACCTCGGGGTCTGCACGCCGAGACCTATGACCTCGAGTATCTCTTATTTGCTCTTCAGAGCGAATTTGTGGATCTTGCCGCCTTGTTCTATGTTGAACAGTATTTGCAACTTGCTCAACAGATCGAACCTCGGGGTCTTCACGCCGAGACCTATGACCTCGAGTATCTCTTATTTGCTCTTCAGAGCGAATTCGCGGATCTTGCCGCCTTGTTCTATGTTGAACAGTATTTGCAAGTTGCTCAACAGATCGAACCTTGGGGTCTTCACGCCTAGACCTATGACCTCGAGTATCTCTTATTTGTTCTTCAGAGCGAATTTGGGGATCTTGCCGCCTTGTTCTATGTTGAACAGTATTTGCAATTTGCTCAACAGATCGAACCTCGGGGTCTTCACGCCGAGACCTATGACCTCGATTTTCCCGCCTGGTTCTATGTTGATTTGTATTGATAATTTGTTCGGACAGACGTACATCGGAATCTAATCTACGATTAGCGTGACTTACAGTATTTTGTGACTGCGTACTATCTCTATATAAAGAGTTTGCACGAAGAACTCTCATACGTCTTCCATTCTGAAGACGATTTAGTAATATAGATTTTCTACTTAATCTAGGCATGATTAATTAATAATAAATGGATAAATATATAAAATACTTATAGATAATACTTACATAATTCAGTCCGTCCGGGTGTTAAAAGTTGGATCCTAGGTGCTGCTCTCTTTCACTGTTTCCTTGTAAGTCCTTGCTATGCTGTTGCTTGTCACTGTACACTGTACTGTGTAATACACTAAAATTAGTTTGAATAAAGCGCTTTGCTTGTAAAGACATCTAGTGAAACTAAAACTACAAACACAGTGTACTAATATTTATGATCTTGCAACATGTTCGTACAGCTTACGTACTTATGTATACCTATATATTACTTAGCTATTCACTAACATAATAATACATAATATTTAGCTATATTTATATTTTAGAAATTAGTAGTTTATTTCATTGTATTGAAATTAAGTTCTCGGAAAATCCCTCCGTAAATTACTTTTGTTAAACGCTTTCTAAAACAGGGGGACCTATGGTACCTATTTTGAAGGGTCTACCCATGAAGGCTAAATTAACAATAACTCACATATAATTAAGTATGGTATACACATATGTAGAGCAGGTATGTAGATTTTCTTCTTTCTGTCTTAATATCTAAACCTTTCATAAGCTGCCAACGGCGCTAGGTAAAAATGTAATTTAATTTAAATTTTAATTTAAAAAGTTTACAGTTCACCTCATGACCTTCATATTAAAATGTGTCGCAAAACTGAAATAATAGACAGTAGCATGTAAACCGATGGTCGCAGTTTATCTATAACTATATAAAAAGGGTCTTTAGCCCTTTTGATACTACATTACTAATATTTATTTCATGAAATTTTTTCTAGAAAGATTTTTTTGCTCTATACAAAGTCCAGCACTCTAAGAAACTTTTTTAGCATTGTTGTCTGGTATATTTTATAATAACTTCAACATGATAGCTGAGAAAATATACCTAACCACTGATTATCACCAAATATTAGAAGAGATATTTGTATATAGAAATCTATATCTATCACTTTAAGTGATGCCAACAACTCTTTGGTGAACAAAACTATACTCTGTTGCAACATGTTGCGAAAGAATTCAACATTCATTACTCGATTATTATTTGGTATCTTATTAACTTATGTTATTGATCATAGATTTATTTTGTGTCAATACTATTTTTTTCTCCGAAATGTTAACTTTTATAAAAAGAAGCTATTTAACTCAAACATTGTATATGTGATATAAACTGGACCAAAGGGGTTAGATTTAATATGTGGGGTATATGAGGTTGCTGTTGTACCAGAGGAGCGGAAATCAGTATATTAGGGTTATAAGGTTTAAACAAAGTCTAGACCAATTTTATTCATATGCAGCGATATACATTATTTTTAAGAAAAACTGTCCATTTAATTTCATTAAATTATCAAATTGACGAAAAAAATTATACCATAAGTAGTACATGTGAGCTGGGAAAATCAAAGGCCAGAAAATTCCTCCAAACCGTATATTAAAAAATGTTGAATTAAACATCCATTATTAAATGATATCGTGATTAAATTACAATCAAATTTGGTATCTTCTCGACTTATATTAAAGGCCATAAACTTAGTCTCAGTTTTATTGCTTGAAGTGAGATATACATAAGTATGAATGTGATATTAACTCCACCAGAGTGGCTAAATTTTATATTATAAGCTTAGGTGGCAAACGTCAACCAGAGAATCGGAATTCATTATATGAAGGTGTGAGGTTTAGACTTAGTATATACTAATTTCATTCTAATTCAGCGTCAAACCACATAATTTTTAAGAAATCTCTTCCACTTAATTTCGTTAAAATTATTATTATTTTAATTTTTATATTAATTTTGACATTGCTCAGCTATACTCGAGAACATATTTTGAAGCAATTTTATATATAAAAAAAAATATTAATACTCACTGACCGACATATTCGGCATAAAACTGGTTAGAATAACGAAAAGCATTATAAGTAGTATATGGAATTTGAGGGCAATATTAACCCGATTTTATTAATTTTTTCCAATACCACATACTACTAACATGCCACAGACTAATAAAATGCTCCCACTGTTTTATTAAGGTACCTCACATACCATCACCAATCAAATGGAGTAAAATTATAATTCATTTATTTATTCTATTATATGAATTTCAATTATATATCTTACACAATGGCCGATATTTACGGTAAAATGTCAACTATAGGTACTGGGGTCCACATATTCAGTACTTAGGGGTTTGAACAGTTTTGGTTCGATTTAGAGAATTTTTGGTCACAAGGTGGCATACTTTAAACGTATTATTCACGTAAAGTTTTACGCCAATATAATCATTTTAAAAATGGTGTCATATGGAAAATAGGCGTGGTTGTAATCCGATTTCACCCATTTTCGCACCATAACATAGAAATATAAAAGGAATGTTATGCACCAAATTTTGTTGAAATCGGTTAAACAGATCCCAAGATATGGGTTTTTACCTAAAAGTGGGCGGTGTCACGCCCACTGTCTAATTTTGAACGCGGTTCCTATAAAGTCATCTCATACCATCCCTGTAATAAAATTTAATGTCTCTGGCGTGTTTAGTGCTTGATTTATCGCGCTTTTAGTAGGTTTTAACAGTACCGTTACATGGGGAGTGGGCGGGGTTGTCACCCGATTTCACCCATTTTCACACCGTAGGTAGAGGTGCTAAAAACATTTGCTTCCAGTGAATTTTGTAATTATAGCTTTAGCAGTTTAGGAGATATGCACATTAAACCTATTAGGGGCGGGACCACGGGTGATACAAACAACCGTTAGGTGAACAAAACTATTATACTCTGTAGCAACATGTTGCGGGAGTATAAAAAGAAAAAACGCTAACTTCGGTTGCGCCGAAGCTATAATACCCTTCACAAATACAAAGGCCCCTTACAAGAACTTGATTCCTAACGTTCAATTTGTATAGCAGCTATATGATATAGTGATCTGATCTGACCAATTTCTGTGGAGAATAATTTGTTGCCTTAAGCAATAACTCGTGCCTAATTTCGTGAAGATACCTCGTCAAAAAAAAAATTTACCATGCAAGCACTTTACTCTGATCGTTCAGTTAATATAGCAGCTATATGCTATAGTCATCCAATCTATACAATTTCTTCGGAGATTAGATAAATGCTTTAAATAATAATACATGCCAAATTTCGTGAAGATACCTCGTCAAATGAAAGAGTTTTCCATACAAGCACTTCATTCTGATTGTTCAGTTTGTATGGCAGCTATATGCTATAGTCATCCGATCTATACAATTTCTTCGGAGATTAGATTAATGCTTTAAATAATAATACACGCCAAATTTCATGCAGATACCTCGTCAAATGAAAGAGTTTTCCATACAAACACTTGATTCCGATTGTTCAGTTTGTATGGCACCTATATGCTATAGTGGTCCGATACAGATAGACTCACATGGCTAAATAGACCCAAGTCATTTAAGTCACTAAAACGTTAACTTCGGTTACACCGAAATTTTCTTTTTGACCACCTATTCATTTATGTGATCAAAAGACAATTTCTTTTGTGATTGATGGTATTATAAACTGTAAAATGTTTGGACTCACGATTACTACAATACCTGTTGCTGGAAGACATAAAGATACAAAGTGGTTGGTCGTACCATCCTACACCGATACTGAGACCAATTGACCGATATTAGGCAATGGCAACGTTCTTTGCGATCACTGGCTGGCATTGCCAATGATAAAACAACGCACAGTGAACCATAAAATTGAAAATACTTAGGCCGTGCAGTCGAAACTACACAGCTACATAAAAATGGAAGGAAACAAGTAAGGAGGGGCTAAGTTCGGGTGTAACCGAACATTTCATACTCTGGCAAACTGCAAGGATCAAATCCGGGGCAAATAACTTCTCATGTTGGCAAAACTTCATATTAATATATGTTGCGAAAGAATTCAACATTCATCGTTCGACCAAGTCGTGAATGAATTAGGTATAATCAAATTTGGTGTCTTATTAATTTATGTAAGTTGAAAGTCATGTACTTAATTAATTTTATAACTATAATTAATTTCCCATCACCCCAAATTATATTAAAATCATGTATTATATGAAATAAGATATATCTGACTCAACCGAAGAAGCTAAATTTAATATATTGAGTTGATGTGAAAAACGTCAAATAGAAGATCGGAATTCATTATGTTAAGTGCATGAAGACATGAGGTTTAGTCCAAGGGCTAGACCAACTCTATTCATATTCAAAGCTAAGCTTTGAAAATAATTTTATAGTTTTTAAGATACCTTGTCCACTTTATTTCATTAATATCACTTATGTTGATAAACCTAAACGGTTTAAAGCAGCTAAAAAGCAGAAATCACTATACATAGGTCTAGGCTTGTCCATTAACCTTTAACATTGCTCAGTTATACACGACAACATATTTGCAAGCAACTTTATAAATAAATAACACACACACTAACCACCATATTCGGCATACGGTTTGTTAGAATAACGAAAATCATTATACTTATGTAGTATAAATAAATTAAGATGTTTTCGGCATTAAACTAACTAAATATACCCAATATTATACGTTCAGTTAATTTTGTTTAGATATCTAATATATTGACCGATATATACGCTATAAAGCCAACCAGAAGTTTAAAAATCCTATATTAGGTATATGGGATATAGGGGTTGTATTGACCCGATTTTATCTATTTTTGACATTATTACATATTATTAACAAAAAAGTATGCTCTCTGAGTTTCAATAAGGTACCTCACATACCATCAGCAATATAAAGAATCAAAGTCAACCGGATGTTTGAAAATCCTGATATTAGTTTAATGGGGGCTAGGTCAAGTTTTAGCTCGATTTTATCCATTTTAGGCACAGAGATGCACTGTTGGGAGAAAAACATGCCCACTCAATTAAATAAGATATCTCATATAATGGCTGATATATGGGGTATAAAGTCAGGTGAAATTAGAAAATATTTCTATTATTATTAGCTGAAGGAAATATTGACTCATAAAGATAATGTTTTTGCAAATTTGTATCCCGATATATTAATTGGTGCTTGGTAGGTAGGCGTGGTTGAAGTCCGATTTTCACATTGTAATATGGGAACGTCAAAATAGTTCTAGGTACCAAATTTGGTTGAAATTGGGGAAATAGGTCCGGAGATATGTGATTTCATGCTACGCCCATCTTGTGCCATCCTGGATGTAAAATTTAATGTCTCTGGTGCATTTAGAATTGTTTTATCGCCCTCCTAGTAGTTTTTAACAAAACTATTATATGGGGAGTGCTCGTGGTTATCAACCGATTTCACCAACAGATTTTAACATTGGCGCAAGAGATGTTGAAATTATTTGTCCTGTACAAATTTGGGTGATATATTTAATGATTTGGGAAATATGTACATAGATTAAACCTATTAGGGGCAGGGCCACACCCACTTTTTAAAAATTTTAAAACCACAGATGCCTTCCATAATGTGAGTCGTTGTGGCATAGAGTTTTGTATCTTAATTTGCGACTTAGTTATGACATTTTATATGTTTTAGGTAAATGGTATTTTATGGGCGAGGATGTGGTCCGGTTACACCCCTCTGCGTACTTGTCCTCACTTTTTGCCATGAAACACGTGTACCAAGTTTACGATAACTAAATTTTTACTCAAGTTATCGCTTGCACAGACGGACAGACAGACAGTCACTCGGAATTCGGTGTTGTCTTGGTTACGAAGGTATTCATGGTCATCATAAGCCTTAAAGGTCCAAGGTTAGACCTTTTTCGTATTTTTCAGGCATTAAGCATTCGCTTCAAAATATTAAAAAAGGAAAATTGAATTTTTTGACCTAATTATTCAGTCATTTACATTAAAATCATTTAATTATATACCGTACATGCACTGACAACATTTTCTTAAAACCAGTCAAGTGCTGGCTAGGTACATCCTAGCATATATTTTGCTTTTCCTTTCCTCAAAACCCAAGCTGCGCAAAGTAGTTACAAGTACATGTACAGATGTGCGTATGCCTCAACGAATGTGCTTCTCCCACTCTCCTACTCAACAAATTATCCAATCAACCTACAATGACCAACAAAAAAAAACAGGTCCAACAAAACCCTGCGGATGATGATAAATATCCTCAACTTTTTTCTCTTATTCCTCTTGCTTTTCTTAATGTGCTTTCACTGTGATTTGAGCACCCTAAGTTCTTTGCTCAACTCCTGCTGCCAAGGTAAGTGGTTGTCAGTTCGTTAAGAGCAATGAGTACTTTTCCTGCTATTTTTTATTGGAGAAAGAAAAAAGGATCAACAATTAAGCTCCGATAAAAAATGGTGTTTAGTTATCAAGAGTGCGTCAACAGGCAGGAGGTGAAAGAGGCGATTTTGAGTGCCAAGACAATGAGATTACGCGGAAGAGTGCTTTCCCAAAAAAACCATGCTGCGAATTTGCCGTTTTGTTAGTAATATACTTATATTTATTTCGAAGTTTTCACTGCAACCGTAGATAAGAAGTTTGTTAAAATAGAGAAAAGCCGCAAGAATTTTGGAGCGGTAAAACAAAAACATATACATTATATAATATATTGCATGTATAAAGTGTATTCTTCTTGTATACAAAGATGATACTTTAGTATTTCGAAATTAAAAAAATTAATTCGTAATGGGATTTGAATTTAAATTTTCAATAAACAATTGGACAAATTCAGAAAGCTAAACTTAGTATCAGGTATGTAATATACATATGTATGTATATAAAAAAGTATGTAAATGCTTTATGTTCAAGTAATGTTCTTTGATACCAAGATTTTCGTTTACCTAATTTTACAAAGATATCTTACTTATCGACCGATATATACGGTATAAAGCCATTCACCCGATTTTATCCTATTTTGGCAAGATAACTCACACATTATTTTTTTTAAGGAATCAGGAAATATGATGTTTTCTTGTAATTTAAAGAAATAATGTTTAACTGTATTAACTTATTTGTCACGCTCACTGCAGTTCAAAAATATTATTTGCAACGAATAGTACAGCTCTTACAACAACTTATAATGTCTAAACGAAAAATCAACGTGTTGTCGTTTTAGTGAGAAAAAAATCATGGTCCCTTGAACTCTCTCTTAACCTGGTTTGACTGTAGTTTTATATGAATTTAAAATTACCCAGTAAGTCTCAATTGGCCTGAGCTCTGGGCAATTCGGAGGTTTCGACTTTTTAGGAACAACGGCCTTGGTACCTTTTTAAAGACATTTTCCCGTAAGGACATGTCGCAAGATTAGGCCAAAAGAGTGTGGGTCTATTTGAAGCTCAAATAAAGGCAAAAGACGTTTCTGTAAACACTCAGTTATATAAATTTCTTGATTAATACTTTCCTAGCCAATAAAGCCGCACGGAAAATTTTTATTTTTAAATTTTCCGGCAACATTGCCTCTTGTTTGCTGTGTACAACTGGCGCATTCGAATTTACGTAGGTACGTACGTTTGTTCCAAAAACCTCAACACATGTTTTGCTGTAATCGGAGATTTAAATCCCTGTTTTCTACCACTACCGACCTTCTTTTCAAAGATAAAGCGTTAATATATCTTTTAAGTATGAATGTCTCTGACGATTTTGCCAAAAACAAATTCGCAAACGTGTGTATTTATTGCTCACAAATTTTGCACTAACCATATTTCTGTAAAAATTATATGCAATCATGTGGACAATATAGAAAGCTTTCCGGATAAATTTGAATTTTGAATTTATTCTACATTAATGTTGCCGCCTTCAAAATAGTCCCCATGGGATTTTACACACTTATGTAGCGATGCTTCTAACCGTCGAAACCAGAGATTAAGGGATGTCCAACTCATCGTTAAAACCTCCTGAACTCAGGCAACTGTCAAAGCTCAGGAGGTCTGACGTTTAGCAATTGGAAAAAGAGGGACGGCCAGCTTGAAATCCTACAGAAAAATATGTAAACAGAGAGATTTGCTGCTGCTATTGAAGATCACTAACAAAAATTGGAAAACAATGAAAATAAAAGAAAACGCGAAATTGAAATGTATGTGATGAAATCTTTGGTGATGCCACGCTAATTAGTATTCATTTTCGATGGAAAATTATAAAGAACATTTATTAATTGAGAGCTAATACATTTATTTTTTTGATTAAGTATTGAAAGTTTCAAAATTAATTGTTTAAATATATTACAACATCACAAAAAAGGGTCAAAATAGTTTCGGCATATGTTTAACGGATACATGTATAATAATATTTAATCTTAATAAATGTTGGGTATTTTAATTTAAATTCCTAAAAATTATTATTTGGTCCGATCTGGCTACAATGGAAAATGTTATAAAAACGCTAAGTTTGAGGCGTTCTCACACTGAAAAGAGTAGGGCATCCCATTATCCCTGGTCGAAACACTTCTCGAACTTGATTTTTAGGATAGCCTATAGCTCTTTTAGCGATTTTCATCTATCTTGTAAACGATCTTTAAAGTAATGTGGAAATAGGAAAAATTCACATGGATTTCCAAATCTCCAAGCGCAAAAACACAAGTATAACCCTAGCGGATACTACAGGCAAATTAAGCAATGAATAGAACTGAAAATTGTATCGTACTTCAGGGCATATACATATGTATTGTAACATAATAAAAAAAATTGACAATTTGACTCTCCAAACCTCACGAAATTCTAAAATTCCCGTTCTTTTCTAAACACACCTAAATAATTTAAACATTTGCACAAAACATCGTAAATAAAAATGTCCGAATAATGGGTATTGGCTAGATGAGTTACGCCTCCCCCCTCCATACACGCCACTGCGCGCCAACACACCACATCAACACGATCCACAACAACATTACCATCCACTCCTGAAAACACCACACACCAATACATACAACTTTACACAATTCACCGAGGGATACCAACACACACCACACCTTCAACACACCCACGATCTCACCACTACCCAACGAACAAAAGGGATGGACGATTGGACACGGGCCGCTTTTTTCGATCGATCGCCGTCGTATACGCTTCAGCCGAGTCCTGTTGTGCGCCAACCCGGATATCTATATTTTCATCTCGTTTTTCAAATCATTTTTAAACAACTTTATAGTTTGAAAGACTAAATAAAATTGCAGGTTGGAAAAGCCATTATTCATTTTTTAACCATATTTGTTCTGTTTCATTTCGGGAGCGTGTGAAAGTGGTGAGTGTTGTGGTGCACTTTAGTACTAAACTATTTATGGTCCTTCGAGCCCCTGTGGACGGCACTATGGGTGTTTAAAAAAAAAAAAATACATTTCTAAAAAAAAAAAAAAAACCTTAAGTGATATACATATACATATAGAAAAACAGTGCAGTTACCAAAAAAGAAAAAAAAAAAGCAAAATTACAGTAATGTAACAGTACGTGCAGTTAAGAAAACAAAAGGAAAAAAATGCTTTAGTTTAAAACAAAGTGCGGTTACAAACGAAAAATACATATGTACATATATAAGTGCAATAAGTGCAGTGCAGTGCATATAGCCACATTACTGGAATACTGTTAAACAAAAAAAAAAAAAAAAATTACAAAGTATAATTACTCATATATACATATAAGTGCAAAATAAGTGCAGTGCAGTGCATATACACTAGAATGCTGGTAAACAATAAAAAAAAATAAAAGTTCAATAAATATTAAAAACACATAAAACAATAAAAATAACAAAACGGGCGCGAAGCTTAATACAAAACATAAATCAAAAAAGCGGGCGCGATACAAAATACATACCACAAAATACATATAAACCAACAGCGGGCGCGATACAAAAAAAAAACATATAATCCAACAGCTGGGACAACTACACCTTATAACGTCCACTTATATCTCCCACAACCCCTGCAGGAAATCAGAGTGAGTTGTATCGCTTCCTCTTAATGAGTATATTTACATGTATATATGTATGGCAAATTACGTTTTTTTTCCATATAAAAAACGAAATTAATATTTAAATATAACGGACACCAAACTGTCTCAATTTACGGTTTAATTTACGGAAAGAGCCAAAAACAGTTTGGTACATATTATATATATATCTCTACATATATATACATATATATATAGATATATATACGGGTATCGAAAATAGCCATATTACATAGGGTGATTTCCTTGTATGCTTACATTTGTGTATTAAAAACACACTTTACGTTTCCAACAACACACCAAAATATTCAAGTATTCACTTGCAAACTTTTCCAGCAATACCCCTTACGCTTAACAAAGCAATAAGCAGGATTGCGTCAAACCAAGTAAGCTAAGGCAAATTCAGAACCTAACCGAAAACATAAAAAAAAACAAGCAATACATACATATATGTAATTTAGTTACAAAATATATACATACGTACATACAATATAGCACATCTTCATATGCACATATATATACTTAATCTAACAACAACCATATACATGCATATATTAAAATACATTTTATATAATTGCCAAGAGCAATACATATATGTACATACATAAATTCAATTTTATCTTTTAACATACGTGTACAAGATCATAATTTGATACATATATATATACATTTTACGAGAATACCTGCGGTCTATTATTCTCCTTTTCGCGGTCTTTTCATATATACACGCGCATTTACATACATACCGGCACAGGTTTACAAACATACGTACTTCGCTTCAAAGTCCACATTGGCAAATATTCCGCAATACCCCTTGTTCTTTGTTAAACAAAAACAAGTAGGATTGCATATATACATATAATATCCTAAGTCCACATTGGCACATATTCGCAATACCCCTTGTTCTTTGACAAAAACAAGCAGGATTGCGCAAAACATAATATAATACATACATACATATGTACAAAGCGCATTGATCTCTAAGACGAGCTCTCAATTGCGCATAACGACAAGTACATATGTATCAGCTGATCCGCTTATAGGTATACCCTATAGGAATTGCGGACGAATAATGCATACACATCAAATTAAAAATAAAATCATTCGCGTTTTATAATAATCAATTAAATAAATAAATAAAAATAAATATAAAAAAATTATTGCGAGTGAATACGAACGGTACAAACTAAATACGCGAAATTTTGCTTACTTAATCAAATTAAAAACTCTTACTCTCTTAAAAGAGTTCAGTTATTCATACGAGTTAATACGAAGATTAAAAACGTCATTGATTCACTTGGTTTATTCATAAAAAAAAAATATATATATAAGAAAACAAAAAAAACTTCTTTTCTTAAAAGATAGATAGAAGAAGATATTTATTACACTGAAAATATTTTAATTTATTTCGGCATACCTTTTTAAATGAGCCCAGACTCAAAAGAATCAAAAATATCTCAATTGTTAAAAGTACCAAAGATGATTTCAGATGATAAAAGTCCATGTACACCTGCAGAAGCTACACGCTCGAAGCAAGGTGCTACAAAGCAAAAGAGGGGTAAAGACATTTTTTACACTAAATTCATTGCTGAGAGTGACAGTCTAATACGATACTGCACTCGATTTTTATCTTCGCCGATTCAAGAAAATTCTGAATCGGTATTAGAAATCAAAAAAGACAATCTTGACAATTTTTGGAAACGTCTCCAAGCTGCATATGACGCAATTGTAGAATCTGACGACTCAGATCTACCAGAAAATTTCAAATCTTCGGTCTACGCCAAATTCGAAAACTGTTTAGACCAGTTCGAAGAAACTAAAGCAATGATTTTCGATCAACTTAAGCTAATAAAAGCAATTGCACCTACTCCACATCAGCGAGTAGAGCTGCCACAAGTACAAAGTCATGAGACAAGTTCAGGCATCCATCTCAAGGTGCCCACATGTGATACAGAAATATTTCATGGTGGTTATGAACAATGGCCGTCCTTCCGGGACATGTTTACAGCCGTTTACATAAACCACCCCAAATTAACAAACGCACAAAAATTGTATCACCTCCGATACAAAACAAAAGGTCAAGGATGCGTCATAGTCAAACAGTTCGCACTAAATGACGATAATTTCAATCTGGCTTGGGAAGCTCTTAAATCAAGATTCGAAAACGAAAGAATATTGGTCGATAAACAAATATCGATATTAATGAACTTGCCAAAAATTCAAAGGGAAACTAGTGAAGAATTTATCAAACTTCAATCCACTGTTTCAAATTGTTTGTCGGTTTTATCGACACAAAATATTCCCACAGACAGCTGGGATCCAATACTGGTAAACATATGCACTGCCGCATTACCAGAAAAATCATTACTTCTATGGGAACAATCGCTCTCATCACGAAGAAAATGCCCCACGTGGCAACAAATGAAAGATTTCCTAACTACTCGCAGAAAGGGTAGATAAAAAAATGGTCAGAACGAAACCCGTTCAACATGACCTAAATAGAAGCTTCCACAGACCCCAAGCCAGTACCAACAACAATGTAAATAGAAGCTTCTTCAAAAATCAAACGTTCACATCCGAACAGTACAAGCAAACGTCATGCGAACTATGTACAGGGGGGCATAAGCTCAAATCTTGCGAGAGATTCAAAAAGATGAATGTTTTCGATCGAAACAATTTTATAAAAACGAAAAGACTTTGTACAAATTGCCTATCACATGCACATACACTTAAAGAGTGCGAAAGCAAATATAATTGCGTTTATTGTCATAAACGACATCATTCAATGCTGCATTACAACACATTTTCCAGCTCACCCCCGAACAGCGCAAATACAAAAAGAGCCACGGGTTTAGTTGCAACAGCAAATCCCGAAAATTGCCAAGAAGCACCATGCTGCTCAAAGGCAATAAAAACCCAAACGCTACACAGCGAAATTCAAAGTAGAATACTACTACCCACAGCAGTCGTCTCCATCGAACACCGAGGAGAGCTGCTTAAACTTAGAGCCTTAATAGACCAAGGATCACAACGATCATTCATAGCGTCTAGGGCTCAAAATAGGCTACAACTGCCAACAAAACTAGCCAATTTTGAAATTACGGGAATGGGCGGAAGAGTAGTCCAAAACTCGAATAAAATCTGCCACATTACCCTAATTTCCCCCCAAGCGGATAAGCACATACAAGCAGAAGCTATAGTCTTACCGCAACTTACAAATATGCTTCCAAGCTATCACATAAATAGCAAGCATTGGCAAAAGGTTTCACACCTAAAGCTAGCAGATCCCAACTGCAACACTCCCGCTCAAATAGACCTTCTATTAGGCAGCGATCTCATACCACAGATAATACTCGAAGGTATTGAGAAAATTTCAAATACACTTCTGGATCCTAAGTGGACTAGTTTCGGAACCAGTTACCACCATGACCACTCAGATTGAGGAAATCTCAAACGAATACCTCAATTCACAATTGAAAAAATTTTGGGAGTTAGAAGAACTCCCTCCCATATCAATCACAACCCCTGAAGATCAGTATTGTGAAGACTTTTACAAAGCCACAACTACTAGATCAGATAATGGTCGGTATGTCGTACGACTACCACTAAAACAACAATTTCCTAACACACTCGCCCTAGGTCACTCTCGCACCTCTGCAATACAGCAGTTTTTAAGTATGGAAAACAACTTACTTAAAAAAGGTGAGCTTAAGCCAGAATACGATGGCGTGTTAGAAGAATATCTCCATTTAGACCAAATGGAGGAAGTAAGCCCATGCGAAAAAATCACAAATGGCAAATATTACTCATTTTACTTGCCTCATCACGCAGTAGTAAAGCCAGACAAAAAAACAACTAAAGTAAGAGTTGTTTTTAATGCATCAAGATCTACTAGCTTGGGGAATTCCCTAAATGAATCCTATTTACGGGACCCACGCTCGAACCAGATTTAATGCTACTCATTTTAAATTGGCGTTTATTCAAATACGTATTCAACGGAGACGTCGAAAAAATGTATAGACAAATAGTCGTACATAAAGACGATCAGAATTTTCAGCGAATTATTTCCCGAAAATCCCCCAATAGTCCACTCCGCGACTATAAATTAAAAACAGTTACCTTTGGCGTCAACTGTGCTCCATATCTAGCCATTCGAACACTGCACGAATTGGCAGAAAACACCAAGTCAGAATTTCCTCTAGCAACCCAGGTGTTAAAAACACAAACGTATGTAGACGATATCCTGTCTGGAAGTCACAGTCTTCCACAAGCATACGAGTCACTATCACAAGTGGTACAAGCCCTCAAAACCGCAGGGTATCCGTTGAAAAAGATAACGGCGAACCACCCTAATATTTTAAAAAATATACCACATGAAAACTTGTTAGATACTAATTTCCTTAAATTCGAAAAGGAAAGTACAACAAAAACTCTGGGGATCCAATGGAATGCGATATCTGACCAGTTTTCATACACTACAGAGTCAATATCAGCATTATCCGCCATAACAAAACGCCAAATTTTATCCTCTGTGGCAAAACTTTTCGACCCCGCAGGATGGCTTTCGCCAATTATGATACAAGCGAAAATCTTGATACAAGAATTATGGCTAGACGGAACCGACTGGGACGAACAAGTGAAACCTCTTCGCTTAGAAAAATGGTCCCAGTTTGCAAACAATCTGGAAGACATTTCCCAGATACAAATCCCTCGATGGGTAAACTATTTCCCCGAACACAAAGTCGAAATACACGGCTTCTGTGATGCCTCGGAGAAGGCATACTGTGCCACTATCTATGTGCGCACACAAAGCGATACCGCGACCACAAGCCACTTATTAGTAGCAAAAGCAAAGGTGGCTCCTTTAAAAACGCTAAGTCTACCTCGACTTGAGCTCTGTGGCGCGCTACTACTCGCAAAATTAGCTTCCATGGCGCAGACCCATTTAAACATGAAGAAACATAGATTGTATCTCTGGTCCGATTCTGAAATTGTTCTAGCCTGGTTGGAAAAACCACCACATACATGGAAGACGTACATTGCTAATCGAACGTCTCAAATACTTGACCTAGTGGGGTCAGCCACTTGGCGACATGTAGCCAGTGCTGACAATCCTGCTGATCTAGGTACAAGAGGATGCAAACCCCTGCATCTCGCCACCACCACCCTCTGGTGGAATGGCCCCCGATGGTTAACAGAATCTCCCGATTCTTGGCCACAATCGCCCATGCGCAATATAATAGCCCCCGAAAGTCGAAAGATCGACTCCTTTCACACAGCAGTGGAGGATACTGACATCCTTGAGCGATTTTCATCGTTCTCCCGAGCCCTCAGAGTAATCGCCTATATGTTAAAGTTCATAGAGCGACTTAAAATTAAAGTTAAGGGAGTTCCCTCAGAGTACCCCCAATGCGATACATTGACGCACCTGGAATTGCAAAAGGCAAAGGTCGCTCTAATCGCATCAACTCAAACGCGCTACTTCAGCCGCGATATAACACTACTACACTTATGCTCCACGCAGAACATCGCCTAATGCAACATATAGTCCGCCAAGAGTTCTATATTCCCCGACTTAAGCCCCAAATCAAAAAATGCATTTTCATGTGCAAGATCTGCACTCTGCATAAGCAGAAGTTGCGAACGCAGATTATGGCAGCACTTCCTCCGGAACGCTGTAACTTCACTCTGCCTTTCACAGTCACAGGTGTCGATTTTGCTGGGCCTTTTCAAATAAAGGCGTCCATGCTAAGGTCGCCCACCATAATGAAAGGCTATGTGGCTGTCTTTGTCTGTTTCACGACAAAAGCAGTGCACCTCGAGCTATGTACAAATCTGACTAAGGAGGCTTTTCTCGCGGCATTTGCTCGCTTTGTCGGACGACGCGGCTTCCCCTCAAAACTAATGAGCGATAACGGCAAAACCTTCATTGGAGCTCAAAGAGCCACTGAAAAACAGTTTGTGGATTTTATTAAACAAGTATCACCTGAAATTGTTCAGAAGTATGGTCCCCAAGGCATTAATTGGCAGTTTATCCCCCCAAGCGCTCCTCATATGGGTGGTTTATGGGAATCTGCTGTAAAAAGCTTCAAATCCCATTTCAAAAAAGTAGCTGGAAATTATAAATTGAATTATGAAAAATTCACTACCTTATTAACCCGAATTGAAGCCGTTCTCAATTCACGGCCACTCACAACACTCTCGCAAGATCCCTCCGACTTCACAGCCCTAACTCCAAAGCATTTTCTTAAAGGAGCACCCATTCTGGCCATACCTGAGCCAGGCGTGGGGTCGCTATCCCTATTAAATCGATGGGAAAGAATCAAAATTCTCCATCATGATTTCAGCCGCCGATGGAAGGAAGAGTACATCAAGGACCTTCATAAAAGGTACCGATGGAAAACTCCAGAAAAGGCACCAAAGCTTGGAGACTGTGTTATCATACACGATGATTGTCTACCCCCCACAGAATGGCGGCTTGGCCGCATAGAAAAACTATATTACGGTTCCGACGGTCATATACGAGTAGTTGATCTCCGTACTCAAAGCGGAACGCTGACAAGACCGCTCGTGAAATTATGTTTTCTGCCAACCGTATCTAATGACAAAATCGCAATTAACAACCAATCCGCCGATATTACCGCGACGCAAATGAATTAGTCGTATAAATAACCAATAAACCCGCAAATGACAAAACCGTTATAAAACGTTCCTGCAACCGCTCCCCGTAATGGCGCGCGACCACTGACACCTTCATCAGCACCGGCAACGGTGCCGCAACGCAGCCGATGCCCACTGTGTCGACGCACACACCGGCTGCAACACTGCAGCATTTTCCGAAGCATGCAGCCACCACAACGTCAGCAGGTTGCCCAAGCGCACGGGCACTGCCTCAACTGTTTGTCTACGGTCCACACGACTCCGGAGTGTACGTCGGTTACGCTCTGCCAACTGTGCCATAGACAGCACCATACTATGCTGCATCGCACCCCAAAGCGGGCCGTCGGGCGACAACTCGCCCCAAGCCGCAGATCGCAGCAGAGCAGCCATCCGGAGCACAACCGAAGACAGGCAGCTCCACCTCCATCCAGACCGAGGCGACAGGAGGCGTCAACGCGGCGTCGGCAGCCCAGGCCAACATACCGCCGCTCCACTGGCCTCAACAGTGTTGTTGCTACGCTGCAGCAACTACAGCGATTGCTAGGCTAGAATTCGCCTAGGGGGGCCGGGATGGCTAGATGAGTTACGCCTCCCCCCTCCATACACGCCACTGCGCGCCAACACACCACATCAACACGATCCACAACAACATTACCATCCACTCCTGAAAACACCACACACCAATACATACAACTTTACACAATTCACCGAGGGATACCAACACACACCACACCTTCAACACACCCACGATCTCACCACTACCCAACGAACAAAAGGGATGGACGATTGACCACGGGCCGCTTTTTTCGATCGATCGCCGTCGTATACGCTTCAGCCGAGTCCTGTTGTGCGCCAACCCGGATATCTATATTTTCATCTCGTTTTTCAAATCATTTTTAAACAACTTTATAGTTTGAAAGACTAAATAAAATTGCAGGTTGGAAAAGCCATTATTCATTTTTTAACCATATTTGTTCTGTTTCATTTCGGGAGCGTGTGAAAGTGGTGAGTGTTGTGGTGCACTTTAGTATTAAACTATTTAGGTATAAACAAACTAATTTAATTTATAATTGTTGGGGAGTTTACAAACTATAAATTATTTGTTAATAAATTAAATTGATGTTTGGAAGACGCTAGAGATGTTCGGGCCGAAAACAGGAGGCGGTGAGGATCCAAAAATTACGTTCGCGAAACAACCTTGTTGCGTTGTTGTAAATGGACCATTTACGTTCTCTGGTTGTATCGCATTGACATTGATGCGGTGACCGCAATGATTGACGTTTGAAGTTGCAGCTTTCGTGTCAGCTGTTCAGTCGGATATGTTTTTTCCAATTATGATCCAATCCCTTTTGTTGGTTGGTCGTGTGAGGCGTGGCGATATCATGTATGGTATTTTCAGGTGTGGTGTGTATTACTAAGGTTTGGCAATAATGTGCCCGTTTGATCGGTGCATACAGATTTGCGAGGGAGAGGTTTAGCTCATTTAATCATCCTGCCCAGTATTACACATATTGGCTGTATTATGCATTCAGGCGTGCTGTTGAAGGGGTAGCCGGCGCGAATATTAGCTGTAAGAAGCAATTTTGATTTTAATCGAAATTTGTATTTTGGTATAGGCTTGAGATAAGCAAATTTATTCTACATCTACATATTTGTGCTTTAAAAATTGATCTTGTCAGAAGGGACTCTGACTTTGTTTTTTCTGCTAATTCGTGGAGTGTTGGAACATTGTGAATTTAGTGATAGTCGTATGACGTACCGACCATTATTTGATCTAGTAGTTGTAGCTTTGTAGAAGTCTTCACAATACTGATCTTCTGGGGTTGTAATTGATAGGAGAGAGAGTTTTCCTAACGTTCTTAATTGTGAATTAAAGTATTCGTTTGAGCCTTTTCTCAACTTGAATTGTCATGGTAGTAACTGGTTCCATAGCTAGTGCACTTAAGATCCTATCGAAAATAGTATTTTGTGCCAATAGTGTGTTTGAAATTTTCTCAACACCCTCGAGTATTATCTGAGGTATGAGGTGTTGCAGATGGGATCTGCTAACTTGAGGTGTGAAACATTTTCCCAATTCTTGCTATTTATATGATAGCTTGGAACAATATTTGTTAGCTGCGGTAAGACTATAGCTTCTGCTTGAATATCTTATCCGCTTGGGGAGATATTTAGGTAATGGGGCAGATTTTGTGTGAGCTTTGGACTACTCTTCCGCTTATTCCCATAATTTCAAAATTCGATTGTTTTGATGGCAGTTTTAGCCTATTTTGTGCCCTAGATGCTATGAAGGATCGTTGTGATCCTAGGTCTATTAAGACTCTAAGTTTGAAGAGTTTTTCTCGATGTTCGATGGGGATAACTGCTGTGGGTAGTAATATTCTATTTTGTATTTCGCTGTGTAGCGTTTGAGGTTTTGTGCCTTTGAGAAGCATGGTGTCTCTTGTTAATTTTTATACTCTCGCAACCTGTTGCTACAGAGTATAATAGTTTTGTTCACCTAACGGTTGTTTGTATCACCTAAAACTAATCGAGTTAGATATAGGGTTATATACATGTATATACATGTATATACAAATGATCAGGATGAAGAGACGAGTTCAAATCCGGGCGACTGTCTGTCCGTCTGTCCGTGCAAGCTCAAACTTGAGTAAAAATTGAGATATCTTTATGAAACTTGGTACACATGTTTCTTGGTACCGTGAGACGGTTGGTATTGCAGATGGGCGTACCCGGATAACTGCCACGCCCACAAAACTTCATTAATCAAGCCATAACTAAGCTCCGCAATAAGATACAAGACTGTTATTTGGTACACAGGATCACATTAGGGAGGGGCATCTGCAGTTAAATTTTTTTTTTAAAGTGGGCGTGGTCCCGCCCTTAATGTCCCATATAACACATTTTCAATTCCATCTGATTCTTTCACTTTCCACTATGCATTTCAAGCCACAATGATTATATCGGGGTAAAGTTTTGAGTGAATAATACGTTTGAAGTATGCCACCTTGTGACCAAAAATTGTCTAAATGGAACCAAAACTCTTCAAGCCCTAAGTACTATATATGTGGACCCCAGTGCCTATAGTTGACCTTCTACCGAAAATATCAGTCAATCCACAAAGAAATCTCAAACGAGTATACCATTTGACTTTGCGAGTGTACAAAATGACGGTTACATCCGAACTTAGCCCTTCTTGTTAAGATTAGGTTTTTTCGGAATTTGCTTTTGCAATTAAAATACATCCGTGGCTCTTTTCTTAAAAGCGCTGCTTTGGGGTGAGCTGGGATATTTGATGTAATGAAGCATTGAGTGGTGTCTTTTATGACAATAGAAGCAATTATATTTGCTCTTACAATTTTTATAAGTATGCGCATGTGACAAGCAATTTGTACAAAGTCTTTTAGATCTGACAAAATTATTCCGATCGTTAACTTTTTAGTTTTTAAACTTCTCACAAGATTGTAGTTTATGTCCTCTTGTACATAGTTCGCATGGCGTATGTTTATTCTGTTCGGATGTGAACGATAGCGTTTTGTACAAGATACTGTTTAATTTGTTTTTGCTACTAGCTTGTAGTCTATTGAAGCTTCTTTTTAGGTCGTGTTGAACAATTTTTGTTTAATTAGTTTTTTATCTACCCTTTCAGGGATTTTGTACTGGGTAGTTAGAAAATTTTTCATTTGTTGCCACGTTGGGCATTTTTTTTTCAAGATGAGAGCGATTGCTCCCACAAAAGTAACGATTTTTCTGGTATTATATATTCTTTCGCTTTTATATCTAGATTTTAGAACTTCCCAAGCCAAATTAAAATTGTCGTCAATAAGGGCGAACTGTTTGACTATTACGCCTTTTAGACGGCTATAAATATGTCCCGGAAGGATGGCATTTCTTCATAACCTCTTTGCGCTTATGGCAGCTCTTACTCTCTGATGTGGAGTAGAGGTGCAATTGCTTTTATTAGCTTTAACTGATCGAAGATAATAGCTTTTGTAGCTTAATACTGGTCTAAGCAGTTTTCGTATTTAGCGTAACGTATATCTGAATCGTCAGATTCTACTATGGCGTCATTGGCCGCTTAGAGACGTGTCCAAAAATTGTTGAGATTTTTAATTTTGATTTCAAGTACCAATTCAGAGTAGTCTTAAATCGATGAAGATGAAAACCTAGTGCAGTATCTGGTTAACCTGTCACTTTCTGAAATAAATTTAGTAACATGTTTTGAGCGTATAGCTCCAATTTTTGTCGTTATTAATCATTTTTGTTATATTATGTAGTAATATATCTGTCAAAGTTAATTAAAATTTGCTCGTCGTTAACTGATTTAAACGTAGCGATAAATGATAATTAATACCGAATTAGAGTATTAGTATTTACTTAGTACTAATTAGTATTGCAAAATAAACTTATTTAATTTGAATTTTATTTTTAATATTTTGTTGTGATGTAGATGATAGATATAGGGTTATGTATATAGGGTTATATTGTATATATTATTAATTATCCAAATTGAATCAAAACTGTTCAAGCCCCTAGGTACTGAATATGTGGGCCCCAGTGTCTATAGTTGACTTTTTACCGAAAATATCGGTCAACATAGAACAAGGCGGCAAGATCCACAAAGAAATCTAAAACGAGTATACCATTTGACTTTGCGAGAGTGTAAAATATTCGGTTACATCCGAACTTAGCCCTTCCTTGCTAGTTTTCTTTTGTGGTATGTATTTATGTATGTATACAAGACATATATTGTGTGACTGAGTATTTGCTTTTTTTATTTTTTTTTTTATTGTTTATTTTTGTATACCGCACTGTTTTGTTTCACTGCACTTTGTTTTGTTTTTCTTAAGTTTTGTCACCCTTATTTGAATGCATATTTGCTAATATGTATGTTGTATGTACCACTCTACTTAATTTTTTTTTCCTTTTTGGGTCACTGTACTTTATAATGTATTTTCATTTCACAGAATTTTTGTATACTTGGTCACCACGCCGCACTGTATATACATGCATATACAAGTATGTGTCTTTTGTTTTTGTTAGTTTTCCGAATTTACACACTTGCACAAAACATCGTAAATAAAAATGTCCGAATAATGGGTATAAACAAACTAATTTAATTTATAATTGTTGAGGAGTTTACAAACTTAAAATTGTTTTTTTAATAAATTAAATTGATGTTTGAAAGACGCTACAAATGGTTGGGCCGAAAACAGGAGGCGATGAGGATCCAAAAATTACGTTCGCGAAACAACGGTGTTGCGTTGTTGAATCGCATTAGCATTGATGCGGCAACCGCGATGGTGTCAGCTGTTCAATCGGATATGTTTTTTCGAGTGATTTTCCAATCCTATTTGTTGGTTGGTGATGTGAGGCGTGGTGACATCCTGTATGGTGTTCCCAGGTGTGGTGTGTATTGGGTGAATGCATTAATTCGTGCGGTTTTCTAAGAGAGGGCTCTACTACAGTAGTATTATTTAGCGTCGTGTTCATCTGCGGCTATATTCATTTCAAAGGTGCAATCATTTCGCGTCGTTTTCAGTAGATGTCATTTGTTTTAGCGTGAAGAATAATTTGTTTCATTCATTTGAAAATGTCGAAATTGGTACCAGGTATAGTGGTTTTTGCGGGGAGTTCTTCTTCATTACTTTAACATGAACAAAAGTGCTACCGAAAGCCATCGTATTTTACTGGACGTTTATGGTGACCATGCTCTGGCCGAACGAACGTGCCAAAAATGGTTTGCACGGTTTAAAAGTGGCGATTTCGACTTAGACGACGGAGAACGACCCGGACAGCCAAAAAAATTTCGACGCAGATGCATGCCAGACGCAATAAAAACTTGCAAAGGTATTAGGAGTTGATCAAGCAACCGTTTCCTGACGATTAAAATATTAGGATTCATTCAGAAGCTTGGAGATTGGGTGCCTTATGAATTTAAGCCAAGAGACGTCCAACGTCGATTCTGCATGTCGGAAATGTTACTTCAACGCCACCAAAAGAAGTAATTTTTGAATCGAATTGTCAATGGCGATGAAAAATGGATTCATTTTGATAACCCAAAGTGCAAGAGATCGTATGTGAAGCCCGGCCAACCAGCGACATCCACGGCAAAGTCGAATATCCATGGTGCCAAGGTTATGTATTTGGTGGGACCACAAGGGTGTGCTCTATTATGAGCTATTGAAATCGGGTCAGACGATCAATGGGGACCTCTACCGAAAACAATTGATTCGTTTAAAAAAAGCCATCGCGTTAAAAACTATTTGGAAAACTGTGGGTGGGAAGTTCTACCTCACCCGTCTTATAGCCCAGACATAGCACCTTCCGATTACCACTTGTTCAGATCAATGCAGATTGCCCTCACCGGAGTACGCTTCACTTCAGAACAGGGTATTAGAAATTGGCTCGATTCTTTCTTGACCTCCAAGCCGGAGAAGTTCTTTTGAGATGGGATCCACAAACTGCCAGAAAGATGGGCAAACATCGTAGCTTCCGATGGGCAATACTTTGAACATTAAATGTATAACAATTTTTTCACAATAAAGTCTTAATTTTCGAAAAAAAAACCGCAAAAATGAATGCATACACCTAATATTACTAAGGTGTGCCAATAATGTACCCCTTTGATTGATGTATACATATGTATGTATATGCGAGGGAGAAGTTTGGATCATTTAACCAACACCTATTATATGGGAGCTGCGATATTTTCGTGGACCGATTTCACACATTTCTAAAAATAACCTGTAGTATATTATATATTTATTATTATTTTACGAATATATGGATCGATATACATATGTAAGTTAAAGAACTTTTTTTTGTTTTTATAAAAAAATATATACTCCTTTATTGTAGTGTGCTAACTAATCTCCTCCAACATCCTCGTTTTAATCATTTAGTTTGTCGAAAATTTGGTTGAGTCCATCGATTACCCGTTGCGATATTTTAATGAATTGATTTTTTACGGGTTCATTTATAAATTATTTTCCAAAAATTAAAGCCATCACTATTAGGATAGTAATTAAGATGATGCTGGTTGCGTGCTTTAAAATATTTTCTGTGTCTATTAAGCTTGCTTCTTTTCTGTTATTAAAGTAAATCTGCATCAACATCTCCAGAGTTAATATTATTTCTAATTAAAACAAAAATATATATTTTTTTAGATACCTTATTATTAGATCGCTTCTTTATTTGATATTTATGGTAAACTGTACATACACGACGAACGATCTCACAACATCACTTAGTCAACTTCTGGCAAATAAAGAATATTATTGTGCGGACGCATTATTTATATGATAGAAGGTTCCCAAACACATGACGATCTTATGCTTAAACCAGGCCGTCATACGAGTTTCCGTTAGCAGCTTCTGATTGGTTGATTATCTTGCGTGGTGTGAGGTCGCTTCAAGTTTTTATTCAAGGGTGGGTATAAACTCCCCCGGGTGTTATGAAGAAGATATCCTGATACTACAATTTGGTCGCCAGGACGCCTCCTTTTTTATTGGGCGTTTAGCACCTGATCGTATGTCTGTCTATATCTACAATAGTTCTATCATATTGGATATGTACAATCATCCTGTTTACCTTTTAGTATTACATTTACATATCCTAGGTTCTAATACAAGTTTACCGTGTTTAAAAGCTATTGGTGTAATGTTATATACAGGTTGGTTGAAAAGTGAGTAGTGCTCACCAAGAAATAGCTCTACTAACTCCAATTTCTTTTTTTCTCAAGTTGGCACTTTTGTCTTGAGAACACATGCAAATTTACAAATCATTCTGTCAACTTATTCTTTGTTTACAAGCCATTTGAAGTTGAAGTGTCGCACAGTGATTAAATTCTTTGTTTTGAAAGGTTTAAAAGCAAATGAAATTTATGAACAATTATTAGAAGTGTATAAAGACTTCTCACCTGTAAAACGTACTTTTGAATTTTGGGGCTGGTGAATTTAAACGTGGTCGTACTAGGCTTGTGGACGACAAAAACCCGCAACCGCAGTGAAGATCCAAGTTTGACTAAGCGTCAAATTGCTAATGCCATAGGTATCTCAGACGAAGGAGTACTTCAGTACAGCCCTTTAGATCAGCTGGATGAAAAATTCGTTAGAAACGATCTGGTTTGCAGCACAAAAAAAAACATTTTTAATCAAGACAATGAACTGCTCACAAAGGTGTTTTAACAGTGACAAAATTCATTGAATTAAACTACGAATTACTTGAGTATCCACCGTGTTCATCAGATTTGGCTCCCAGCGACTACTATCTCTTCAGAAACCTGAAACAATTCCTTCGTACAAAGCGTTTTTCGTCGAATGAAGAAAATATTACAGCCGTAGACAGGTATTTTGCATAGGTTCCGAAAAGTCATGCTAGGGATGGCATAAAATTGTTGGAGGATCATTGGAATTAGTGGATTGAAGTTAAGGGAGATTATATTGAATAAAAAAATATATTTCGTACCAAAAACAGTAACCAACCTGTAAATAATAATGTTTGTCTACAATAGGATATTTATATAGGATTATGAATTTATCTCCAAGTCTATATATGTATGTAGTGAAGTATTATGATAGATTAGTAATTAATAATAAATATTATAATGTTATTATGTTAAGTTCGTCTCACCTTTTTTACTTTTTCTATATATATTACAACGGAATAGAAGTTACCGTTTCTTGCTAATATTAAATTTGTTTGGCAGGTTTACGCTCATATTTTCTTTATTTGCATATGTGGCATATTTTTGCGAAATTTTTTAGGTTTGGCCAGTAACAAGTTTCTAGTTTTTTTTATGTTGGTTTTTTCATTTCTATGAGCTCTATTGTTAGTGAACTTGATAATCTCATCTTTGCGTATTGATGAAAAAGTATTGTTTATTAAGTTTCTAGTTGCGAACTAAAGGCAGTAGTGATATTAGGTTTCGTAATATCGCGTATTTTTGTTATCAAAAATGTAGTCTTAGTGAATTTAATTTTAAATCTTTCATGTCCTTAGAATATTGTGTTATGAGTTTTTGTATTATTATTGTTTTGATGTTTAACTGAATGCATTGATTTATTTCAGCTAGTATTTATCTATCTTGATAGAGCATCGGCTACTACATTCTCGTGCACTGGTTTATATTTTAAGTTTGCTCCGTATTTTTCTATCTGAGTTTTGCATTGTTTTAGTTTTGTATTCGGTTTTTTTTTTCTGATACGGAAAAAATTAGTGATATAGGATGTAGGTGATTCCTAAGTTTTTGTAGTGACTGAACGATTGCTAACATTTCTTTCTCATTGTGTTTTCGTAATATCGTTTTGTATTTACTTGCGTATATTTTTTGAATATTTATCCCGATTGTAAATTATATTTTCTTAATTTAATTATTAAGAACTGCACTTTTAATGTAACAATACTTTTTATGTCCTTATGTTGAGGTATTTAGGTACACCCTAATACACGGACTTGTATGTATATTTTTATGTGCTTGTGCAACTGAGAGCTCGTTGAAGAGTGTTTTTATTTTTATTTTTGTACGCAATCCTGCTTGCTTGTTATTAGGGGTATTGCAAGATGTACGCCAATGTGGACTTTGAAAAGATGTACATATGCGTACGTACTTAAGTTCTTGTTAAAAAAAATTTTATGTATTTGTTTTTTTTTTAGATTTTTTTTTTGCGTGGTAACAAATGTTTTTTTTAATATTTGGTGTTACTTTATTTACCAAATCATTTAAACACCTTTTTTGCAAGATTTAAAATTTAATATTGCAGATCAATAAAACCCAATGTAGGGTTTAGAAAGATAGGCAGATTCTTTGCCGTAAGTTTATAAAAATTTGCATATACATATAATATATTTAAGCTACGTAAAGAGAGAGCGAAAATAGAATTGGTAAAACATGATGTTTTCCCGTATATGCACTTGCATATGCATGTAAATATGTAATTTGGTTGAGTAAATATGTATGTTTGTATATATTTTGTTTCTCTCTCTTTGTCTTTTAATTTTTGTTACATTTTTGTGCCTTTGCTTACTTATTTAAAGCAATCCTGCTTACTGTTTTTGTTAAAAATAAGGGGTATTGCCGGAAAATATTTGCAAGTAAATACTTGAATTATGTTTTTGTTTTTTATGTTTGTGAAATATGTGTGTTTGAAAACACAAAGGTAAGCTTATAGGCATACAATAATTATTTACATATTATATATTGTATACTTGGATATATATATTGTACCAAACTGGTTTTAATGTCAGGGGTATTTCGATTTTTACCGTGATTTATACCAGTTGGATAATCGTTTTTTATATAAATAAATACGGATTTACTTCTACAGGTTTTATGTTATATAAAACCGTATTCAAACATACATATTTACATATATAAAATAATAAGTGAAATAAATACGCTCACTTTGGTTTTGCAGGGCTAGGTTTCTGTTTGTATGTACGCATGTGTGTTCCTTTGTTGTCAATTCCTTTTCCTCTGCTTCTAGATGTGCCTGGTTTTAGTGAGTGTTGTTCCTTTGTTTTAAATTCGCGCCCGTTTAACTTGTTGGTATTTATGTATGCAATTAGGTAGTTTTCGCGCTCGATTTGTGTTATATTAATTTGATGAACCCTTTTTATACCATGAACAGGGTATATTAATTTTGCCACGAAGTTTGTAACAACCAAAAGTAAACGGCTGGGACCATATAAAGTATACATATATATAAATGATCACCGTGACAAGCTGAGTTGATTTAGCCATGTCCGTCTGTCCGTCCGTCCGTCTGTATATGCGCGAACTAGTCCCTCAGTTTTTTAAGATATCGATCTGAAATTTTGAACACGTCTTTTTCTTAGCAAGAAGCTGCTCATTTGTTGGAACCACCGATATCGGATCACTATAGCATATAGCTGCCATATAACCTGAACTATCGGAATCAAGTGCTTGTATGGATTCGTTTTTTTTAAATTAAGTTCTTATTTGAAAAAAATTGTTTACGACAAGTTATCTTCACGAAATATGGCATGCATACAGCTTTCATAGAAACTGACCGAGCAAAATCAAGTTCTTGTATGGGCAACTTTTTTATATGACAAAATATCTTCACAAAGTTTGGCATGACCCTACTTTTTTCATTAAATAGAGAACCCATTTTCTCCGAAATGTAATACAGCTTATAAATGAAAATTAAAGCCTTAAATTTTTTCCTGTATGGTAAGTAGTGAGTAACATAACTAATCAATCTTATACAATATATTTACATTGTAATCAGATTTAACCACTTTACGAATAATATATTATAAACAAATCAGATTAATAATAATTTCTACTGACCAATGTGAGCTTTCAATAAAATTTTGCTTATATCTGCCAAAAACTGTTTTGCTTGTGCCAAAAGTAAGGTATGACATGTAGCTAATTGGAACAATAAGTTGAAACTTGTGTTAAGAATAGATTCATATGAGTAAGGAGCAAAAATATTATTTCATTAACCATAAAATAAACAAATCCCTAATTATTCAAGATATATTATTATGTATTAATAATAATAGAACACTAACTTTGAAAACATAATTATTCAGTTTTAGAACCCTAATTAACTGATGGGTAGGTTCTAGGTAGAATAACAGGTAGGAAATAAACATTGTTCGAAGCGTAGTTTGAAAGCATAACATAGATAAAAAAAACCTCGTAATGCCCCTTTTGTGGTTAACGTCTTAATATTTCCACTTAAATTACTTGGTGAAATTTGGCAGGGATAAGAGAAAGGGGAAATAATATTTTTAATATCCATAAAATAAATAAATAGACAATCGCAGGAACAAAGACGTCCCAATGTTCTAAATCGAAGCCGACAACAATATAGTAAAAATTTGGAAAATAATAGACAGAGGAACGCCGACTATATTGCAGAATTAAGCAAGTCAAATTTGGAGTATCGCAATGAGGAGAGAACTCGTGACAGTTCTACACGTTCCACTAGACGATAGAACCTACTTCACAGAGCAGCAGAGCAGCTGGTCATTCAAACAGCGTTAGAATCCAGAATATAGAGCAGCGGAGCAGGAGCGCAGCATAATAGGAACAGGCGCTTGGATCCGGAATATAGGGTTTAAGAACAGGAACGCAACACCGCGGAACATTTAAATAAGAAAACCAATCCGGAATATAGAGCAGCGGAGCTGGAAACGGAACATTTAAATAAGAGAACCAATCCGGAATATAGAGCAGCGGAGCAGGAGCGCAACACAATGGGACGTTCTGTACGGCGTCAGAATGCAATAATAAGAGAAGAAGAAAGGCAACGAGATGCAGCATTGAGGAAAAGTCGTCGAGAAGATCCAATAAAAAGACGTCGTGACCAAATTTTAAATTCTTCTCAAAGAAGAGTGCCCCGCCAGCAAACCAGGCAACAACTAGCAAACGAACAGGAATCAACGTTGGAAAGAGTATAATTCCATAGATCGGATCCCGCAAATCGTCAGTTAACGAACATCAACGTCGAGCTGCCAATATCTTTGATATGTACGCATTGTTGATAAAGAAAAGGCCCACTGAAATATGCGTGGGTTGCGGTGGCACTTGGTTTCCTCACCAAGTGAAAAAACTAGAAAAATGTCAGACTTCAACAAAATATGCGCCTTCAGAAGATGCTAGAAAAGTATTTTATCTCTCACCAAAATTTCCGTCTTCGAACCAAAAGTACAACTTTTGCACACATGCTATCGTATTGTTAGACAAGGCAAGATACCAAATATCTGCCTATCGGAAGAATTGGAGTTTCTTGATATTCCGGAATGCTTTCAGGACTTAACGTGCCTGGAAGAAAGACTGATATCACCGAGGATTCCATTTATGCGCATCATCTCCTTAGGATATGAACGACAATGTGCTATTCGTTGAGCAGTGGTGAATATCCCGATTTCTGTTGTAAAGACAGTCACCATGCTTCCACGAAGATTTGATAACAGCCATATTATTCAAGTGCACTTGAAACGTCGATTGGAATATGAAAAAAATTTTATGACGGAAACAGTGCGACCAGCAAAAATATTGGAGGCACTAAGCTATCTGCTGGGTACAGAGCTCTACGTCAAGCATAATATACAAATTTCAAGTGATTGGCTGGCAAATTCTGGAAACGAGGAAACTGTGCCATTTATTGCGAATCCTGCAGATGAGGCAGAAGTAAAAGACCTGCTTAATGCCCGTCAGGAAAATGTACCGCTTGAAATGGAAGAAGATTTAATTCCAGGTGGTCAGGAGACTTTAATGGACAATGAACCCGTTGAAAATCGATCCATTGACACCAGGACAAGGTAGATGCCCAAGGAGCGTTACAACCGACCACGATGCTCAGGAATTGTCGTATCCAACGATTTACTGCGGAAAAAAGAGGACATCCACAACAAGTACAGTAAAATTGCACGTTCTGAAATTCGACGCTATGATCGGCGTTCTGTGCGCGTGGACGTGCTCCTGTATACTTATAAGTTCTACGAGTTGGAGCGCATTAAAAATGCAACTTCCATTTGCTTGCATAAAAAGTCTGGATCGAGGAATATAACTGCTGCAAATGTGAGGGATGAAAATTTTGTCAGCAACCTTATCCAGCATCATGAAGGCTATCATGTACTCAAAGGACTTCGATCCTCACCTGCACATTGGGAGGCTGAAAAGAAACAAGTTGTAGCCATGAATCGCCAGTTTGGTTTGCCAACATTTTTTATCACAATGTCTGCTGCAGAAATAAAATGGCCTGAATATTGAAGAAACTAGTGGATAAAGTAGACATTTCGGAAGAGGAAGCTACTGCTCTATCAAGCTCTGAAAAGGCGAGATTGATAAAGACAGATCCAGTTACATGTTCCAGGTATTTCGACAACCGATTTCGCCAAATGCTAAAATTATTACAAAACGGACTATTTGCAGAGAATTTAGTAGTCCGTTACTATTACAGAAGAATAGGGGATCACCACATTGTCATGGCATGTACTGGCTAAGTAACGCAACACAATTGGCAAATGATGAAATCATCAACACAAGTGATGTTGAAACATTCATCAACCGACACATCACAACCGATGGGGATGTTTTGGACTTACTGGAATTCATTCAGTATCAAAAACATAGACATGGTCGAGCTTACCTAAGAGACCTACATGGAAAACAAATGTGCGATTCAACATGCCATATCCGCCGATGCTACGGACAGAAATACTTTTGGACAATGAGGAAGGTATTGAGCAACACAAAGTTCAATTTCGAAAAATACGGGAACTAATTACTCTAACGGATCTCCCAGAGAAAGAAATAACACAATTGAACTGCTTCGAAAATTTTTTGGCAGATGAGCGAATCAACACTGATTATGAAGGATACAAGCTTGCTCTTCGCTCATCTGTAAAAAAGCCACATATTTTCCTAAAGAGAAAATTTTCAGACAGGCTTCTAAATGCCTATAATAAAAATATCTGTAAATTGCATAGAGCAAATATTGATGTTAAATTCATTCTGGACGCATACGCTTGCTGTAGCTATATCATTAATTATATAAATATAGGAGTGTCAACATTCTTGAGACAAGCCATAGAGGAAATAAATGCAGGGAATTTCTCCATTAAAAGAAAACTGCAGCACATCGGAAACAAATTTGTAAATGGATCAGAAATATCGGCTCAAGAAGCAACTTATAATATTTTGGGACTGCATCTATCAGAAGCCAGTAATGGGGAAATATTTATAAATACATCACATCCGAACAACCGAGTAAGGATGATAAAGCCCCGACTTGAATTGAAAGTTTTACAGTAGGACTCTACGGACATATACATATGTGCTGAAGCAGTACTCTCATAGACCCGATCAATTGGAAGAACTATGCTTAGCAGATTTTGCAGCATGGTTTAGATTTTGCAAAACAAGCAGAAATGTTTCTGATAATAACGGAGACTACAACGAAGTAGAAAACGAACGGATTTTGGAAAATCTTCATGTCACAGCGGAAGAAACAGCTGATGATCAAGCTGCCTCACAACTTTTAGATCCCGAATTCAGAGCTCTAGCCGTTCCAGAGCAAACAGGAGACATTAATGTTTTTCAAGAGCACAACAATACAGAGGAAGCAGCGGTTCGATTAATTAAACTCTCACCTCTAATATTAGAAGACGAAAAAAGGGAAATCTTCTTCGAATATGTCTGGGCGGAGCAGGAGTGGGCAAGAGTCGACTTATAACAACTATATATCAGTGGTTGACATGGCGAGCTAATAGTGTACCAGGAACCAACCCCTAAACATCCAAGGTTACTCTGCGCATCCACTGGCAAAGCAGCATTTGGAATTGGAGGCTTAAACCTTCATTCGGTTTTTTCACTCCCCGTCAACCAGTCTTCCGGCGATCTTCGGCCACTAAATAGTGACACATTAAACACTATTCATGCCAATTTCATAGATATTAGGCTTATTATAATTGACGAAATTTCAATGGTTGGAGCAAAGATGTTTGCATATTTAGATTGCAGGCTAAAGCAAATTTTCAGGAGGAGCGCTTACTTTGGAGGCATACCAATTATCGTGTTTGATGACTTAAAGCAGCTTCCGCCAGTAGAAGATCGTTGGATATTTGCGCCGAATAAGAATGATCAATACAGTACAATTACAGGAACACGGCTTTGGGATCAATTTCGGTACTTTGAGTTCATTGAAATAACGCCCCAGCGTGAAGATCAAGCATTTGCTATCGCTTTAAATAATATGTCAGAAGGAAATATGACACACGCTAACATCCAATTATTCAAAATCAGGTAATGTTTTATACATTGCAGCTCAAGACTTCGATCAAATATATGGTGACAGTCAACATAAGCATAAGTGATGGTCTCGTCAATGGTGCTACGGGGGAACTAATGCAGGTTGATTCCGAATCACGTAGATCTGTAAGTTCAGTGGTGCGACTATGGATAAAATTCGCGGAATCAAGAGTTGAAAGCTTTGCACGTTCCAAGCAGCCTCACAGTTGCAATGCAGATTGGACAGTCAGGGTGGTACATTCACACAAGTTGATGTTCATCTGAAAAATCGGAACAACGCCTGGATATTTATTACCAAAATGTAAGGAGCCTAAACAAGCATATTGAAGATATCAGACCAGACAAGCTGATTTGTTCTGCTGATATTCTGTGCTTTGCCGAGACATGGACCTTACCTCAAGAAGAATTCCCAATAGAAGGCTACAGTGTTACTGCACACCTTGATGGAGAAACAAGATGATCCCGACGACGCCCTGCCAACGGCCTTATAATATACTACAAGCAAGATAGGTGCCCAGGTCTATCAGAAGGATCATTTTCAAGAAACGACACCAGTTCAACAAACGTTTACCAACTGTTAAACGTAAAAAATTCAACAGTTTCCATATCACTTGTGTGGTTATGTACACCCCGCTATAGACTTCCGTGATTTAGAAATCAAGTGGAAAATAATAGCCGTCAGACAACTGAACAGTATAATGGACCGTCAGTAGTCCTTGGTGACTTTAACATATGTCGCCTAACAGCAACTGATAATTTGGAGGCTCGATTACAACAGTTAGGATTTCAATCTTTATTGGCTAAAGTCGCCACAACAAAACAGGAAACAGCAATAGATTGGGTATGGACAAACATTGATTCTGCAATGACCTCATGTATCACATATAAAACGCTATACAGTTATCATGACGAAATATTTTTAAGCTTTAGAAAATAGTTGTGTATATTATACATATAGATATATGATTCAATATTATTAAATTTAAGTTTGTATTATAGTATAATGTCTAAGTCATAGATGTAATTATTGTTATTTATATATCATATAAAAAAGTATTATAGAATAATAAATATTATTATATGTTATATATTTTCTAATTTCTATAAATTTTTGTTTGTTTTAAAAACCCCCCTTTGGGAAATTTATTTTATAGCAATCTAGTAAATTAATACTAATAAACTATTTGTTTCTGACTTAAATTTATACGGTTTTCAAATTACAAAATGCTTATGCTATGATATTCATTTCAGATGTGTAAATTTATACATATGTATGTATTAAAGTCACTAGTTTAGTGAGACCTGAACAATAATTATTTTATTTCATAGTAAAATACTTTATTTTTTTTGTTACACAAGTTTGAAAGGCTGTACTCGCTTTAATCTTCTGGTAAGGCCATCATTATTAAGGAGTTGGAGAGCCTCAATGTTAATATGTTGTTGAAGTCGTTGTTCATGACTTTGAGCATACTTTTTGATGACGGTGTCAACAGTTTCTAAATTCAGTTCCATATGCAAGTTGTCATTACGAATGTACCAGGGTGCATTAACAATACCACGAAGTACTTTGTTTTGAAATCTGTTGCATTGATTGGTACAGCCCCAGAGTTGAATACCATAAGTCCAGATCGGTTTAAGGACTTGTTGATACAAGAGTAGCTTGTTGTATATTGACAAGGCAGAATATCTGCCCAATAGCCAGTACATTTTTCTGTACTTAAGTTTTAATTCTTCTTGTTTTTTTTTGACATGTGATTTCCACCTAAGTTTAATATCAAGGATCATACCAAGATATTTTGCTGAATTCGCATACGGAACTATTTTTTGGTTCATAAATATTGGTTTGTGATGTATACGTTTATTGGTGAAATCGATATGAACTGATTTGGTTTCATTCAGCTTAATGCGCCACGTAGTTGTCCAGCGTTGTACTTCTGCAATGGCTTTTTGTAATTTTTCTGTTGACTCAATATTATGGTCGCCAACGGCTAAAATTTCAGTATCATCAGCAAATGTAGCAACAATATTTTCGTTAAATGTTGGTAGGTCACTACTTGTAGTATATAAGAGATAAAGAACTGGTCCAAATACACTGCCTTGCGAAACTCCCGCTTGGAATTTTTTTAGAGCAGAAAAAGCGTCCTCTTGTTTGATTCTGAAATAGCGTTCTGATATATATGATTTCAGAATTTTCGAGAATTGTGTTGGAAGAAACATTTCAAGTTTATAGTTTAATCCTGCATGCCAAACTTTATCGATATTATGTGGTTTTATGGGGTGGCTTTCCAGGTTTAGGTATTATAATAACTTCAGCCACTTTCCATAATGACAGTACATATTGTAGTCTGAATAATGTATTAATCAGATTGATTATTTTAACTAATGCTTTCCTTGGTAGTTCTGTAAGTATCTGGACGGTGATCAGGTCGAATCCAGGAGCTTTTTTAGGGTTCATGGTATTTTTAATTTCTTTTTTGATTTCAGCTAGAGTGACCCGTGGTATTTCCATATTTTCTTTGCAATAATGTTTGATAACAGTGTAGTGTCATCCATCGTGTTAGGTTGAAAAATCGTTTCAAGGTGTTCAGCAAATCTGGATGCTTTCTGATAGTTATTTCTAGCCCAGCTACCATCAATGTTTTTAATTGGAGGGGTTTGCATAATTGACCTCTTTAGTCTTTTGGTAGACTTCCAAAGTGAATATTCTCATGGTATCGTTCTTAAATTGTTTAATTTCGTTTCTCAATTGAGACGTTAAGTTATTCAGTCTAGTTTTATCTTGTGGGGCTCTGGATTGTTGCCATTTTTTCCTCGCTTTTCTTTTTTCAAAAATTAGTTCCAATATTTCTTTAGGATAATTGTTACCTTTTGGTCTTGAACAAACTTCAGATGTATTTTGCCACGCTGAATACTGGATATCATTGGTCAGTTTTTCTACATCCAGATCTAACTGTTCTTCAGATTGTAATGGAACTGCTAATTCAATTCTTTGGTCAAGTGAAATTCTAAAGCTTTCCCAATCAGTCCATTTGTTTGTCAGATATGGGTTAGCTGGCTTCATTATAATATTTTCACTTAAAGTTAGAACAATCGGCGAATGATCTGAATTTAAATCGAAAATATCTTCTATTTGCATGTAATTGCTTGAAACATATTTTATGATAAAGAAATCAATAAGATCAGAAACCTTGTTTGGGTCGGTAGGCCAGTATGTGGGTTTGCCCGTTGATAAGGTTTCACATCCATATTTTTGAACCGCTTTTAATAACTCCCTTCCTTTAGTTGTGATGAGCCTCCATCCCCAGTGCGTGTGTTTAGCATTAAAATCACCACCAATGATGAATCGTTTTCCTATGTTTTTGAAGAATTCTTCATATCTATCACACTTAATATCGTGCTTCGGGGGACTGTACAAGCTAACTACCGTAATGTTACCATTCTTTTTTTTAATGTTTATTGCCGTTGCTTGTATATCTTCCGCTTCTAATTTCATTTCCTCATTATGGTTGAGATTTTCATTGATTATTACCGCACTTCCTCCCCTTGCTGCATTTTCTGGATGTATAGTGTGGTAGACTTTATATCCTTTAAATTTAATAAAAGATTGTTTATTAAAGTGTGTTTCTGATATCAGGCACACGTCTAGTTTATTTATGTCCAGGATTGCCTGTACTTCTTGGTGATGGTTGAGCAACCCATTTGCATTCCATGACATAATTTAAATTGTTTTAGCCATTAAGAGCTTCTTTTTTGCTTAGATGCAGTCTTTTTAGTACTTCCCTCAAGTTTATTAACCCTTTTATTGATTTTAGAAAAAGAGTCTTCTAGGTTGGTCATTTTATTAAGAATGAGTTGAAGGGTTTGGCTAATATCCCTCTGTCTTTTGGTATCAATACCTGGCATTTCACTACCTGATGCAGCTACAGAGGCATATGTTGGTTTTTTTTTTAACGTTGTCCATTTTATTTTGAACGCTGGCAGTTTTATTTATTTTTGGTGCATCTTTTACAATATTTTTTGGGATATGTTTGTTCAAATTGGGTTTATCAATCATTTTATTTTTGATTTTTTGCAGCTCTTTGGCTACAACGCATCCCCTGTAATTCGCTGGATGTGGCTCTGCACAATTGATACATTTTACTCTTTGGTTGCGAGGTTTTTCACAATTTACTGTAAGATGATTGCCTGCACATTTAACACATCTTGGCCCTTTGCAGCAATAATTTTGCGTGTGACCAAAGGCCTGGCATTTTTTACATTGGGGATCAGTTTATTTCCTTTCATTGGTCGGATTTCCACTTTACACCCAAGTATATGACTTATTTTCATTATTTTTCCTATGTTTTCATCGTTGCTAAATGTCAACATAAACATATTAAATGGCTTTTTTTTCTTTTCATAACAATTTATTGATAGCAGAGATAATTTTAAACCCTTTTTCAGCTAAAAATTATCCAACAACGCTAGATTTCATGAGTGGTACAGGTTTTTAGCCATTACCCTTACTGGTCTTTTTTGTTTATTTTCATATGAATAAAAATCCAAATTATTTTCTTTAAGTAGCTTAATTGCTTCTTTATAATCATTTGACTCTCTACAATTCATTTTGACTGTTGAGTCGTTGGTTAATTTCATTTCAAAGAAACTTTCATTTATATGTTCTTTCATCAAGCAGTATAAGGTTTCATACGATTTGATTCCATTTACAAAAATAGGCGGTGGTAATGGTTCTTTTTAGTTTTTTTGGGAGTTTGCTTATCTTTCTTTAAAGCGGTTTGTGAGGGTGTTGTATTTATTTTTCGTTTTTTATTTCTATGTTTTTCTCTAATCCATTCTGTTTCTTTAGCCAGCTCATCTTCATCCGTCCCATATTCAGTATCACATTATTTTACTGGAGCTGGTGTATTAGCTCTAGAGGATGCAGGAGTTGCGGTTGTCGAGGCACTTAGAAAAGGCCTTCCTTTAGGTAGATTTGCCTTGATCATATCAATTTGTTTTTGCATGTCAATAAGTTGAGAATTAAGACGAACAATTCGCTATCTGCATGTTGCCATCGACTAGAGACATATTGCCATTGATTAAACAACTGCTGTTCAGTTTGGGTGCGTTGGTGATCCTCTTGGAACAATACTTGTAATTAATTGTTTCGTTTGCGCACTCACCTTTTTTTCACTTTAAGTCACTTAAATAAATATATGCGAATAACGGATAAGGCCGGTATGAAAGGCTTGTTGAAAAAACACGGGCGGAAACTTGCGGACGTCTGGTCGATTCGATTCGCTAACGAAAAAGAAAGAATATGGTCCTCTGTTAGTCCTTTTTGAGTGTTGGGTTGTGTAGAGTTGTGGTGTGATGTGATGTGTATGTGTGGGTGGTCTGAGTGGTGTGATGTCTGCGTGGTGTGATGTCTTGTTGTGGATCGTGTTGATGTGGTGTGTTGGCGCGCAGTGGCGTGTATACAGGGGTTAGGCGTAACTCATCTAGCCAACTTGGTTTTGCTGGATGAGTATGTACTCATTTGATGTAGTTGATGTTTTATTATTGAGACTCATGTCACATAGTAAAATATGATTTATCCCACACAGAACTCTTTTCTAGCCACTCTTGTGATATTACATATTTATTTGTATTCATAAATTTTTTATAGCAGATTTTAAGGCTTTACCTAAACAAAAGCTCTACTGGTTTGTGTCCGTGCTTACACGATCTTTTTATATAAAAGCTTTTATAGGCGTCTTTTACAATTTAAAGAGATCAAAGTTCACTGCTCGTTTGAAAGCTCTGAATAGGATTCCCTAGGCTTGTTTGTTTTCTTTTTGTTTAGTTATTATATGTTATGTTTATTTTTATTATTATTTGAATAATGTTTTGTTTTAGTTTACACTAACAACTGTTACTTGTTTTTTGTATCACTTGTTTGTGTTTTTATTTATTTGATCGGTTTTGTGTAAGCATTCACGGAGCGAATTAAATACACGTCCGCACTCTTTAACACACGATCACAAATTTCTTTAAATATTATTATAAGTTGTTTTGTTTTGCATTAATTTAATGTAAACAATCGATCAGCTTAAAAAATTCAAATTTATGTAATGTCTGAAAGATCTAATTACCTCAATAACTAACCTTAATTCAAATAGAAGATTGTTTATAGTAAAGAACCTGGCCAGAAAGAACTGGCAAAATGCTTTCCGTTGGATGCAAGCCGTTGGCAAGTTACGTTTTCAAATGTAGTCATACATATTAAACAGCTGCACGAATGTATTCGTTTTTGGAATCATTCTTTTTACTCTCAAAACATGTACAATATTTGCAAATGTTAAGAGTATGCGAATGAGTGAGAGTAAAATATTTGACGAATGGAATGCGTATTATCATTTTTGTAACGGAGTATTCTTTATTCTCGTTTCATTAGACGGCTTTTACATTGGGACTCTTTTGACCCTCATATTTTTCAAATTCTCTTTTGGTGTCGCTCTGTACATTCACACGGGCAAAAAGAGTCCAGCAACTCGAGTCTAGTTTTTCTGCATTCCTTTTCACAAAACTTTCGTAAATATTTGTGCGGTTCGACGGCGCAACACTTAGAGCGTGTTGCATATTTCATTTGTATGTTGAGATGATGGTCACACATTTTGCTTGCAATGAATTACCATGAATATGGTAGAACAATATGCATAATACCTACCCGCTTAATAGGTTCAAAGAAATACTTAAGACGGGAATTCCCTAATCCACCAGAATGTATTGAATATCCGCTACTAATATTTTCAAGGCCAAATTTATAACAAGAATTTCCTAATCTTTAAGTATTAAAAATTCATAATTTTCTAACTCCATAATCTATACCTTAATTTTCTTCTTATTTACAATTTTTCAAAATATTTCTATTACTCTATGCATACATATTTGCATATTACATACAAAAAATAGATAACAGAATTCAAATTTGTGAACGAATTATCCTCGTCGTCCCCTCGCCCTCAATAAACCGGTTTGGGTTACAAAAGAATCTGTGTGTAAAAGTAAAGTTACTCTTTGGTTTCGCTTTTTCAACTACAAGTATATATGTATAAGCGAGTACTTGAGAGTACTCTATGTCAAGTGCAGCTATGAATGCAAGAAAAGGATATTGCGACGATTGATGAAAGGATAGTGCATAGATTGGCAAGTGTTTAAACAACAAAAATATTACGGGTTTTCTTAATTTCTATTCCTTCATTTCGAGTTTCCCTTTCTGATTTTATTGCGCCAAGAGTTTTTTTTCAAGCACAGTAGTGGGATAATTGGATTGTTTTAATATAAATATTGAATTGCGGGTGTTTTGTAATAAAAAAGAATATTAAAAAATAATAATGACTAATTTAAATGTAAATAGTAATATGTCAACTGATGAAAACACTTTTGTTATGTTTGTAAATGAAGAGCATGAGGCAATTCCAAATTTAGTTTCGTGCAGAAGTTGTTTAAATGTTTATAAATATAACAACAGGAGTACTTCGAATTTAGTGAAACATAAATGCTACATTTTAGAAAGCTCTTCACAAGCGTCAGTTGATAAATTTCAAGTTGATCCAGAACATAAAAGGAAGATGGTAGGCATTTTTACATAAATTTTACTGTAAATAATAGACATTATAGAATCGTTGAGGATAGTTGGCTTAAGGAATTAATAGAATTTGCTATAAGTATTGGAACAAAATTTGGTTCTAATGTTGATATTGATAATTTACTTCCTCATCCGACCACTATATCAAAAAATATTAATAGAGTATATGAAATTTATTTTGAAATAACTAAGTTGGAAATAAGTGCGATAAGAAATATTGGTTTTGGAATTACGTCTGATCTTTGGACCGACAATTTCTTCAAAAAAACATATATAGCTGTTACAATCCACCACGTGAAGGAAGGTAATTTGGTAAAACGTTTGCTGGGACTTAAATCTATGGAAGCAGAAAAATGTACACGTAAGTAAATTTACTTTTTTTACTACCTTTTGAAGAATAAAATAACAAAAGTCATATCTAAACGGCGCTTTAGCAAATGCATTACATTTATAATAATATTTTTAGATGACAACATTTTACGAAAAGTAAAGGCATTGCTACAAGAATTAAACTGCGAGTTATCCAGAAATACCTTTATTGTAACAGATAGAGGTTCAAACAAGCTTTTCGGACTTACAACCACATTAAATGCATAAATCATTTGATTAACAATGTATTGCAAAAATCCATACAAAGTATACCTGAAATATTAAATTTATGCCGTTTGTGCTCAGAACTAGTTAAATATATTATAAAATCCGGCAAAAACTCTTTTCTACCAAGAACCTTAAAAAGTTATTCACCTACCCGTTGGAATACTTATTATTATTTATTCGAGTCCATTGAAAATAACTGGATGGAGATTTTTAAAATTTTGGAGGAAAGTAATCAAATACGGAGATTTGATAGTATAAATCTAAGTTATATAAAACTAATTCTTCCCTTATTGAAATCTTTTGAAGAAGCTTCTAAGCAATTAGAAAGTGATAAACATCCGACATTGCAGTTATCAATTATTTATGTACATAAGCTGAAAAAAAGTGTACAGTAAATTTAGCAGACTCAACAATTATAAAGACGTTAAAAGAAAGCTTAACAAATTATTTGGAATCAGTTGTTATGGATAATTTAAGCATTTACCATAAAATTGCGCTGTTTTTGTTTCCACCTGCAAATCAACTATTGCAATTTAGTGAAGAAGAAAAAACCCAAATTAAAGATAAAAGCATGAATTTGATGTTAGAATATATATCAGACGAAGATAATGACAGAAATATAGCTCAAATAGAGTCAGAAAGTAATGAGCTTTTCAGCGATTTCGTGAAATGTCAGTCCATTTGTAATCCAACACAACACGTTGAAAGAGAATTTAATCGATACCGGAGTTTGGACGTAGCCTTTACAACTAGTTTTAATATTTTACAATGGTGGGAATTGCATAAGGATGAATTTCCGCTTCTTTACAAAGTATCTTGCAAAATATTAGCAACTCCGGCAAGTAGTGTATCCTCCGAGAGGGTATTTTCCGTAGCGCGTAATTATTTTCAGAAAAAAGAACACTTCTTGCTTCCGATAAAGAATCCGTCAACCAAATAATATTTTTAAATATTAATGTTGCAGAAAATGATTTAAAAAATAATATTATAAATACCACTTAAAAATAAATATATATGTACATAGGTATATACTATATTACCAGATGAATTCTAACTTAAGTTTTCCTTGAAATAAATACATATTTTACTTTCGTTTTGTTTGAATTAAATATATATGTAAATATGTATTGTTAATGTGCATTTAATTAATTATGGACTTTTACAAGATACCGCTATACAAATACGTATAATAGCAAAAATAATCAAACATATGCCAATTTTGACAAATCCACAAAATGCATTATTTTTCTAAACCGTGGGAAATTCCAACATTTATGAATTTTTTGAAAATTCCTAACATTAAAAAATTGTATTCAAATAAACGCAACAAGACAAAAACAATTTAAATGCATCAAGAAATGATATATAATATATTATTGCGTTTACATAGAGACTCTTTTGTCGCTCATTATCATTATTACCATGAATATGGTTATTGTTTTACCATAATACATAATACCCGCTTAATGGTTTCAAAGAAATACTTAAGTCGCGAATTCCCTAATCCGCCAGAATATATTAAATACCCACTACTAATATATTCAAGGCCAAATTTATAACAGAAATTTCCTAATCTTCTGGGAAGTATTAAAAATCCATAATTTTTTACACCATATTTTTTTCTATTCTTGTTTTAAATAAAATGATATTCGAACTAAATCCTTTGCGGTTAAAAGAAATAAATATGAAAGCATTTTAATATTTTATGTAAATATGAAAAAGTAAAAGTAACTCCATTTTTATTAGAATTCATTTATGTTTATAATATTTCATTTAATACCGCTAAATGTTATTAAAAATGTAAATTAAATATTTTTGAGTATCTTCATTTTCTCCTTATTCACAATTTTTCAAAATATAATATTTCTATTATTCTAGGCATATATATTTGCATATTATACAGGTAGCCATTTCATATTTTTCATTCCTTTGAGAGTACTCTCAATTACTCTACCCTTAGTTGCGAATGTTAAGAATACAAATATCCATTAAGATAATATATTCATTCCATTCCATTCTGTTCCGCTTCTAATTCATTCTCATTCATATTCGCTTACATAGAATGAGAGACCGATTCCATTCTAAAATCAAGAGAATGTTTTGAAGCTGCAAACATATGCTTTCGTGCAGCTGTTTAATACATATATGTAGTAGTTACTAAAAGAAATGCAGCTGTGAAGGGTAGCTAGTTAACGTTTTCTCTTGTTAGTTTGTGTCTTGACGCACTTTATTTAAACTCGTTTGTTAATATGTTTTTTTTGTGTTTTACCTATGTGATACTCTATTGGGGAATTTTTTTTTGTTTTGAAGTTGGCTTTGTATATTTAAAACAAGTAAGGAAGGGCTAAGTTCGGATGTAACCGAACATTTTATACTCTCGCAAAGTCAAATAGTATACTCGTTTGAGATTTCTTTGTGGATTGACTGATATTTTCGGTAGAAGGTCAACTAGAGGCACTGGGGTCCACATATTTAGTACTTAGGGGCTTGAACAGTTTTGGTTCGATTTAGACAATTTTTGGCCACAAGGTGGCATACTTTAATCGCATTATTCACGCAAAGTTTTATCCCGATACAGTCATTGTTGCCTGATTTGCATAGTGGAAAGTGAAAGAATCAGATGAAATTGAAAATGGTGTTATACCGATAAAAATATATGTATATGTAGCAGTGCATGCACATATATTCTTTTCGTTTGCGCTTTATTGTTATAATAACTTAAATTAACCGCATTTGTTGTTGGTAAATATATGTATTTATTATTGTACACCGCACTTTTGGTTTTTGTTACAGCACTTCAACCTTTTCGAAAAGTTATGTATGTATGTTTATGTTTATTTTGTTTGGTTCACTGCACTTTTTTTTTATACTCTCGCAACCTGTTGCTACAGAGTATAATAGTTTTGTTCACCTAACGGTTGTATTCATCACCTAAAACTAATCGAGTTAGATATAGGGTTATGTATATATAAATGATCAGAATGAAGAGACGAATTGAAATCCGGGTGACTGTCTGTCCGTCCGTGCGTGCAAGCTCTAACTTGAGTAAAACTTGCGATATCTCTATGAAACTTGGTAGACATGTTTCTTGATACCGTGAGACGGTTGGTATTGCAGATGGGCGTAATCGGACCACTGCCACGCTCACAAAACGTCATTATTCAAAAACAAATAAATTGCCATAACTAAGCTCCACAACAAGATATAAGACTCTTATTTGATATACAGGATCACAATAGGGAGGGGCATCTGCAGTTAAATTTTGTTTTTAAGTGGGCGTGGTCCCTTCCCTAATAGGTTTAATGTGCATATCTCCTAAACCGCTAATGCAATAATAACAAAATTCTCTGGAAGCAAATGCCTTTAGAACCTCTACCTACAGTGTGATAATGGGTGAAATCGGGTGGCAACTCCGCCCACTCCCCATATAACGGTACTGTTAAAAACTACTAAAAGCGCGATAAATCAAGCACTAAACACGCCAGAGACATTAAAATTTATCTCTGGGATGGCATGAGATGACTTTATAGGAACCGCGTTCAAAATTAGACAGTGGGCATGGCACAGCCCACTTTTAGGTGAAACCCCATATCTTGAGATCTGCTTAACCGATTTCAACCAAATTCAGTGCATAACGTTCTTTTCATATTTCTATGTTATATTGTGAAAATGGGCGAAATCGGACTACAACAATGCCTATGTCCCATATAACATATTTTAAATTCCATCTGATTCTTTCACTTTCCACTATGCATTTCAAGCAACAATGATTATATCGGGGTAAAGTTTTGCGTGAATAATACGTTTGAAGTATGCCACCTTGTGACCAAAAATTGTCTAAATGGAACCAAAACTGTTCAAGCCCTAAGTACTATATATGTGGACCCCAGTGCCTATAGTTGACCTTCTACCGAAAATATCAGTCAATCCACAAAGAAATCTCAAACGAGTATACTATTTGACTTTGCGAGAGTATAAAATATTCGGTTACATCCGAACTTAGCCCTTCCTTACTTGTTTTTATTTATATTTGGTCACCACACTGTGTATATGTAACTAATTTTTTTAAAGTTTTTTTACTCCATAGTGCCTCTCACTATGGCTCGAGGACCATGAATAATATCGTACCAGCCTTGTAAATTATAAAACTCATTTAAACAGAGCAATTTTGATCCGTCTGACTTAGAGTTCTTGATATAAATGCTATTAAGTTTATCCATTGGCTTACTACAACTCCTATAGCATAATTACTTGGGTTCGTGGTTAGTAGGAATCATTTATTAAAATCTGGTTGATACAAATCTATATGCTCCTTTAAATTATTTTTTAATATTTCCATAGCTCTTTTTGCTTCTTCATTTAGTTTTATTTTGACATTTGAACTTTTAGTTTTTGATATGTTACCGTTTTCCCTCTCAAATAGACAGTCAATGGTTTGTAAATTTTTACAGAATTCTTTAAAAAAATTGTATAGTAAAATGTTAGTTCCAGAAATGCTCTGAGTTTTTTCAAATTTGTTGGCTCTTTATATCTGTCTATGGCTAAATTTTTTTTAGGGTCTTGCGTTATTTTTCCATTTTTTATGATATGGCCAGAAATTTGGTTTGTCTTGAAAAGAAATGTGAGTTTTGTTCGAAATCTTCATATTGGCCGTGTGTAATTTTTGTATTATAATGGCAATGTTTTTCATATATTGTTCAGTTATAGTTGAATATATTAGGACATCATCTATATACAAGTTTATATATTATTTATAAGTAGTATACTTGTATACATATGCAAAAACACCAATGTAAGGTCTGAGAATATCGTCTTCACATCTTTGGAAAATGAAAGGTGCATTCTTGAGTCCAAATGATATTCTAAGGGATTCATCCTTAGCTCCATTGATTGAAGAACTGTTTTTTCTTTGTCTTTTTTTTATAATCTTTGAACATGTTGCTACAGAGTATAATAGTTTGGTTTACCTAACGGCTGTTTGTATCATCTAAAACTAATCGAGATGGATATAGCGTTCTATATATACCATATAAATGATCGGGATGACGAGACGAGTTGAAATCTGGATATCTGTCTGTCCGTCCGTCCGCCTGTCTATGGAAGATATATACAAGTATATGAAGGTATATATCTCCCAAACCAATAAAGCTATATCACCCAGTTCCAAGTGGACCGCTTTTATTAAAATACTCATTTTGCTTAGACTCCAATTGGACCGCTTTTATTGAAACCACTGTAATTTTGGGCTTAAATGGTAGTTTCAATTTATTGAAAACACTTGCAAAATAAGATTGTTTTAAAACTTTATTTATGATTTGTGTAATATTTAATTTTAATTTTTTTTATATTTAAACTTTTATTTCACACCAACATGATGAAAAAGAGAATCCGTGTAGCGACAACGATCCATCTACCTTTTTGAGGTGGAATTTGACCATAAACTACCCATGTGAGGAGTGCTTGCTGGATAAATTGTCAATTAATGCCTGTTTAAATAAGTCCACAAACTGTTTTTCAGTGGCTCTTTGGACTTCAATACATGTTTTGCTATTGTGACTCATCGTTTTCAAGGGGAAACCACACCGTCCGACGAAGCGAGCAAATGCCGCGAGAAAAGTCTCTGTCGCCAGATTTGTACATAGTTCAAGGTGTACTTTTGTCGTAAAACAAACAAAAACATTGAAGCCTTTATCTGGAAAGGCCCAGCAAAATCGACACCTGTTATTGTGAAGGGCAGAGCGAATTTGCAGCGTTCAAGTGGAACTGCTGCCATTATTTGCATTCGCATTTTTTGCTTGTACGTTGTGCAAACTTTGCACATGTAAATGGTCTTTTTATTTGAGGTTTAGGTTTAGGAATACTTGTATAAAACTCTTGGCGGATTAATTGTTGCGTTACTCGATGTTCGGCGTGTAGCATTAGTAAATGAACATAATGAAGGTATAATGTGGCAAGTTGTGATTTTTCGGGGATAAGTATGGGATGGCGTTCATTGTATGCCAGGCTAGAGTTGGCTGCCGACCATCCACACGAAGTAGACCTTTCGTGTCCAGAAATGGGTTTAGTACTAAGAGTGAGCTGTTTTTATCAATCGGCTTCGATTCCCTTAGTAGTGAAATCTCGCTGCTGAAGTAACGCGTACGTAACGTAAAAGGGTGGTGGTGGCAACGTGCAGCGGTTTGCACCCTCTTGTACCTAGTTTTTCAGGATTATCAGCACTGGCTACGTGTCGCCAAGTGGCAGATCCTACTAGGTCAAGTATTTGAGACGTTCTATTAGAGATATATGTCTTACATGTATGTGGTAGTTTTTCCATCCAACCCAATACTATTTCAGAATCAGATCATAGATATAATTTATATTTTGCCATGTTCAAATGCGTTTGCACCATGGATATCAATTTAGCCAGTAGTAGCGCGCCACATAGTTCAAGTCGTGGTAGACTTATTGTTTTTAAGGGAGCCACCTTTGCCTTTGCTAACAATAAGTGGCTCTTGGTTGCGGTATCGATTTGTGTGCGCACATAGATGGTGGCATAATATGCCTTTTCAGAGGCGTCGCAGAAGCTGTGCAGTTCGACTTTATAGTCTGGCGAATAGTTTACCCATCGTGTATTTGTATCTGTGCAATGTTATGCAGATTGTTTGCGAACTGGGACCATTTTTCTTAACGAAGTGGTTTCACTTGTTCGTCCAAATCGTTTCAGTCTAGCCATAATTCTTCTATTAGGATTTTGGCTTATATCATAATTGTTGAAAGCCCTCCTGCGGTGTAGAAAAAGTTATTACTCAGTAGTGTATAAAAAACTGGTCAGATATCGCATTCCATTGAATCTCCAGAGTTTTTGTTGTACTTCCCTTTACGAAGTTGGTAAATTTTTTAAAATATTAGGGTGGTTATCTTTTTTACGGAAATCGTGCGGTTTTGAGATCTTGTATCATTTTTGACATTGACTCGTATGCTTGTGGAAGACTGTAACTTGCAGACAGGATCGTCTACATAAATTTGTGTTTTGAACACCGGGGTTTGCAGAGGAAATTCTGACTTGGTGTTTTCTGCCAATTCATAAAATGTTCGAATGGACACCATTCTTAATTTGTAGTCGCATAATGGACTACTGGGGGAGTTTCGGAAAATAATTCGCTGAAAATCTTAATCGTCTTTATGTACAACTATTTGTCTATACATTTTTTTGACGTCCCCGAATACGTATTTATACGCACGAAAAAGCAGCATTAAATCTGGCTGGAGCGTGGGTCTCGTAAATAAAATGTCTTTTAGGGAATACACCGAGTTTGTGGACTTTGAAGCATTAGAAACAACTCTTACCTTTGTTGTTTTTTTGTCTGGCTTTAATACTGCATGATGTGGCAGGTAAGTTGAGTAGTATTTACTTTGTATTACTTTTTCGACAGGGCTAACTTCTCCATGTGGTCTAAGTGAAGGTATACTTCTAAGACCCTATCGTATTCTGGTTTAAGCTCACCTTTTTATGTAGGTTTTTTTTCCATACTTGCTGTATTGCAGAGGGGCGAGAAAGACCTAAGGCGAGTGTGTTGGGAAATTGTTGTTTTAGTGGTAGTCGTATGATTAACCGACTATTATCTGATCTAGTGGATCTGTAAAAGTCGTCACAATACTAATCTATTGGTGTTGTAATTGATATGGGGGAATTTTTCTAACTCCCGAAATTTCCTCAATTGTGAATTGAGATATACGTTTGAGATTTCTTCAACTTGAATTGTCATGGTGGGAGATGGTTCTGTAACTAGTCCACTTAGAATCCACCCGAGTATGGTAGTTTGGGCTAGAAGGGTGGTTCAAATTTTTTCAACACCTTCAAGTATTATTTGCAATATAAGGTCGCTGCCTAGTAGTAAATCTTTTTGAGCGGGGGTGTTGCAGTTGGAATCTCCTAATTTTAGGTGTGAAACCTTTTCCCAATGTTTGCTCTTTATATGATATGTAAGATAGGTTGGAAGCATGTTTGTCAATTGCGGTAAGACTTTAGCTTCACTTGAATTATCTTATTTGCTTGGAGGGAAATTAGGGTAATGGGGCAAATTTTAGTTTTGAACTACTCTTCCGCCCATTCCCGTAGTTTCAAAGTTGGCTTGTTTTGTTGACAGTTGTAGCCTATTTTGTGCCTTAGACGCTATAAATGATCGTTGTGGTCCTTGGTCTATTAAGGCCCTAAGTTTAAACAGTTCTCCTCGGTGTGCGATGGATACGACTGCTCTGGGTAGTAGTACCCTACTTTGGTTTTCGCTGTGTAGCGTTTGCCTTTTTAGTGCCTTTGAGCAGCATGATGCTTCTTGGCAAATTTCTGGATTTTGAATTTTAGACAAATTCCTTAGTATCGTTACTTGCTTATCGACCAATATTCTTTCATTTTCGTATCTTGCTTTTAGAGCTTCCCAAGCCAGATTGGAGTTATCGTCATTTAGTGCGAACTGTTTGACTACGACGCCTGCTTGACCTTTTGTTTTGTATCGGAGGTGATACAATTTTGTGCATTTGACAATTTTGGGTGGTTTATGTATACAGCTCTCGGAAGGACGGACATTGTTCATAACCACCATGAAAGAGTTCTCTGTCACATGCGGCCACCTTGACGCGGATGCCTGAATTTTCCTCTTGGCATTGATTTTATGGTAGCTCTACTCTCGGATGTGAAGTATGCGCAATTGCTATAATTAATTTTAATTGATCCGAACTTATTGCTTTTGTTTCTTCAGGCTGGTCTTTCTGGTTTCGTATTTAGCGTAATCCGAAGATTTGAAAATTTCCGGCAGATTTTACGATTGCGTCAAATGCAGCTTGAAAACATGTCCAAAAATTTTCTAGATTTTGTTGTTTGAGTTTTCTTGAATCAGTGAAGATGAAAATAGAGTGCAGTATCGTATTAGACTATCACTGTCAGATATAAACTTGGTATATGGAATATCTTTAACCCTTTTATGCTTTGTAGCACCTTGCTTTGTGCGTGTAGCTTCTGCAGGTGTGCATGGACTTTTTTCTTCAGAAATACTTTAGAACATTGTGTTGATTTAGATTCCTGAGAATCTGCGTTCATTTAGATACTATGAAAATAGTGATAATAATAGATAAGGGTAAAATACTTTAGATAAATACTATGAAAATAGTGATAATAATAGATAAGGGTAAAATACTTTAGATAAATAAAAATGTATTTTTTGTTGTATCCAGAAATAACGAACGCGTTTTTCGATTTTCTTATTATCGGTTTTTATTTAGCTGCGCTATTAATTTTTGTTTTATTTATGTTTTATTATTTGTTGTTTCGTACTCGTTTGTATATACTTATGTATATGAGCTTTTGTTAAACGAGGTTAACAACTTTTGTACATAATGATGCACGATATGTGCATATGTAATACGCTTAAACGTTTTGTTTGCAATCCTGCTTGCTTTGTTTTAAAAGCGCAATTATTTTTTAAATTTAAACGTTGTGTTATTATGATTAATAAATTAAGTCTAGTACCCTATGCATGTAGAGTATATCTACATAGGCAAATTGTAGGCCGTATGATAAATATTTCTATTATAGTCGTGGTATGAAAGAAGCGGGAAATGAAAATTAATAATGTGCAGAAATGTACTTTTGTATACGTACATATGTAAATTTTCAAAATGTTTTTGTTAATATTTATTCATATGTATGCATTTAAATTTGATTAGTTAAGTATAAACATCGATTATATAGAAAATATATGTATATATATACATATGTACCAGTTGAGTAATCGTGCATATATGTATGTTGTTCTCTCCTTTTCTATTTGTTTGACCTTTATTTTATTTTATCAAATTGTCATAGATTACCTATTCTATGCAATCCTGCTTATGCTTTATTGAGCATTGGGGCTATTGCCGGAAAGTGTCGCCAAGTAAATACCGGAACTTGGCTTATGCATTTTTTTGTGTAAAATTTGTGTGCTTGGATACACAATAGACTTTTTCTATTTTTTCTACGTTTGGCAGTAACTGTTCTGTAAAAATATAACTAGACCTGAATACAATTTTTATAAAGACGAGCTGTAACTTTTAACATACATACATATATCAAAAAAAATGCAAATTATATAATAATGAGAGGAATCGATACAACTCACAACTTTTACCGAATCAAGGGTATTAAAGGACTTAGCGTTCGCATTTAGTTTTGATATGCGTCAATAGGTGCGATTCCTTTTCTATTCGTGTGGATTTCTTATTGTTGTTATCTGTTTCGTACCTATGGTATGCGATTTAACTAATTTGTTGTTTTTAACGCTCTATTTTGTTTCGCGCCCGATTATTTAGTTTTGTATGTATTTTTTTATACATATATTAGTATCGCGCCCGGTTTTTGAAATGTTTTGTGATTTTATTACATACAATTTTTTGTAGGTTTTTTGTCACTTCATTTTTTCTTATTTCTTTTGTTTTGCACTTTTATTCTATTTCTATGTATACTATACATATATTTTATTTTTTTTCCTGGTCAATTTTTATATATATAAAATATTTTTATTTTTCAAATAATTTTTGGAAAAAATGTTTATAGACCCCACATATTAAACCTAACCCCTTTGGTTCAGTTTATATCACATATATTATGATTGAGTTAAATAGCTTCTTTTCATTAAAGTTAACATTTCGGAGAAAAAAATAATATTGACACTAAATAAATCTATGATCAATAACATAAGTGTAGGATATTTGTAGTTTAAATGAAACACGCTCTTCTTAGGATAGTGGCACGTCTGCCCTTTATTACATACGACTTGAAACTGTACTGTATGTTCTCGTTTTTCAGTAATTGTCCCGTTTTCCCATCCCAAGCGTCGCGTCAGTTTCCAGTCTACAGGGTCGCATTTAGTAGGACTGTCCGGATCGTGTTGTCCGCAATTCTCCCACATTCGGCCGTCCTGACCTGCCGTTCGCCCCGAACGCTGGGTTCCACGCCTTCATGTATTCGGCCACCGTTGTAGTTCTACCCGGTCCCTCAACGTCACCTATTTTTTCGACAGTATATCTTCCATGTGGAAGTCGTTCCTTCACTGAATACGGCCCCAAAAATTTTGCCTTCAGTTTAAGCCCTGAGCCATACTGTGTCCTCTTTATCGCCACTAAATCATTAACATTGTATTCTTCTTCTGGCTTCCGTTTTGAATTAAAAGTTCGCCTATTCTCTTCCTGAATCTTGGATATATTCTCTGCAGCTTTCTTTCTAATACTTTCTCGTTCCCCATCTAGTTCCTTAAGTAGTGAATCTTCTAGCATATTCCGGAGGTCAATACTATCAGATGTGCGCATATCTAACCCAGTTAGAATTCGAAAAGGTGTGAACTTAGTACTTCTTGGAGGAGTATTGTTCAAAAGTTGTTGTATCCTCTCAACGTGTCTGTACCAATTGGCTGGATTATTGTGGCATAATTTCGTCAGCAATGGTAGTATGATACGATTGATACGCTCGACTTGCCCGTTTCCACGTGGCACGCCGGTTGCAATAAGAAAATGCTGAATGCCCTCCTTAGTGCAATATTCTTCAAAACTCTTAGCTGTGAATGCTGTTCCCCTATCTGTAATTATTCTTCTTGGATTGCCGAACACAGAAGCCTGTTTTTGTAATCTGTCTATTACCGAAGCTGAATCTGTACTCCTCGTTGGGTATAACCACACGAATTTACTAAACGCATCTATAACTACCACCAAATGATTATACTTTTTATGGGTCAATTCCATAGGCCCTAAATGATCAAGATGGTAAGTCAACAACGGTCTGTCCTCCTTGTCTATTGGACAGAGTAAGCCCTCCTTTTTCCCTGCTTTTGCTTCTCCTATAATGCATTCTACACAATTTCTAATAACGTTTGTCACTTTTGATCCTATTTGGGATATATAAAACGATTTTTCCAAGTAATCTTGGGTCTTCTTTGCCGACCAGTGCCCTACACGGTGTGCCATCCGAATTATTTCCTCTTCCAGTTTTTGCGGTACTACCACCAGCTCTTTTACGGAATCTTTATACAGTATACCGTTTTTCAAATAAAAGTCTTCGTAAGTATTTTCCTCTAAAGCTTTGCATACCGCTTTTACCCAATCATCACTTTGTTGTGCTTCTCTTAACCGAAAATTTAACGAATCTTCAAGTAACATGGATTCCATTCGACTAAGAGCATCGACATGTTTCATTTTTGTAGCCGGTCTGTGCTCAATAACATAATCGAAATCTTGGAGAAACATAGCCCAACGAGCGACTCTAAGTGGTACATCTGTTTTCTTCATGGTTAGTGCGAACGCATTGCAATCGCTCACAATTTTGATCTTTTTCCCCATAACATAAATTCTCCACTTCTTTAAAGCCTGTATAATCGCAAGTACCTCTAATTCGTAAGAATGATACTTTTCTTCTCCAGGTCGAGTTTTGAGACTCATATAACTGACTGGGTGAAATTGTTGATCTTCTGGGTCTTTTTGAAGTAATACACCACCGTAACCGTGCATGCTAGCGTCCATGTGTATCTCTGTTTCGGCACTAGGGTTATAAAGCCAACGCCCCTTTAAGTTGCTGAAATGCTATAACTTGTTTTTCGTTGAATCTAAACTCAGTGTCTTTCCTCAGCAAATCGCTTAAAGGCCTAGCAATTAACGCATACCCTTCCACGAACCTTCTAAAATAAGAAGTAAGTCCTAAGAATCTTTGAAGATATTTTTTATCCCGCGGGATTGGAAAATTGTGTACTGCCTTTATTTTTTCGTCCGATGGTTTTATACCTCCTTCTTCAATAATGTATCCTAAAAATTTTATTCTCCTCATCAAAAATTGGCACTTTTGCCACTTAATCTTCAGCCCAAAACTTTCGGCTCTCTTTAAAACGACTTTTAGTTTAAGTAACCCTTCATTACTGCTTGATGCTGGAATAATTATATCGTCCATATAAATGACGATTACTCCTTGCTGCACCAGATCTCGGAAAATAGCTGATATAAAACGGCAAAATACGGCAGGAGAATTACAAATTCCAAAAGGTACGAAATTAAATTCATACTGCCCACTATGGGTTACGAATGAGGTGTAACGTTTTGAGTTTGGTTCGACCGGCACATGAAAAAATCCATTGGCCAGATCGAGAGTAGAGAATATTTTGGCTCTCTGTAATCTTTCCAAAGCATCATCGATGAGTGTCATTGGAAAATTATCCCTCACTATCTTTTCATTTAACTTTCTGAAGTCGCAGCACAATCGTTTTGTGCCATCTTTCTTCGATACGAGTACCACTGTTGAAGCATACTCTGAGTTACTTGGCTGAATAATGCCATCTTTCAACCACTCAGTCACCTGCGTATCTATCACGTGCTGATCTGCATATGACATTCTTCGTGGAGTTTGGTAGATAGGTCGGTCATCACACAAAATGATTTTCATTTCAACTCGTGATTGGGATTGTTTTACCGGAGTGTATTGAGTGACCATATCAATTATAGGCGAGCGATAGTCTACAGACAAATGAGTTAAGTTCAAAAGTGGATAGTCCTCAACCCTTTCTAAATCATTCTCTAGGCAAAGAGAAGTAAATTCTGATAAGAGAGTGATGCATTTCGCCTCGGGTGTTTTGTTACTAAACTCTTTTTCACTACTTCGTTGTGTTTCTTCGGTTTCTATCCCAACTTCCCTGGTTTTGTTTTGAATCTTTTCTTTAAACTCTACAGTACCTTCTGAAAATATAACGTCTGCTAACTTTAAAATATCATTTCCGAGGATCGCTTCATATCTCAAGTCGTTACTTGTGGTAACATGGAAAGTGACTTGTGCTGTAAGCCTGTCTAATTCAATATTTTCAGTAATACTGCCTATAGTGTTCAGCTCACTTTCTTTGATGCCGATTAATCGTCGTTTCTCGAAACTTGATAGAGGGCAATTGAATTTTTTGAAAATATCGTATCTAAGTAAGCTTAGATCAGACCCGGTGTCAACCATGGCATCAACACATAAGTCTCCCATCTTGATCTTTTTAAAAATTAATCCACTACATTTACTATAAGGACAATCAAGCATCGCATTATTTGTACCCCTCTCGGTTTTTATCTGCCTACCTACGTTGCTGCCACACTCGAAACTGCGATGTCCCATTTGACCGCACTTAAAACATTTATATTGTTTGTTATTTTCCCCACAATCTTTCGCTAGATGCCAGATACTACCACACTTGTAACATTTCCTCATTGCTCCATTAGTTCCTTGCCCAGCAGAGACCATTCGCGCATTTTGTTCATATTGAGTTCTGTTTGAGTGCTGTCGCGCCCCATGAACTCGTTCGTAAACTTTCAAACTTTCTTTTAAATCTTTAATCGTCTGTGCCTGGTACAGTATAGTTTTATTAGGCCTAGAGTCGGGAATACCTTCCACAAAATACCCTATCAAACTCATTTCATCTAGATTTATTGGCTTGGCTATATCCATCAAAACGTATAAATATTCCCTACAAGATTCGCTACTCCTTTTACGGCGATTTTGTAACATCTTATGAATCTCTAATGCAGATAATTTGGTGCCAAACTCATCAACAATAGCAGTTTTTAAGGAAGACCAATTTTTTATGCCCACCTGACTACGCAAGAACAACTTAGCAGCTCCTTTAAGCAGTTGCTTCGCATACACATACTTTTGAAGCTCATTCCAACCCAAAGTAACAGCATTATCTTCGAACTCTTGTAACCACTCACTAACTTCAAGGGAATCAGTTCCACTGAATGAGGGTAAACTGCCTTCGATATCCTTTAAGGTAAAGTTGGATTTGACTACTACGGTGTCCATTGATGGATTAACTATGTCTTCATAAGTACTTTCATTTTCACTCTCCTCATCGTCACTTTGTATGAGTTCGTAATGTCGCAAAAGTCTATCCCTCAGCTCACTTTTTCGTCCTGTCTGGGTTAGTCCAACTCGTCTTAATTCTTCTTTCAAAGCCGTTACCGTCATAGCTAAAATCGTCTGACTGTCCATGTCTCTTAATATTTAACAAATAATAGGTATAGTAAAATACAGTGTTTTGCAAATTATTGAAGTGATAACATATGTATGTGTACTTAAATATAAATATTAATATAAAAAAGATAAGGTATGAACTTTTGTTATGGAAAAAATTGCATCAGTACTGCAATTTCAAAATTACATACATATATTCCGATTCGGATCTACTATTAATGTAAACATGCTTATTTGTACGAACAAGTATGATAACGTTTTAATATATACTAAATCGATTAAGGAAATAAATACATTTAAAAATTCAATTTAATTATTAATGTTTGGTTACAGTAGTAATATTAATTAATAGTAACTGCCACTGCATTTGCTTTTATAAAAGTTGATCTTTACAAATATGACCAGCTGTACCTTTCTTTTGTTTTTCTAATATGATTTTGATTCGTTTCTCCGTTTTAATTTATTATTTCCTGCATGGTATTCTTCGCTTTTTGATCCGCTATTCTATCTTACTTAAACCTAATATGTATACCTACTACTGCTGCTGTTTTTTCCTTTAATAAGTGCTGCGAATTCTGAATCGATTTCTAAATTCAAATTTATCCACTAAATCCTGCTGTGACGTTTGCGTCCTCCTTCAATAATTTGTTGTGCTACAAATTCTGCTCCCATTTTCAATTGCACCGATACTCGTTGAATGTTGCTATATGTCTTGTTTTCTTATCCGTAAGTTGCTGTGCTGCGAATTCTGAATCGACTTCAATTTTACATTAACTCGTTGATTTCTGCTGTGTCTTCTTTTACTCTGTATAATGCTGTGCGGCGAATTATACTTCAATTTTACATTAACTCGTTGATTTCTGCTGTCTCTTCTTTTACTCTGTATAATGCTGTGCGGCGAATCGTCAGTTTTAAATTTCAAATTAATTCGTTGATTTCGACTGTTTCTTTTCCACTCTGCTCGGTATAATGCTGTGCGGCGAATTATACTTCAATTTTACATTAACTCGTTGATTTCTGCTGTCTCTTCTTTTACTCTGTATAATGCTGTGCGGCGAATCGTCAGTTTTAAATTTCAAATTAATTCGTTGATTTCGACTGTTTCTTTTCCACTCTACTCGGTATAATGCTGTGCGGCGAATTATACTTCAATTTTACATTAACTCGTTGATTTCTGCTGTCTCTTCTTCACTCTATTCAGTATAATGCTGTGCGGCGAATTACACTTCAATTTTAAATTTCAACTCAATTCGTTGATTTTGACTGTTTCTCCTCCTCCTTTAATATACGCGCTCACCGTCCTCAATATTTTAAAACTACGTATGTAACCGTCACTTTACCAAATTTTTAAGTTCTAGAAAACTCTGTTTGTACACACATTATATGTTCAAATTTTGTGGTTTACAAGTTTCATTTGGTGCGAGTAAATTCTGTTGCTTGTACTCACACGCACCCAAACACAAGTTTTTTACATTATACTTTTTCACATGACTTTCTATTAATATCATTCGTTGCACTCAAAAAGACAATTGTATGCTCCAAGTTCTTCATATTTAAAAGTTCAATCCCGGTTGAGCCCCCAAATTTGTAGGATATTCCTAGTTTAAATGAAACACGCTCTTCTTAGGATAGTGGCACGTCTGCCCTTTATTACATACGACTTGAAACTGTACTGTATGTTCTCGTTTTTCAGTAATTGTCCCGTTTTCCCATCCCAAGCGTCGCGTCAGTTTCCAGTCTACAGGGTCGCATTTAGTAGGACTGTCCGGATCGTGTTGTCCGCAATTCTCCCACATAAGTTAATAAGATAACAAATAATATCGAATAATGAATGTTGAATTCTTTCGCAACATTTGTATACTTTCGCAACATGTTGCAACAGAGTATAGTTTTGTTCACCAAATGGTTGTTTGCATCACCTAAAACTAATCGAGATAGATATAGATTTCTATATACATATATTTCTTCTAATATTTGGTGATAATCAGTGGATAGGTATATTTTCTCAGCCATCATGTTTAACTTATTACAAAATATACCAGACAACAATGTAATTAAGTTTCTTAGAGTGCTGGACTTTGTATAGAGCAAAAATATCTTCCTAGAAAAAATCGCATGAAAAAAATATTAGTAGTGTACTATCGACAGGGCTAAAAACCCTTTTTATGTGGTTATAGATAAACTGTGACCCCATCGATTTAAATGCTTCTGTCTATTATTTCAGTTTCACATTTTAATATAAAGGCCATGAGGTGAACTGTAAACTCAAGAAAATTACAATTTTACCCAGCGCCGTTGGCAGCTTATGAAAGGTTTAGATATTAAGACAGAAAGAAGAAAATCTACATACCTGCTCTACATATGTGTATACCATACTTAATTATATGTAAGTTATTGTTAATTTAGCCTTCATGGGTAGACCCTTCAAAATAGGTACCATAGATCCCCCTGTTTTAGAAAGCGTTTAACAAAAGTAATTTACGAAGGGATTCTCCGAGAACTTAATTTCAATACAATGAAATAAACTACTAATTTCTAAAATATAAATATAACTAAATATTATGTATTATTATGTTAGTGAATAACTAAGTAATATATAGGTATACAAAAGTACGTAAGCTGTACCAATATGTTGCAAGAGTATAATAAATATCAGTACACTGTGTTTGTAGTTTCAGTTTCACTAGATGTCTTTACAAGCAAAGTGCTTTATTCAAACTAATTTTAGTGTATTACACAGTACAGTGTACAGTGACGAGCAATAGCATAGCAAGGACTTACAACGAAACAGTGAAAGAGAGCAGCACCTAGGATCCAACTTTTAACACCCGGACGGACTGAAATATATAAGTATTATCTATAAGTATTTTATATATTAATCCATTTATTATTAATTAATCATGCCTAGATTAAGTAGAAAATCTATGTTACTAAGTCGTCTTCAGAATAGAAGACGTATGAGAGTTCTTCGTGCAAACTCTTTATATAGAGATAGTGAGCAGTCACAAAATACTGTAAGTAACGCTAATCGTAGATTAGATTCCGATGTACGTCTGTCCGAACAAATTATCAATACAAATCAACATAGAACCAGGCGGGAAAATCCGCAAATTCGCGCTGAAGAGCAAATAAGAGATACTCGAGGTCATAGGTCTCGGCGTGAAGACCCCGAGGTTCGATCTGTTGAGCAAATTGCAAATACTGTTCAACATAGAACAAGGCGGCAAGATCCGCAAATTCGCTCTGAAGAGCAAATAAGAGATACTCGAGGTCATAGGTCTCGGCGTGAACACCCCGAGGTTCGATCTGTTGAGTAAATTGCAAATACTGTTCAACATAGAACAAGGCGGCAAGATCCGCGAATTCGCTCTGAAGAGCAAATAAGAGATACTCGAGGTCATAGGTCTCGGCGTGAAGACCCCGAGGTTCGATCTGTTGAGCAAGTTGCAAATACTGTTCAACATAGAACAAGGCGGCAAGATCCACAAATTCGCTCTGAAGAGCAAATAAGAGATAATCGAGGTCATAGGTCTCGGCGTGCAGACCCTGAGGTTCGATCTGTTGAGTAAATTGCAAATACTGTTCAACATAGAACAAGGCGGCAAGATCCGCAAATTCGCTCTGAAGAGCAAATAAGAGATACTCGAGGTCATAGGTCTCGGCGTGAACACCCCGAGGTTCGATCTGTTGAGTAAATTGCAAATACTGTTCAACATAGAACAAGGCGGCAAGATCCGCGAATTCGCTCTGAAGAGCAAATAAGAGATACTCGAGGTCATAGGTCTCGGCGTGAAGACCCCGAGGTTCGATCTGTTGAGCAAGTTGCAAATACTGTTCAACATAGAACAAGGCGGCAAGATCCCCAAATTCGCTCTGAAGAGCAAATAAGAGATACTCGGGGTCATAGGTCTCGGCGTGAAGACTCTGAGGTTCGATCTGTTGAGCAAGTTGCAAATACTGTTCAAAGGCGCCAAGATCCACAAATTCGCCCTGAAGAGCAAATAAGAAATACTCGAGGTCATAGATCTCGTCGAGAATATCCTGCGGTACGTTATGATGAACAAAGTAGGAACACTAGGGATCATAGAGAACTTCGCGCAAGAAATCCTGAGTATAGGAGTTTAGAGCGCATTCGTGATCAAATGCAAAGGGAACATGCAAGAAGAAATCCTGAAATAAGGAGAGAGGAGCGTGATAGAGAAACACAACGACGACAGCTTAGTAGGAGGGGTATGAAGGAAGAAATTTTGAATCAGAGACGTCTTAGACAAGGTCAAGTTCGCCTTCGTAGAGATAACCCACTCAATAGATAATAAAATAGATAGACAAATTGAAAACCAAAGGCAGTCCCAACGAATCCGATTAACGAGAGAAAATAATGTTATAGAAACTGATAATAGTGGCAATTTAACAGATTTCAAAAACATTTATTTTCGAAATAAGCACATGCTCTGAAACGTATAGCAAGATAATACGTTCTGAAATTCGCCGTTTTGATAGAAGAGCGTGTACCATTCCAAAGTTTTTCTATGATTACAAAAAATTAGAACTGCTACAAATTAAGAATAGTACATCCATTTGCCTTAGAAAGTTTTCAGGTCGCAACCGAGTTACGGCCCAAAATCTATTAAACTAAAACTTTGTTCAAAACTTGACTCAACACGATGATGGTTACAAGGTTTTGAAAGGCGTTAGATCCTCACCTGCGCACTGGGAAGCTGAGAAATAAGAGGCAATCGCTATGATTCGGCAATTTGGGCTTCCAACCTTCTTTATCACTTTATCGGCTGCAGAATCCCAGTGGGTTGAGCTTTTGGTCATCCTCTCTAAAACTGTTGATTCTAAAGTTATTTCGGAGGAGGAAGCCAACAGTTTAACAACCCAAGATAGATATCGCTTAATTCGGTCAGACGCGGTTACTTGTGCTAGATATTTTGACTACCGCTATCGACAAATTCTAAAGCTTTTTAAAAATAACGCCGGCGTTTTTGGCGAGCATTTTGTTACAAATTTCTACTGGAGAGTGCAGTTTCAACAGAGAGGTTCCCCGCATGTACATGGCATGTATTGGCTTAATAATTCTCCCAGGATCAACCTTCAAGATCCTCAGACATTCCCTGATGTCATTAGTTTTATTGACAATTATATTTCTACCGATGGTTCGATCAGCCACTTAGAAAATTATTTGGGTTATCAAAAGCATAACCACAGTCGGTCTTGTACTAGGGAAATAAGAGGACAACAGTTTTGTCGTTTTGGTATACCATATCCACCAATGCCTTCAACGCTAATACTGTTACCTCTTACAGAAACAAGTCAAAATTCAGAAAGACACAAGGAAAACTTTTTCAAAATTCAAAACGTTTTAAATTCAAATTAGACTACAGAAGACATTTCTAATTTAAACGATTTTGAACACTTCCTGTCTGATAGTAGAATAAATATGTCTTTTGATGACTATTTGTTAGCCCTTAGGTCAAGTTTAAGAAAAACCAAAATTTTTCTAAAAAGAAAATTACAGGATCGTTTTATAAACGCTTATAATCCTCCATTGAGCAAATATGGATATCCAATATATACTGGATGCATATGCTTGCTTTTCATATATAATTAATTACTACGGAACTTCAGAACTTTCCTTCAGGTTCGACTGAAATATTCGTAGCCGGTATTTTAGACCGTTATGTTCAAAGATCCGATCAGTTAGAAACTCTTTGTTTAGCTGATTTTGCATCTAGGTATAAATATTTTAAATCTAGTAGAAGAGCACAAGACAGTGATCATGAAGAAGAAGAGAGGGAAGACGATAATTTACCAGAAAGCGGGGTTGTCATGCCTCTTAAAGACGGTAGCGGTTTTGTGAAAAAACGTACCAAACCTTGTATTATTCGGTATAGAAGGTTTAACCCAGATTTGGCCAGAGTTGAGTATTTCCGCGAAATGGTAATGCTTCACTATCCTTGGTGGAATGAACAGCAAGATCTCATTGAAAACGATAATGAGCAGACTTGCATAACACATCGTATTATAATTGAGAAAAATCAAAGAAAATATGATGTTTTTGAGCAAAGAGAACTTAAAAATGTGCTAGAAAGTCCTTATAATGAAATAGACTTGGAGGAAGGAGCTCAAAATGAACTACCTATCGTGGAAAATGAGTTTAGAGTGTGGGCACTTCCAGAAATAAACCCAAATATAAATTTGCTGGACTTGCATGGGAAAGATTCAACAGATAATGGCACTGAATCTGATTGCAATATTAGACTTATTAAACTACCCCCCTTAATTCCAGTTGAGGAATTATTTTCTTTAGTTCAAAGTCTAAATACTAACCAAAGAACCTATTTGACACATTTAATGCACTAGCTAAAAACAAATCGCCTATTTTATGAGTTCATTGGCGGCGGTGCAGGTGTAGGAAAGAGTCGTTTGATATCTGCAATATATCAAGCACTTAACCATCGTTACAATTCTACACCTGGATCCAATCCAAGTTCCTTAAAAGTTCTTCTTTGCGCACCTACGGGTAAAGCAGCATTCGGAATAGGTGGAATGACCCTTCATTCAATATTCTCTTTACCTGTTAATCAGTTGAATAGAGAGTTGAGGCCACTTAGCAATGATACAGTTAATTCATAGTATTCCAGACTTATCGATTTAAAATTAATCATAATTGATGAATTATCGATGGTAGGTGCTCGTATGTTTAGCTCTGTTGATGCGAAATTAAATCAAATTTTCAAAACAGAAAGCCCCTTCGGAGGTATACTTCATAGTGTTTGGTGATTTGAAGCAACTCTCCCCTGTTGGAGATAGGTGGATATTCTTTCCTAATCCCAATGATGCATGCAGCACTTTAGTTGGTTCCCCTTTGTGGGAGTTATTTAAATACTTTGAATTAACAGAAATAATGAGACAACGGGAGGATCAGGCCTTTGCAATTGCATTAAACCATATGGCATCTGGTACTACAAGTATGTCAAACGAGGACATATCACTCATTTAAAATTCGAGTAGTTAAATTCGAAGAAGTTCCCGATGATGCCATACATTTATTTTGGTCTAATGAAGAGACAAATAATTTCGATGCCCTTAAGCACAGTCGAATCCTAACTGAAGCTATCCTTCCAACTGCAAAGACTCAGTTAAAGGAATTGGGAAAAGTGAAAATGATAATATTTTGGAAAGAGTTAAACTTTTCAAAACTTCTAAAACGCAGGGACTGCCCTATGAATTGACATCACCGCCAAATATATGATTACAGTGAATATAAACACGTGTGATGGCTTGGTTAATGGGGCAGCTGAACAACTTAGGCAAATTGATTTCCATTGTTCTTTTCCAACAATTCTGTGGATTAAATTTTTGGAACCTTCTTTTGGTTTGATAGAACGGTCAAAAAAGCCTCATCCTTTAGTAATTTCTTGGACACTAATTCAAAAAGTTCTAAAATCTTTTCAATATAAAAGAAATGAACAAATTTCATTTGAAAGAAATCAGTTTCCAGTTGTTCCGGCTGAGAGAATAACTATTCATAAAAGCCAGGCCACATATAATAAAGTTGTAGTTCATACTCGATCCAGAATGCCTAGAGCTTCAATACAAGTATATATCGCTTGTAGTCGAGCTACTTCTCCAGAAGGTCTATTCATCATAGGAAATTTTATTCCTCCTCACAAATTTTCTGAATCAGATCCTGTATTTAGGGAACTGAGGGAATTGAACACAAATCAAGCTCTAACAACAATATTCCATAATGTTCAGAGTTTTCACGCTCACATTAATAATATAAAAAGCGACTGTTTGATGCTATCTTCAGATATTTTATGTTTTGTAGAAACTTGGAGTTATCCTTGCGAAAGTTTTGAGGATTGAGAAGTATGAAATTTCAGGATTTACTCCAATTAACGAGCTGAGGATGGATAGCACGGAAACAAGCAATAGAAATAAACGGGGTATTATAATATATGCAAAGCATAGTATTGCTTGCTCTATAGAATCAAATAACAGCCTCAATATTAATATTCTGGTTCTGTATAGAAATTCAGCTTTCTCTGTCAGACATTTAATTGTAGAACTTCAGAATGCCTTACTTCTGAGTTGGAGATTTTAACATTTGTTTAATGTCTACAGAGACTGCAATAAGAAATCTGCTCCAAAAAAAAAACTTTAGTTCCCTGCTTGGTGCAGAATATTCAACTACACTTGCCGGTACTCAAATTGATTGGGCATTTTCAAATACAGATCCTTCCCGTGTTAATACAATTACTTTTGAGACAGTACACAGCTTTCATGACAGTATTTGTGTCTCTATTTTGAACTAAAGCTTTCAGACCTAGTGCAATAGTTCTTAATTTTTTTTACCAAATATAATCGATATAGAATGGTATAGGAATTTTGGCAGTAGTTTTTAAGACAGTTTTAAGAAAAATATGTAAATAATCTAATTAAGAAAATTTAAATTATATGTATGATTTGTTATTATATATGTCATTATTGTATAAATATATGATAGAAATTAAATAGTATAAGGAAAAAAGAAATATAATTTGGATATATGTATAAGAATCTCTACAAAAATTTGTTTAATATTGTAAATATTATATACAAATTAATATAATAATATTATATCATTTTTAAAGTTGTTAATATTTATTATTTTTAAGCTAAACATGTAAAACAATATCGATATAATAAATAAAAAATGTTATTCATTGTCCAAAAACGATTTCTTTTCATACTTCTCAATGCAGTTGTAATGCATTCCATATAAAATCAATTATAAGCGTATACAAAAGAACGGTTTCCCATAATTTGAGTAAAGTTAGTTTACAAATTGCTCTAATTATTTTCACTGTGAATGTAAATAACTAAGGCAACAGTTCCTACTTCTAAATGTTCGGTTACATCCGAACTTAGCCCTTCCTTTTTTTTTTATTCTCTTGCAACATTTTGCTACAGAGTATAACAGTTTTGTTCACCAAACGGTTGTATGTATCATCTAAGACTAATCGAGTTAGATATTGGGATACATATGTATAATTTATCAGGATGAAGAGACTAGTTGAAATCCGGGTGACTGTCCGTCCGTCCGTCTGTGCAAGCTGTAACTTGAATAAAAATTTAGATATCTTTATGAAACTTAGTACACATGTTTCTTGGTACCGTAAGACAATTGGTATTGCAGATAAGCATAATCGGACCACTGCCACGCCCACAAAACGCCATTATTCAACAACTAATAAATTGCCATAACTAAGATCCGCAATAAGATATAAGACTGTTATTTGGTATACAGGATCACATTAGGGAGGGGCATCAGCAGTTTAAATTTTTTTTTAAAAAGTAAGCGTGGTCCCGCCCACTAAAAGGTTTAATATGCATATCTCCAAAGCCGCTCAAGCTATAATAACAAAATTCACTGAAAACAAACTTTTTTTAGCACCTCTATGGAAAGTGTTAAGATGGGTAAAATCGGGTGACAACCCCGGTACTGTTAAAAACTACTAAAAACGCGATAAATCAAGCACTAAATACGCCAGAGCTCAAAATTAGACAGTGGGCACGGCACCGCCCACTTTTAGGTGAAAACCCATATCTTGGGATTTGCTTAATCGATTTCAACCAAATTCGGTACATAAAATTCTTCTCATTTCTATATTACAGTGCGAAAATGGGCGAAATCGGATTACAACCACGCCTATTTCCCATATAACACCATTTTAACTTCCATCTGATTCTTTCACGTGCCACTATGCAAATCCAGCAACAATGATTGTATCGGGGTAAATCTTTGCGTGAATAATGCGTTTGAGATGTACCACCTTGTGACCAAAAATTGTCTAAATCACACCAAAACTGTTCAAGCTCCTAAGTACTGAATATGTGGACCCCAGTGCCCATAGTTGACTTTTTACCGAAAATATCGGTAAATGTGTAAGATATAGGTATAATTAAAATTCATATGATAAAATAAATAAATGAAACTCTCGATAATAGTATATTTTGTGTCAAAAATGTGTTGAATCGGATCAATACTTCCTTTAATATAAAATTTTGCCAACACCTGAAGTAATTTCCCGGTTTTAATCCTTGCAAGTTGCGAGAGTATAAAATGTTCGGTTACATCCCAACTTAGAATTTCCTTACTTTTTTCAATAGCCTTGTTTTGACAGATTACCCGTGAGCCGTGTCAAGTTGTCATGTTATTTTTGTTTAGTATTATTTGGCAATTTATCACGGAAAGACCTACGCCTGAACAACGTTTTTAAATTGTACAACTTTATTACGAAAATTCACGTTCTGTCAAGAATGTGTTTCGCGCGCTTCGCTCAACTTATGGTCAACATAACCGGCCTACTTAGCGTATTATTCGCAATACCATCACCCATCTTGAGACCCAGCATTCATTATTGGATGCTATTCGACCAAAAAGACCTCGTCCAGCACTTATGGTTAACATAACCGGCCTACTTAGCGTATTATTCGCAATACCATCACCCGTCTTGAGACCCAGCATTCATTATTGGATACTATTCGACCAAAAAAACTACGTCCAGTACGCAGTGAAGACAATATAGCGGCCGTTGCTGAGAGTTTACACGAAGACCGTGGAGAGTCGATTCGGCGCCGTTCGCAGCAACGCGGACTGATGTATCGACTTGGAATAATTTACGTCGAGATCTTAAAGTGAAAGCGTACAAAATACAGCTTGTGCAAGGACTGAAGCCGCTCGACCTTCCGAAGCGACATCGCTTCGCTCTATGGGCTCTTGATGAATTCCAAGAAAATCGGACGTTTTCGAGCCAAATTTTGTTCGGCAATGAGGCCCATTTCTGCCTTAATGGGTATGTAAACAAACAAAAAGGCCGAATTTGGGACGAAGAGCGACCAAAACAACGGTTTGGTGTGGTTTGTGGGCCGGTGGAATCAGCGGTTCATATTTCTTCAAAAATTATATCAGTGACAATGCAACCGTCTATGGTGACCGTTATCGCGCCATGATAACCGACTATTAGTTTTGTCATGATTGAGGCTGCCGCTTCGCTGACAGCTTTCCAATTCTCACTGGACTGAGGATAGGATATCTATTTGAGATTGTGTGTGTATTCAACTTTTGGAAATATATTACCATTGTTCTTTTATTTTAGCCGATTTCGTCTTTGACTTTTTTTGATGTAGTTCATATTGATTACTTACATGGGCTTTTACTTGGTTGATCTATATTATCGTCTAATAGTATTTGAATTTCGCTTTTTACAAAGTCGTGGTCCGCGAAGGGATAGAGATGTTGCCTAATCCAAAGAGGTTCATTACTTTTTGTTCTGATCTCTGCCTCTACTATAGTTGTGAATGGTAATAACTCATTTTTTTTCTTCTACTTTAGAATTGGGTATTTCATTTTTTAAGTAGTCTGCCACTTTTACAAAACTTTCAGAATAGTCAAAAAGATCAATTTTAGCTTTCATTTTTCTTAGAGCATCTACTCCAAGGATAATGGCAAAATCTTTAAGTTTATTTATTTCTAAGAAGGTTAAATCGAATCCTACCAGGTTAATTTCCCTTTTATGTGTTATGATCCATGATGTGTATGTTTTTGTTTTGATATTTTTGTCTAGTTTAATGTTCTTGGCATATTTATATGTTTTACTTACATAACTACTAGTGGCTCCAGTGTCGATTGATATACATATGTATATACCGGTTTACCATATGGTCCCATGCGTAGCATTTTTGGTAAACCGTGGCGTCTAAAAAATTGTTTCATTGTGATGACGTGTTGCTAAGGGCTTCGTTATAAAGTGATTGTATTTCTTGCTGTTCTTCTGTGATCTGGCTTTCTCTGGATTCTTAAGTTCGATGATGTGCGAACTAACCCCTATTTCGCTTAGTAGGCATAAACCGGTGTATGCGGCTGAATATTGTTCTGAACGGATTTGATCGTTGTTCTAGTACTTGTTGGTTGTTGAATATGTTGAAAATCATAAGTAGGGTGATTGAAGACATGTTCTGGTCGAAGGAATTGAGCTCATGAGGCAACTTTCATTAGTTCGACGCGTTAATGAGGTTGATAGGTGTTTTGTCGTGGCTGTATCCCTGTTATACGTGTTACTTGTGGTGTTGTTGATATTGAGAATCTAAATGTTGATATTGGGAATCGTGTTGCATCGTTCGTGCTATTCCATATGCTTCAGTGATAGTGGAACATCGTTGAACATAAAGAGCGTTGCGTATAGCTGTAATCCTGTTACAAAAATATATATTTTAAGATCTCTTATTAGGAGATCGTTTCTTTATTTGATATGTATGGTTAACTGTACGTAAACGACGAACGATCCCACAATGTCACTTAATGAGCTTCTGGCAAACAAAGGTCATAGATTATTGTGCGGACGCATTATTTATATTGTAGAAGGTTCCCAAACACATGACGATCTTATGCTTAAACCATGCTGTTATACGAGTTTCCGGTGGCAGCTTCTGGAGGTCGCCTCAAGTTTTAATTCAAGGATGGGTGTTAACTACAGCGAGAGGATTTTTTCGATATTGGTTGGTGCGGATAAAAGTTGTAGAATTGCTAGTAACGGTTAACTTAATGTTCTTTCCTCGTTGTAGAATGTTTTTCCGTTGATTGGAATAGTTGCATTGGCTTACAAGAATCTATATGTCCCGTTTAGTGTTTAGTTTTAGATAATTTATTATTTCATAGTTCGTGTTTTCGCAAGTTAGAATTGTATTAAAACTGATTTTATTAATTCTTCCATTATTTTTGACAGCTCTAATGTCTATTGTTTTACAAGTTTGGTTATCCTCGGTTGGAATACTTACAATATAAATTATAATTTCGTTTTGAGCTCCATCTAAATTTATATATGGAATACAATCTTTATCTATAATTTTTCTTGCAATATCTACTTCTCATTTGATAAGATAAACGAATTTATTATATTGGCTTTTGCCCAATGTATTGCATATGATATTCAAAACTTTAATTAATTCTTATTTATATTTTAACTGCAAGAATGATTATATTTCTATATATTTTACATTTTGCAAAGTTTTAATTATATTATTTGGTATTTTACTAATTTTATCTATTGTGAGTTTATTAATTAGTACTTGCTTAGTATTATTTTTCAAGACAATATTTATTTTACTCGAAATTATTTTTATTTATTTTTATTCTTCATGTCCTGGACTTCCAGCAATCCATTTCTATATGCTTCCCAGAAAATATATTGATCTTTTTTATTTTCTTTTCTACTTTTAAATAATTTAGTTGAGTTCTTCTTTGTTCTACTTTTAAATAATGTAGTTGAGTTCTTATTTGTGTTATTAAGTGAAATATGAAGGAGTAGGTAACGTTTTTGTGGATAGATTCGGTTTCAATAGTCGCTGCTATATGGTCAATTATTTCCGTGTATCTTCCTATGTCAATTTCGTGTAAATGTTCCTATTTGAAGTCTAGCTGTTCATTTTTCTACTGTTATGAGTATCCCCCTTTTGTACTTTACTTTCTTTTTTAACTATCTCCTTTATGTAAGGTTTACTTAACTTAGTTTCTAATCTTCTATTTTTCTTAACAAAAATTATTTGTCCTGGTAGGTATGACATTCTTTTCTATTTATTTTTATACCCTGAACAGGGTATATTAAGTTTGCCACGAAGTTTGTAAAACCAGAGAACGTAAATGAATAGACAAGGAGCAAATGTTAACTGAAAACTTTTTGAGTACTAATTTCTAGTTCCAGATGAGGGAACATCGAAAAATATAACTTCGAAAAAGAAAAATACACCACACAATATGCGAAATGCTATAAATAGACACAACGAATATTCCTATATGACAAAACATTGCGCATACCTATTTAGATTTATGTTTTCAATTTCTATGATATGACAAATTTATAATTAGGAAAAGCCTTCTGAATTAAAAATCTGTATTACCGGTAAAAACCCCAGATTTCATAATAAAATAAACATTTAGTGGGCTATTTTTCCAACTTATGTATGTGCGTTATGTGAGCAATTGCTTATTAAACAAAGGATAACAATAAAACGGTGGCTAAGCGGCCACATTTCCACTTTTGTGGTGGCTGAGGTCGTAAGCGGGAAGGGGTTAAGCACAATCCGAATACGAACATATACGTTCGAATCCTAAAACTCATGAAACTGAAATTTTATTTAATTTTTATTTTATTAATTGGAATCTAAGCATATCATAATTCCTTTACTTTAATAGCATATTTAACTTCCTGAGATAATTAAAATATTTCAGGAAAATATGTTCATATGTTTGGGTTTATTGCATATTCCTTTACTTATGCGTATTTACACAAATGTGATAATCACACATACATTCATGAGTACACGTACGCTGATGCTTGCTTCTTCTTGCCCCGCATAAGCAATGACTTTTGTCCACACTTTTTGCTTTTTGCGAGTTGAACGATCGCAGGCAAGGAGGGATTGGGGCGCACTGCCACATAATTATTTCAGATATATATTTTATTTATCGAATTTAGTTTAAAAACGATTATAGGTATGAATATATGTGTATTTATATATATATATATAATATATATTATATTACGAAAATAATTCATAATCATGCATCAGTATTTTTCAATACAAAATAAGCAACATAATAATATACTAAGAGTCTTCAGTTAGAACGCCTCTGTGTATAGTGGCAAGCCAACGAAATAACGGCGAGTTCGCGCAGACATTGTGTTGTTGAAAGTAACCAAATGACGATTTTGTCGACAAACATACATATATACATATGAGCTCGCATACATCTTGACGCCGAATTTTGCGCATCGTGGCGGAGTTGACAAAATTTGTTTCAATCAACAATTTTACGACAATGTCGATCGGCTATGTTGTCTCGTTTGTCCTTTTTGCAGGGCTTTGCTGTTGAAAATTGACTTATGCTCTTTTGAAATATTGCGATTACCGATTGGGCTGCATTTTCATAGCGTCGTATTTGAATAAAATGGGCTAAATCGACAAACTATGAAATAATGATAATAAGTAAACATATAAAAGTACTATATGGACTGTGCTTAGAATATATAGAAGTAGTTAATGATTTCATATAAATGGCAATTTAATATAAATTTTGTAATTTAATGCCATAAATAGTGCATAATATGCAAAAATATAAATATTATTTAAACTCGCTAAGAGGTCATGTTGCCAATTCTCCTTTTTGAAGTGAACATCAGACAAATTCTTCAATTTCTGATTTTTAGCAAATGTTGTGAGGAAGCAGCTTGTGGGCAACATACAAACGCGAGGGGGATGGTAGGATTTTCAGTGATACAAATTGTAAAATTGAAATTTTGCTGATTTTTCAATTTTACTGAAGACATTCAAATTCAATTTCATTCAGATCGCGCATTTGCGATAGGAATTCTATATGAAAACCAAATGTGGTTTACCAGGCGCACAGAAAATATAGCGCGGCGCAGAGTTATGAACGAGCGCACTTTGCTTTGAAGCAGACGCACGTTCCTTATGAATGAATTTGTTGTCGTTGTAATATAAAATACTTAGAAAATATGCCGCGAGTTCGCTTGAATATTATTGGCCGATGATGGTGCGTCTACGTTTTTTTTGTCACTTGCGCGAGTGTTTGATTTTTTGCGAAAGACATATTGAGGGACATACATATGTACATATGTGTACATATATGCAAATATATTTGGACATGCGAATGAAGGAAGGCAATTTCAAGAATATTCACATATAGACATATGAACATTGAAGCAAGTAAACAACAATAGCTGTTTGAGTTTACAGATTAGACAAAATTACTCGAATATCGTCTGTGGTGCTGCTTGTATAGCACACTTCTTTATGGCAATGTAAAACATTTTGCCTAAGTTCATATCCTATCACATATTTTTATATACTCTTTTTTTATTTTTATAACTCTTTTTTATTAAATGATATTTTAGTTCTATTTTCATATTATTTCCCTCATTACTTATATTTTCTTTTCATAACTCAATTATTTTCCTTTTTATTATTTTAAGTTTTGTTTCTCTGTGCATATGTATGTGTATACATTTTGCTTATAGAGTGGTGTAGTTCGTTTCGTACCCTGATAGTTGTGGTGAAATTTTATTTTCCAATTTGTGCGTTTTCGATGTTCCTCCATCGTAATTAACATTTTAGTACTGCTAACATTTGCTCCTTCTCTATTCGGTGACCCTATAAAATATATACATAAATGATCAGCATGATGAGCTGAGTTGATTAGTAGTCCCTCAGTTTTTATGCTATCGATCTGAAATTTTGCACCTGTCCTTTTCTAACAAAGAAGCTGCTTATTTGTCGGAACGGCCGATATCGGACCACTATAGCATATAGCTGCCATACCAACTGAACAATCAGAATCAAGTGTTTGTATGGAAAACTCTTTCATTTGACGAGGTATCTTCATGAAATTTGGCGTGTATTATTATTTCAGGCATTAATCCAATCCTCGAAGAAATTGTATAGATCGGATGACTATAGCATATAGCTGCCATATTAACCGAACGATCGGAGTAAAGTGCTTGCATGAAAAATTTTTTTATTTGACGAGGTATCTTTACGAAATTAGGCACGAGTTATTGCTTAAGGCAACAAATTATTCTCCACAGAAATTGGTCAGATCAGATCACTATATCATATAGCTACCATACAAATTGAACGTTCGGAATCAAGTTCTTGTAAGGGGCCTTTGTATAGCTTCGGCGCAACCAAAGTTAACGTTTTTTCTTGTTATTATGGTATTTGATATCCTTGCTTTGTTTGTGGGCTAATTTCTGTAAGTTACTTTTTTGTTCTTTCTATTTCTTCAGAGGTATAATATTAGGTAAAGTAAAAAGTTCGTTTGGTTTTTTATTGATTTTTCAAAAGATGATAACTCTGTGTACATTTGTCCGATTTCAAATATGCGCCGTTTTGTTCGTAAACTTGTTGCCAACGAGACGCCAACTTCAATATACCCCTCTCGTAGAAGACTGCGTCCCTATTGCCAAAAAAATCGGAGAGCCAATATTCACAGGCCTCTTTTAAGGCCAACTTCTCACCATTAAGCTCGTTCGCCATGGGCAGGAAAAGATGGTAATCTCTTGCTGCCAGGTCCGGACTATAAGGTGGTGCATTAGAACCTCCCATCCGAGCTCCAGGAGCTTCTGGCGAGTCACCAAAGACGTGTGTGGCCTGGCGTTGTCCTGAAGAAACACAATTCGGCATCTGTTGATCAAAGATGGCCTCTTCTGGATGAGTGCTGCATTCAAGTGGTCCAGTTAACGGTTTTGTTCAAAACTAATAAAAGCGGTTTATAGAAGCTAAGTGAAAACCCATATCTCGGGCCGTACTCGACCAATTTCAACTAAATTCAGCACATATCATTTTCCAGACGATCCTATGTTACATTGTGAAAATGGGCGCAATCGGATTTTCCACGCCTACATCGCATATAGCACAATTTTAAATACTCGATGATTATTTCACTTTGCAGTACACAAATCAAGCACCAATAGGGACTTTTAAGTATGCCATCTCGAGTGTAAAAATTGTTAAAATCGGACCATAAGCTTTCACATACCAAATATGTGGACCCCAGAAAATATCGGTCAATCTGTGATATATACATATTATTAAGGTTCGGGGAAAATGCTTCTTTGATTATAATACTTCCATTAGATCCCCTTTACCTAATATAAGGTTGGCCGTTATTTCCCTTCCGCTTTTTTGTCTTTTGAATTTCGCGACTATGTACAAAACGCTACAGAGCTCGTATCTGGCAACACTATACATAATTTGAAAGGTCTTGACATAACCTACAAAACAACGCTATGCATGATTAGTTTGGATATTGCGTTCAACAGTTATAGACGTGTAAACATGGAGTTCAATAACGCCGAAGTTCGCGCTATTTCAAAGTTTTCCTTCGTTAAAGGCAAATCCGCTAGAGAAACGTTCCGTGAGATTAATGGTGTTTTGGGGGATGGTACTCTATCACTTCGAACCGCGGAGGAATGGTTTCGACGATTCAGAGCCGGTGAAAACGACACCATGGATAAGCCAGCCGGCGGAAGACCTGTGACGACAAATACCGATCAAATCATGGAATACATCGAGTCAGACCGGCATATGGCATCTCGTGACATCGCCCAGGAGATGGGAGTTAGTCACCAAACCATTTTGAACCATCTGCAGAAGGCTGGATACAAAAAAAAGTTTGATGTTTGGGTGCCGCATAATTTGACGTAAAAAAACCTTCTGGACCGAATCAACGCCTGCGATATGCTGCTGAAACGGAACGAACTCGTCCCATTCTTGAAGCGGATGGTGACTGGCGACCAAAAATGGATCAATAGGGACGCAGCCTTCTACGAGAGGGGTATAATGAAGTTGGCATCTCGTTGGCAACAAGTTTACGAACAGAACGGCGCATATTTTAACTAAATCCGATCACTGTAACACTTTTTATAAAGCATTGAATGAAGAGCAAAAAAGCGGAAAGGAAATAACGGCCAACCTTATATAAAGATTTCCGAAATTCCAGTTGACTTTATAAAACACATATCGGCCAATGTGGAAGTTATTTTAATGAAATTGATAGAGTGTTTTTTTTAATAACAGTGTATCTTTATACTAAAATGGATAAAATCGGGCGAAAACTTGCCTTAGCCTCCCTATAACTGATATTCCCGACTTTGAAACATTCGGCTGACTTTACTCAATATATGTGTGTATATTTTTATATCTATATATTTATAAAATTTCTTTAAAATACGTTCTCAACTATACCTGACCAATGTCAAAAATTAATGCAATAAGCCTTCCATTTCTCTGCCCCTAATATATCCTATGTAATGACTTCCGACTTTCCACCTAACTTTAAACCTTAATATGTTTTCCTTAAAGTTATAAAATTATATTAATACGTTGGCGCTCAATATAAATTAATTTTTGGGTTAGTCTAATTCTCATATCCCTAATATAATATAATGAATTCCGATCCTTTAGTTGTCGTTTATCACATCAACTCAATATATTAAATTTAGCCTGACGGGAAGTTCGATATAGTAATAAAGCTAAGTGAGCCTATGCCATTCAATATAAGTTGACGAGGTACCCAATTTAATTGAAATCTATTCACGATTTCATCAAACAATTAATATTAAATTCTTTCGCAACATTTTTTAATATAAAATTTTGCCAACAGCTTAAGGTATTTAGCCCACTTTGATCCTGGAAAGTTGCAAGAGTAAAAAATGTTCGGTTACACCAGGACTTAGCCTTTCGTATGCCATCTCGAGTGTACTTACTCGTTTCTCCTAAACTAATGAGAAGAGTAAAATTTCGCACACTGTGCCCAGGTTAATCCAACATAAATGGTAAAATAGTTTAAATCTCCAATTTTAAAAATTAAAAACAATTCATAAAAAAAATATATTTCTAAACATAAGTATGATTTAAAAATTAAGAAATACACAAGTACAGTCCCTTGTATTCCAGCAATTACGTGTTCTTTTTTTTCGTAAATAATATTTTCACTATATTAAATAGTTTATTGTATATGTAAAATTATTTAATGTATATCATAGCCATGGCATCGAAAGACCAAATATTATATACTATCCATAATAAAAAAATTAATCAGTAAATGTGTTGCTAAGCGCAAATCTCGAGAACAGCTAATCCGATTATACGAATTCTTTTTTTAGAATATTGATGGAAGTACGTGGATGGTGCTTACGCAGAAAAAAAAAACGATTCGTAATCTTATATATGTGTATGCATTAATTCGTGCGGTTTTCTAAGAGAGGACTCTACTAGTATTATTTCGCGTCGTATTCATCTGTGGCTATATTCATTTCAAAGGTACTGCCATTTCGCGTCGTTTTCAGTAGATATAAATTGTTTGAGCGTGAACAACAATTTGTTTCATTCATTTGAAAATGTCGAAATTTGTACCAGATAAAGTGTTTTTGCGGGGAGTTCTTCTTCATTATTTTAACATGAAGAAAAGTGCTGCCGAAAGCCATCGTATTTTACTGGACGTTTATGGTGACCATGCTTTAGCCGAACGAACGTGCCAAAAGTGGTTTGCACGGTTTAAAAGTGGCAATTTCGACTTAGACGACGGTGAACGACCCGGACAGCCAAACAAACTTCAAGACGAAGAATTGGAGACATTGCTCGACGCAGATGCATTCCAGACGCAAGAAGAACTTGCAAAAGTATTAGGAGTTGATCAAGCAACCGTTTCCAGACGATTAAAATCATTAGGATTCATCCAGAAGCTTGGAAATTGGGTGCCTTATGAATTAAAGCCAAGAGACGTCGAACGTTGATTCTACATGTCGGAAATGTTGCTTCAACGCCACCAAAAGAAGTCGTTTTTGCATCGGATTGTCACTGGCGATGAAAAATGGATTCATTATGATAACCCAAAGCGCAAGAAATCGTATGTGAAGCCCGGCCAACCATCAACATCCACGGCAAAGTCGAATATCCATGCTGCTAAGGTTATGCTATGTATTTGGTGGGACCACAAGGGTGTGCTCTATTATGAGCTATTGAAATCGGGTCAGACGATCAATGGGGACCTCTACCGAAAACAATTGATTCGTTTGAAAAAGGCCATCGCGGAAAAACGACCAGAATATGCGACCAGACACGAATCAATAATTTTGCATCATGACAACGCTCGGCCACATGTTGCAAGGCCAGTTAAAAACTATTTGGAAAACTGTGGGTGGGAAGTTCTACCTCACCCGCCTTATAGCCCAGACATAGCACCTGCCGATTACCACTTGTTCAGATCAATGCAGAATGCCCTCACCGGAGTACGCTTCTCTTCAGAACAGGGTATCAGAAATTGGATTGATTCTTTCTTGACCTCCAAGCCGGAGAAGTTCTTTTGGGATGGGATTCACAAACTGAGATTGAGATATACTCGGAATGACATCACATAATCTTCGGTAGAAATTTATTCAAAGTAATTTTAATTCACCTCAATTACGGAACGGTAACGGGAAATATTATTGTAGCAACCATTTTGACTGGGAACTTTAATGGAGAAATGGTCCTCTTGCCACTGTTAGAATGTACGAGCTGAATTGAATTGAATTTGAAAATGTTTATAATTAAAAACTATATATATTATTGTTAAAAATTTAGAATGATCTAGCATCTTTCATTATTTGAAATGTTATCAAATAAGAACTTTGAAAATGACTCATTTATTTAAAACTTTAATATTAAATAAATAAAAAAATCAACGTATTATATATTATGTTTATTTGTGCTCAATAATAAATCGAAGAAAATTTGGTATCAATCATTTTTAAATTTGGAAGTGGGGTTATTCTTGCACTGGAAATAACGTTCTCGTTTTTATTCATAAATACAATTTTCTGTATTGAATAGTTTATAATTAATGCATACCATGTATACAGCAACCCGAAGCCGGGGTCCTCTAATCATTATAATATAATATTCTAAATATATACATTTTTGATTTTTCTTGAAAACCCAAATAAAAAACTTGCGTTAGTTATAGTTAAGGTAGCCTTTGGAGAATTGATGAATAATAGTGCAGTGCTTTAATATTATAATAAAAATGAATTATCCTATAAAATATTCGGGAAAACTTTAGTTTAGCATCCCACGATTTCAGGGTTAAGAGGGGTATCGTTGGATAGAGGAGATTCTCCAGATCACTTATAGTTTTCGAGATATTTTCATTTTAAGTTGAAAATTTCACAAATTTCATTTTACAATTTCTCGATTTATGATTAACGTAAAAACCCAATCACCATCTACAAAATATTAAGAACTTAATTTTCCATTTTAATAAAAGAAAAAGGTTTTATAACTTAAACGGATGTTTTATTGTATCTGATAATTTCACAAATGGATCATTATGCTGATTTGCAGCTATTATAATTATCCTTAATAAAAATTGAAGTTTGTAGAGAGTGATATACCCTCTTTAACATTACTTTTTTTTTTGTTAAGATTTCTTATTTGCACTATCCGCGCTTCAAAAGAATAACCCTGATCGGTCCAACACCGGGGTGTTCATAATTCAATCGCGTCAAACTTCTTTCTACACTGGCGGCCTTCGGCCGCACTTTAAAAAAATAACCCTGGCAATCAAATACCATAATTTATCAATAGAAGGGAATGAACAAAATTATAGTTCATGTATAATATTTGGGGTATAATTACTCGGGTACTAACTTGCACCAAAACACTCACCACTTTCACACGTTATCAATTGAAAAAGAACAAATATGGTTAAAAATGTATTAAGGATTTTCCAATCCGCAATTTTATTCTAGTCTTTGAAACTAAAAAGTTGTTTAAAAAAATGATGTGAAAAACGAGATGAGAATATAGATTTCTGGGGTGGCGCAGAACAGGATTCGGATGATGCGTATACGACGGCGATCGATCGAAAAAAAAGGGCCGTATCCAGTCGTCGATCCCTTTTGTTGGTTGGGTAGAGTGGTGAGATCGTGGGTGTGTTGGTGGTGTGTGTTGGTATCCCTCGGTGAATTGTGTAAAGTTGTATGTATTGGTGTGTGGTGTTTTCAGGAGTGGATGGTATTGTTGTGGTGTGTTGGAATGTATCAGTGTTGCTTGTGAAGTGGTGTGTGGTGCTTGTGCAGGGATGTTTGCTAGGAAGGCTTAAAGCTCATTTAGCCATCCCGGCCCCCCCTAGGCGAATGTTTAGCCTAAGAGTCCTTGCAGCTGTTGCAGCGTTGCTACAACGTTGCTCAGTCCCGTAGAGCGGTGATATTGCGGCCTAGAGTGCCGGCGCATCATCGGTGCTTCGTGTCGGTTTCTCCTTAATCGGGACACAGGAGGGGCTGCTGGTCGTCGGTGCTGTATTGCCCGAGTAGATAGTAGTTGTCTACTTGGAGGACGGCTGCGCGGGGCAGGCGGCCGACCGATGTCACGTCTCGGGTTGCGATGGAGCAACGTATGATGCAACCTGCCGCATATTTGGCACAGATTGACGGACGTGCACTCCTGAGTGTTATGTGCCGCTGTCAAGCAATTGAGACAATGCCCATGAGCCTGGGCAATTTGCTGGCGTTGCATCGGTTGCATGCCTCTAAAAATGTTGCAGTGTTGTAGTCGGTGAGGGCGGCGGCAAATGATGCACCGGACGCGCTGCGGTTCCCTGTTTGCTGTTAGTGACGGTCGCGCGATACTTCGAGGAGCGGTTGCAGTTACAGATCGGGGCGCTGGAGTAACCCCAGGTCGCGGCACATTGATAGCCGACCGAATAGCAGGCGTTGGCATAGGTGCATCTGCGTCCATAGTTATCTATGTAGAAAAGATTATTGGGCTTTATAAAGTTTTAAGATATAAGTTGAAATTGGCATTCTACAACTCTTGGTAGCATGAAAGGGTCGTCACATTGATCGACTCGTTAGTTTATATACTTATATATACGGATTGTTGTCGAGTTTGCGAGTTATTGTCTTTTCGTTTTTTCGTCGATTTATTGAAACGGTTATGAATTGCGTTTTCGGGATTATGACCGGTTTATCGTTTATCATTTGCTTTTTCCTTTATATCTGCGGTTGGTAGAAAGCACAGCTTCACGAGCGGTCTGGTTAACGTTCCGTTTTGGGTACGGAGATCAACTACTCTTATATGACCGTCGGAGCCATAATGTAGCTTTCCTATGCGACCAAGCCGCCATTCGGTAGGGGGTAGACAATCATCATGAATAATGACACAATCTTTGGCGCTTGTTCAGGAGTCTTCCAACGATATCTTTTATGGAGATCCTTTATGTACTCTTCTTTCCATCGGCGGCTGAAATCGTTATGGAGAATTTTAGTTCTTTCCCAGCGATTTAATAAGGATAGCGACTCCACGCCTGGCTCAGGTATGGCCAGAATGGGTGTTCCTTTGAGAAAGTGCCCTGGAGTTAAGGCTGTGAAATCTGAGGGATCTTGCGAGAGGGTGGTGAGACGCCGTGAATTGAGAACGGCTTCAATTCGAATTAATAATGTAGTGAATTCTTCATAATTGAATTTGTAATTTCCAGCTACTTTTTTTAAGTGGGATTTGAAGCTCTTTACAGCTGATTCCCATAAACCACCCATATGAGGAGCGCTTGGTGCATACTTTTGTACGATCTCAGGTGAAATTTGTTGAATAAAGTCCACAAACTGTTTTTCGGTGGCCCTTTGAGCGCCGATAAAGGTTTTACCATTTTCGCTCATTATCTTCGATGCAAAACCGCGTCGTCCGACGAAGCGAGCAAATGCCGCAAGGAAAGCCTCCTTTGTCAGATTAGTATAAAGCTCAAGGTGTACTGCTTTTGTCGTAAAACAGACAAAGACAGCCACATAGCCTTTCATCAGAGTGGGAGACCTTAACATGGACGCCTTTATTTGAAAAGGCCCAGCAAAATCGACACCTGTGATAGAGAAAGGCAGAGCAAAGTTGCAGCGTTCCGGGGAAAGTGTTGCCATAATCTGTGTTCGCATCTTTTGCTTGTGCGTGGTACAGATTTTGCACAAGAAAATACACTTCTTTATTTGGGGCTTAAGTCAGGGAATGTAAAATTCTTGGCGGACCATATGTTGCATGAGACGATGTTTGGCATGAAGCATTAATATGTGGATATAATTGATGAGTAATGTAGCAAGTTGAGACTTCTCTGGTACAATTATGGGATGGCGTTCGTTATACGTTAGGCTTGAATTGGCAAGCCGACCATTCACACGAAGAAGCCCTTTCGTGTCGAGGAATGGGTTTAGAGCTAAGAGTGAACTCCTTTTGTCAATGGGTTTTGATTCTCTTAATAGTGTTATATCGCGGCTGAAGTAGCGCGTTTGAGTTGATGCGATTAGAGCGACCTTTGCCTCTTGCAATTCTAGGTGCGTCAATGTATCGCATTGGGGGTACTCTGAGGGAACTCCCTTAACTTTAATTTTAAGTCCTTCTATGAACTTTAACATATAGGCGATTACTCTGAGGGCTCGGGAGAACGATGAAAATCGCTCAAGGCTGTCAGTATCCTCCACTGCTGTGTGAAAGGAGTCGATTTTTCGACTTTCTGGGGCAATTATATTGCGCATGGGCGATTGTGGCCAAGAATCGGGAGATTCTGTTAACCATCGGGGGCCATTCCACCAGAGGGTGGTGGTGGCAAGATGCAGGGGTTTGCATCCTCTTGTACCTAGATCAGCAGGATTGTCAGCACTGGCTACATGTCGCCAAGTGGCTGATCCTACTAGGTCAAGTATTTGAGACGTTCGGTTAGAAATATACGAGTTCTATGCATGTGGTGGTTTTTCTAACCAGGCTAGTACAATTTCAGAATCGGACCACAGATACAATTTGTATTTTGCCATATTTAAATGCATTCGCACCATGGATGCTAGTTTGGCAAGTAGTAGCGCTCCGCACAGTTCAAGTCGTGGCAGACTTATTGTTTTTAACGGACCTACTTTTGCTTTTGCTACTAGCAAGTGGCTTGTGGTCGCAAAGTCGCTTTGTGTGCGAACATATATAATTGCGCAATATGCCTTTTCAGAAGCGTCACAGAAGCCGTGTAGTTCGACTTTGTGCTCTGGGGCATAATTTACCCATCGTGGGATTTGTATCTGCGAGATATCGTTTAGATTGTTTGCAAACTGGAACCACTTTTCTAAACGAAGTGGTTTTACTTGTTCGTCCCAGTCGGTTCCATCCAGCTATAATTCTTGTATTAGAATTTTTGCTTGTATCATAACTGGCGAAAGCCATCCTGCGGGGTCGAAAAGTTTCGCCACAGAGGATAGAATTTGTCGCTTCGTTATGGCGGATAATGCAGATATTGACTCTGTAGTGTATGAAAACTGGTCAGATATCGCATTCCATTGGATCCCCAGAGCTTTTGTTGTACTTTCCTTTTCGAATTTAAGGAAATTAGTATCTAACAAGTTTTCATGTGGTATATTTTTTAAAATATTAGGGTGGTTCGCCGTTATCTTTTTCAACGGATACCCTGCGGTTTTGAGGGCTTGTACCACTTGTGATAGTGACTCGTATGCTTGTGGAAGACTGTGACTTCCAGACAGGATATCGTCTACATACGTTTGTGTTTTTAACACCTGGGTTGCTAGAGGAAATTCTGACTTGGTGTTTTCTGCCAATTCGTGCAGTGTTCGAATGGCTAGATATGGAGCACAGTTGACGCCAAAGGTAACTGTTTTTAATTTATAGTCGCGGAGTGGACTATTGGGGGATTTTCGGGAAATAATTCGCTGAAAATTCTGATCGTCTTTATGTACGACTATTTGTCTATACATTTTTTCGACGTCTCCGTTGAATACGTATTTGAATAAACGCCAATTTAAAATGAGTAGCATTAAATCTGGTTCGAGCGTGGGTCCCGTAAATAGGATTCATTTAGGGAGTTCCCCGAGCTGGTGGATCTTGATGCATTAAAGACAACTCTTACTTTAGTTGTTTTTTTTGTCTGGCTTTACCACTGCATGATGAGGCAAGTAAAATGGGTAATATTTGCCATTTATGATTTTTTCGCATGGGCTTACTTCCTCCATGTGGTGTATACCTCCATTTAGTTCTTCTAACACGCCATCGTATTCTGGCTTAAGCTCACCTTTTTTAAATAAGTTTTTTTCCATACTTAAAAACTGCTGTATTGCAGAGGTGCGAGAGTGACCTAGGGCGAGTGTGTTAGGAAATTGTTGTTTTAGTGGTAGTCGTACGACATACCGACCATTACCTGATCTAGTAGTTGTGGCTTTGTAAAAGTCTTCACAATACTGATCTTCAGGGGTTGTGATTGATATGGGGGGGAGTTCTTCTAGCTCCCAAAATTTTTTCAATTGTGAATTGAGGTATTCGTTTGAGATTTCCTCAACCTGAGTGGTCATGGTGGTAACTGGTTCCGAAACTAGTCCACTTAGGAACCACCCAAAAATAGTATTTTATGCCAGAAGTGTATTTGAAATTTTCTCAATACCTTCAAGTATTATCTGTGGTATGAGATCGCTGCCTAATAGAAGGTCTATTTGAGCGGGAGTGTTGCAGTTGGGATCTGCTAGCTTTAGGTGTGAAACCTTTTGCCAATGCTTGCTATTTATGTGATAGCTTGGAAGCATATTTGTAAGTTGCGGTAAGACTATAGCTTCTGCTTGTATGTGCTTATCCGCTTGGGGGGAAATTAGGGTGATGGGGCAGATTTTATTTGAGTTTTGGACTACTCTTCCGCCCATTCCCGTGATTTCAAAATTGGCTAGTTTTGTTGGAAGTTGTAGCCTAATTTGAGCCCTAGACGCTATGAAAGATCGTTGTGATCCTTGGTCTATTAAGGCCCTAAGTTTAAACAGTTCTCCTCGGTGTTCGATGGAGACGACTGCTGTGGGTAGTAGTACTCTACTTTGATTTTCGCTGTGTAGCGTTTGTTTTTTTAATGCCTTTGGGCAGCATGGTGCTTCTTGGCAATTTTCGGGGTTTGCTGTTGCAACTAAACCCGTGGCTCTTTTCATATTTGCGCTGTTTGGGGGTGAGCTGGAATATGTGCTGTAATGCAGCATTGAATGATGTCGTTTATGACAATAAACGCAATTAAATTTGCTTTCGCACTCTTTAAGTGTATGTGCATGTGACAGGCAATTTGTACAAAGCCTTTTTGTTTTTACGAAATTATTTCGATCGATAATATTAAATTTTTTGAATCTCTCGCAAGATTTGAGCTTATGCCCCCCTGTACATAGTTCGCATGACGTTTGTTTGTACTGTTCGGATGTGAACGTTTGATTTTTGAAAAAGCTTCTATTTAAATTGTTGTTGCTACTGGCTTGGGGTCTGTGGAAGCTTCTATTTAGGTCGTGTTGAACGGTTTCCGTTCTGACCATTTTTTTATCTACCCTTTCTGCGATTTCGTATTGGGTTATTAAAAAGTCTTTCATCTGTTGCTACGTTGGGCATTTTTTTCGAGATGAGAGCGATTGCTCCCACAAAAGTAACGATTTTTCTGGTAAAGCGGAGGTACATATGTTTACCAGTATTGGGTCCCAGCTGTCTGTGGGAATATTTTGTGTCGATAGAACCGACAAGCAATTAGAAACAGTGGATTGCAGTTTTATAAACTCTTTACTCGTTACTTGCTTATCGACCAATATTCTTTCATTTTCATATCTAGATTTAAGAGCTTCCCAAGCCAAATTGAAATTATCGTCGTTTAATGCGAACTGTTTTACTATTACGCCTGCTTGACCTTTAGTTTTGTATCGGAGGTGATACAATTTTTGTGCATTTGATAATTTTGGGTGGTTCATGTAAACGGCTGTAAACATGTCCCGGAAGGACGGCCATTGTTAATAACCACCATGAAATATTTCTGTGTCACATGCGGGCACCTTGAGATGGATGCCTGAACTTGCCTCTTGACTTTGTACTTGTGGCAGCTCTACTCTCTGATGTGGAGTAGGTGCAATTGCTTTTATTAGCTTTAGTTGATCGGAAATCATTGCTTTAGTTTCTTCGAACTGTTCTAAGCAGTTTTCGTATTTGGCGTAAGCCGAAGATTTGAAATTTTCTGGTAGATCTGAGTCGTCAGATTCTACGATTGCGTCATATGCAGCTTGGAGACGTTTCCAAAAATTGTCAAGATTATCTTTTTTGCTTTCTAATACCGATTCAGAATTTTTTTGAATCGGCGAAGATGAAAATCGAGTGCAGTATCGTATTAGACTGTCACTCTCAGCAATGAATTTAGTGTAAGAAATGTCTTTACCCCTCTTTTGCTTTGTAGCACCTTGCTTTGAGCGTGTAGCCAATGTGCCAATGTGGACTTAGAATATTATATGTATATATGCAATCCTACTTGTTTTTGTTTAACAAAAAACAAGGGGTATTGCGGAATATTTGCCAATGTGGACTTTGAAGCGAAGTACGTATGTATGTTTGTAAACCTGTGCCGGTATGTATGTAAATGCGCGTGTATATATGTACGCAGTGCGAAAAGACCGCGAAAAGGAGAATAATTGACCGCAGGTATTCTCGTAAAATGTATGTATATATGGATGAACGCTGTGCTGGAAGAGCGAGAAATTGCAATTGGTAATGTGCCGATATTTCACCGTATGCACTTATGTATATATGTATCAAATTATGATCTTGTACACGTATATTAAAAGACAAAATTTAATTTATGTATGTACATATATGTATTGCTCTTGGCAATTATATAAAATGTATTTTCATATATATATATATATGGTTGTTGTTAGATTAAGTATATATGTAAAAATGTATATGTGCATATGAATATGTGGTATATTGTATGTACGTATGTATATATGTTTGTAAATTAAAATGCATATATGTATTTTTGAAAATTTCTGCTTTTTTTTTTCTGTTAGGTTCTCAATTTGCCTTAGCTTACTTGGTTTGACGCAATCCTGCTTATTGCTTTGTTAAGCGTAAGGGGTATTGCTGGAAAAGTTTGCAAGTGAATACTTGAAATATTTTGGTGTGTTGTTGGAAACGTAAAGTGTGTTTTTAATACACAAATGTAAGCATACAAGGAAATCACCCTATTTTTCGATACACGTATATATATCTATATATATATGTATATATATGTAGAGGTATATATATAATATGTGCCAAACTGTTTTCGGCTTTTTCCGTAAATTAAACCGTAAATTGAGACAGTTTGGTGTCCGTTATATATAAATATTAATTTCGTTTTTATATGCGATAAAACGTAATTTTCCATACATATATACATGTAAATATACTCATTAAGAGGAAGCGATACAACTCACTCTGATTTCCTGCAGGGTTTGTGGGAGATATAACGTAGACGTTATAAGGTTTGGTTGTCCCAGCTGTTGGATTATATGTTTTTTGTATCGTGCCCGCTGTTGGTTTATATGTATTTTGATTGGTATGTATTTTGTATCGCGCCCGCTTATTTGATTTATGTTTTGTATTAAGATTCGCGCCCGTTTTGTTATTTTTATTGTTTTATGTGTTTTTAATATTTATTGTACTTTTATTTATTTTTTTTTTTGTTTAACAGCATTCTAGTGATGTGTGTATATGCACTACACTGCACTTATTTTGCACTTATATGTACATATGAGTAATTATACTTTGCAATTTTTTTTTTATTGTTTAACAGCATTCTAGTGATGTGTGTATATGCACTGCACTGCACTTATTGCACTTATATATGTACATATGTATTTTTCTTTTGTAACATCACTTTGTTTTGAACTAAAGCGTTTTTTTTTTCCTTTTTTTGTAACTGCACGTACACTGTTACGTTACTGTAATTTTTCTTTTTTTTTCTTTTTTGGTAACCGCACTGTATTTCTTCTTATTGTTTTTTCCTGTTTTTCACTTATTTTTGGCCATTTCACAGCCTTTTTTTTTTTAAACACCCATAGTGCCGTCCACTAGGGCTCGAAAGACCATAATTACTCGGGGACTAAATTGCAGCAAAACACTCACCACTTTCACACGTTATCAATTCAAAAAGAAAAAATATGGTTAAAAATGTATAAAGGATTTTCCAATCCGCAATTTTATTCAAGTCTTTGAAACTAAAAAGTTGTTTAAAAAAATGATGTGAAAAACGAGATGAGAATATAGATTTCTGGGGTGGCGCAGAACAGGATTCGGATGATGCGTATACGACGGCGATCGATCGAAAAAAAATAGGCAGTATCCAGTCGTCGATCCCTTTTGTTGGTTGGGTAGAGTGGTGAGATCGTGGGTGTGTTGGTGGTGTGGTGTGTGTTGGTATCCCTCGGTGAATTGTGTAAAGTTGTATGTATTGGTGTGTGGTGTTTTCAGGAGTGGATGGTATTGTTGTGGTGTGTTGGAATGTATCAGTGTTGCTTGTGAAGTGGAATGGAACCCATTCGTTATTGTTCATATAACGAAAATTGTGTAAAAATTAAATGCTTATTTAAAGAAAATACTTAAATATTTAATATAAAATAAATATGTCGAAACATTGAAGGGAAAAGTTAGTGTATAATAGTAATATAAAAGAAAAGATAACCGTAAATCGAGAAATTGTAAAATGAAATTTGTGAAATTTTCAAATATCTCGAAAACTATAAGTTTCCGGTGGCAATAATTATATATATTCGTGATCTGGAGAATCTCCTCTATCCAACCATACCGCTCTCAACCCTGAAATCGTGGGATGCTAAACTAAAGCCCACCTAAATATTCAATATTTATGGTTTGTCGTAAGGAATTGAAGGTGTCAATAATTGACGGGCGTGTGGGTGAAGACAACCAAAACCAAATAAAAAATACATTCCAATCATTTAAGTTTTCTATATTTATGTATATTTCTATTAGTTTATGAAGTTACATATCTTCACTAAATACTTCCGTTTTTAAGGCTTATATGATAAATAATAATTTGTGACTATATTGTGACTACCCCCAATAAATTCAAGTTAATTTGTTTTTCTTCTCATTATCATTTGAATTTCTAGTTTGCTACATTTGTATTTACTTATTTATAGATACATATGTATGTGCATATAGTTTCAAACGTGAAGAATAAAGGCTATTCATTTAATTAACTTTACTTGTAATGCTATTTTCATTATTCACCCACATTAATATCAATAAGATATTCCCTAACTCTACATCGCCATATTAACAAAATATCAAGAAAACAAATAACACCCATCAACAACATTTACGGCACATCACGAACCATCAAAAACTATTTTCATAAACACTAACGAAATTGAACGCTCTTTGCCAGTAGTTGGAAACAAACCGCAAAAAATTGCCAATAAACATGTAACAGATAAACAAAGTAAAAACAAAGTACACTATAAGAACAATAATGACCACAACTAAAACTAAGATAAAAGCTACACGTGAATTCTGTGACAGCAGAAAATTACTGTCTAACAAACAAAGACAATTTACGAAATATTTAAATTGGACAGTCATACGTTGTCTACAAATGTACAAGAGGCTGTAACACAGTATTTCAAATGGGGCAAAATATAAAAGAAAAACAATTTAACAAAGAATAAAAAATAAATAAAGATAATTTAAACACATAGATGGCAAAGTTTTAGGCAAGTACAAAATATCCTTGAAAATATTAGAGGCTTACTTATGCTCTAGAATTTGCAAAGTGGAAACTTATTTTAATGATCGAGAATTTTTCAAAAATTCCCTTGTAACCCTCTAATGCAAGAGTAGTAGTATTTTACTGTAAACAGAATTGTTGCTCCTGAAACAATATAGAATCTAATGCTCGAAATCGAATCGAAAAATGGTTCTCCAATCGAATTTGAATTTTGTATCTAAAAAATTATAAAATGAATTTGGTAAGATTGGGTAACCAGTTAGGTATATGTATAAAGCATTTACAGTGGCCATTAATGTCTATAGTTACGAAAAAGAGTACCTAAAATTATATACGGTATCGAAATGAAGTAATTTGGATGGAAAAATCCCACAAAGCTATTTTGTTCAGGGGATATATTAATACATGCCACTGTGTGGTGGACTCTGTTCACTTACATATGTACATTTACCTATATGCACTTAGAACACCCATATACATATCTATTCACATATTTATAGATACGGCAAGAAGAAGCTAGACATTTTTTTAGCTCAGAACTGGGACAACACCAATAATAATGTTGGGTAACTGCAGGAAATATTTTTATACTCTCGCAACCTGTTGCTACAGAGTATAATAGTTACAAGTAAAATATAGGGTTATATATATATAAATTACCAGGATAAAGAGACGAGTTGAAATCCGGGTGACTTTCTGGGATGGTATGAGATGACTTTATAGGAAGCGTGTTCAAAATTAAACAATGGGCGTGGCACCACCTACTTTTAGGTGAAAACTAATATATTGGGATCTGCTTAACCGACCACTCCTATTTCCCATATAATACCATTTTAAATTCCATCTGATTCTTTCACTTTCCACTATGCAAATCAAGCAACAATGATTGTAATTGGGATAAAACTTTGCGTAAGTAATGCTTTTAAGGTATGACACTTTGTGACCAAAAATAGTCTAAATCGAATTAAAACTGTTGAAGCCCCTAGGTACTGAACATGTGGGCCCCAGTGCCTATAGTTGATTTTTTACCGAAAATATCGGTTAATGTGTAAAATATATAATTGAAATTCATATAATAAAATAAATAAATGAAACTTTTGATAATACAGTAGTATGTTTTTGTGTCAAATATGGGTTGAATCGGATAAATACTTCCTTTAATATAAAATTTTGCCAACATACATAGTACTTTACTAGGACTTTTCTTTGATCCTTGCAAGTTGCGAGAGTATAAAATGTTCGGTTACACCCGAACTTCCTTACTTGTTAATAATAACATTTGTAGTTTTTAATTTTAAACATTTTCAAATTTAATTTAGTTCAGCTCTATTCGTTGAATAATATTCTTGGTTCAGCTCAAATAAATTCGATGGTTTTGCCACATTACAATGGGGAACCGTAGCCTTCTTAACGGAATTGTACATTCTGACAGTATCGCTGCAATAAGTGGTAACGGAACCATTTCTTCATAAAATCCAGTCAAAATGGTTGCATCTATAATATTTCCTTTGATATTTTTGATTACCAAGCGTGTACCGTTGATAATTGAGATAGATTCAAATTAAGAAGAATAATAGGTGAACCAAATTGGTTTTGCCACATTACAATGGGGAACCGTAGCCTTCTTAACGGAATTGTACATTCTGACAGTATCGCTGCAATAAGTGGTAACGGAACCATTTCTTCATAAAATCCAGTCAAAATGGTTGCATCTATAATATTTCCTGTGATATTTTTGATTACCAAGCGTGTACCGTTGATAATTGAGATAGATTCAAATTAAGAAGATTAATAGGTGAACCAAATTTCAACCGAAGCCTATGTGATGGCGTTCCCGGTGTATCTAGAGAATTTAGAAACACATTTTAAAATTTTTTATTTTTATTTTAATCAACAACAATACTTCAGATCACCTGGCAACAACTGTTTTATCTGGAAATTAATTTTGTCAACATCTTCATTTGTAGCCGCTAATTTAGACTTAATATTGCGCCACTAATGATCCAACTAATTAATTTTTATTTCCAGAAATATACCCTTAATTAATCAAATATTTTTCGTGAACAGCAGTGCAGAAATGTTAGGAAATTTAATGCATTGCGAATTTGGTTGCGGTTCTATTTTACCATACCTAATATCTAGCAGTTGTTTTGAATATACAATAGATACGATAGATCATATTTATGTTAGTGAATAAATTTTTTCAAATTGGTCAATTGAAGTGTTTCAACACTTTCGATAAGAACGAATGTTTAAAACCACCAGACAGTAGTAAGACAGCATCACCAAAAAGTTCATCGTTGTCGTTTAAATCCTGCAGTGTTTTGCGTTCTTTGTAAGAATTATGATTGAACTTTTTCTCAACATCGGTTCAGCCGTTCTTAAGTTATAAATAGTATAACTAACACGACTTTCTTTTAAATATTATAAATAGATATAAATATACATATACGTACATAATATGTATGTACATATGTCCCATGGTTATGGGAAAATTCTTAAATACCGTCTTACCGAGCTTACTGAAGGGTACCTAAACGTGTTATCTAACTGGGCGAATAAAAGCGGCCTAGCCGTCAACCCAAGTAAAACCGAAATGGTTTTATTTACTAGGAGGTATAAGAACCCAAACGTGCCATTGCCGACAGGTGCATTGCTGGGAAGTGTGTACTAAGGCTCAGGGAAGCTGGGTTTTTGAATAGGCCCGAACAAGGACACGCCGTAATTCTCTCCTTCTTCAACTGCAATCCTGAAAATTTGGATCACTGCTTCACAGCGGCCAATCGAAGTGGCTTTTTCTCTGCTCATATCCCAACGAGGGAGATGTTAATGGGAAAAAGCCGCTGGAGAAGAGGTGCGCTGAGCTTTTTCGCGGATGGGTCGAAGTTAGGAGGGAAAGTTGGAGGGAAAGTTGGAGGGGGTTTTCTGTAAAGAGCTCCCGTCAATCTTAGCTTCAGGCTACCGGACCACTGTAGTGTTTTTCAGGCGGAAGTGTCTGCTTTCAAGGTGGCGGTGTAAGTACTCCTACGAAGTACAGCTTCGTTAAGAAAGGTAAGCGTTCACTCCGATAGCAGGGCGGCAATACTAGCCCTGAGTGCGCGAACCGTGCAATCAAAGCTAGTCAAGGAGTGTCTGTCTCCACTAGAATTAGCATCAGGCTACTTCAATATCAAAGTCGTTTGGGTGCCTGGTCACAGCAGAATCGCTGGCAACTGCAAAGGCGATGAGCTAGCCAAAGGGGGGCACCATTGCCTCGCTCACATCGGAATGGGATCGAATTGGATCTCCACTAACATCTTGCGTTCTGGCTCTGGACCAATGGACCTCGCATGCACTCAGCAGACACTGGTCGAAGACCAACTCCTGCGCGACTGCGAGATCCTTCTGGCCGAGAGTGGATCGGTATGGTAGGAGTTCTCACTGGGCACTATCCAATGGGAACTCATGATGTACGGCTTAGAATACTACCCGATACTAGTTGTCAAAGCTGTGTAAAGAAGGGTGAGATGGAAACATCCGGCGCTTTCTCCTCCACTGTCCGGCTTTTGCTAGGCTGAGACTGAAACATCACACTTTTCGGCGGACCAGAAGATTTGGCCGAAACAGATATTGGCCGTCTCAACAAGTTCATCGTAGGCACAAAGCGCCTTGTCGACATGTAAGGGTCTTTTGATCCAGCTCATAGGAGTTTTAGTATTTTAGCGTACTTTTTTCATAATTTTTGTATACCTCCGACTGATAAATACCACATGGTATATAGTATCTACATACGATATATACTATATGTATGGGCATGTGTATTTGTTGTTTGGGTGGAAACAATTATGCTAAGGATGTAGAAGTGGAAGATGAAATAAGCACAGAATGAACGATTGGTTCTAAGAGCAAAAAACCAAAAACGTGCCTTTGTGGTTTTATTATTGCTTAACTACTTCACGTACGTGTTTGGGTGTATTAGCACTGAATAGCAATACTAATAACACTTAAACGACAAAAATGTGGTTCATCGAAGTAATTCGTGTACGAGGAAAAAGTAATGACAAGAATTAAGTCATATAGTATGTAGGGTGCCGAAGCATTCAATGCTACTACATATCGTATGTAACTAGCTCAAAGCATGAGTTCAAGAAGAAAAATATTTATATTAAAAAAACAGTTTAAAATTGAGTTCTCTGCAACATTTGGTCTGTTATGCTCTGAACAAAAAAAACCAAGGGCACGACTCGACTGCACGACAGCGAAATTTTCTGGTCGGCAAATGTCGTCTTCAAGCCAGCTTCTTTAACATTTTGAAGACGGCAGCGACATATCAAACAGCTGATGTACACAATTTCGATGTTGCCCTACTAAAACCTTATACTCCAATTAATTTTAAATGGTTTGTTCAAAGTGAAATTTTTTGTGCAAAAAAAGTAAATAAATCGATTTATTTGTTTTAAATTATCAAATGATATAATTTAATTTTAATTAAGCTACAGCGACAATTACAAGGCCGCTGCCGTGAAGTCGTGCTGCTGTCTAAATAACTGTGCTTATAAGTACGTGTGTATTTTAAATTTTGACAGATGCTGCCTGTCGCTTGCCGTCGTCTATGTGTTCAGCACTTAAGAATTTCGCTTTAATGCGTTCAATCAATCATACATACATACATAGCCTGTAAAAAACGAAATGTATATATATATAATATAGGCTCCTTGTCGCTCAAATCGTTTCGATTCGTTCCAATAATTCGGTATAGTATAGCCTTGTAACCGTTTTGACATTCTCCAGGAAGTCGATGTAGGTCACACTTAGTGAGTCTCCATATGCTTGTTCTTTCCTGCCGAAAGAACAGCTTTAGCCAACTCTTTACTGTTTCGACTGTTTTTTGGTCTCTGTTGTGAACCAGAGGACCCATGTTTCGTCAATAGTCACAAAATAACGGGAAAACTGTGATACTAACTGTGTGATACTCGTAGATTCGTAGGTTGGTCATTTTCTGCAGAGGGGCAACCAGTTTTATAAATATATTTTCGAATCTTGATTGGATAATTGTATCGAACACAGTCGCTACGAAATAGCAGTGTGCACTTGAAATTAACATACTATACTGCAACATATTATTTTTTAATAATTTTAGTAAAAATATCAAAACTTTGACTTAGACAAATCTGAACATTCTTTAGAGGGCCATTTACTGTGAACACTTACACAAATAAAATAAATGTTATTTCTTAATGTATACCTAGTATTAGCAAACGCCTAACCTGGAAAACTTCTTAATTATAAAATTTGTTTTATTAATAAGCACCTTTGTTAGATTCTTTTTGGAAGAATTTAACTTCACTGCTTTTTAAAGGCTATCCGTTTTACATAAAAAATTTAACTACAAATACACCAAAATCATAAACCGAATCGCATAGCTATCCTCAAGTGTTGTAGCATGCAAATTCTTATCCTGTCATAAATTATGAACTATTAAATTTTTGAATATTTATGGTTTTTACACAAAAGTTATATCCTTTATCACATTAGACTAAGACGAAATTCATTAGCGCCCGAGAATAAAAAAAAGTGAGTGTGAACCATTCGCTTTACCCTTTGAAATAGTAGACGTGGTTAACAACCTCCAGGCGATTTAGGTGCTTTTCGTTACAGTGTTGAGTAAAAAAAATATTTTACTTGCCCTTGGCTAAGCGCAAAAGGTCACTTTGCATTCTAAATCTATTATCCAAACATCCTTACCAACGGTTTCGTAGCTTTACTGAAATATGATCATGAAATTACATTAAATGTTAGCTGTTCAATTTTAGGGAAATCTAAAGTTAATTTTCATTAATTTTGATTTAGGTTGCATGGATGCATTTTGAACAATCTGCAATATTAACGGTGCATAATCACGTGATTACGCGCAATCCGCGCATCAGCGTAACACATGACAAACATGATCGACATCGTACTTGGTATCTACATATAAACAATGTACATGAAGAGGACAAAGGACGTTATATGTGTCAGATAAACACCGTAACGGCGAAGACGCAATTTGGATATCTGAATGTGGTTGGTGAGTATAAAATAATTTAATCCTTTGCTTATCTGAAATAATTTAAATATTATAAATTATATTTTTATTATATGTTTACTTAAACTGTTAATCTTTTGTATAATAAGTGCTTTTATACTCTTCCAACATTTTACTACAGAGTATTATAGTTTTGTTCACCAAATGGTTGTTTGGAGCACCTAAAAATAATAGAGTCAGATATAGGGTTATATATATGTACAAGTATGTATATAAATGATCAGGATGACGAGCGAGTTGAAATCCGACTGACTGTCTGTCCGTCTGTCTGTGCGAGCTGTAACTTGAGTAAAAAGTGAGATATCCTAATAAAACCTGGTATACGTATTCCTTGGAAAAAAGTGAGGACGAGTTCGTAGATGGGCATAATCGAACCATTACCACGCGCCCAAAACGCCACTAACCGAAAACCTATAAAATTCTATAACTACGCACTAAATGAAGATATAAAACTGTAATTTGATATAGAGAATTGAAGTAGTAAGGGACACCAGCAGGTTGCAGAGGAATTGGGCGAAATCAGACTACAACCACGGCCACTTCCCATATAACACAGTTTTAAATTCCATCTTATTCATTCACTTTTCAGTATACAAATCAAGCACTAATGAATATATTCGGATTAAACTATGCACAAATAGTATACTGAGGTATCTCATCTCGGTCTTAAAAAGGTCAAAGTCGGACCATAACTGTTCAAGTTCCCACATACCGAATATGTGGACCGCAGTGCGTATGTCTGATTTTTAGTCATTAATATAAATATTTTCCAACTTCCAGTTGACCGCATATATTGGCCAATATGTGAGTTATCTACATAAAATTGAGGGTGCGTATTTTTAAAACAATGGTTGCCTGATTTGCATAGTGGAAAGTGAAAGAATCAGATGGAATTTAAAATGGTGTTATATGGGAAGTAGGCGTGGTATAGTCCGATTTCGATTTCGCCCATTTTCGCACTATGACATAGAAATATGAAAAGAACGTTATGCACCGAATTTGGTTGAAATCGGTTAAGCAGATCTCAAGATATGGGTTTTCACCTAAAAGTGGGCTGTGCCACGCCCACTGTCTAAATTTCAACGCGGTTCCTATAAAGTCACCTCATACTATCCCACAGATAAAATTTAATGTTTCTGGCGTGTTTAGTGCTTGATTTATCGCGCTTTTAGTAGTTTTTAACAGTACCGTTATATGGGGGAGGAGGGGAGTTGCCACCCGATTTCCCCCATTATCCCACTGTAGGTAGAGGTTCTAAAAGCATTTTCTTCCAGTGAATTTTGTTATTATTGCATTAGCGGTTTAGGAGATATGCACATTAAACCTATTAGGGGCGGGCCCACGCCCACTTTAAAAAACAATTTTAAGATGCCCCTCCCTATTTTGATCCTGTATACCAAATAAGAGTCTTGCATCTTGTTGTGGAGCTTAGTTATGACAATTTATTTGTTTTTGAATATTGGCGTTTTGTGGGCGTCGCAGTGGTCCGACGCCCATCTGCAATACCAACCGTCTCACGGTATTCAGAAACATGTCTTCCAAGTTTCATAAAGATATCTCAATTTTTACTCAAGTTAGAGCTTGCACGGACGGACGGACGGACAGACAGTCACCCAGATTTCAACTCGTCTCTTCATCCTGATCATTTATATATACATAACCCTATATCTAACTCGATTAGTTTTAGGTGATACAAACAACCGTTAGGTGAACAAAACTATTATACTCTGTAGCAACAGGTTGCGAGAGTATAAAAATATGGCGCAAGAATTCAACATTCATTATTCAAAGAAATCGTGAATAAATTACATTCAAATGTGGTATCTTCTTGACTTATATTGAAGATCATAAACATTTATTTTATTGCTATATTTTAGTTCGCGTCAGCTAAAATTGTATTAAAAACATCTTTAACTAAGGTGTATGTCAACCGAAGAGGCTAAATTTAATACATATATATTTAGTTGATGCGGAAAACGTCAATTAGAGGATCGGAATTCATTATATTAGCGATATAAGGTTTAGACCAAGGTCTAGACCATCATATTCTAATTCAGCGCTTAACCACATAATTTTAAAGAAAACTTCTTTATTTAATTTCATTAAAATATTACATTATTGGTCACCTGAACGTTTTAAAGTCAGTCGGAAAGACAGAAGTCATTATATGGGGTATATTGGTGGCATAGAAAGGGACGGGCTGATTGTATTAATTGCGAAATTGCTCAGGTATATTTGATAAATTTTTTAAATATATTTCTTAAACACTGAACGACATATTCGCCGTAAAACTTGTTAGAAAAATGAAAATCATTATATGTAATATGGCAGTTTGGCGGTAGGATTGATATTATCTATTTTTGCCAATCTACATTTATGGAGTAATGTCAGCCGAATGTTCGAAAATTCTGTTATTAGTTATAGAGGGACTCTATCTATTCTAAGCACAAAGATACACTGTTTTTAGTAAAACACGATCTCTCACTTTCACATATTAGCCAATATATGCGAAATAAAGCCACCTGGAAGTTTTAAATCTTTATATTAGGTATATGGTGGCTAAGAGAAGTATTGACCCGATTCAACCCATTAATGACATTTTAGACATAATATTATCACGAAGTCATTCCCTCCGAATTTTAATTATATATCTCACACATTGGCCGATATTTTCGGTAAAAAGTCAACTAGTCAACCTAGGGGCTTGAACATTTCGTGCAAAGCTTTATCCCATTTTATTAATTGGTGCTTTATTTGTAGACTGGAATGTGAAAGAATCAGATGAAATTCAAAATTGGGTTATATGATAAATAGGTTTGGTTGTAGTCCGATTTTCTCACTGTAACATAAAAACATTAGAAGAATGTTATGTACCGAATTTGGTTGAAATCGGTCTGACAGGTTTGAAAATATGTGATTTCACCTAAAAATGGGCGGTGCCACGCCCATCGTCCAAATTTGATGCCGGCTCCTATAAAGCCTTCTTGTATCACCGTGGGTGTAAAATTTAATGTCCCTGACGCATTTAGTTATTGATATATCACACTTTTAGTAGTATTTAACAAATCCATTATATAGGGAGTGGGCGGGACTATCATCCGATTTCACCTCTTTTCACATTATCGTAAGAAGGGTTGCAAAAATGCATCCTGTGCAAATGTGCATAATATATCTAATAGTTTGGAAGATAAATTTACCTTATTAGCCCTTCTTAATGTGATTCGTTGTGCCAAATTTGAGTTCTGTATCTTGATAAACGGCTTGGCACTTTATACGTTTGGAGTTTTGTGGGCGTGGCATTGGTCCGATTACGCACATCTACGAATTCGTCATTACTTTTTTGCCAAGGAACATGTGTACCAAGAAATCTTAATTTTTACTCAAGTTACAGTGACAGGCAGTCACCCGGATTACAAATCGTCTCGTCATCGTGATCATTTATATATAATATAAATATATTACCCTATATCTAACTGGACCATTTTAAAGTTATATAAACTCTGTAGCAACATGTTGCAAGAGTATAAAAAGTGTTGCGAAAGATTCAATATTAACTGTTCGACGAAATCCTGAATGGATTATTAACTTATTGAAGGTCATAGACTCACTAGTCTTACTACTATACTTTATTTTGGGTCAAAATTAAAATTAAAATCATCCTCAAATGAGACATATGTGATATAAACTCAACCGAATAGACTAAATTTAATATGTTGAGTTGGAGTAATCGTAGATCAATTTTACGTATATTATTAAACTATAGTATATTCAATATTATACGTTCAGTTAATTTTCTTAAGATATCTTACATATTGCCTGGCATAAACGTTATAAATCCAACCGAAAGTTTGAATATCTTATATTAGGTATGTATGTATATGAGATAAAGGGGTAGTATTGACGTGATTTTATCTATTTTGGCATTATCACATATTATTAACAGAAAGAGATGCCAATTGAGTTCCTTCAAGGTACCTCACATCACCATCACAAATTCGGTATCATGATGCTTGAACCGTTCTAGTCCGATTTTAAAATTTTAAGACATAAGGTGCCTCACCTTAACGCACTATTTGTGCAAACGTTTGTCCGAATATATTCATTGGTGTTTGATTTGTGTACTGGAAAGAGAAAGAATCAAATGGAGTTTAAAATTTTTATATGAGAAGTAGGCGTGGTGATTCGATTTCGCCCATTTTCACACGGTAATATTGGATTGTCAGGACATGTTATGTATTGAATTTGGTTGAAATTGGTCGAATAGGTCCAAAGAAATGTGATTTCACCCATAGGTGGACGGTGCCACATTCATTATCCAATTTTGACACCGGCTCTTATTTAATTTATATTAATTTATTTATTGATTTATCGCACTTTTAGTAGTTAAAACCACATATATCTCTTCTTAGTGCGATTCCTCGTAATAAATAACAGTCTTTTATCCTATTGTGTAGCCTAGTTATAATACTTAATAGGTTTCGATTAATTGTTTATAGAGGTGGTAGCAATGGTCTGATTCCGCTGATCTGCATTACCAACTTAGTTATGGTTCCAAGAAACATGTGTACCAAGTTTAATTAAGATATCTCAATTTTTACTTAAGTTACTACGTGCACAGACGGACGGATGGAAGATACAAACAACCGTTAGGTGACCAAACTATTAAACTCTGTAGCAATAAGTTTGGCAATCGGGCTCACGTTTGATGAAAATTTTTTTACAGTCAAATAGAAGCATTTGAGAGGGTAAGAAAAAACTCACGGGAGTGTGAATCGAAAAAATAAAATAAAATTTCTCCGTGATCTCCATCTATGTTCCGTTATTTGTTGCTTGAAGGACTCATACAGCCTTAGCATAACGCAGCCACTGTATGAAATTGGCCGCAAGGTTCCAAAAATATATACTTATCATACATTTTATGTGATAAATAAAAGTATGAATATAAACAAAATAATCAATTGAAATACTAATTTCAAAACAATTAACCATTGTTGTATTTTATTTCATCTGTTTTGTTTTTAATAAAGTACCACCCAACATCGATGATGCACTCAGTTCCAGTGATGTTATTGTACGTGAAGGTTCTAATATATCTTTGCGTTGCCGAGCCAGTGGTAGCCCACGACCGATTATTAAATGGAAGCGGGATGACAATTCAAGAATCACAATCAATAAAAATCACATTGGTATGTACATTCATATATCTTACCAACATTGTATACATATATATATTCATATAAGTATCTGATACCAGATGCCGTCCGTCTGTTTCCTTTTTTCGTGATACAAAGTGGATAAAAAAATAGATCTTTATTATCTATTCTGATATCTGTGAAAGCATTTTTGTAATGACCTAACCTTTCTCGAATACTGTACTTTTTTTACTTCGTTTTGATTGTATATGTATATACATCTGTATATCCGCTCGAATTTCGGTCCTTACTACTTACATCTATTGTAAATTATTTTATCACTAATTTTTAATGATAATGATTGATCTTTTCAGTGAACGAATGGGAAGGTAATACTCTGGAGATTACAAGAATATCTCGGCTTGACATGGGCGCCTACCTCTGTATAGCATCGAACGGAATACCTCCAACAGTGTCCAAGCGCGTTAAGGTCAGCGTAGACTGTAAGTGAATAGTATACAATATAACGAGCAATGTTTGCAAATATAGTACAAAATGTAGTAAAATTGAAAAATTGGAAACCATTTTGATTTATTAAATCGTATATATTTTATATTTACAAGCATATCAAACGCACGCAAATACTATTATTATATCTTTTTAAATACTTCATTAATAAACGTTTGTTTTTCGTTTTCGGCTTTTAACACAGAACGAAAATATCTTCAATGAGAATATTATTTTCCTCAGACAACTGAATAAATTTGTTAAAATGTTCTAAAACGACATTGATCTAGGTCTCCCCATATAACGGTTATTTTGAAAACTACAAAAAGTGCAATAACTCTCGATATAAATGCGTCATAAGCATTAAATTTCAACACAAGATGGTAGGGTAGAGTTTTATAGCAGGTATAACATTTGAAAATTTTTTAGTATCTTGAAACTATACTTATTTTCAAATTAAATATGTACGTGATTGAAACAAATCCTTCAATTGCATGTTAACGCCTATTTTGGAATAATTAAAGAGCGGAAAAAAATTCTGAAAAGTGTTCACTGTTTATTAAAAAAATATAATTGTGGCGGCAAAACAATTTGTACCTATACCTTTTGAATTTCGATTTTTAAATTATACAAATAATCAATCATAATGACCATTTAATATGCAACAATTTGAGGACTTTTAAAGGAAAATGACAAACGTTGTACATACCCATCAAAGTGCTTGGCTAAACATCTAGCGAGGTGTGTTAAATAAAAATCCGCTCGCTTCGTTTAATAAAAAAAAAACCCTTATTAAAATCTTGGTCGCTTGATAGCATCTGATATACATACATATCTGTATGTTTTTTCAGTAATCCTAACAAATTTGATTGATAACCCTGGATGAATGACCGATTACATTATACGGTAAAATCTACTTTTTTCTAACTTATTGAAAACATAATTATTAATTACGGTATGTATGTATGTGTTTAAACAAGTAAAAATATTAGCAGCATCCACGCTTTCCACTTTCAATGGTGTATAACATTTAATATTATTCTTGTTCATTTCCTTTCTTTTTTGGTAACTCCCGAGGGCAACTCCAGTCAGTTCTGATCACTAAGTCTGTTTATAAAGAAGAGATGTCCAATTTATTCCGGTGTGAGGGCGCCTCAAAATTAGCGTTTTTATAACATTTTCCATTGTAGCCACGTCGAAAAAAAAAATAACTTTGGGCATTTAAATTAAAACACCAAAGATTTATTACGATTAGAAATTAGTATATATTAGAGGTTTAATATATGGAGAAACTATTTAAAATCGTATGATTTTATGGTATATTAAAACAACTGACTTTTGAACTTTCAATTCCTAATAAAATTATTTAAGCTTATTAGCTCTCAATTATTAATTATTTTTAATCATTTTAAAAGGAATATTAATTCTATGATGCAACATTACAAAACATTTCATAAAATACATTTCATTGTTTTACATTTTTATACTCTCGCAACCTGTTGCTACAGTATAATAGTTTTGTTCACCTAACGGTTGTTTGTATCCCCTAAAACTAATCGAGTTAGATATAGGGTTATATATATAATATATAAATGATCAGGATGAAGGGACGAGTTGAAATCCGGGTGACTGTCTGTCCGTCCGTGCAAGCTGTAACTTGAGTAAAAATTGAGATATATTCAGGAAACTTGGTACACATGTGACAATTTTCAGCTATGACGGATTTATGGTTAAAGAGAGATGCAAACTCACTCACAAACGTTTGTTTACATCAGTTTTTGCACAAGGCTATTAAGACAATGATAGAAACTTTGTTCTGCGCCATGACAAAATTTTTTCAGCTATGACTGTCATATTATACATCAGATAACCGTCACTGTTCTTGTAGGGTACATAATAAATGTAAACAAATAGAAGTGTGAACTGTCAATGAAAACTCATCGAAAACACACAATGTCGGTCAGAACGACTTTGGTTCCACAATCCACAAATTGTGTTTTCAAGAGGATTTCAATTCGGTGTGAACATAGTATAAGATCTTTTTTTTTTGATACGTATCTATTTCAGATAAATTGTAAAAAAAAATTAAAATTTTCGTAGACATTTTGTAAAGAACTTTTATGTCTCGCCAAATGTACGCTGCAAGTACAATATGTAAAATTCGGTAACAGTTGAAAAAGTAAACATAGGTTACAAAATACAAAAAAAAAACTGTGTGTATGTCAGCTCCGACGCACGACTGGAGTTTACTCCTCAAGTACGAGTATCTAACCATACGCAAAAAAAGTTTATTCAACTGAAAAAAGATTAATATCATATGAAAGGGTAAATTTACAAATTAATGAAGAAAATAATATTCATATATAAATATAAATTTATTCATTTTATTTTTTTATAATTAATCGGCGAAATATTTTACATTAAACTTTTTACAATAGTAAATTTCAGATGTGCACAATTATTTAATTAGGAATGTTGTTAAATTAGGTAATTATTACTCTGACTATTGTGATTTTTTTTTAAATATTAATTTAATCAACATTGCCTTCATTATTAATAACCGTGACAAGTGGTTTATGGTAACTAAAATAAGATATATGGACGTTGGTAGATACGTGGTTCACGAATCTTGAAAATACCGCATCAATGGTTGTACCATACCTCGTTGTCCCCATTGTTCTATCAGAAACAATATCTAAATTCAATTCAGATTTTAAAAATTGTATTAATGTCAATCCGTCATCTTTGCTAAGATCGACATTAAAATCGCCACTTAGTACGAGCGGCAGTAAATGGTATTCTTTCCTAAGTAGTTTCGATCCACCTTCTGTATAAGACAATAATGCCTCATGAATGAAATCTATTACATCATTAATCTTTTGATTAACAGAAATGTAAATCGAAACTATAACAATGTGATTACCGTTAGGCAAAGTACATCTCGCAGCAGATATATCTCCCAATGAAGACTGTGTTTGACTGTTGTGCTGGACATTCCTTACGAAAGTATCATTATTGCCAGTAAGCACATGGTGTAAATCATTAAGATTGTGATAAATACTGACCCCGCCTCCTCGATTAATGTCAGGACGTCGATATTGGGATATACATCTGAAATTTTCAATTTCAACGGATTCCTCGTTGCGAAGCCATGTTTCTGATAATATTAAAATATCTGCTTTTTGTATAATGTTACCACGGAGATCACGTGCATGTGCTCGGAGACTTTGACAATTGAGCAAGAAGAGAATCATGTTTCCTTCATTTATTTTATTAAGTATAACCTGATCAACTGTTGTGAGTTGAGCAGTGGAAAGCCTCATAATTTTTGGCGTAAAGGGGCCATTGCTGCGTTACATCTTCTACCATGATAGAAACGTTGAAAGTTATTAGCAGGAACAATGTGAAGGCCTTCTTGTGACGTGACCCTGGATAAGGCTACGTAGACCAAAGATTGCGAATGTGTCTTCTGGTATTTGTATACAATTTCATCAAATGTTCCTCCTTGTGACTTGTGAATGGTCAACGCGCAAGCCGGTTTGAGTGGGAAATGATTTCTTTTGGCATGAATAGATTTATTTCGATTGAGAGGCACCGTTGCAGATCTACAGTTAATAGGAACGAATTCGCTACTGAGTCCTTTTTTGGAAATAGAAGCCAAACTCGCAGTACTTTATTTTGAGGATCCAACTCAACATACGAAAGTTTACCGACCGCTCCATTGGCCAAGCCATCAGCGACGTCGATGTTGGTTGTTATCATATATGGCTTATCTACAACTAAAGTAATTTCGTAGGGCAATCCTCCTGTGTCGATTGTAGCAAACTTATGAAGCTTGTTTCTAGCAGCTCTTTCTTTTTCGTGATTTCCATCACATCCAATTATTTCGTCATCAGCAATTGAATTGGCCATTTCATCAGATGAACTCAACATTTTTAAATTATACGTGTCAACTGAGTGATTGTCATTAAATAAACGGATTCCATCAGGACAGCGTTCTTCTGCTTCTGCTTCTGAACAAAACTTTGACTCAATCATAGCCAACTGTTGTGTATTTAATTGATCTCCATTACCGACATTTGTCAATAGTGATGAAAATTCAGAGTTTTCTTGTCGCATAACTTCGATCAATTCAAAAAAAGTGATTCCTCTCCATAATTGCCGACCATCAATTCGTTGAACTTTTTGTTCCCAAATAGGAGTAGCTCTTACAGGGGGCAGTTGTCTCAAATCACCGATAAAAATTATGTGTAATCCACCAAAAGCAACATCAAAATTACCAGTTATTTCTTTCAATCTGAGATCAATGAGATCAAATTTTCTTTATTTTTCCATATCGCACCGAGCTTATTCATCGTCGCTGATACCACGTCATTATTAACTCTTGAATGAGGATCTTGAAGAAGAAGTTGATACGGATCTTCTTCGACATAAACTTGATTCCGATGATCCTGTGAATCATTGAGCTCAATTTCTTCCCGACATAACCGAGAGCAAATTTCTATGGTTTTGGCAATGTCTAAATTAGATTCAAATTCTTGTCTTCTTTTCATTACGACGGCTTGATTTTCTTCAAATATGCGTAAAAATCTAATATCTGCTAGAATATCAGTTTCTTCAATCCTAAACGGAATATGCAGAGTAACCATTTCTCTTTTGTATTCCGACAATTCCTTCCCCATGTCATAATTTCTATATCTTAAAATTTTTGGAAACTTCCGTAGTTTTACAATGCCTTTAGCAGTAACATTATACCGGGAAACAAACTGGGCTAGAGTAACGTGATCAAGTTCAACTGGTCTTTTTTCGTATTTGTCAAACCAATTCCTTCCAAATGCGTGTGTCGTCATCATCAAGTTGTGCTAATTCCTTTAGAGTTTTCCTAATTCGCTCTCGGTGTTGTGGCCAATAAGTAGGTATATATTGAACAGCTACCGACGCTTTGGACATGGGTTCTCGTAATAAAAACCACGCAGCTTCTTGACTAGACATTTCGACACTATTGAGTACGTTGACGCTGAGTTTTTTAGTTGCAGAAATAATATCAAAGTCTGGATACTCGTTCATAATATCAACGAGTTTCTGTTGTAAGTCACTAATTCCTCTGTTCGTTTTACTTATGTAATCAACGACGTACTGGGCGCATGAATATTCTTCAGTGATGAATTGAAAATCCATATTGGACCCAACCACACTGAGAATGAAAGGATTGAAACAATTATGCCATTTTTCAGAAGGTTGCCTTTTTATAAATACTCGCGGTCGATTGATTCCAGCTCGAATAATGTTCATGTAATTCTCATCTGATAATATTATATGTCAATAGCTTGATAAAATTCTTCAAAATTATCGTAATTATTATCTTCTAAGTTTTTCCGTATATTTTGGTACTGTAATTTTAGATTCTTCAACTCTGGATTTTCACTCTCCAAAGGTATAAGAATCGTTGTTTCACGAATAGGCAAGAAAGGCGCCTCGAATCGACATTTCCGAGCATTTGCGCGTGTATTTTTAAAGCACGTGAAAGTATGCTTATGAGTTTGTAGTTTGATGTGTTCAGATGCTTCTGATGAATTCACAGAGATAAGAGCATTAATTAAGGCAATTGCTTCTTGATAATTTTCTCCTAACGCATCTTTAGGTGCATTATCCAACCACAATAATATATGGGCGTGTGGACTACCCCTATGTTGGAATTCAATGCGTTTGAAGTAATTAAGAACTCTATATTTTCCAAATGGACTTACTTTCTTCGATTGTAAAATTAACATTATGACATTGACCAACTTGTTGAAGTAAATTGCGCAACTTACGGCATCTTCATTGACCAAGGTTGTTTTATGAAAGTAATTTAATGCTTCAATCTGTTCATCCGTCAGTATTTCACCGTTATTCTTGAGTTTATGCAGAAGTTTTAAAAGATGCGGCCATCCTATTTCATTAACGCTGATAGTCAAAAACGTTTTGGTTTACCCAACTGGCGCATCATTGCAAACAAATCCCGCTTACGTGCAGACCAATAAGCTGCAGAATTAGGAATTGATTTCAAAAAAGCTAAGTTGCTCTCTAAACAGGTATTTATATATTCTTCAGATAGAACTTGCTCTTTAGAAATATTGGTATCCGTGCCGATATGTTTGAACCCAATTTTTAAACCATCACAAACTCTCAGTCGCAATATTTTCATCGCAGTATTAAGAAGTTTATTCGGTGTCACTCCCCGCCTACCACAACGACGTAATTCACTGGTTGCCATCATAAACGGTGTCACTGTAATGCCTTCCCGGAATACACGGAATTGTCCTAAGTAAATAGCTGGGAACGACAATTCCTTTGCATGTGTATCGAACAGTAAACTCATAGGAATTTTGTTTTCACTTGGAGCGATGTGAAAAAATTTATCTTCATTCAACATAAGCGTTTGCTGTTGGGCTACAAGACTACCATCAATTTCAATGTGTTCACTGAAGTCATCAATATGTCTTCGGGTTTGTACAGAGTCAGGGTCAACAGGCATTATATTATCTGCAAATTCAGTGTAATCAATTATAACAAGAATCATCTATTTAATAGTATAATGTCTATATAAAGGTGTCTGAACCAAATAGGTTAACCATTGTTTGATGACAGATCTTTTAACTAGTCCATGAAGAAAACTTGTTCGGTGAATAAGCTTTTTTTTTGATGTGTACATTAATACAAAAATCTTCTTCCCGGCCATCGAGTGGTCGGGGTAAAAGGTTTATCATATTGTTAACTGACCCAGGTACATTGATTATTTGTCCGGTTATTGCGAACTGGCCGTTGAAATGCCGCAATCTACGTATCTGCATAAAAGGAAGCCGTGGTGATATAAATCTTTCAGTGATGATGTCTAATTCTGGTAAGTCCGCTGGTCTTTCTGGATATTTGAAACCATTAAAGGTTGACAACAACGGAATCTTGTGTTTTTTAATACTGACACTACAAGTCTTACACACCTTGACATCAGCCACGTCGGTAAATGTCTAAACAGAAAAATATCATATGCTAAGAATTAATAAGGTATTAAATAAATAACAATTTAAAAAAAAATAAAATTTTTGACCTACCGTTATTTGTTTGAGCAGATTTTCATCATCAGGATGGCAAGGTTTCAGATCGTTTAAAAACCATAGGCGATCACAAATTTTGCAGACATGACCAAAAGGATTTTTCACAAACATCTTGTGAAATAGTTTATGCGCTGATTGACGCGCACGATAGCCATTATACGTATGGCTTGGATTCTCTTCTGGTAGCACAATATCCTCCAAATTTAAATCATATTCATCATCAATTTGTTCATCTTCAATGTCTGACTCTGCATACACGCTATAATCACTGTCATGAAGATTTTGCGATTGCATTGACGCATCAACATCTCTATTTTCGATTGGCTGATTTAATACTTGTATTTCACCATTTGGCAAATATGAAGACAGTGTAGGTTGGCTTGGAAGTTGAAGGATTTCATCAAAGTTAACTTCTGATGGACGTTCATTCCGTCTTTTACTTGACACCTTGACACTTTCAGGACTTGATGGTGGCAACTGTACAGCAATCACGGGTGCGACGGACCCTGAGGGTTGGTTGGTTGTCAGTATCTTTTGTGCTTCCTTCATTAATGCGTTTTTTTTCAATACGTAGGTTTGCTGTCTCTCGGCTGTAGTTTTTGGAGGTGGTTTTGATTGCGTCATTAATGCATTTTTTTTTCAATCTGCAAATTCGTTGTCTCTCGGCTGGAGTTTTTGGAGGTGGTTTTGATTTTTCCCTAGTAAAAATTTTTTTTAAAAAATTAGAAAATTTATAAATGCATAATTAGAAAAATTTTAACCAACTTTAAGAAATTTGATAATAAAAAATTTATTTATAAACATTTTTTTAAAATGATTATAACTAATTTTTTTTTCAAATATAATATTATCTTAATAACTAACAAAATATAGTTGTAAAAAGGTAATTATCTCACTAAATTTTTTACGTACAATAATAAATAGTACATGAAAATTATTTAAATATGCTAAAAAATAACTTTCCAAAAGAAAATTTTATAAAACATTATTATAATCAAGAAATATTGTTCATTTTTCAGATTAAATTTAATTTTTCAGAAAATTAATTTAAGATTAATTTTAATATTTAATTTTAATTTTTATTTTTAATTTTAATTTTAGTTTTTAATTTGAATTTTTTATTAAATTTAATTTTAAGATTAATTTTAATTAATTAATTTAAGATTAATTTTTAAGAAAAACATTATTATAATCGAGAAATATTGTTGATTTTTCACATAGTATCGAATTATTGACTTGAATTATTAATAATTTAGATAATTATTTAGAAAATAAATCATAGTAACTTGGAGGAATATATTGACATCGAAAAAAATAATTTTTTGTTAGGTTAGAAATTGTCTATTTTACGTGGAAGCGCTTGATAATTCATATGGGAATAAATATCTAATTTTATGTGTTGTTCTCAAATATATATTTATATGAACTTCATCAATAATTATTGAATATTTAATAAATACAAATCGCACATGCCCATGCATATAATACATAAATTATAACGTACCTTGCACCCACGTTTTCGTCAGATGTTCCGGCAATATTATCTACACCCCTTTTTGCTATAAATATTTCGAAATACTTTTAGTTCACTTTAGCCAGTATATTGATAAAAAAATTATAACTTCACAATTACAATGTTAATTATTGATATTTATAACAAAAATAGCAATATAAATACATCGACACTGATAGAAACAAACAAGCCCAATAACATATAGTATATAGGTATAGTCGCCTATACAGCATACCCTATGTACGTCTCAATACACTCACAGCTAAATTAGAAAACCACCAAAAACGTGACACTTTTTCGTTAGTTTTGTTGGTTTTACCCCTCGGACTTTTCTCATACCGGGCGCCTTATATATGAAAATCGATTCTTAAGGAGTTTACTCCTATTACGAAATTATTTGAAAAGTATGTTCCAATAGTTATTGTTAATAAAAGTAAAAGTAAAAGTCTGTGGTCGTCGAAAAAGTTACATAAATTGAAAAACAGAAAAACTCGAGCCCTTAAACATTTAAAAAAAAACCGGTTCACTTGTCGACTATTTTAAATATTCTGTATTGCGTCGACAATATTTTGACCTAAACAAAAAATGTTATAATAATTACTTAAATAAAGTAAAAAAGAATGTTGTAAGTAATCCAATTTCAATTTCCGATTTCATCAACTCCAAACGCAGTATTTCCAAATTTCCGTCCGCGATGAAATACAAACCTATCATTTCAACTGACAATGTTCTTATATCCAATATGTTTGCAGAATTTTTCAAGTCATACTACTGTAATAATTCTTCCAAAACTTTTTCTTAACAGTACGGGCTGTGTTCGAATACTTTAATTAACGCTCCAATTATTTCTGAAGACGACGTCCTACTTAATTTAAATAAGTTAAAACCATCTTTAAATTACGGCCCTCATGCTTCCTAAAAAATAGTGCCAAATATATTTACTTGCGTTTGACAAGGATATTCAATTCCTCTGTTGAACATGTTATATTTCCTTCAATATGGAGACAGTCATTTATAATTCCTTTGCATAAAAGTGGATTTAGATCCAACATTGAAAATTATAGAGGTATCGCAAAACTAACAGTTATACCGAAACTTTTTTAAGCTATCATCACTGACCATATAACCTTTTCGATTTCTCCGTTAATTTCCTCATCTCAGCATGGATTTCGTAAAGGGAAATCGACTCTAACAAACTTGTTTGAATTTGTAAACCATGTATCATTGGGTTTTAGGGAACATAAGCATACGGATGTTATATACACAGACTTTCGCAAAGCTTTCGATAAAGTAAACCTCTCGATTCTCATACATAAACGTGATCTGCTAGGCTTTCAGCCAAGATTTCTTCAATAGGTAGATTCCTATCTTTATAACAGAACACAACGAGTGATATTTGAGGATACACCTTCAGATACAATTAATGTTTCTTCAGGTGTTCAGGTAGTCGCAAGGTAGTCATCTTGGCCTGATTCTGTTCTTGTTGTTTATTAACGATATCTCTTCAGTAATTGAATTCTCAAAAATTGTATAATACGCTGACGACGTAAAGCTTTTTAAATCATACACCTCAACCGAGGAAAGGTGTCTGTTGCAAACAGACTTAAACAATATGGTTGCATGGTGTGATATAAGTGATTTGCATTGAATCTGAATAAATGTAAGACGATGTACTTCTCCCGTAGATCTGTGCATCCCTCTTCTTATGAAAACACCATATTCTGGAGCAAGTTTTTAACTATGTTGATTTGGGAGTTAATATGGACCCTAAGCTTAATTTTTGTCTTCATATTGGCAGCATGGTTTTGAAACCAAAAGCTGTCCTCAGTTTTGTTAAACGTTGGTCTAAAGAATTTAAAGATCCGTATATTACTAAAATACTTTACACAACTTTGGTTAGACCTATATTGGAATATGGCTCTGTTGTATGGAACCCTAACTACCAAATCCATTCTGACAAGTCTGAGTCTGTTCAAAAACAATTTTTACTTTTCGCCTTAGTGCATTTCCGATGGGATTCTAGGGTAAGTCTACCTCCATACACTAGTCGTTTAAAACTTATTAATCTACCTACACTTTCTAGTCGTAGGGAAATGCTTGGCATAATATTCTTAGTGAAAATCTTGAATGGAACAGTTTGCAGTTCTTTTCTCCTGCCTGAAATTAAATTTAATATCCCGATGTCATGATTTTAATTCTCATTCCAGCACATTTGACCTATCTGACTCACTTCTCAAAATTAAAAAGACTTTATTGTTTTCTCTTAATGAATGAAAATTTAACAATTTATTATATTGTAACTATAAATCTTAGCTGTTGAAATTTTTGTTTCTGTAGCTGAGCAGTTTTAGATCTCAACACTTAAAAAACTCTCTTGCCTTTTCTGACTCGGCTAATTCCGCACGTATGCGGATTGCGCCCCTCGCGTCGGTTGAGCGGGAGGAGGGTAATCGGTGGGTTATTATTATTATTATTACTATGTTTCTTTGCGCCCAAGTTAGCTTGGTATTGCATATGGGCAGTATCGGACCACGCCCACAAAAATCCATTAATCGAAAACGAATAAAGTATCTAAACTAAGCTCCACATTAAGACAAAAAACTTTTTTTGTTCTATCAATAGCATTAGGTAATGGCATCTGTTTTTTTTTTAATTTTTAAAATCTATATATAGCCAAGACAATTTTTTCCGGCACCCTCTCTGACATTGTGAAAATGAGTGAAATCATTCGAACCACGACCAATCCCCATGTAACGGTTTTGTTAAAAACTACTAAAACTACATTAAGTTTTACACCCAAGAGGGTAGGATAAAGCTTCATATGAGCCGGAATCAAAATTGGATCGATTTTAACCAGATTTTATGCATGACATTATTTTTAATTTCTTATGTTAATTACACTGTAAAATTCACCCATTTTAATACTCCGGATTACAACCAGGCTTAATTTGCATTTATCACAATTTTAAATTCGATGCGATTATTAGAGTCAGTGACTTTATCGAAGAAAAATGTATCATATAT